>NC_139353.1:85075539-85675539 GCF_055883805.1 Amblyomma maculatum
AGCCTTGTTAATGTGGTTCGGGAATGTGCATGCGAATGGTGCTGTCGTGAGCGACGAAATGCTTCAAGGCTCGCTGCCTCGGCAACATTATGGGTGCTTCTTCTCCTCCGTCTTGATAGGTTTTACCTGTGATGACTTACGGAATTTTTGTTCAGTAAAACAGGGGGATGTTTACTGAGAAATATTATTCTACGCTCTGTCTAGGCGTTACTGACTTCAGCTGATAAAGAGGATGGCTGACAAGGTTTAAGAACAGACATGACGTTTCGGGTCGACGGAATTATGGAGAAGAGGGTAGCATCGACATCTCGGCTCTGTTTATATACCCAAACTAATTAAAACAGCAGCCATTAATTATAAATTTTTTCTCAATAAATACTTTTCGTTTTTATTCATGACTCGTTATTATAGATGACTCGCTTTATGGACAGTTTTGGTCGGAAACCAAAGCATCCATACTAACGAGGCACGACTGTATTCCTATTTTTTCTTAATTTAATGTATTCTGTCGCAAAACAACGTGTTTTAAAAAAAAAGCTCGGCAATCATCAATTTTTTTTTCGAATTAAGAAAAAGAGCAAGGATGAAAGCTTGGGCGCGTTGGTGTCGGTTTTCTTGCCTCACAGCGCTAAACAGACAGGGACACAGCCAGACATACGGGACGGGCGATAAAAAAAAGCGCCCGTCCCGTGTGTCTCGCTGTGTCCCTGTCTGTTTAGCGCTATGTGGCAAGAAAAGAAAAAGAGCATATCGTCATTGTTGTTGTCGTCACTAGGGTCAACAGCATTTGTCGTTTCAGTTTATAGTAAGAACTGGCTTGTTTTATTTCTAATACGAATCTTATTCACGTGGGTCAGATGGGATAAACTCTTTGTATTGCATTATGGGCCTATGCGTAGTAACGTGGTACCCATGTGCCATAGATTGAAACCGACCACAAAAGGGTAGGTGAGGAGGGGGAGAGGATTGCCACTTTAGTGCAGAGTTGGACATGTAGTGTCCAGAGTTTCTCTGCTTTTATCCAGGATATTAATTGTAGTATAAAATTAGGAGTAAAATACAGCCTTCATACGACAAAATTCTGGCTAGCCTATATATATATACCCCAGGATTACCGAGAAATGTATATTTGCTTTAAGTTACGGTTTAATTTAGTGATTCTTTTTTTTTTGAGGTCGAGCGCCCGACCTCAACCTCACATTTTGAGTTTGTGGTGAGGTTGAGTGAGGTCGCCAATAGTCACCTGAAAAATGAGGTGAGGTCGCCTGGGGGACCTCAACCTCAACTGATGAGGTTGAGGTTGAGTGAGGTCCCCAAATATTTTTTGAGTTTGAGGTGAGGTCGAGGTTTTTGAGGTCAAATGCCCACCTCTGGTTAGGAGGCATCGCATGGCTGTTCCCCAGCCTGACACACCCAGCAATACCTTGCCGTTCCTCCGCGCCGTCCCCCGCCCCGACCACAAGACACGACGAAGGAGATACTGAACCGAGACGCTACACTTGACCACAAGACCCTAGAAGAGACCCGACGACCATATATGACCCCATTGACCAGATGTGCCGACCTCAGACCCCAGCGACCCAAGACACCGCTACACTTCAAGACATTCTCCCCTGCCTGTGCCATGCGGTGCGTGCCTTGGCCTTCGCCATCGAGTCGTGGCAACGTGTGGCCCGAGAGTGCCCTTAGCCAAGGTTAATCAGGAATCACCGTGCCGGCAAGCCGTTCTATTCTTCCTTCTTCCTCTTCTCCTTCAAGCATCTAGACACGCCCATCATCATAACATGGAATCATCAACATCGGTAAACTTCCTCGTCCACGATCGGGACGATCGCTCGGTGGCCTCGGGTCATGTTACGGACAAGCAACGAAGATGAAGCGGCGGGCAGTGGCGCGGGCAAGAGCGTTGGCGCTAGGCCCACTAACATATTCATTAAACGTCATCTACCATCGCCATCGGTCATGTTCTGTCGTCTTTCTTCATCGGCTTGCCGCATCGTAACAATATTTTTGTAATATATGTTCTTGTGCTGTTTGATCTTTTCGGGAGACTGTCAGTGCGAGGTCACATGCAGAGGGAAGGCTGTACCAGAGCGGAAATGGATACTGTTTCTGGGCTAAATTTGGAAGTGTATTCAGTATCCCAAAATGTTGACATATTTCTTCAAACTGGAGTAGTAAAGATCTGATTTTATGGGGTTTGTTTACGATCAGTGCTCTGGAAGAGCACTTTGTAACTAAGAGGAAACAGAAATGTTTTGGTAAAGATCTTATTTTGAGTATGTATGCAAATGTAAGCATCCTCGTTCTGTCTGCAAGGAAGGGTTTATTTGCTTCTACGTAGATGCTTTTAATGGGGTATGTTCAGTATGCACCATTAGAGAGACGTAATCCGATGTTATGCATTCGGTCTAATCGCTTTTGTTATGATGGTCTCGAAGAGCCATGCACAATACAACCATAACCATAACTGCAGCGTAGAACAGAGCGGTAGGTGTGTAATAGGCATGTTGAATGAGATCCCCAGTGCTTCCTTGAGAGAAGTTTAGGTATGTTGATGGATTTTAGAAGCTTTCTTTTTATAGTTATTTTTATGAGGCAGGGATGTTAGTTTGTTATCAAAAGTTATGCCTAAATATTTATGTTCAATTTTTAAGACAAAACATTTTCTTTCATGTATAATGTGGGGTCGATTTGTATACCTCGTTTTCGTGAGAGAATCAATGCCACAGTTTTATGAGGAGAAAAATAAAATCCATTTTTATGTGCCCACGTTGTTAGCATGCTCGTAATTACCTGTATTTGTCGCTGACACGTTGAAATGTTGGATGATGTTTTCTGAAGATCATCAGTGTAAACTGAATGCATAATAGGTTTTGGAAGTATTTTGCTAATTGAATTTATTTTCACATCAAAAAGGGTTGTGCTTAAAATATAGTCATTAGCTCCCCTTTCTCTTGAACAAAGCTCTCCGACCTATTGCTCTGAGAGCGACAGGTCGATTTCCCGCTGTTTAAAAACCAAAACTTATTAGAATAAGATCTTCTATACATCCTCCTCGTGCATCCATGTTCTTGCTTCCCCAAAAGGGGGAATGTGCATTAAAATCACCAACTACCACACAAGATCCGGTTGTTGATTTAAAAGGTCTTCAAAATTACTCAGGGTTATATTTTGGTATGGTTCAATATACGCGCAACAGACTGTGAGTGTTCTGAATGTGAGCAGAACTGCCACAGCTCAAACGAAGTGATAAGTTTAGTTTCAGTTGCTGGAATGTCATTTTTAACAATTGTGACAAAACCACTGGAGAGCCTGCTTTTTTGCTATCGGTCGCGCCGGAAACCTTTATATTTTTTCAGTAGATTTGAATGTTTTGGACCGAGGTTAGTTTCCTGTATACACAGCGCTACAAGCGAGAATGTAGCGAAAATTTCTTTTATATCGCTGTAGTTTGCTCTGTAGTTTCATTGGACTAGGGACGCCATCTTTAGAGGAAGGTAGAGAGACTAGGATTTTTTCTGGCCCGGTGATTCGGGCCTTTTCCTTTCTACTATGCTCTGAGGAGTTCCGAAGCCTCTCTGACGTTGACGGCCCCGAATGATCATTGTTCGTTGTGTCCATTACCTCCTCGGAAGTGCTGGTCGATTGGACTAAATTCAGAGGCACATTTATGTTAGGCCTCGCCGTAATTGGAAAGACCTTAAGGCTGGCTTACCTCGCGGTTCGCACAGCCTGTTTAGTGTTTTTGGAGCTGCCTTAGCTACATCCACCTAGCGCGTGGATGTCCCTGTCTAGGTGTCCCTGTAGAGGTCCCTGGGCCCAGAGGTCTCTGAGGTTCCGAAAGCTGCTGTGATGCCGCCCTCTTTTACGACACAAAAAATAAGTTAGATTCTGAGTCGGTGTGAGTTTCTTGCGAGCTTCCCTGTAAGGTACGTTTTCTTTGACTTTCAGGGTGATGATATCTTTTTATTGTTTCGAGGTTGTACAGGTGCCTCAGTAAGCAGAGCCACGGGCCTCATAATTGGTGCAAAGAGGTGTTTCAGCTTGAGAGTTATCTCAAGGATGTTAGGAATACTCGTTGGAGGCACACTTCGCAATGTAAGTTGGCCTGGGCAAGTCTGTTAGCCGTGGCTAAACCTTTGGCATCTGAAAGAGCGACACGGGTTATATATGTACGGTTTCAGTTCTATGTTTGTGTACCCTACCTCCTTAGCTTCAAGCAGTGTGCTCTTTTCGAATTTAAGGACTATGTGCCTGGTCGGTATCTCTTTGTTAACCCGTCTGATTTTGAGCTGAACCCATTCATGACATTTTGTTCTCGTAGAACTTCGAGGAGTTCTTCACTGTTATACTTTAGGTCGCCATTTAAAATATAAAGGAATTGCAAGTTTTCGAGCCAGGTTCATTTCATCGCTCATATGGTGGATGCTGCTCCTGAAAGTCATGTGCAGATATATCTAGGCGAAAGCCTTAGTTAACTGCGATTTGGCGTCAAATAGAAATGGGCGCAAAACATGGACGGAAACATGTCGACCAGCATTAAATAGTTTAGCAGCGGAGTCAACTAAAATACGACTATAGAGGTTGGGGGTGAGAGCACGACATTTAATAGCATTATTGATTAATGCTGAGTAAATAGTAAAAAATCAGAGGCTCAAAGTGAATTAAACTTGAAATAGCTATATTGCCTATATAGTGGGAAGATGTGAACACCGTTGAGACGTCAAAATTGTGCGAATATGATCCAAATCATTGCCAAAACCACGAACAAGATGAACGAAGGACTGAAATAGATCAGACTTTACATGTTTTCAACAATCAGATGCAGAGTTTACATGTTTTCAACAATTTTGTCAAAATTAGGGATTACTGATTATTTCATGTAAATTAATCACGGATTATTGATTATTTCATGTAAATTAATCACCTAATTTGGACAAAATTGTTAAAAACATGTAAACTCTGCATCTGATGTGACCGCCGCCGCTGATGCCATGGCGTATCCTATCGCTAACCAGATGTGGAATGCCACGTGGTTAAGAGAAAGCCGCTCTATAGAAGGTAAACTTTCCAAACTCACTCATACAGGAGAAAATGTGACAGATAGAGCGTGTTTCTTTTAATGCGAGTTCATTATTACGAAGTTCCACCAATAAAACGAAATCTCCGCTGTACCGGCCTAGCACCGGCCTGTACCGGCCACCGAGCGCCGGCCTTGCTAGCAAAATCCCTATAAGGGACGCGGGATATCCCGTGATCAGCAACAACACTCTGGATTTCGCATTTCACCGGGACAATTCTGCAGTGCTCTCAATGTTTTTGCCAGCACCCAGCGTCTGCTGCACGAGAGTGGTTGTAAGAAAAAGTGGAGGGAGGCATTCAAACCATTTAAATAAAACCTTGGCAAAGGCCTTCAGAGCACCGAGATGTCGGAGCTACTTAAGAAATTGAACGCAATAGGAAAAAAAAACATGTAAAACAAAAATTAAAGACATGTCAGACGACACCAAATCCTTTCCAAATGCACTTTTGCTTGCATTATACAAAAGAAGCACCTTCAGTATTTTATTTTTGTTACTACTTTATGAATAAATCATTTCCACATGGGCCGCAAGACGTAGCTGAGATCGGAAAGAATAAATAGCTTTTTATCCGAGCCGGGTAACGAAAAAGATGTTAAATATTCGGCTGGGAATGTCGTGTTGCTTGAAGCAGGGAATGATAAATTATTCATAGCATGGCGAAACTTGCCACTTGTCACATCTGAAAAGGATATATGGCTGTGAATGTCCTCGTGGGATGCAACAGTCAATTGACTAATGCTTACTCCGCAGCCTAAACTGCGACTGAATGTGCGGCGAGTATTGCGCCTGTGCCTTTGACGTCTGTTGGATATGCTGCCTCTCCGATATTATCTCCGACTCCTCTGAGTGTACTCTCCTTTCAGACGTTGCCAAACATGCGGAGGAATGTCGCAAGTTGGCCCGGTGTTTTACATCGGAATCTCAAGGCCGCCAAAAGCATCACCGCGACAAATATCACACGCAACACGTTTTTCCAGCAGGATCCCTTGTTTGGCTTTGGGTTCCCGGCACCCCACCTGGATTGTCATCAAAATTTCGAACCGAGTATCACGGCCCCTACCGCATTGTCCGTCAAACCTCCCCTGTGAATTACATCGTGGAGCCACTCACTACCTCTTCGGACATGCGTCATCGCGGCCGCGAAACTGTGCACATGAGCCGCCTCAAAACGTACTACGATCCGCTCCTCTTGCCCTCACCATAGGTCGCCAGGATGGCTCCTCCTCGCTCCGGGGGAAATTGTAGTGAACTACACGAGGATATACGAAGACGAGGATAAAGTAGGCGAGAATATCATGAAGACGAGGATAAGGACGACGAAGTGCCGCTGCGCTGCTCGTGCTCGCTTGTGGAGACTGAGACTGGCTGTGTTCTTGTGTGGTTCGCCGTGAAACGTCGACAGGGCTATTATCCCTGTTAAAACACAGTAAAAACCCCCTTTCAAAACAAAACATTTTGCATTCTAATTCAAGCTGAGAATGTGGCGCTCCATTACGTTTGCTCTTAGCCTAGACCGACATCTTAACATGTACTTTGCTAAACGAAACCGACACTTTAACCCAGAAAAATTGTATGCGAGTTTCCAGTTTCTTTTAACACTTAGTGTACCCATACAAACATTTACCAAAGCAGGATGACATACGTGTTCGGCATGCGCTGCATGTTACAGAGAATAACATAGGGCTTATTTGAAAAACATGAAATCACTACATGGACTAAGAAAGTGTTGGTTGAGCCTAGCGTGCTGGAAACAATTGATGTTCTTTATTATGTGTGTTTTCAATAGGTGCTGTATGCGGTATAACGAAAATTTACTTCATGAACAAATAAACGCTGACGTCTTTGCCAATTTAGAAATCTGTGATCACGTAATGCATTCTTGGCATTTCCTTCATGTCAGTAGTGTTTAATTACAATTCATTTACAGCTCCGTTGCAGAAAAAGCATTTAACTGGAAGCCGTCGGTTGGGAGAGCAACTCCTTTTACATTTTCGTCATCTAAAAAACCAGCATGGCGCTGTGTACTGCGAGAGAATGGAACCTTCCGGAAAAAGTACCAAATATCTGCGCGCCGTTAGTTGCTATGAGCAAGAAGTACCAGAAAATGGAGATTTCAGTTATAATTTTTATATTAAAGGCAAGATTATGCACGCTATTTAATTTCTGACTAATAGAGGAAAATGACAACGCATTCCGAAAAGCTTCTCAGAAACCCGAGAAGTTCACTTCAGCAGAGCCTCTTAGATAGATGTACTGAATATACATTAGAGAGGAGCGATGCAAATAAAACTCGCAAGTACTGAATCACACCTTGAGGCGTCTAGTTCTATATAATATTTGCCCAAGGATCTGCCATAATATGTTACCTTTATGCGACTTGAAAGATTAGATGTACATAATAGTGCATTTCAAAGCAGGTTGGCAAAATTCTGAAATGTTAAATGGAGCTCCGCTCAACTGCACCTTAAAAATGGAAAATTCGCTGTGCGAAAAAAACAAAGCAAAATGAAATAGGGTAAGGCATTTGGCATCACAGCTACCTTGTGTAACCAAAATAATAAAGCCTTCATTATTTCATTGCTATTTAAGCTCCAGAAAAGACAACGTTACCATTTTTAAACCTGTTGAGGAGAAGCATGCTTACAAGTTACGTGGAGAATCACAATGTGGCACCCAGCTTTGATATACGTATCTGTAAATTTGCCTACTAATTTCAGCATAATTGTCTACAAATTCCAACTCCTAAATATTTGACTTTGTTTTTTTAAATGGGTTTAAAGTCCAAACCCGACTAAGTCTTTGAGAGATATTATAGCGAAGGGTTCTGGAATTTGTTACAACCTTAATCGAAATACGCCCGTCGCGACCGATACTCGATCCAGCGCCCTTACGTACAGCAGTCGGGCACTCAAACCTTGCTCACCGCGGCTGGTTGCGTTTAGAGTGGTTGAAATACAGGCTTTTATTAGATTAATGGTATTCTAAAAATTCAGACTTTAAACTAAGCGTCTACGTATGTAATACAAGAATGAGGAAAAATGAATTTCGCACCTCTTTAGGTGTTGCGCATTTTCGAAATTCAACAGCCCCATGCATAGTAAGAATCATTTATATTCTGAAGCTGTTTGGCTACAATGGAATGGTTTGTATGTTGAATGATGCTTGAGCGCTGCTCAAAAATCAGAGCAATGCTTTGTGTGTATTCTGAAATGTTGAATAATTCAAGTAATTGTAAAGAAGACGACGACCTTGCGTCGGAACGAAACACGAGCACCAGCTGTTAGAACCACAGCCTCCAAGCGGGTAACTTGACATAGCCCTAGTGAGCGAGCTTACCCAACAATGAATCTCGCTATAATGCCATTTGATGCCATTCAACCAACCCGTTCCTCACCGTCACCCGCAACCTGCACCGGCGCGATTCGTTAACGGAATCCTGCAGTTTTCAGTGGCACGGACGGCCATTATGTGGAAGACTGGCTGTCCTACGACCGCATGAAGCTTCGAAATGTTTTCTTCTCCTCGGTGGTTGTTGCAAAACTCTGTTTCAGAAAAAGCCAATTGGACTTCGCCTTCTGGTCCGCTTTCAAGGTCGCCTTAATTGATATCTTCGGACGTCCGGCCGTGCGTAAACTTAGTGCTGAGCAGCGTCTTTGCTCTTGCTCTGAGCAGGTTGGTGAAAGCTCCACCTGTTATATGGAAGATGTCCTCGACCTATGTAAACACGTCAGTGTATCAATGGCAGTAGCTGACTGCATCGAGCATGTGCTCAAGGGAATTGAGCAACATGCCTTTCACAGGCTTGTTTCAACAGCAGAACCTCGGTCAGTGAGATCGTGAACATGTGCGTAGAGTTATGACGAGCTGCTTCGAGGGCCAGTCTTCTCTCACTTGCCTTCCACACAGGCCGAGACCCTTAACAACATCGACGTGATCAAGCAGTCAATATTTTTCATGTTTCATATACAGCAGTTTGTCCTGTAGGAAATCGCTTGTCAAATGTCGCTGCTTCCCTCTGGCACCGACACTCGAACACACAATCCGGGAGCAAGTATCCGAGGCCATTCTGTCAATTTGTCACCCGCCTCCCGATGTAGCGCCTCCCGATGTATTGCATCACATTGCGGCGCCTCCTGTTTCCGCGCATCCTGTTGCAGCACCGATTACTTACGATGAATCAGCGCGACAGTCAGGGCCAGTGTTTATTCCTTTTCGTTATCCTCCTGGAGCCGTTTCCGCCCCAGCCGTTTGGCCGCGCCCCCAACGTTTCCAACCATGGGAGACGCCAGACAACTTGCCGATTTGCTAGTCCTACGTCAACGCTGGACACGTGATGCGTCACTGCCGCCACCGCGTCATGACCTCTTTTAACGAAGCCGACAACCGAGGCTACGCTCACGACCCTCCTTAGCATTTTACCAGAACCCCGCCTTCGGAGCCCCTCGACTCCGAATACCGTCCATCTGTTCGTTGCCGCTCTCCACCTCCGCGTCGCCGCTTAGTGTCAATCATGCAATCAACCCCGCTTCAGAAAAACTAGTGAATGCAGTTCCTTAAGTAAGAATCGCGTTACCGACGAACGATCCAAGTCTTCGTTTTTCGCCGTGTAGTTTTATAAATATTTCTGTGGAAAGAATGGATGTTTTTGCCCTAGTTTACACCGATGTTGCTGTGTCCGTGTTAAGTGTTTTCGCTTAACACGGACATCCAGATACGCAAAGTGCATAGTGCATCCAGATATGCAAAGTCACGAGCCGCTATATGGGTTTTCGCTTCGTGCCTCCAATTCCCAGCTCTTGTATAGCCGCTTGTACAAGAGCTGGGAAGCCGCTTGCACAGCGAGAGTTCGTATTCAAGGCTCTTGCAAACATTATTGAATTCATCGTCCTTTTATACATGCTCTCACGACGTCAACTTGGGCTGAGACTTTCTATCCCAACATGAGGCCGTTATCAACTGTACTTGCGCTGAAGCAGCGCTGTGTTTCCTCTCAGATGCCACGACGACCGACACCGCTCCGACGACCGACACCGAAACGCACTCTGGCTGACGAGGTTTCGATCACAACATGTTCTGCCGTTGTTCTGCTTTTTATCCTACTCTCTTTCAAACGGACCTGTAATCTCCACGCTTTCCGATGGCTGCATGCTTCGCCACTGTCTACCCCTGTCATTTGCCGTGCTTACTGCTATAGCTGTCGGCAGCGTCATGGCCGTCATCAATCGATTCGACTACCCGTTCTCTTTTACTCGTGGCCAGTTTCTAGGACACGTCCAGCCTTTTGCCTTAATGCTGGAATGCGACAACTGCGATGATAACCCTTGCCACATACCGGGTGCTGCGCTTACGCATCTTTCTGCTCATTCATCGCCAGTAGACATCTTTGCCAGCTATATTGACAATGCGCTCACGCCGACTCAACGGATAGATTTTGTTGCCCTGCATTACCAGTTCCAGTAATTTGATTTCTCACATCATATTTAAGGCCGCAGATCTGTTGTTACCCATAGACAAGGGTACCCATTCGCTCCTGCGCCAACGGCCTTATCGTGTTTCCGCGACCTAACGTCAAATCATCAAAGTTCGAGCGGCCGACATGCTTAAGCGTGGCGTCATTCAACCTTCGCACAGTCCTTGAGACTCCCACGTTCCTGCACCGCAAAATACGGCTCCATCCGTTTTGTTTTTACAATCAGTGCTTTAATAAAATCACCCGTAAGGACACCTATTCCTTGACCCGAATTCACGATGCCCTTGATTGTTTGCATGGAGCTGAATTTTTCTCATCTTTAGACATCCGTTCAAGGTACTTGGAAGTCCCGCTGATCGATGCTGGTCATACCAAGACAGCTTTCGTTACGCCAGACAGATTGAACGAGTTTAACGTAATGTTGTTCGGACTGAGTATTGCACCTCCTGCAAACAAGCGTATGGTGAACACCATATTGCGTGATCTCAGGTGGAAGACCTGCTTGTGCTATAAGCCGACATTGTTGTTTTCTCGCCGTAGTTCGTGACGCCTCTCGCTCGATTGAAATATGTGTTGGAATGCATTACTGCACCTGGAATCCAGCTAAATTTAAAGAATTGTCACTTTGCCTATCGCCAATTTATAAGTTTGAGCATGCCATTTTTAAATACGTTGTGCTTCCCGACCCAGCTAAACTTCCTACTGTCACGGCGCTCCGGAAACAATCCAAAATGAAGGAATCACTAAGTTTCCTAGGCCTCTGCTCTTATTTGTGACGCTTCATCCGCAATTTTTCTTTCATCATCGCACCCTGGACATCCTTCCTTTGTGGAAACAACGACAGTCTCCTACTGGATTTTACATGTGACGAAGCTTTTAGCACACTGCGCTGACTGCTTACTTACCCCCTATATTGAAGGCGTTTAGACCCTGATGCTCCCACTGAGATCCGCAATTATACCCACGGCACACGTATCAGAGCTATCTTAGCGCAACGTGAAATTGGGTGTGCTATGTTGTCGCCTACGGGAGCGGCATCTTGACAAAGCCGGAGCTAAACTACTTAATTACTGAGGAAGAGTGCCTAACCATAGTTTGGGCGATTGGGAAATTTCACCCTTATGCGTACGGCTCGCCCTTCGAAGTCGTTGCTGACCACCATTCCCTGTGTTCGCTGTCCTCCCTTACTCTTGTTGCCTCGCTCGCTGGAACTTATGTCTCCAAAAATATTATATTAATTGTTGTGTATCAATCTGAGAGGAAGCACACGACTATGAAGCATTTTGTCGCTCTTCTATACCCCGGAAGGTGCTTACAATTCCCACATCAACCTGCGACTCCTTGTCTTTGACCAACATTACAGTCGAGCAGCCCCGACACTGCTGGATCGCGTCCTATCTCGCTTTACTTTAAGAGCCTTCGACCATTTGGATGCCTCATGCAATTCGCCGATTGGCTGATCATTTCACATTGCTCGATGGCACGTTATAGGGTCGTAATTATTTTGTCCTGGCCGCAAATGGTTGCTTTAATTTCTCGCCACTTGCAATCAGCAATATGCGGTTCATTTTCATACTGACAAGCAAGCCGTTCAAACTGGAGCGTTCAAGACATACTCGGTTTCGGCTGCGTTGCAACTGGCACGGAATATACACGTATGTTTGCAAGTTCGTCCGCTCGTGCCTTAATTGTCAACGCTGAAATCCTGGCCATCGCCATTCGAATGACCCCAAACAGCCTCTCCTTTAAATATCCAGGTGTAGATATGCGGGGATTACGAGTGGCCATCGCGACAGCTCCTCAATATTTTTGAAGCATCATGATATGGATAACTTAACAGCAGCTTGCAAAGAAAAAGCACAAGTAACCAATTTTTTGCCATTATATTATATTATTCACCTTGCCTAAACACTCTAGATTAGCACAGAAATACGCACTAGCAGCTGCGTATAATCTAACTTATTGAATAAAATTGTTATGGGCACTGTTATGCACGGGCAAGCTGTGTATGCTGCTCCCTAGCACGGGCTCCAGGCACCCTTAAGTTGTTTCTTATCAGCTTTTGGTCTGGGGACCCCCCCCCCCCCCGACAAGTTGAAAATAAACTTCATGAAAATTAAAGTAAAAAAATATAATCCGCACACAGATTCTTCCGGAACGTTGCTTCTTTTCTTAGCTCGTCTTAGCCTCTGTATTCGCAATTAAATACTTTCGACATATCAATGTTTTGTCATCAAATGTATGTATATTTTGCAGTTAGAGGTAGTAAAAACACTGTTAGTTTCGTAACTCCCTTATATAATGTAGACTTTGCTTCGGGAGCTAGGAGCAGCAAAAATTATTTTCTCTCCTAACTTAGCAGCTACCTCGTGTCGCCATGTTTGGAAATTTATTATTATCAGTTAAGACTTAATAGGTATTTTTCGACTGTTTAGTGCTTTCTCTAGTGCACTAGAAATCAGCCTAGATTCTTAAAATAAAAACTGAAGCAATAATATTTCGGTATAGGAGCTTCTTCGACCTTTTGTGAAAACCCCTTTAAGCAGCCCTGAATACGTGGTAAATATAGGGCACAAATATTTACCTATATTGATTAATATTATCAAACCTAAAAACTAAGTTGATGTTTCATTTATAACTCCTTGCGGTGCGCAATGTACGATTGTTCACGAGACATTTCAAACTTCTTTAAACGCCTACCAATAATGTCGGCTAGGTAGAAAATTTCAGGTAGACAAAATGCGAGGGCCATTTAGGCCTTCAAAACAGATCGCTTTTCAAAAACAAGCAGTACCGATGATCGTCAGGATCGTCAGCAAAGCGCCTAAGTCAGGATGTCTCAACCGAAATGTTCTGTTTTTCCAGGTGAGATATTTCACTTAACGATACTGTTACATAACTGAAGCTTCGAAACCTGCATCGGTTATTAAACAAAATAACCATCCGGACTAAATGTTCTTTTTTTCCTCAAGAAAACGTCCGCAGTATCATATTAGGAGAACTTGCGGCCTGCATCAGTTTCTGAATATTTGGCAGTTCAAGATATTGTGGCGAAATTGTTGATTTGAAAGACAAGAAAATTTTGGAATTTGTTTTAATGGTAAACAAATTGCCACATTGTCGTGACAATGCCGCGGTTGACAAACGAAAGAATTCGTTTTGTACTGAAACTGTTTAGTGGCCTTATTTTCGTCCTCAGATAACTCAGAAACGAGGCGACCCCAACAGCGCGCTTGCTCGTCGTTCGTTGAGCTCAGAATGCCTGCAGGATTACGCAGCGCTCAGATTAACTCCCGCGAGATCATCTAGATAACCGGCAGAAGGGACCTCGAAACGTTTGCAGCCACGCGATAAAAAGTTTGCCTCACTGTGGTCATTCGGGAGAGTCGCAGCGCTTCTTTTACCAGAAAGGGAGGGATAAAGCCGAGACTCGCGACGACTATACACGCGATAGTTCCCTGCCTTGTAGTTACAGTGATAAGGCCGCTTGCTGGTGTCTGCGACAAAAGAAAACAAACGTACATTTGTCAGACATCAAGGGTCGTTGCGCAAGGAAAGTATCAAGTCGTACAATATGCACAAATTCTGGGTGCGTGCTCTGCCGCTTGAATGCTGTGGAGCCATCAGAAATGACCAGTATTCAAATGGCCGACTCTGCGAAGTACCTTCTAGGTGGCAGAGTGTTGCCGTAAATCTTTTCAGAGTCCGCGGCGGTGAATCGGCATCTAAACATATTCTAGGTCTCCCGGTTTGTATTTGGCGTCGTGTCGCCTTAAGGTGTAGTGTCGGGCGACGGTACATTTCTGGTCATACTCTCTGTCATACTAAAGTGTGAACACCTCGGCCCTTGTTGCATCTTGAACGGCGGGCAGTATAAGCGATTCAAGGTAATGCATTCAACAGCCCGGCAGGCCTTATCGGGATCGTCCTCCGTCTCTGCCTTTCATGGAACGTGGCCGCGCAATGTCAACTTGAGCGGTTAACTGCGACCAATATTATATGCCTCGTTTTCGGCGCAACGTACTCGCGAAACCACGGACGTCCGGCTATCGGCTCCTCATGAGATGCTTGAAGAATTTGCTTTGGGAGATACCTGGGAACAAGGAGATCAGTTTCTTGTTGGTGTAGAGTTGTCTAAAACGTTTGAGCTGCATCAAGTGAGGTTCGAAAGCTGCGGTTTGAATGCATCAGGAGGAGACGAGGCAGTACCTTAATAAATACGATTCTCAAACATCGCCTCCGAACGCTGCTGTTTTGCGAAATTCTTACGCTTTCCAATCCTATGAATATGTCGTAATTGCATTCTTTCTGTGGAGCGTCAGCGAGTGCTCGTGATAAGCAGTCTGCGACGGAATACGTGCGGCCGGACTCGTAGAGACCAAAAATGTCAAATTATTGAAAACGAGGCTTCATCCCGCAAAGCGGCCGGATATGTCTTGCAAATCTGCAAGCTAGACGACAGCGAGATGATCGCTTGTTTCCTCGAATAGCAGAACATCAATGTGCGGACGGAACTTCGACACGGCTAAGATTGTCGAGTAATTGAGCTCGTGTGTTGAAAGAAGCGTGCTGTTATAGGCGACAACTTTCTTCGGACTGGTAATAACCGTACAGAAAGCGGTTCCCATTACCGTACTGTTTTTGTCCCTATCTCGCCGTTGTCATTGACGTGGTCGAGAATATGAGGGGACTGTGAGCGCGGCTATGTTTCTTGAAGGCTTGGTTTTGTGGAGCTTCCAATTTAAATAATATATCTGCCTCTGTAGACTGCGTAACAGATTCGACAATAGGTGGAAGCGTCTCGAAAATCTCCGCTATACGCTCTCAGCGGCAGGCATCAGCGCACGGCTTTCTTATCCCCATGCTGCGGAAATTGAGAGTTCCCAGCTGCTATTTGCGGTTCTGAGCTAGCTTCGTCCTTGCTTACGATATGGCCCAGCAACTACTCCTTGTACGAGAAATGTCTCTTCGTCATGTTTCACCTTTATCCGTGACTTCTTCATTGTGTCGAGCCCTGCCGAAAACGTTTCAGGTGGTCTTGAGAACGCAGAGAATGCAGCAAAATGTAAGTATACCAAACAAACCTGCCACTTAATGCCTACCAGCATGATCTCCTTTACTCGCTGCAACGTGTTGGGGTGGAGTAGAGGAGAAATGGCACCAACTTGAGCTCGAAAAGGCTATCTGTCGGAATGAAGTCGATCTTTCCGAGATGTCTTTCGTCAACTTCAATTCGCTAGTAGCCGCTCTTCAGGACAATGGAAGATAATCGCCATGCGTTTTTTATCTGGAGAATTGTGTCACCGATTCGAGACAAAGTTGAACATCTTCGTAATGTTGTTCAAGGAATGCTGATCGGCGCTGAAGTGATGTGTGCCCTGTTTCGTCCTCATTTGAAACGCTGCTACCGCCTCGGTGCTCTTCGCTGGTTTGTAACTTCATCGCGAATATTTTCCTCCGAATGATCTCTTATACGCTGATAGGGCTTATATATTTCGCGTGTGTGTTTCAGTGATAGTGGGTTTCTTGGCTACCTGAGCTCAGCCGTCACCAGCGCGATCTTGACAAGACCAGAAAAACTCAGTACGTCACGGCTACGAACTGGCGACAAAGTGCCAGCAAAGGAAGCTTCGACTCAAGTAATGTGGTGTCCCTTGCCAGTTTTCCCAAGCGCGTGCGCGCATATTTATTTTCTGAACCTTCATTGCTCATTTGCTCACATAGCATTCACTGATGAGAGAGGAGGTCAGGTACTAGCCTTGATAAAATGTCGGAACTGAGGGCTCTGTGATAATTCGCTGCTGACAAAAAACACTCGCTGTTGTTTTCAAGATGGGCGATATCATTCCTTTGGTTCGGGATAGGGCTGGGTTGATGTCGAAGGATGGCTGATGGCCTTGGGTAAATTAGTCGTCAGCTAGTGCGTCGAGGGAGGCGACGTCTTTGATGGCTACTAGATCATCGAGGAAAGCGACCCCTGTACCCAAATTATATGCTGGTCTTCTTCGCTGATGTTCGCCAGAAGCATCAGCGTGTTTTGTCGACAATGTCTACAGCAATATTGATATTGTCATGGTGTTGGCGACTGGGGCTAGGTTAACAGAGCCGGTACATATGGAATTACACAGTCCGAGGTTTAGGTACGTCCGGCGAGTCCAGAGCCGATTCACTTCAACGTCCTTTTTACTCCGAGCGCTCATGGCATTTCTCCCTCCTTAAGCGTAGCGCACACAGTAACACGTGCACACAAGCGTACAAAAGCAACCCCCCACAAAAAAAAGTTTGTAGATGTAGTTAGTCAGTCACCGTACAAAGTACGGCTTCAATCGTAAGACATGAACTGTCTCTGGACGAGGTAGCCGACGGCCTGTGCGCTCTGATCCATCCGGGAGCACCTCGTAATTGACGCTATTGACGCGTCGCACGATTGTATACGGTCAGAAGTAGCGGCAAATTAGCTTTTCTGAAAGGCCGCGGCATCGAACAGGAGTCCACACCCACATCTGGTCCCCGGTGTTGTAGGAAGCTTGTCTGTGGCGGAGGTTGTATCGGCGTGAATCCCTGTCCTGTTGCTAGGTGATGTGGACACGTGCTAGTTGGCGTGCTTGCTCAGCATCTTGGGCAAACTGCTCGGCGTCAGAACAAAGTTCTGTATCTGTTTGGCAAGGGAGCATTGCGTCCAGCATCGTCCAAACCTCCCTGCCGTAAACGAGGCGAAACGGCGTGAAACGTGTAGTCTCTTGGACTGCCGTATTGTATGCAAACGCCACATATGGTACGATCGCATCCCACGTCTTGTGCTGGGCGTCGACGTACATCGCCAGCATATCCACGATGGTCTTATTAAACCTTTCCGTCAGCCCATTGGTCTGCGGATGGTAAGCAGTAGCTTTTCGATGCGCCGTACCGTGGAGATGAAAGACTTCGGCCATCATTTTTGAAGTAAAGGCAGTCCCTTTATCAGTAATAATACAGGTAGGAGCGCCATGCCGTAGTATGATCTGGTGTACAAAGAAATGGGCAACTTCAGACGCCGTACCTCTAGGTAACGCTTTGGTCTCGGCTTAGCGAGTCAGATAGTCTGTGGCGATGATTATCCAACGGTTTCCAAAAGAGGACCGAAGGATAGCACCGAGAAGGTCCATGTCGACTTGATCAAACGGTGCTCGTGGTGGTATTATGGGCATGAGGAGGCCTAAAGGCTTTGATTGCGGAACCTTCCGACGCTGACATTGCCGACAGCTCTTGACATATCGCTTAACAACAGTGGCAAGGTTCGGCCAGTAGAATGTCTGTCGTATCCTATCAAGTGTGCCAGAATAGCCCAAATGGCCAGAAGTTGGTTCATCGTGGCACGCGGAAAAGATTACCTCTCTCAGAGCTGCGGGTACCACGATGAGGTAGGTCCTCGACTCGGATCTAGAGTTCTGTTTATAAGGCACAGCACCTCTCAGGCAGAAAGTTGAGAGGCTCCGAGAAAGGCACTTAGGTATGGTGGCTGGCTGACCTTCTAAATAATCAATCAGTGCTCTTAAATCTGGATCGGCGTGCAGCCGATGAGACATATCTGAAGCATCAACTGCTCCGAGGAAACTGCCAACGTCATCCATGTCTGGTGAAGCGAGCTCGACAGGCGCACGGGAGAGCGTGTCAGCATCTTCATGCTTATGTCCGGAATTATTAACGATAGTCAGATCGAACTCCTGTAGGCGAAGGCGCCATCGCGCCAGGCGGCCGCATGGATCACGCAGGTTGGCCAGCCAACACAAAGAATGGTGGTCAGTGACCACTTTTAATAGGCTACCGTAAAGGTTGGGGCGAAATTTCGTAGCAGCCCAAATAATGGCGAGGCATTCTTTTCAGTAGTTGAATAGTTTGTCTCGGCGCGGGATAAAGTACGACTGGCATAGGCGATGACTCGTTCAACACCCTCTTGACGTTGCACGAGAACCGCCCCAAGGCCAATGTTACTGGCGTCAGTGTGTATTTCTGTCTCCCCTTGCTCATCGAAATGGGCTAGAACAGGCGGCGATTGGAGACGGAGACGCAGCTCGGCAAAAGCAGTTTCTTGTTCGTGAGTTCAAACAAAAGGGGTGTCTCTCCGTGTGAGTCGAGTAAGCGGTTCAGCGAGATCAGTAAAGTTATCGATAAAACGCTGGTAGTAACTGCACAAGCCGAGAAATCGGCGAATCGGCGAACAGCTTACTTGTCACGTGGAATCGGAAATTCTGCAACAACAGCCATCTTGTCAGGGTCGGGCTTCACGCCGGCGGCGCTTACGACATGGCCGAGAAATTTAAGCTCTCAGTAGCCAAAGTGGCATTTCTGTGGCTTAAGTGTTAAGTTAGCGGATCGAAGGGCTTCGAGTACTGACCGCACGTGCTTAAAATGTGCAAATGATTATGCGAAGACCACCACGTCATCTAGGTAGACAAGACAACACTGCCATTTAAGGCCGTGTCCATCATCCGCTGAAAAGTGGGTGGCGCGGAACACAGGCCGAAAGGTAGAACTTTAAATTCGTAAAGGCCGTCGGGTGTGATGAAGGCCGTCTTCTCCCGATCTCGCTCATCGACCTCAATCTGCCAATAGCCACTTTTTAGATAGATGGACGAAAAATAATTTTCACGCCGAAGGCGGTCGAGAGAGTCGTCAATCCGCAGCAAGGGGTAGACATCCTCCTTGGTTACGGCGTTCAGTTTGCGGTAATCGACGCAAAAACGTAACGTGCAGTCATTCTTTTTACCTAGAACGACCGGGGAGGACCACGGGCTATTGGAAAGTTGGATAACCTCATCTTCGAGCATTTCCTTAACTTGTGACCTAATAACTTCGCGCTCGGTCAAAGAAACGCGGTAGGGGTGCTGGCGGATTGGGCGCACATTATCGAACGTCACGATCTGGTGCTTGGAGATGGGAGTTTGATTCACTTTTGACGACGATGCAAAACATTCTTTGAATTCGAGTAACAATGAAAACAGCTGGTCATGTTGGCTGACCGATAGCTCTGAGCTGACATTGAGATTGTCGAGGGATGTGGTCGGTACCACGGTTTCTGTGGAGAAGCACTCGGAGACATCAGAGATTCGTTCGGCGAAAGCTACGGAAGTGCCACGAAAAAGGTGCCGATACTCGGGCGAAAAATCGGTAACAAGTACCTTGGACCGATCATGGTGAAGATGGATCAAACTGCGGACCACGCAGACTCCTTGTGTCAACAGTAACGATACGTTGGTTTCGGCTATTGCGTCATCATCGTGAAGGGCATTGCATTTGGCTTTACCGAAGGTGCTGGTTCAAGGTGGCAGAGTGACACTGTCCTCATAAACTCGAAGCACATTCAGTGGTCGCTTTGCACCGCTGAGGGCCACTGCTTTTTCAGTAGAAAACGAGACTTTAGAATTGCGGAGGTCAATAGTTGCGCCAAATTCACGCAGAAAATCTAGCCCAGAATCAGGTCACGCGAACAGCTTTTCAGAACAAGGCCGCTCAACACAAATGTTTACTCTTGAGTTCGAACTCTGGCCGTGCACATGCCCAGAGGAGTAATCAGATGACCACCTGCAGTGCGTACGTGTGTGCCAGCTCACGGAGTCAAAACCTTCTTGAGAACTGCGGCAAACTGGCTGCTGAAAATACAAAAATCAGCGCCAGTATCCAACAGAGCTCGAATATGGCAACCATCCATTACTACGGGTATGTCCAACGAAAGCTGCTAGCGAATGTCAGGCTTCTGAGTATTTGAGTGCTCTGCGTCGGTGTACGCGGTCTGCTTCACCTGCAATTCGTCGTCGTTGCAGGCGCGTTGTTGCAGCATCCGTTCCACCGGCAATTCGTCGTCGTTGCAGATGCGTGGTTGCGTCGTTTGTTCCACCGGCAACTCGTCGTTGTTGCCGGTGCGTCGTTTCGCGTCGGTTCCACCGACAATTCGTCGTGGTTTCAGGTGCGTCGTGTTGGTGTCGAGGTGGCGTTATGATCGGTAACCGCGGACTTTTCCAATGTCGATGCGTAGTCTTTCCGTGCCCGCACCGCGATATCCATCGAGCCTACCCTCGAAGGTCGCTGGTTTCAGTTTTCGCTCTGGGGATTGGGCGATCGGCGCTGCGCTGCCCATGAGGAACTCGTAGCAGATGGCGACGGGCGAGCCCTGGGTGACGGCGATCTAGATTGTCGCAGACGGGACGGAAGAATCCGGCGTTGATCATTAACGAAATCTTCAACGGCTCGAGGCCGTTCGCCGTAGCGAGGCCGCCGAGAATAAGCGGAAAACTCTTCGAGACCCAGTCAACGGTAGGGACAGCGCCGATAGACATGAGCCGGTTCGCCGCAGTGAAAGCATAACGGCCGTCGGTCGGGGTACGCCACTCGTCTGCTTTCCGTGTAGGCGGTCGAGAATCTGTGATGTACTGGATCACGGGGGCTGCTGTTTTCGGTGCAGCTACGTTCGCAGGAATCAGGGACGGCGACGAGGGCGGAGAGTATTGCAGCACCTGGGAGTATGTGGGGCGGTGATACTTAGGTGGTGTAAGAGGAGGAGTAGGGCGAGATTCACTGGTTGGAAATGGAGGCCGGAGCGCTTGCTGCACTTCGTCGCGGACAACGCTCGCAATGGAGGCAGAATCTGGTTGAGGTGTGCCATACATCAGCTGGAGTTCGTCACGCACAATGAAACGTACGAGCTCCCGTAGCGCCGATGCGTCCATGCTATGCGTCGGGAACTCAGCAGAGACGGAAGCGGCGTGGATGGTGCTATCCTGTGCCGAAGCTCGCTGCTGAAGCACTCTCTCTATAGTGGATGTTTCCGCAAGAAATTCTGCGACAGTTTTCGGCGGGCTGCGCAGCAGGCCAGCGAAAGGCTGCTCTTTGACGCCACGTATGAGGTAGCGCAGCTTTTTGTCCTTGGACATCGTAGGATCCGCACGTTTAAACAGGCGCTCCATGTCTTCGATATACGCCGCGACGGTTTCGTTAGGTATTTGGATCCGGGATTGTAGACCGCGTTCGGCCCGTTCGCGGTGATCTCAGCTTCCGTAAGTTGCCGCAAGATGACGTTTGAACACACTCGAAGAAGACAGCTGCTCTTCATGGTTCTCGAACCATGTCCGAGTGCCGTCCTCGAGGCTGAAGTATACATTTCGAAGCCGTGTGGCGTCATCCCAGAGGTTGAATGTAGCTACCCTTTCGTAGTGCTGCAACCAGTCGTCGACGTCTTCGTAGGTGCCCCCGTGAAAGGCCTTTGAGACGCGGTGGTTCTGAAACGTCACGCAGGCGGGGGTCGCGCTAGGCATTGCGACGACGTCATGGCTACCGGTAGTCATGCCCGAGGGAGAAAGCTCAGGTGGTAGGGCTCATTGCCTGCGGCTAGTGCTGTGAACAGGCGTTTCCTCGAATATATGACCAGCAATGCTGCTTAGCGTAGGGGTACAGGACATCAGACCTGACCTCCACCAGATTTGACACGGTGTTGGCGACTGGGGCTAGGTTAACAGAACCGGTACAGGTGGAAACACACAGTCCAAGGTTTAGGTACGTCCTGCGAGTCCGGAGACGATTCACTTCAACGTCGTTTTTACTCCGAGCGCCCCCTGGCAATATCCTCGGTGCCAACCCAGACGGCAATATTTGATCAGGGTGGTAGGCTGAGTGTTGATAAAGCACGTTTATGACAGCGTGGCTTGCCAAAATACATGTTTTTATTGGTCCAAACCATGATCAACTTTCAGCGAAGGTGAATGCTTGAGCAATGCTAATTCAGAAGTGCATGTCCAAAATCTTGCCGCGCGAACTCTGTTGCACAGCCACAAAGCTGCTAGGGTAAGTGTGACAGTTTACGGTTACTCTTGCAATGCTTCTTCCCGGCGGAGGACTCCGATAGCCATCAGCAGTGCGAATCAGTGGGCCATCTAAAATTATTTTTACTTTCCCGAGCTCGGAGTCAAACATTACTCTGATGACTGAATAATCAGCTGTGGTGTGTACAAGAGCAGTGACTGTAGGCCCATCCACAGCAACTTTAACGCTGCTTATTCGCGTTATTGCACTGCGCTTTGGCCCTGGTGTCCGCTCACGACTCTGGTGTGCACTACGTTTAGCGCCGCTGGGCAGCGGGGAGAGTTTCAACTCTTTTCCGGTTATCGTTTTTAATCACAGTGCCGATTATGATGGCTTAAGAGAACGGCTCTAGCAAATTGGGGACAAAAAATGCTGTGAAACAGAAAATGATAGGTGCGATGTTAGGGCGTAGGAAATACGTAGAGTGGGTTAGAGAAATAACTGAAGTCCATAATATTTTAGTCAAACTCGAATAAATGGGCATGGAAAGAACATGTAGTTCACCCAAGATAACCTATGGTAGCTAATAGTAACCAATTGAAGTGCAAAAAACTAGGCGGCGGCAAAATTGGGTTGATGGATAAAGTTAAACAGTTTGTAGATGTTAAATTGGTGAGCTAGCCCAGGACCGGGCTACTTGGAGCAAAATGAGAGAGACCTTCGCCCTGCAGAAAGTATATCCGGTTGATGATGATGATGAAGTGGCGTTGTATTTCTAGCGGCATCGTTATTCGGTATTGGAGGCTAACGGTCATTATTTACTCGCCATTCGGCAACCTCCTCTTAAAGGTTGCTGCCTCCAGTTCCCCTACATTATCTAGGCGAGCAGCCCCGCACACTCCTAACAGTTGCGGGCCCGCGCCGCAAAGCCTGCGGTGTATACTGATCGGGACCTGAGCAGACGGCTTCATGCCACAAATTCACCAGTGCCAATATAGTTGTCGATTTCTTGTGGTGATATATCTAAGCGGGGTCGCGGGGCGTCAGTTGAAAACCGCAGAGACCGATTCATCGGTGCCGGCAGTGGCGAAAAGTATATCCCGCCTGACTGCAGTGTAAAACGTTTGGGCGGTAGTGCGATGTCCTCCATGTGTCGATTATTCGGTGCTTGGGCATTGCTCGTTGGCTTCACTGGTGGAATCGAAGGGGCGGGGCAAATTGATAGCTTCACGTAATGGACGACATGGAGGGTCCCGCCGGAATGAAGGACGGTGCCATTCGGTGATTTTATGCCTCGAGGGATTTTCAATCTTTAGAGTCGTCGCATCAGACCCATCATTTGCTGACTTCATGGTCAACATCTGTGAGAGGTGGTGTGCTTTATAAGCAGAACTCCAGATCCGAGTCGAGGACCTACCTCCTCGTGGTACCCGCAGTTCTGAGAGAGGAAATCCTTTCCGCGTGCCACGATGAACCAACTTCTGGCCACTTGGGCTATTCTGGCACACTTGATAGGATACGACAGACATTCTACTCGCCGAACCTTGCCACTGTTGTTAAGCGATATGTCAAGAGCTGTCGGCAATGTCAGCGTCGGAAGGTTCCGCAATCAAAGCCTGTAGGCCTCTTCATGCCCATAATACCACCACGAGCACCGTTTGATCAAGTCGGCATGGACCTTCTCGGTGCTATGCTTCGGTCCTCTGGTGGAAATCGTTGGATAATCATCGCCACAGACTATCTGACTCGCTAAGCCGAGACCAAAGCGTTACGTAGAGATACATCGTCTGAAGTTGCCCATTTCTTTGTACACCAGATCATACTACGGCATGGCGCTCCTACCTGTATTGTTACTGATAGACGGACTGCCTTTATTGCAAAAATGATGACCGAAGTCTTTCATCTCAGTCGTACGGAGCATCGAAAATCTACTGCTTACCATCCGCAGACGAATGGGCTGACAGAAAGGCTTAATAAGACCATCGCGAATATGCTGGCGATGTACGTCGGCGCCCAGCACAAGACTTGGGATGCGACCGTACCATATGTGAGGTTTGCATACAATACGGCAGCCCAAGAGACCACACGTTTCACGCCATTTCGCCTCATTTACGGCAGGGAGGTTCGGACGATGCTGGACGTAATGCTCCCTTGCCAAACAGATATCGAACTTTGTTCTGACGCCGAGCAGTTTGCCCAAGATGCTGAGCAAGCACGCCAACTAGCACGCGTCCACATCACCTAGCAACAGGACAGGGATTCACGCCGATACAACCTCCGCCACAGACAAGCTTCCTACAACAGCGGGGACCAGATGTGGGTGTGGACTCCTGTTCGAAGCCGCGGCCTTTCAGAAAAGCTAATTTGCCGCTACTTCGGACCGTATACAATCGTGCGACGCGAAAGTAGCGTCCATTACGAGGTGCTCCCGGATGGATCAGAGCACACAGGCCGTCGGCTACCTCGTCCAGAGACAGTTCATGTCTTACGATTGAAGCCGTACTTTTCACGGTGACTGACTAACTACATCTACAAACTTTTTTTTGTGCGGGGTTGCTTTTGTACCTTTGTGTGCACGTGTGACTGTGTGCGTTACGCTTAAGGAGGGAGGAATGCCAGGGGCGGTCGGAGTAAAAACGACGTTGAAGTGAATCGGCTGCGGACTCGCAGGACGTACCTAAACCTTGGATTGTGTAATTCCACCTGTACCGGCTCTGTTAACCTAGCCCCAGTCGCCAACACCGTGACAATATCAATATTGCTGTAGACATTGTCGACAAATACACGCTGATGCTCCTGGCGAGCATCAGCGAAGAAGACCAGCATCTAATTTGGGAACAGGGGTCGCTTTCCTCGATGATCTAGCAGCCATCAAAGACGTCTTCGCCTCCCTCGACGCACTAGCTGGAGACTAATTTACCCAAGGCCATTAGCCATCCTTCGACATCAACCCAGCCCTATCCCGAACCAAATAAATGGTATCGTCCATCTTGAAAACAACAGCGAGTGTTTTTGTCAGCAGCGAATTATCACAGAACCCTCAGTTCCGAGATTTTATCAAGGCCTCCTCTCCTCCTGACCTCCTCTTTCATCAGTGAATGTTATGTGAGCAAATGAGCAATGAAGGCTCAGAAAATAAATATGCGCGCACGGGCTTGGGAAAACTGGAAAGGGACACCACATTACTTGAGTCGAAGCTTCCTTTGCTGGCACTTTGTCGACAGTTTGTAGCCGTGGCGTAGATACAATGGGCTTTTCTGGTCTGGTCAAGATCGCGCTGGTGACGGCTGAGCTCAGGTAGCCAAGAAAGGCACTATCACTGAAACACACACGCGACATCTATAAACCCCTTCTGCGTATTCGAGATCATTCGGAGGAAAAGATTCTCGACGAAGTTACAAACCACCGAAGAGCACCGGGGCGGTAGCAGCGTTTCAAATGAGGACGAAAGAGGGCACACATCACTTCAGCGCCGATCAGCGTCCCTTGAACAACATTACGAAGATTTTCAACTTTTTCTCGAATCGGCGACACAATGCTCCAGATAAGAAACGCATGGCGATTATCTTCAGTGGTCCTGAAGAGCGGCTACTAGCGAATTGAAGTTGACGAAAAACATCGCGGAAAGACCGATTTCATTCCGACAGATGGCCTTTTCGAGCTCAAGTTGGTGCCATTTCTCCTCTGCTCCACCCCAACACGTTCCAGCGAGTAAAGGAGATCGTGCTGGTCGGCATGAAGTGGCAGGTTTGTTTGGTATACCTATGTTTGTTGCAGCAGTCTCTGCGTTTCCAAGACCACCTGAAATGTTTTCGGTAGGGCTCGACGTAATGAAAAAGTCACGGATAAAGGTGAAACATGACGAAGAGACATTTCACGCGCAAGGAGTTGTTGCTGGGCCATATCGTAAGCGAAGGCGAAGCTAGCTCAGACCCTCAAATAACAGCTGGGAGCTCTCAGTTTCCGCAGCATGGGGATAAGAAAGTCGTGCGCTGATGCCTTTAGCTGTGCGCGTATACCGGAGATGTTCAAGACGCTTCCACCTACTGTCGAATCTTTTACGCAGTCTACAGACGCAGATGTGTTATTTAAATTGGAAGCTCCACAAGACCAAGCTTCAAGAAACATAGCCGCGCTCACAGTCCCCTCCTATCCTCGACCACGTCAATGACAACGGCGAGATAGAGACAAAAACAGTACGGTAATGGGAGCCGCTTTCTGTAAGGTTATTACCAGTCCGAAGAAAGTTGTCGCCTATAACAGCACGCTTCTTTCAAAACAATCTTAGCCGTGTCGAAGTTCCGTCCGCACATTGATGTTCTGCTATTCGAGGAAACAAGCGATCATCTCGCTGTCGTCTAGCTTGCAGATTTGCAAGACATATCCGGCCGCTTTGCTGGATGAAGCCTCGTTTCAATAATTTGACATTTTTGGTCTCTACGAGTCCGGCCGCACGTATTCCGTCGCAGACTGCTTATCACGAGCACTCGCTGACGCTCCACAGAAAGAATGCAATTACGACATATTCTTAGGATTGGAAAGCGTAAGAATTTCGCAAAACAGCAGCGTTCGGAGGCGATGTTTGAGAATCTTATTTATTAAGGTACTGCCTCGTCTCCTCCTGATGCATTCAAACCGCAGTTTTCGGACCTCACTTGATGCAGCTCAAACGTTTTAGACAACTCTACACCAACAAGAAACTGATCTCCTTGTTCCCAGGTATCTCCCAAAGCAAACTCTTCAAGCATCTCATGAGGAGCCGATAGCCGGAATTTTTTCGTTGGTCAACCGCGGCATTGTCACGACAATGTGGCAATTTGTTTACCATTAAAACAAATTCCAAAATTTTCTTGTCTTTCAAATCAACAATTACGCCACAATATCTTGAACTGCCAAATATTCAGAAACTGATGCAGGCCGCAAGTTCTCCTAATATGATACTGCCGACGTTTTCTTGAGGAAAAAAAGAACATTTAGTCCGGATGGTTATTTTGTTTAATAACCGATGCAGGTTTCGAAGCTTCAGTTATGTAACAGTATCATAAGTGAAATATCTCACCTGGAAAAACAGAACATTTCGGTTGAGACATCCTGACTTAGGCGCTTTGCTGACGATCCTGACGATCATCGGTACTGCTTGTTTTTGAAAAGCGATCTGTTTTGAAGGCCTAAATGGCCCTCGCATTTTGTCTACCTGAAATTTTCTACCTAGCCGACATTATTGGTAGGCGTTTAAAGAAGTTTGAAATGTCTCGTGAACAATCGTACATTGCGCACCGCAAGGAGTTATAAATGAAACATCAACTTAGTTTTTAGGTTTGATAATATTAATCAATATAGGTAAATATTTGTGCCCCATATTTACCATGTATTCAGGGCTGCTTAAAGGGGTTTTCACAAAAGGTCGAAGAAGCTCCTATACCGAAATATTATTGCTTCAGTTTTTATTTTAAGAATCTAGGCTGATTTCTAGTGCACTAGAGAAAGCACTAAACAGTCGAAAAATACCTATTTAGCCTAAACAGATAATAATAAATTGCCAAACCAGGAGAAACGACGTAGCTGCTAAGTTAGGAGAGAAAAATAATTTTTGCTGCTCCTAGCTTCCGAAGCAAAGTCTGCATTATATAAGGAAGGTACGAAACCAACAAAGTGTTTTTACTACCTCTAACTGCAAAATTTACATACATTTGATGACAAAACATTATTATGTCAAAAATATTTTATTGCGAATACAGAGGCTAAGACGAGCTAATGAAAGAAGCAACGTTCCGTAAGAATCTGTGTGCAGGTTATATTTTT
Source organism: Amblyomma maculatum (assembly GCF_055883805.1). Taxonomy (NCBI): domain Eukaryota; kingdom Metazoa; phylum Arthropoda; class Arachnida; order Ixodida; family Ixodidae; genus Amblyomma; species Amblyomma maculatum. Next base: position 85,103,671 of record NC_139353.1, read on the forward strand.
TTTACTTTAAACTTCATGAAGTTTATTTTCAACTTGTCGTTGGGGGTCTCAGACCAAAAGCTAATAAGAAACAACTTAAGGGTGCCTGGAGTCCGTGCAAGGCAGCAGCATACACAGCTTGCCTGTGCATTAGCATCTAGGACAAAATTAAATCACCATTGTTTAATGTACATGTCAAGATCAAAAGCAAAACATGCACAGATCAAAAATATTGCTAAAAAGTAAAAGTAACAAAATAGAAAAAGTAAGAAAGATGCTATATGCCTCCGGCTTACTCTTTCATAGCGGGTTGCTCCGTGCACATAACAATTTTATTCAATAAGTTATATTATACACAGCTGCTAGTGCGTATTTCTGTCCTAGTCTAAAGGGTTTAGGCAAGGTGAATAATATGATGTGATGGTAAAAAATTTGTTCCTTGTGCTGTTTTTTTGCAAGCTGCTGTTAAGTTATCCATATCATGATGCTTCATAAATATTAAGGAGCTGTCGCGATAGCCACTCGTAATCCCCGCATATCTACACCTGGATATTTAGAGGAGAGACTGTATGGGGTCAGTCGAATGGCGATGGCCGGGATTGCAGCATTGACAATTAAGGCACGAGCGGACGAACTTGCAAACGTACGTGTATATTCCGCGGTAGTTGCAACACAGCCGAATCCGAGTATAAGTCTTGAACGCTCCAGTTTGAGCGGCCTGCGGGTCAGTATGAAAATGAAGCGCATATTGCTGATTGCAAGTGGTGAGGAATTACAAGCAGCCATTTACGTCCGGAAGAAAGATAATTACGGCACTATAACGTGCCATCGAGCAATGTGAAATGAGCAGCCTCTCGGCGAATTGCATGGGGCGTCGAAATGGTCGAAGGCTCCTTAAGTAAGGCGAGAAAGAACGCGATCCAGCAGTGTCGGGGCTGTTCGACTGTCATGTTGTTCAAAGACAAGGATTCGCAGGTTGATGTGGGAATCGTAAGCACCTTCCGGGGTATAGAAGAGCGACAAAATGCGTCATAGTCATTGTGCTTCCTGTCAGATTGATACACAATTAATATATTATTTTTGGAGACATAAGTTCCAGCGAGCGAGGCAGCCAGACTGAGGGAGGACAGCGAACACAGGGAATGGTGGTCAGAAACGACTTCGAAGGGTGGGCCGTACGCATAAGGGTGAAAGTTTCTAATCGCCCAAACAATGGTTAGGCACTCCTTCTCAGTAATTAAGTAGTTTAGCTCCGGCTTCCTCAAGATGCGGCTCCCGTAGGCGACAACATAGTACTCCCGAGTTCACGTTGCGCTAAGATAGCACCGATACGTGTGCCGTCGGTATAAGTGCGGATCTCAGTGGGAGCATCAGGGTCAAAATGCCTTCAATATAGGGGGTAAGTAAGCAGTGAGCGCAGTGTGCTAAAATCTTCGTTACATGTAGAGATCCAGCAGGAGACTGTCGTTGTTTCCACAAAGCAAGGATGTCCAGGGTGCGATGATGGGAGAAAAATTGCGGATGAAGCGTCACAAATAAGAGCAGAGGCCTAGGAAACTTCGTAGTTCCTTCATTGTGGATTGTTTCCGGAGCGCCGTGACAGTACGAAGTTTGGCTGGGTCGGGAAGCACGACGTATTTAAAATTGGCATGCTCAAAATTATAAATTGGCGATAGGCAAAGTAACAATTCTTTAAATTTAACTGGATGCTAGGTGCAGTAATGCATTCCAACACATATTTCGATCGAGCGAGAGGCGTCACGAACTGTGGCGAGAAAACAACAATTTCCGCGTGTAGCACAAGCAGGTCTTCTACTTGAGATCACGAAATATGGTGCTCATCATACGCTTGTTCGTAGGAGGTGCAATACTCAGTCCGAACAACATTACGTTAAATTCGTTCAGTCAGTCTGGCGTAACGAAAGCTGGCTTGGCATGACCAGCATCGATCAGCGGGACTTTCCAGTACCTTGAACGGAGGTCTAAAGATGAGAAAAATTCAGCTCCATGCAAACAATCAAGGGCATCGTTAATTCGGGCCAAGGAATAGGTGTCCATACGGGTGATTTTATTCAAGCACTGATAGTAAAAACAAAACGGATGGAGCCGTATTTTGCGGTGCAGGAACGTGGGAGTCTCAAGGACTGTGCGAAGGTTGAATGACGCCACGCTTAAGCATGTCGGCGACTCGCACTTTTATGATTTGACGTTAGGTCGTGGAAACCCTATAAGGCCATCGGCGCAGGAACAAATGGGTACCCTTGTCTATGGCTAACAACCGATCTGCAGCTTTAACTATGAAGTGAGAGTGAGAAATCAAAACACCGGAACTGGTAAAGCAGGGCAAGAAAATCCATCCGTTGAGTCGGTGTAAGCGCATTGTCAATATAGCTGGCAAATATGTCTACTGGCGATGAATGAGCAGAAAGATGCGTAAGCGCAGCACCCGTTATGTGGCAAGGGTTATCATCGCTGTTGTCGCATTCCAGTATTAAGGCAAAAGGCTGGACGTGTCCTAGAAACTGGCCACGAGTAAAAGATAACGCGTAGTTGAATCGATTGATGACGGCCATGGCGTTGCTGACAGCTATAGCAGTAAGCACGGTAAATGACAGGGGTAGACAGTGGCGAAGCATGCAGCCATCGGAAAGCGTGGAGATTATAGGTCCGTTTGAAAGAGAGTAGGATAAAAAGCAGAACAACGGCAGAACATGTTGTGATTGAAACCTCGTCAGCCAGAGTGCGTTTCGGTGTCGGTCGTCGGACCGGTGTCGGTCGTCGTGGCATCTGAGAGGAAACACAGCGCTACTTCAGCGCAAGTACAGTTGATAACAGCCTGATGTTGGGATAGAAAGTCTCAGCCCAAGTTGACGTCGTGAGAGCATGTATAAAAGGACGATAAATTCAATAATATAGCAAGCACCTTAAATACGAACTCTCGCTGCACAAGCGGCTTCAGGTTATATGAGCTGAGAATTGGAGGCACGAAGCGAAAACCCATATAGCGGCTCGTGACTTTGCACATCTGGATGCACTATGCAGTTTGCGTATCTGGATGTCCGTGTTAAGCGTTTTCGCTTAACACGGACACATCAGCACCGGTGTCACCTAAGGCAAAAACAGCCATTCTTTCCACAAAAAAAATTAAAAAACTACACGGCGAAAAACGAAGACTTGGATCGTTCGTCGGAAACGCGATTCTTACTTCAGGAACTGCATTCACTAGTTTTTCTGAGGCGGGGTTGATCGACGGTGGATGATTGACACTAAGCGACGACGCGGAGATGGAGAGCGGCAACGAACAGATGGACGGTATTCGGAGTCGAGGGGCTCCGAAGGCGGGGTTCTGGTAAAATGCTAAGGAGGGTCGTGAGCGTATCCTCGGTTGTCGGCTTCGTTGAAAGAGGTCATGACGCGGCGGCGGAAGTGACGCATCACGTGTCCAGCGTTGACATAGGACTAGCAAATCGGCAAGTTGTCTGGCGTCTCCCATGGTTGGAAACGTTGGGGGCGCGGCCAAACGGCTGGAGCGGAAACGCCTCCAGGAGGATACCGAAAAGGAATAAACACTGGCCCTGACTGTCGCGCTAATTCATCGTAAGTAATCGGTGCTGCGACAGGATGCGCAGAAACAGGAGGCGCAGCAATGGGATGCACTACATCGGGAGGCGCTACAGTGGGAGGCGGGTGACAAATTGACAGAATGGCTTCGGATACTTGCTCCCGGATTGTGTGTTCGAGTGTCGGTGCCAGAGGGAAGCAGCGACATTTGACAAGCGAATTCCTAAAGGACAAACTGCTGTATATGAAACATGAAAACCATTGACTGCTTGATCACGTCGATTTTGTTAAGGGTCTCGGCTTGTGCGAAAGGCGAGAGAAGACTGGCCCTCGAAGCAGCTCGTCATAACTCTACGCAGATGTTCACGATCTCACTGACCGCGGTTGTGCTCTTGAAACAAACATGTGAAAGGCATGTTACTCAATTCCCTTGAGCACATGCTCGATGCAGTCAGCTTCTGCCATTGATACACTGACGTGTTTGCATAGGTCGAGGATATTTTCCAGATAACTGGTGAAGCTTTCACCAACCTGCTCAGAGCAAGAGCAAAGACGATTCTCAGCACTAAGTTTACGCACGGCCGGACGTCCGAAGATATCAATTAAGGCGATCTTGAAAGCGGACCAGAAGGCGAAGTCCAATTGGTTATTTCTGAACCAGAGTTTTGCAACAACCATCGAGGAGAAGACAACATTTCGAAGCTTCATGCGGTCGTAGGACAGCCAGTCCTCCCCATCATGGCCGTCCGTGCCACTGAAAACTGCAGGATTCCGCAAACTAATCGCGCCGGGGCAGGTCGCGGGTGACGGTGAGGAAGGGGTTGGTTGAATGGCATCAAATGGCATTATAGCGAGATTCATTGTTGGGTAAGCTCGCTCACTAGTTCTATGCCAAGTTAGCCGCTTGGAGGTTCTGGTTCTAACAGCTGGTGCTCGCGTTTCGTGCCGACGTAAGGTCATCTTCTTCTTTACAATTACTTGAATTATTCAACATTTCAGAATATACACAAAGCATTGCTTAGAATTTTGAGCAGCGCTCAAGCATCATTCAACGTACAAACCATTAAATTGTAGCCAAACAGCTTCAGAGTATATATCATTATTACTATGCATGGGGCTGTTGAATTTCGAAAATGCGCAACACCAAGAGAGGTGCGAAATTCATTTTACCTAATACTTGTATTACATACGTAAACGCTTAGTTTAAAGTCTGAATTTTTAGAATACCATTCATCTAATAAAAGCCTGTGTTTCAGCCCCTCTAAACGCAACCAGCCGCGGTGGAGCAAGGTTTGAGTGCCCGACTGCTGTACTTAAGGGCGCTGGATCGAATATCGGCTGCGGCGGGCGTATTTCGATTAAGGTAGTAACAAATTCCAGAACCCTTCACTATAATATCTCTCAAAGATTTAGTCGGTTTTGGATTATAAACCCATTTAAAAAAAACAAAGTCAAATATTTAGGAGTTGGAATTTGTACACAATTATGCTGAAATTAGTAGGCAATTTTACAGATACGTATATCAAAGCTTGGTGCCACATTGTGATTCTCCACGTAACTTGTACGCATGCTTCTCCTCAACAGGTTTAAAATGGTAACGTTGTCTTTTCTGGAACTTAAATAGCAATGGAATAATAAAGGCTTTATTATTTTGGTTACACAAGGTAGCTGTGATGCCAAATGCCTTACCCTATTTCATTTTGCTTTGTTTTCTTCGCACAGCTAATTTCCCATTTTTAAGGTGCAGTTGAGCGGAGCTCCATTTAACATTTCAGAATTTTGGCAACCTGCTTTGAAATGCACTATTATGTATATCTAATCTTTCAAGTCGCATAAAGGTAACCAATTATGGAAGATTTTTGGGCAAATATTATATAGAACTAGACGTCTCAAGGTGCGATTTAGAAATTGTGAGTTTTATTTGCATCGCTCGCCTCTAATGTATATTCAGTACATCTATCTAAGAGGCACTGCTGAAGTGAACTTCTCGGGTTTCTGAGAAGCTTGGCGGAATGCGTTGTCATTTTCCACAATTAGTCAGAGATTAAATAGCATGCATAATCTTGCCATTAATATAAAAATTATAACTGAAATCTCCATTTTCTGGTACTTCTTGCTCATAGCAACTAACGGCGCACAAATATTTGGTACTCTTTCCGGAAGGTTCGATTTTCTCGCAGTACACAGCGCCATGCTGCTTTTTTTAGATGACGAAAATGTAGAAGGAGTTGCTCTCACAACCGACGGCTTTCACTTAAATACTTTTTCTGAAACAGAGCCATAAATGAATTGTAATTAAACACTACTTACATGAAGGAAATGCCAAGAATGCATTACGTGGCCACAGTTTTTTAAATGGCAAAGACGTTAGCGTTTATTTGTTTATGAAGTAAATTTTTGTTATACCGCATAAGGAACCTATTGAAAACACACGCATTAAGGAACATCAATTGTTTCCAGCACGCTAGGCTCAACCAACCCTTTCTTAGTTCATGTATTGATTTCATGTTTTTCAAATAAGCCCTATGTTATTCTCTGTAACATGCAGCGCATGCCGATCACGTATGTCATCCTGCTTTGGTAAAATGTTTGTATGGGTACACTAACTGTTAAAAGAAACTGGAAACTCGCATACAATTTTTCTGGGTTAGTGTCGGTTTCGTTTAGCAAAGTACATGTTAAGACGTCGGTCTAGGCTAAGAGCAAAAGTAATGGAGCGCCACATTCTCAGCTTGAATTGGAATGCAAAATGTTTTGGTTATAATATCGGAGAGGCAACATATCCAACAGACGTCAAAGGCACATGCGCAATACTCGCCGCACATTCAGTCGCAGTTTAGGTTGCGAAGTAATCATTAGTCATTTGACTGTTGCATCCCACGTGGACATTCACAGCCAAATATCCTTTTCAGATGTGACAAGTGGCAAGTTTCGCCATGCTATGACTAATTTATCATTCCCTGCTTGAAGCAACACGACATTCCCAGCCGAATATTTAACATCTTTTTCGTTAGCCGGCTCGGGTAAACAGCTATTTATGCTTTCCGATCTCAGCTACGTCTTGCGGCACATGTGCAAATGATTTATTCATAAAGTACTAACCAAAATAAAATACTCAAGAAGCTTCTTTTGTATAATGCAAGCAAAAGTGCATTTGGAAAGGGTTTGGTGTCGTCTGACATGTCTTTAATTTTTGTTTTACATTATTTTTTTTTCTATTGCGTTCAATTTCTTAAGTAGCTCCGCCATCTCGGCGCTCTGAACGCCTTTGCCAAGGTTTTATTTAAATGGTTTGAATGCCTCCCTCCATTTTATGTCTTACAACCACTCTCGTGCAGCAGACGCTGGGTGCTGGCAAAAACATTGAGAGCACTGCAGAATTGGCCCGGTGAAATGCGAAATCCAGAGTGTTGTTGCTGATCACGGGATATCCCGCGTCCCTTATAGAGATTTTGCCAGCAAGGCCGGCGCTCGGTGGCCGGTACAGGCCAGTGCTAGGCCGGTACAGCGGAGATTTCGTTTTATTGGCGGAACTTCGTAATAATGAACTCGCATTAAAAGAAACACGCTCTATCTGTCACACTTTCTCCTGTATGAGTGAGTTTGGAAATTTTACCTTCTATCGAGCGGCTTTTTCTTAACCACGCGGCATTCGACATCAGGTTTGCGATAGGATACGCCATGGCATCAGCGGCGGCGGTCACATCAGATGCAGAGTTTACGTGTTTTCAACAATTTTGTCCAAATTAGGGATTATTGATTATTTCATGTATATTAATCACCTCGTAATCTATTTCAGTCCTTCGTTCATCTTGTTCGTAGTTTTGGCAATGTTTTGGATCGTATCCGCACAATTTGGACGTCACAACGGTGTTCACATCTTCCCACTGTATAGGAAATATAGCTATGCCAGGTTTAATTCACTTTGAGCCTCTGATTTTTTACTATTCACTCAGCATTCATCAATAATGCTATTAAATGTCGTGCTCTCATCCCGCAACCTCTATAGTCGTATTTTACTTGACGCCGCTGCTAAACTATTTAAGGCTGGTCGACATGTTTCCGTCCATGTTTTGCGCCCATTTCTATTTGACGCCAAATCGCAGTTAACTAAGGCTTTCGCCTAGATATATCTGCATATGACTTTCAGGAGCAGCATCCACCATATGAGCGATAAAATGAACCTGGCTCGAAAATTTGCTGTTCCTTTATATTTCAAATGGCGACCTAAAGTACCACAGTGAAGAACACCTCGATGTTCTACGAGAAAAAATATCATAAATGGGTTCAGATCAAAATCAGACGGGCTAACAAAGAGATACCGACCAGGCACATAGTCCTTAAATTCAAAAAGAGCACACTGCTTGAAGCTGAGGAGGTAGGGTACACAAAGATAGAACTGAAACCGTACATACATAACCCGTGTCGCTGTTTCAAATGCCAAATGTTTAGCCACGGCTCACAGACTTGCCCAGGCCAACTTACATTGAGAAGTGTGCCTCCCACGAGTATCCCTAACATCCTTGAGATAACTCTCAATCTGAAGCACCTTTTTGCATCAATTATGAGGCCAGTCACTCTGCTTACTGAGGCACCTGCACAACCTGGAAATAATAAAAAGATATCACCCTGAAAGTGAAAGAAAACACACCTTATAGGGAAGCACGCAAGAAACTCACACCGACTCAGAATCCAACTTATTTTGTTGTGACGTAAAAGAGGGCAGCATCACAGCAGCCTTCGGAACCTCAGGGACCTCTGCGCCCAGCGACCTCTACAGGGACCTCTAGACAGGGACCTCCACGCGCTAGGTGGATGTAGCTAAGGCAGCTCCAAAAACCCAAAATAGGCTGTGCGAACCGCGAGGTAAGCCAGCCTTAAGGTCTTTCCAATTACGGCGAGGCCTAACATAAATGTTCTTCTGAACTCTGTCCAATCAACCAGCACTTCCGAGGATGCAATGGACACAACGAACAACGATCAACCAGGGCCGTCAACGCCGGGCAGGCTTCGGAACTCCTCAGATCATAGTAGAAAGAAAAAGGCCCGAATCACCGGGCCAGTCTCTCTACCTTCCTCTAAAGATGGCGTTCCCAGTCCAAGGAAACTGTAGAGCAAACTACAGCGATATAAAAGATATTATCGCTTCATTCTCGCTTGTAGCGCTGTGTATACAAGAAACTAACCTCGGACCAAAACACTCAAATATACTGTAAAAACTATTACGTTTTCCGGCGCGACAGATAGTAAAACAGCAGGCTCTCCAGTGGTTTTGCCATAATTATTAAAAATGACATTCCATTAACTGAAGCTAAACTTATCACTTCGTTTGAGCTGTGGCAGCCATTCTGCTCACATTCAGAATACGCACAGTTTGTTGCGTGTATATTGAACCATACCAAAAAATAGCCCTGAGTAATTTTGTATACCTTTTAAATCAACAACCGGAATATTATGTGTGTAGTTGGTGATTTTAATGCACATTCCCCCTTATGGGGAAGCAAGAACATGGATGCACGAGGAGGAAGTATAGAACATCTTATTCTAATAATATTTGCTTATTAAACGCCGGGAAATCGACCTATTGCTCTCCGAGCAATAGGTCGGAGAGCTTTGTTCAAGAGAACGGGGTAGCTAAGCACTGTATTTTAAGCACAACCCTTTTTGATGTGAAAATAAATTCAATTAGCAAAATACTTCCAAAACCTATTATGCATTCAGTTTACACTGATAATCCTCAGAAAATCTCCTCCAACATTTCAACATGTCAGCGACAAATACAGGTAAATATACGCATTCTAACAACATGGGCAAATAAAAATTGAATTTGATTTTTCTCCTCATAAAATTTGGGCATTGATTCTCTCACGAAAACGAGGTATACAAAGCGACCTCACTTTATACATGAAAGAAAATGTTTTGTCTTAAAAGTTGAACATAAATATTTAAGCATATCTTTTGATAACAAATTAACCATCCCTGCCTCATACAAATACCTTTAAAAAGAAAGCTTCTAAATCCATCAACATACTTAAAGTTCTCGCAAGGAAGCACTGGGAATCTCATTCAACATGCCTATTACCCTCCTACCGCTCTGTTCTACGCTGCAGTTTACATAATGGTTGTATTGTACATGGCTTTACGAGACCATCATAACAAAAGCGATTAGACCGAATAAATAACATCGGATTACGTCTTTCTAATGGTGCATACTGAACATACTCCATTAAAAGCATCTATGTAGAAGCAAATGAACCCTTCCTTGCAGACAGAACGAGGATGCCTACATTTGCATACTTATTCAAAATAAGATCTTTACCAAAACATTTCTGTTTCCTCTTGGTTACAAAGTGCTCTTCCGGAGCACTGTTCGTAAACAAACCCCATAAAATCAGATCTTTACTACTCCACTTTGAAGAAGTATATCAACATTTAAGGATACTGGATACACTTCCAAATTTAGCCCAGAAACAGTATCCATTTCCGCTCTGGTACAGTCTTCCCTCTACATGTGCCCTCGCACTGACAGTCTTCCGAAAAGATCAAACAGCACAAGAACATATGTCACAAAAATGTCTAGCACTGCCAGAGAAGTATACAAACTTCACCTAATATTTTACTGATGGATCAAAAACACCAAATTAGGTTGGATGCGCTGTTGTGCAAGGCAACTAGGAAAAATAGTAAGGTTACCTAACAGTGTATGTAGAAGGTAAGACTATGTAGCTGCAAATAAAATTATGCAACAGAATTGTGAAAAGAGCATAATATATGCCGATCCTTTATGTCTGCTTATGGCATTAGAGCCTAAAAATGCAGTTGAGCCTATAGTAGCAAACATCAATCACGGCATATTGAAAATCACAAGGCACGGTATAACCATAATATTTTGCTGGGTTCCTAGCCATGTGGGGATAGATTGTAACGAAATAGCCGACTCATGTGCTGCACAAGCTCGAGGTGAGGAAATAAAGAAAATACACATCCCCTACAAGGATTGTATCAGGTTAGTACAAAGAAGCTTGAGAGATAAATGGAATACTACAGTGGAACCATAGAGGCATTTCCACGAAGGTGGCTGAGCTCAAGACCGGACTGCGATTTAACAAGCTTCGGGTGTGGGCTATGTTACTGCAGGAAACGAACGCCTTGCCATCCATTCCGGACTTCAGCGGCTACGTGTCTCCTTAAATGACCGACTGTCGAGTGTAGACTGCTTCTCCCCCGGGAAAGGCGGCGGAATATGTTGAAACGCGTATTCCTCATGTGCGCCGTTCGAAAACTGGTGCACATCATACCAAGAGGTAGTAGAAGTTGCTGCGAAAGTTCTAAAAGTAACCGTTGTTCTTGTTTCATATTACGTTCGGCCAGCTGGAGGCGACCCTTCCTGTATTAATATTGGCTGGTTATTAAGTGTTTGTCGGCAAAACCCCCCGGGTGTCCAATTTTAGTCGGAGGCGACTTTAACGCCCCTCACCCGGATTGGGGGTATCCGACTGCAAGCCCTCGGGGTAGGCGTGTGCGGGACGCCTTCACTGATGCCCTGCTTGTTCTGCTGAACCATCCTGGGACAGCAACACGGCCTGTGCATCACATACGTAGTGCTGCCTATGCTCCAGACTTGACGTGGTGGTTGGGCGCAGGAACTTCCTCATGGCACATGGAGCCAGACTTGCTGGGGAAGTGATCGCCACCCTATAATCATCGGTATCCATCCCTCCTGTCTCCGCCCTTCACGTCGAAATGTTCTGTGATCAACTCGGACAGATTTCGTTCATGTTTCGACACTATGTCTCCAGACTCGCCGTCATACTTTGTTGACCGTATACAAAGAGCACTAAGCATTGCTGCGACTACTACCTGGAATGATGTAGGTCGACCGGCACCAGATCTTGGCCTGCTTAACTTGTGGGCAGCCCGCCGTCAAGCTGAGCTGGCTGCTACGCGAGACCCTACTTCGTGGCAGGCACGTACACGACTGAATTATCTTACTGCGAAGGCTCGGAGATATGAACGCGATCTCTCGCGACGCTAGTGGCATGCATGGTGTGAAACATTCTCTGATAAATCATCGAATGCCTCACTCTGGCGAACGTTTCATGCAAATGAACAATGTCGTCGTACTACTGAGGCAGCAGCAACAGCATGCTTTGCGGCTAATCTGTCGCCGGGCGATTACGTCAAAGGAGCTGCTCGAACATTTTTCCCAAAATACGATATACTTCCTCCTTCAGCTAAAAAGCTAATTTTATGGAAACTACCATCTGCTGCCGACGCAGATGAAATTGCGAGCCCCTTTTCGATGTCTGAGCTGCTGGCTGCAATTAACGATACGAAACGGAAAACAGCGCCCGGCCTGGACAAAATTTAGTATGAGGCTTCCAAGAACCTCAGTACTGCTGGACTTCCTGAACTACTTGACACCATAAACAAAGTGTGGCGTGCTGGTGTCGTACCCGAGAGCTGTAAAACCGCTGTCGTGATTCCTATTCCCAAACCTGGGAAGCCTCCAACAGACCTCGCCAACCTTTGACCAATCTCCTTAACATGAACGCTTTGGAAGCTTGCAGAGAAAATGCAAGCCACGCGGCTTTCCTGGTGGCTTGAACAGTACGGTTTTTACACCCTGCTCAAATTGGATTTCGTCCATACTTAGGTACAGAGGACGGGTTGGCTGTCTTGGCATCAGCAGTTCTATCATCCACCCGCAACCGCAATGTACATACCATATTAGCAATGGACGTTTTAAAAGAATGCTGCAATCCTGAATACCATTGACATGCTTCATCTCCCTCCGAGAGTACGCACTTTTGTCGCATCATTTTTGGAAGGAAGAAAATTTGCAATACGCCTCAGTGGTGACGCAGTTAGTTCATTCGTTTCACTACGTGGCGTGCCCCTGGGATCAGTATTGTCTCCGACGCTGTTCAATATTACTTTCATCCGATTGGCGTGGCGCTTACATGATATCCCTGAAATTGTTTTTGCAATACGCAGATGATATCACGGTATGGAGCTATCACCATAATCTTCTCACTCAAGAGGCCGCCCTTCAGTCAGCATAAGACGTCACCTCTGATTACGCATCCTCCTTTGGCCTTCAATTTTATGTGTGTAAAACTTCATACACGTCAGTCGCCAACCGCTGGGGACGCCGTAAACTTACCTCAAATCCAATTCGTCTCTCTCTATCAGGCACCCCCAATACAAAAAAGTTCGAGCCTGAAAATTCTGGGCTTAACAATTCACCGATCAGGATCAGCGACTCCTTGGCTTTCTCAGGCAAAAAAGCAAGCACTTCAAACTATGACTTTAATAAGAAGAATTGCACCTAAACGGGTGGCGCTGGCTCGTCTGTTGCACGCAACTTAGTGAGGGCGGTTCTGCAGCCACGTATTGTTTATCCGGCCAAGTCTCAGAATCTTACAAGTGCACAATGGGATCGCCTTGAAGCCGGAAATCGAGAAGCTATGAGGACCATAACATGCCTTCCACGACTCACACCGGTCGTATCGTTACAGGAGAATGCGCAAGTAACACCATCGATGAACTGCTGCAGCAGCGCCGTGATGCTCGCAGACTCAAGGCCACTTTGTCACATTCCACGCACGCACTTTTCTTTTTCTTTCTTTCTTGAACCACCTGCGCCAGTTCTCCCTCCCTGGAAATTTGTAAAATTAGAAAACAACAAGCCAACTGATATCCGCAGACCCATGTCTGCCAACTCGGCATCGTTGCTTCGCAAGAAATTTGAAGAGCAAGATACTCACCTGCCTGAAGATTCCATAGTAGTGTACGTGGATGGAAGCCTGCAAGGCTGTGAAGCCAAAACGGCAATCTACTGTCCACGGAGGCCTAGCCTGAATCAGACCATTACGTTTCAGCTTTCGGAACCACTTACATCTTTCTGCGCTGAGCACGTGGCAGTTCATGAAGCACTCTGCTCCATGGCTTCCATAAATATGCTCCTTACAGCCCACGTTGTCATCCGCACTGACACACTTCAAGCAGTACGTCTGCTCCGACGTGTCAGCCGCTGCCCTAAAATTTGCCAAGACATCCACCAGCTTGCGGCGCGCATCCCACACTCAATACGCATTGAGTGGGTCCCACGGGATCTGCTGCCTTCCCAAAGTCAAGTAGACTTAGCAACCCGCTTCGTGAACCAAGACGCATCAATCCCACGGCTCCTCGAAGTGGACGACGCTACCCTCCTTTTGTCAAGAAAGGATCACCTCAGGCGCCGCACGCGTGCACTTATCCCTCCGTGTGCGATATCCCTTCGCCGCGGTCTCACCCGTGCAGAGGAGGTTGCGCTTAGGAGGATCCGGGTCGGCATTGCCCTTACACCAGCTGTCACTAGGACGTGGTCATACTTCCAGCACTTATATCCCCGCCCAGGGTGCCCTATCTGCAAAAACGAAGATATTGAGGCTGACATCCACCCCTGGCTGTGGGACGGACCAGCACTCAAACCAACCCGAATCCGGTACCTGAGCATAGCTGGCCTTTCAACAACCAATCCTGCTTCATACGTCACTTGGACGCAGGGACCTCACCATCGTTCACTTCGGGACTTCATAAAATCAGCTAACCTTTTTTCATTCATTTAATCATTTATTCATCCTTCATCTCGTACCCTACTGATGTCCCGGGCAATAAATATCGAATAAAAAATGTAATAATGAAGATTAAAATAGGGTACATACAGTAAAACCCATAGTAGAAGAATAGAAGTCATCTCCACAGAAGGACCACCTCAGTGAGGTGATTTTGTGCCTTCTTCGAATTGGACATACGCACTTGACACAGAATTTTATACAGATAAAAGAGCAAAACTCATTTTGTGAAAAAGGTGGAGGTGAGCTCACCGTGAACCACATGTTGATCTTGTGCACACAACTTGAACAGCTAGGAAAAAATATTTTACTCTATTCTATAATAAACGCATCCCAATCCACCCCTGCTTACTGTTAGGAAACATACACTTGTAGATTTCATGTTTTTAGTTTGCTTAAAGAGGTAGGGATTTTAAATAAGCTGTAATTTTGTAAACACTTTTCATTTTCACTCATAAACGAAGGTCAGCAAACTTTTGTTTGGCACATGATGGCCTTAGTTGCCTATGTGCCAAAAAGAACAACACCACCTAACCCAATTTATCTCCCTAACGTGGTAAGCGTAATGAGCGTGGGATCGTAAACTCAAGATTGAAGCCTCAGCTTCACAGCGTATTAGAGGCGAAATCAGAGGTAAACAAGGAAAATTTTGTCGCGGTCATTTTGCAGTGATTTGTTTTGAATTTTAATTTTATAATCCCAACTTTTATTTAACAGACCATAATTGGTGGCACGACGATAGCGCGGCCAATTGTGGTAGGCTTGTGCGAACACAGACAACTAATAAGAAGCCTATCATTTCATAAGCCAAGGATATGTATTGATGGCTTCTCAGTTCATGTTATTGGATCTAAAGTGAGCACACTATAGGTTTGTATGTATGGCACCAATTCCACTACGGGACAAAAGTTTTGTGTAAACTTTAATCTGAGAGATGACAACAGCTCTGAACATGTTTCAATTGCAGACACACAACCTATGGTGCTATGCAGGATACCCCGATTTGGCTACACTCTGCATCTAGATGATCTCTGGGCCCGTATTCCGAGTTTGCGTCGTTATCGGAAGTGTCGCTCTCTCCCCGCACTCGAGTAAAATGATTGGTGGAAACCCTGGAATATGATGCGGCCGCCTCTTTCGGTTTTGTAT
The DNA here is from genome assembly GCF_055883805.1 of Amblyomma maculatum. Taxonomy (NCBI): domain Eukaryota; kingdom Metazoa; phylum Arthropoda; class Arachnida; order Ixodida; family Ixodidae; genus Amblyomma; species Amblyomma maculatum. The sequence continues at coordinate 85,118,979 of NC_139353.1, forward strand.
AGGAAATAGCCAGTTCCGGCGTTTCGACCAATCAGATGACTCGAGGTCACGTGAGAAAGCGATACTTCGATAACGGCGCCAACTCGAAACATGGGCCCTGGAGAAGCTTTCAGATGACATTAACACCTCACATGTCTCGGCGGGTCATCTACTTTCACTGATTTATCTAGAGTCACACCTGGGATATCAGCCCTTGGGTGTTGCTTCATGAGCGCCGTTTATATGAATGCTGTGGTAGCGCATCGTATTTCCTTGCACATCTCGACGAGCTGATGCGCTGTCGTTTACAAGTGCCTCGTTAAGTCAGTGGCAGAGCTTAGCGTCCAATATGGGATTGAGCGTGAAACCGATCGCACTCTCCCGGTTGTAATCTCGCGTGGCAGGACGGCGCTTCCTGCTTAAACTGACGGTGTGTCTTGTCCGTCTTGCGATTTTTTCGTCATGCATCTCACCGCCTCATTTTGACCGTTGTTATTTCAACCATGGAGTCAAATGTTCACGTCCTGTTATACACCATGCCCTACGTACATCTGCAGGAGCACCGTCGGATACAGACAGCCTGCAGCGAAGCGCCCTTGCATGTTTCCAGAGTTTTCATGGCGGACCACTAACGAATGGATTTTAAATTAGGGTAAGAATAAAAAACACGCTTGAACAAGCGTATCGAGAGCGATCGAAAAATTACCGGGTGTGTGAAAAAAACTAAGTGTTAAAACAGTACGAATATTTAAAAATATTTTTCTTGAACCGACGGCTCACCGCTTCAGCTACCTGTGCATACGTGTAGGTTTCAAGTACCTGCCCGTCCATCGACGGAAGCGTTCTGCATCCAAAGGCAGATTTCCGGTTGGCATAATTAGGGCGGGCCGACTTACCAGCCGAGATTAGCCAGAGATCGCGAGTAAAATCAGATTACGCGCAGTCGACATTCATTGCCTCAGAGGCGGTCAGAAGCGCGGTGGAGTTTACGTGAAGCAAATGCGCAAGCCAAGCGCTGCCACCAACGCTTCCGTTATCTGTTGGATGAGCTGAAAGGCACTTCGTTGGGCTGACGCATTTAATTGAGTAGCTGAGCGATGTTAATCTGGCATATGATTGCGAGAAATGCTGTTGTTTCGTCACGAGAGAAGAGTACACATACAGCGCACGCCCCGATCACCGACATCCTGCGCGCCATCTACCCGTCCGCATGCCATCAGCAGAAGCGGGATTTCATCACAAGAGAGCTCTGGCGCGCCTTTCCCCTATTCACAATACGAAGCGGCGCTACACGAACCGCGAACCGCGCAAGTCGACTTCCCTCTCTGAAGCTATCCGCGTCTGGTGGGTTGATGCGATCGTTTCCTGGCGCATTATAACTGTCTACATGACTGCGAAATGCAGACGAGTAATACGATGCGCTCGTATCGCATTCATGTAAATTGTGCATTATTTCACTTGTTTATCTTCCCATCGAGAGCATTACTTGCTCAAGTAAGATGTTGAAAAAACATTATTGTTTCTTTGCCTTGTGTTTTTCGGCAATTTGCCGCAGGAGATGCAGATTGTTTTTTGCCCAATTTCTAATTTTACATGTTGTGATTAATCTGCAAGAAAGGTTGTTGCCTGCGATCAATTATAATAATAATGTTTGGCTAACAGAAAACAAAATCACAGTATCTATCACCGTCCTTCTCTGGATGCCTTAGCACACCATAAGGAAAAAAAAAAAGGGAATGAAAGTGTTCTATTGCACGTAAACATTCAACGGGACACGGAGCCTAATTTTACCATCTGGCCTGGTAGACTGCGTTCGATTTGAATGCAGCAATGGACCAAAGTTGAATTTGGGGAATCGTGTGTGGTCACTACCATGTACGGCCGTGGTTTCTGCTTGTGCCCGTCGAGAGGAAAGCTCAGTGCGTTGAGGTACTATATTATATGAAGGTCGCCCAGATGGCGATCTTAGCTGGGAGACCTGCGGCAGAACGTCCGGCTGAGGCACAACTCCAGACCATTCTTAAGTGCTTGTACGGGCACTTCTACCTCTTCCTCAGCACATGGCCATTAGTGGTCGCTCACGCCGCTACCATGCTCCCCCTATATGTTCATTCAATACAAAAGGAATAAGAAAAGTACTAGTGACAGTATGGCAGCGAGGATTAGTTAGGCTAATTTTGTAAGTTCTGTTCAGGGTAAGTCAGTGTAGATCAAGTCCGTAAATGGTCACCAGGAAAGAGCAGCAGACTAGATGGTAGAGCCTGGCAGCTGCGCAGCTGACAAGCCGGGCTTCATGACGATAACGTTAACAGGGAAGTGAGTGGCATGGTGTGCTCCTGGGAACGGTTGGCGGGTTGTTCGCGATCCTCTCAGTGGCAGTGTGTTGGGCTGGTAGTGAGCTGAATGCCACACTAGCGTACGAATTTCAAAGCGACATGTAAGGTGCTCTATCCGATTTTGTAAATTTGAAAGGTTTAGCAGGCGACAACAGTTATCAGAGAAGCGGTTGCGGTGCTTCGGACTATGGAGGCGGTCCCTGCTGAAAAAATTGTATGATGCAATAACCTCACATTTTCTCACACAATCTCACTCAATTCTCATAAGAAATCACATACAAGTAGCATATAATTGCATAAGGTCTCATAGCTTCTTGTACATTAGCATAATTTATGTACGATATTTTATGATAATGATGTGAACCGTATAAGAGTCTATGCGATTTGATGAGATTTTAAGAGGTTATATCCACGTAGAACTTTTGTTTTTTCAGTAGGGGTGGACCTACGTCTCACGAAGATGGACGCGTGGGCAGCTGCATGGGGCACTGCCTGCCATGTACTCAATGTCCATAGACAAAAACAGGCGAAATCGGTGCGAGCAATTACCGGTTGTCAGCCGCATTTCGTGTGGGCACCGGACGCATGCTGTGTGCACATGCGTCGGTAATTGAAGATTTGGAAGCGTAGGTCGAAGTAATCATCCTTCATAAGTTTGATATGTCTAGCTTAGCCAACGCTTCGACAAATGATCATGCCTGTCAGGGTTTAATTACATATTTAAACATATGTATTCAACCTTTCCTTAACAATATCTAAACCCCCTGCCAGTGATGTTCGCAAAGCTCAGACGAAGACAAGTCGACTTTTCAAAACGTTTCCTCAGCTTACAAATTCAGGCTCCCCGTCAACCTTTGTTCAGTGCTCTTTCATACTGCTATGCGTCGCAATAGAAGATAATTTCATGAAAATGAGGTCGCACGAATTTTGCTTACAGAAAAAATGCAAATAAGGCAGAAAGTTAGACGAAAGGAGGCGGCTAAGACTTAACATCAGAATTCTCGACGGTGTCTAACCATCCTTTATTCGTCTTCGTTATGACATCCCTGATATTGAGTAGGATTTTTGACCAAGGTGCAAACATTGCAATAAAGTCCGCAAAATGGACGGGAATGTTTTTCGCATCCTTTGTTCTGCATGCTACATGCTGCAATCAATAGTGAATTTTTATAGTGGGACCATTTATAATAATTCCCACATTTGCTTACCTGCCTTTTTGCAACAGTGTCCATGTTTTCCCCACCATTTCATTCGCGCATTATAAAATCCAGAAAACAACTTGTTTTATATCTCTTGCTTTGCAATGCCCGTCAATCGTCATGCAGTTACTATATTCGGGCAACTGGATGTCATACATCCGATTTCCATGTTATAAAGCGCCAGTAATGAAGACTAAGAAAGGTATTGCATGATTTCAAATTCTGAGAAGGGGTATGTTTTTTCTTCAAGATGGCACGTGTTAATTTTTAGATAGTTCCTAGCATAAATATTCATTACATTAAGCGTGTGCGCATTTTAAAATGTGAAACCTTCGTGCCATGTATTCTGCTAGTAATTGTTTACTGCAAGCCTACAAAATTTATGTCCTATTTGTTTAAAGATTTTGCAGGCATAGTATCAAGTAACGTTTGTTGTCTAGATCATGTTCCTCTCATGGTCGGCGCGGAGCAGGATGCCTCGCATCCGCAGCATAGAATTCTGCCTACCATACATGGTCTAAAGCCAACAATGAAAAAAGCCATCAATAGCCACGGTCGCGTTTTCCGAAGTTGCACATTGTGTCTGTCCATGAACAGTTCAGTCGTTCAGTCATGTCCGACTCTTCGTGACCCTATGGACCATGTCACGCCACGCTTTCCGGTCTCTCACTATCTTCCTAACATCACAAACTTCATCTGCAGTGCCTCGAGGATGCCATCTAACCATCGCGTTCACTGCCTACCCCTTCTCCGGCGGCCCTAAACCTTTCCCAACATCAAATCTTTCTCCAGCGAATCCTCTCTTCTCATCAGATGACCAATGTAGCTGAGCTTTAACTTTAGAATTTGACCCTCCAATTAGCAGTCAGGGTTTATGGTCGACAATATCGACTGATTCGATCTTCTGGCAGACCAAGGAACTCTCAAGAGTCTTCGCCAGCACCACAATTCAAACGCGTCAATTCTTCGGCGATCAGCCTTTTTCACAGTCCAACACTCGCATCCATACATCACAACTGGAAAGACCATAGCACGAGTTATACGGATCTTGGTTGGCAGACTAATGTCTCTGCTATTACTAGACGGTCAAGGCTAACCATTGCTCTCTTTCCCAGACGCTGGCGTCTCCTAATTTCATGGCTGCAGTCTCCTTCCGAGGTAATCTGGGAGCAGAAGAGAAAATGTGTCACAGCTTCGACTTCTTGTCCATTGATACACCGGGACTTGATAGGGCAAGACGCCATGATCTTTGTCTTTTTAATGTTCAGTTTAAGCCCAAACTTTTCACTCTCTTCTTGTACGGGCATCAGAAGTCTCTTGAGTTCCACTTCACGTTCTGCCATTAAAGTGGTATCATCCGCATATCTAAGGTTGTTGATACGTTTTCCAGCAATCTTCACTCCAGCTGAAGACTCATTCAGACCGGCCTACCTCATGATGCACTCTGCTTATTGGTTAAATAAGCAGGGCGACAGTATGCAGCCTTGCCTCACTCCTTTCTCAATCGGAAACCAATCAGTAAGACCATGCGCAGTTCTGACTGTGGCCTCTTGTCCTTCATATAGGTTCCTGAAGAGACAGATGAGGTGAATTGGAACTCCCATCTCTTGGAGAGCTTGCCACAATCTGCTGTGATCTACGCAGTCAAACGCTTTCGCATAATCAATAAAGCAGACGTAGATGGGTTTCTGGAACTCTCTTGCTCTTTGCATGATCCAGCGAAGGTTGGCAATTTATTTATTTATTTATTTATTTATTTATTTATTTATTTATTTATTTATTTATTTATTTATTTATTTATTTATTTATTTATTTATTTATTTCCAATACCTCAAAGACCCCAGGAGTACGGGGTTTTACATGAGGGGTATGCTTGACAGTATTGTCGAGATTAACAAAAAAGTTTTCAATGGCGGTTCTGAAATGGCTTGGGTTAGAGTGAGCGATGATGTCAGCGGGAAGATCGTTCCAGTCGATGGCTGTCCTTACAAAAAATGAGTTGAGGTGCGTTGTCGTTCGGGCATGTGGCGGATAAACGGCCCAGGTGTGGCTGATGCGACTGGATGTTCGATGAATCGGCATGATGACTGCTGTGCTAGATGATAAGGCATGATAAAATTTATTGAAATAAACAGAGTAGATATTTTAAGCGTGCTTGCAAGCTTGGGAGACCGGCATTAGCTTTTAGATTAGTGGCGCTAGTATTACGAGAATAGTCAGAGAAGATAAATCTAGCTGCACGGTTTTGTGTTAATTCAATGGTAGATATCAAGTTTTGAAGATTTGGGTCCCACAATGCGCATGCGTACTCCAATTTGGGCCTTACAAGGGTTACATAAGCTAGGTGTTTAACAGAAGAAGGTGCCTGAGCTAGGTTACGCCGAAGAAAGGCAAGTGTGCGGTTAGCATCGTTAGTAACGGATGTAACGTGAGAATGCCATGTAAGGTCACTGGAAATTGTGACACTTAAATATTTCAAAAAAGATACCGAGGAGATAGTAGTTCCGTTTAGTAAGTAGTTGTACGAAGAATAGTGTTGGCATCTGTGGAAGGTAATTAAGGCCGTTTTGTTAACATTTAGGGTCATCAACCAATTTCGACACCATTCCTCGACTTTTGCCAGATCGGCCTGAAGAGCCAAGTTATCAGTAGGGTTATGTATGGGACGGTAAATGACACAGTCATCGGCAAAAAGGCGGATATTAGAAGAGATGGAGTTGGGTAGGTAATTAATATAAATAAGGAAAAGAAGAGGACCAAGTACGGTACCTTGGGGTACACCGGAGAGAACAGGGGTGAGGCTGGAAGCGTAATCGTTAGCGAGAACAAACTGGGAGCGGTTAGTAAGGAAATCTTCGATCCAAATATATACAGATGCATTTAGGTTAATTCTTGACAGTTTTAGTAATAGTCGCTTGTGGGGAACCTTATCAAATCCCTTTTCGAAATCTAAGAAGATTGCATCAATAGGAATATTAAGGTCTAAGTTGGAACTAATGTCGTTTAAAAACAATGCAAGTTGCGTGTCACAAGAAAGGCCTTTCTGAAAACCATGCTGATTGGGATGGAAAAATTTGATGGATGTTAGGAAGTTGACGACATGTGAGTAAATAACGTGTTCCATGATTTTAGAACATACGCTTGTGAGAGAAATTGGGCGAAAAGTGTTACCTGAGCCCTTCTTAGGAACTGGAACGATCTTGCCCACTTTCCAGTCTTGAGGGACTGTGCCAGATGATAAAGACTGCTGAAAAATGTCGGTTAGGATTATGCTAGTTATATGCTTGGTGTTCTTCAAAACTTTTGTGTTGATGCCGTCAACTCCTGACGATGATGTGAGCTTCAAAGAGTCGATAATTTTTGCTAAGCCATGAGGTGTAAATGTGATGTCCGTCATGTTCGGATGAGTTAAAATGGGAAAGGAAGGGAGTTTTGCGTTAGTATCTCGAGTGAAAACCGCACTGAAAGTACGATTGAGGGCCTCAGCAATGTCGCCATCAGATAAAGGAATGCCTGACTCGTTAGTTAAGAAGACGCGTGTATTTGAACGTTTTGGGTTAATAATCCTCCAGAACTGTTTAGGGTTGTTGCGGATTAATAAAGGTAGTGCCGATGAAAAGAATAATCGTTTAGACTTTACTAGGAGCGAGCGAAAAAGTTTTAATGTAGAATGATACTTCTGCCATGCACGTTGGGTGTTAGTAGATTTTGCCGCTCTGAAGTGTCGTTTTGTTTTGTTTTTTAATCGTTTAAGAGATGATGTAAACCATGGTGATAAAGGACGGTCGCGAATAATCTTCACAGGTATGTACTTTTTGATTAGGTACTGCATTTTAGTTTTAAACATTGACCAGTTTACATCACCTGAACGTTCTTTAAACTCAGAAAGGAATATGTCGCAGAATTCTTCGAACTCAGTGTTGATAGATATGTAACCACCTTTGTCGTATAATGATATTTTTTTAGTTCTAGCGTTCGGATGTTTGCGCATGCAGTTAAATGTTCCGTGGATGTGGTCGCTAACGGCGTCAAGATAACTGAGGGAAGAGAGATTATCGGGATGCGACGTTAATATGAGATCAAGTATGTTACAAACGCGCGCGGTGCTTCTAGTTGGTGAATTGACCATTTGTGATAATCCAAATGTTAAACACGGGTGAACGAAGTGACTTTCAATGGTTTGCTTCGAGGTTGTAGCTGCGAGATCGGACCAGATAATTGACGGAAAATTGAAGTCACCAAACATGAAGATGGGCGCGTTTGGGGATTGGGACGTTACAGCATGCAGGGCGTCGTGGAACTCGGAAACAAAAGTATTGGTTGTGTCTGGGGGGTGGTAGCAAACACCGATGATTAAATGTGGATGCGCGGCATTGCATTTAATGAAAAGAATTTCCAGCGGAGAATTTTTTCGGACACGAGTGCACAGCAGTGTGGGATGAGCACCTATAAGGACGCCGCCGCCTCTCCGGTCGAAGCGGTCGCATCTAAAAATGTCGAAATCTGGAAAGCAGGATTCAACTTCGGAGTCGTTATTAGATGAGTTCAACCAGGTTTCTGTGAGCACCATTAAGTTTGCGTGGGATGTGCTGATAAGGCTGTTTAGTGCATCACTTTTCGGCAGGAGGCTTCGGACGTTAATAAAAAGAAAAGAGATGCGGCCACAGTTCTGAGGTTGAGCTAATGCGGTTTGCTATGGTAAACGTTCTAATACTTTCTGGCTTTTATGATCAAACTTATACGCTTTGTCTCCGATTTTTAAGACATCGTACCGGAGTTTGTAGGTAGCATTTTGGGATTTTGCAAATTGTAGAAGGCGTTTTCGGGCGGAGCGAGTTCGAGGGCAGAAATCTTCGGAGATGCTAACGCCAGATCCCTTGCAGTCTTTGGCAACCCCAAGAACTGACTCCTTATCTTTGAAGTGCGAAAACCTGACGATTACAGGTCTATTGTTGCCGTCTTGATACTGACCCAGCCTGTGCACACGTTCGATATCGCGTGGCTGGATAGTGATTTTCAACTGCGTGGAGCAAAATTCGGTGACCTTTTTCTCGGACTGCGACAATGTTTCGCCTACGGCGTCCGTCAGCCCGAAAAACACCAGATTTTGTCGGCGCGCCCTATCCTCGGCGTCGTCAAGGCGGCTTGTCAAAGCGGCAATCTGCTCTGAGTTGCTCGCAGAGAGCTGGTGGACAACGTTGACACTTTCTTTGATTTGATGGAACACGTTACATTCCTTTTCAATTTTTGTTACCCTTTCTTGTATATCTGTGAACTTTTTATCGTTTTCTGCAAGCTGTACTTTTATGGATCTTATTTCATTTAGCGAAGTTGACTGACCAGATTTTATCTCATCGAGGGCTACAATTAGTTTGCAGCAACCTCAAGAAACAGGTTATTGTGTAGGAGATGCCTCGCTAGTAGCACTAGAGCGGGTATTGGGACCGGGGTTTTCTTCAATATCACCGGATTGCAATAGTACATTGAAAAGAATGCGACCGCAGTCCAAAGCAATCACAAAACGACAATGTGGGCTCGGCAGCACTAGCAAGGCACGGTGGCTGGTCGGCCGCGCAAATAGGGTGCAATGTTTTTTTACCTGCACGAAAAAGACGGGGTCCCAGTGAAGACATGCCATAGCTGAAGTGCTGCCAAGCCCACTGGAAGAGATGACCGGCGGAGAGAAGTTTTTATGTTTGGTCTCTAGTTCCTCTGCCCTTGCGAAACCCAGCTTGCACGTCCGGAAGCTCTCGATCCACGTACTGCTGCAGCCTTCCTTGGAGGATTTTCAACATCACCTTGCTAGCATTCGAAATAAGCGCGTTCGTGCGGTAGTTGGAACGATCTTTGGCACTGCCTTTCTTTGGAATGGGGATGTAAACTGACCTCCTCCAATCCTGTGGCCACTGCAGGGTTGTCCAAATCTTCTGACATAATGTATGCAGAATGTTAACAGCGTCATGGTTGAGGTTTTGAAGCAACTCAGCTGGAATGCCGTCATTTTAGCTAGCTTTGTTCTTAGCAAGGCTGACTAAGGCCCATTCAACTTCACTCTTTGGGATGCCCGGCTCGAGATCAGTATTACAACCGTCTTATGTTGGGTTTGCACATTCGGGTCCTTGTACAGTTCTTCTGTGTATTCCTGCCACCCCTTCTTTATCTCTGAGGCTTCAGTGATGTCCTTGCCTCGTTTGTCCTTTATCACGCCCAGCTTAGCACAGAAGCTTCCTTTGATATCTTTGATTGTCTTATACAGAGCTCTTGTGTCCCTTAATTGGCTGTTGTCCTCAACTGCTTGGCACTGTATGTTCAGGAAGGCATTCTTATCTCTCCTTGCTATTTTCTGAAAATCCGCAATGAGAACCTTGTATCTTTCTCTTTCCTCCATAATTTTTGCCATCCCCCTTTCCTCAGCTATTTGCAAAGCCTCTTCAGATAACCAGTTTGCATTCTTGCATTTCTTTAGCTTTGGAACTACCTTAGTAGCAACTTCTTGTATTATATCACGAACATCAGTCCACATCTCTTCGGGCTCTCTGTCTTCTAGATCTAATTCTTGAAATCGATTCCTCACTTCCACAGCATATTCTAATGGAATTTGATCCAGATCATACCTGAAAGGCCTTCTAGTTTTCTGCGTTTTCCACAATCAAAGCTTGATTTTGGCAACAAGAAGCTGGTGATCGGTGCCACAATCGGCCCCATGCCTTGTTTTTACTGCTTGTATAGCGCTTCTCCATCTCTGGCGGCAAAGAATATAATCGATCTGATTCCTGTACAGACCGTCCGGTGAAATCCATGTGTACAGGCGCCTCTTGTGCTGTTGAAAATGAGTATTCGCTATGGTTAGGTTGTTTTCTTGACAAAACTCTACTAGCCTCTGCCCAGCTTCATTTGGCTCGCCAAGACCGAACTTTCCTATAATTCCGGATATTTCTTCACTCCCGACCTTAGCATTCCAGTCTCCTAAGAGAAAAACGACGTCTGATGATGGGTGCGGTCTAAAAGGCATTGTAGGTCCTCATAAAATCTCTCAACGTCAGCTTCTTCAGCAGTAGTGGTCGGTGCATAGACTTGGGTAATTGTTTTGTTGAAAGGGTGACCTTGGATCCGAAGTGAAATCATTCGGTCATTTATGGGGTTGTACCGTAGCACTGCTTTGTCCATTCTTCTGTTTACTACGAGAGCGACCCCATTCCTTCTCTTGGATTCGTGCCCACAATAAAAGACATAATGGTCGCCGGAGTTAAATTTTCCCATTCCGGTCAACTTGAGCTCGCTGATACCCAAGATATCAATGTTCAATCTGTCCATTTCTCGCTTGACGACATCCAGTTTACCTTGCGTCATAGATCTTACATTCCATGTTGCTATGTGATATACCTCCTTGCAACGTCGGACTTTCCGGTCGCTTCCCGACACATCCACAACTGAGCGTCATTTTGGCTTTAGCCCAGCCGCTTCATTCGTCCTGGAGCTACTAGGAATCGCCTTTGTTCATCCCCAGTAACATGTGGGAAGCTTTCCAACCTGGTGGGCTCATCTTCCGGCGCCATATCTTTAATGGTATTGTGACTGGCCATAGCGTTTTCTTGGGAGGAAATACTGGAGTGGGTTGCCATTACCTTCTCCAGTGAATCACATTTTGTCAGAACTCTCTGCCGTGACCTGTCTATCTTGGGTGGCCCTAAACAGCAGAGCTCACGACTTCATCGAGTTTCGCAAGCCCCTCCGCCACGACAAGGCAGTGATTCAAGAAGGGGTGTCCATGAAAACTTTGTTGCAAAGAAGAGTTGGAGGAGTCAGCCGCTATGCGCAGTGAATTCTAGACAAAGGCTTCTGCGCAGTTTGCAATTCTTTTTCATTAACTTGGGGATTACTTTAGTTATGTAAAACTTTAAGGGAATAGGTTTGGTATATCGGATTTAACATCCCAAAGATACTCATCATATGAGAAACGCCATAATTAGAAGGGAATAGAACTTTGTCAGTGTGTTTATACTTCATTATATGAGAAAATACATTTCGGGAGCATGCCTGGCTCCCAGATACACGTGGTGTATCTACGAATCGAAACATATCTTGCAGCCTTTCTTCCTAAGATAAAAACGGCAAACTGTCCACTTGCAGATAAAGTGCACGCAGACTGTGCGATTAAAAATCAATTTCATGCTTGTTTTACTTTTATAAGATTTTGATCAATATGGTTATTTTTTTTCTGTTCGTCTCAGATGGACACAATTTTGAGTATACTGCCTGGGCCGTAGAAACTATCGGTACAGCTCTGCTACTGTGTAGACAAAGTCTAGCCCCGCATAGCAACGGATAATGTTGGAACAGAACCAGCACTAGACCCATGAAGTTAGGTGCCTTGGTGGTTGCACCTGCTTGGTTTTCAAGAAACGGCGTTGTGCCAAATATGTACGTAACATCTAGGGTGGTTTCGTAAGTATGAGTTTAAGAAACATTAGTTTATCGAGGATCTGGTATTTCAGGAAATGGGTGTAAAATCTTCGTGTACCCAGCTTTTATATGAAGTGACTATGTAGTGGAGAGAAATTTCAGGAAAAAATTGTTCATAAGTTTCTTATCTTCTGTTTCTAATTCTGTAATTATTGATTTTATATTGATCTGTAAAGGTTTCTTTTATATCCACCTTTTTCAGGTGAACAATACTTCGCTCATGTGTTATAGGACGAATTAATTAACGGATTTCTAAGCTTTGATTGTGAATCAAATTTCCGTAACTGAACATGTGCATGGACGGTTCAAATTTTGGCTTGGATGTTAAAAAAAAAAAATGTTCACCGCTCTCAATTTTGCAAATCTGTAGCTTGAACCAAAGGTGCTTGTCACAGATTCGGAACCCTGATCTGGGGAGGAGGTCCTTACTCCATTTTGTAACGTTTGCTCTTGTGAACATCGTACCCGAAAATGTGCCTTCCTGTCGAACCACTACCTACAAAATGTTGCTGCCATGCTTGAAAATATCTTTCTTTCCCCTCTTTCTGCGTGAGCAGCATTTCGGGGAATGAGAGAAGATATGACACTTAGGGCTGTTTATTAGACCGCGGCTCTATATACCTACCAAGAAAACCAAAGTCGGCACGAGAGAGTAGCCATAAATAAATTCTTGCACACCAGATCTGCACTCCAGCTGTAACCTAATTTCGCATAACAATAAATAAAGTCTAGCACACCAGATCTGCACTCCGGCTGTAACCTAATTTCGAGTGAGATAATGTCTTTAGGCGCAATACATCATGTTGCCTATTCTTCACGGAAACAGTGATCTGAAGAAAGTATTCAGGAAAAAGGTTGAGAGGCAGGAAAGATCAGGATGGTGAGTACGAGGCGAAAAGGTCCCTGCCGAATTTTCCCTGCTGATGAAGCCGCTTGTGCCATTTGCGTGAATTGGGAACCAACGAAGAGTGTCTTCTGCCTAGCAGCCGTCACTGAGAATAAGTATGGAAGAAACTGAAATTTCCCTCAACAACAAGCATGCACTTCCCGATTTACGTTTTCCAGAATCCAGAATCTAGCTTTTCGAAGAGAAGTATAAATGTCAACCAGCTCATGTTTGCTTGCTGTTACTATGATAATCAATTATTGCCCTTTGGTGCATTGATTCTTGGTGATCTTCTTCTGCTGCTTCATAAAGATTTTTGCGTCTATATGTGTATTTAGTTTTAGGTTTATGAAAGGTCTCAGCTGTTACTCTACTCAACTGCTATGTTGGTTAGCTCCTTGCGGTGTTTCGACGTGAAAACGTTGTTTACCAGTCACATTATAACACGCCCGCACGGGATTCAGATGGTCACAGTTAAAAATTTAGGCAGAAGAAGTAGGAGACTGCAGTGTGCTGCGTAATTGTTGAACATCTGACACACACACCCCATGTGTCATTAGAGCGTGGGTGAAGTAAAACCTAAATTAGCAACTTCAGCGCTGTCTCCGTCCAGGCATGGGCGAACGACCGTTACGATGCTCAATCCGTCGTGCTTTTTGGGATTCTTTCCTTTTATAGTATTTTCTTGCTCACTTCTTGAGGAAATTTCCACGTGTGTATTGTGTACTGAAATGTCGCAAATCTTTGTTTTCCAGGTATTGATGTAGAAATTGTATACAATTGAACAGCACGAAAAAAAAAACAAATTGATGGTGAACAAAGATGTAAACGAGAGAGATTTCAGAGGTTTAAAATCTGATTTAATCGCGTCGAAGTGGTTGGGCTTTTTAGTGTTTCACCTTTTGCGGACGCCGCACTCACGCAGTTCTTACATACCCGCATATTCAAGGCCTAAAGACCAACGTAAGTTTAATGAAAATTTCTGGGCTTCTTCAAGCATCATCCTCAGTGTCAAGTCCTAATAATTATTTCAGCATTGAGCATTCCTGCTTCTTTTTTCCTTAAGTGAATAACCAGTAATCTTATTTTTTGGCGCTTTTTTGTTGTCTTATGTTTTTGACAAGGGTTTCTCTCGACATGAATATTGTTTACTAGAATATACACTTTGAGCCATAGATTATACACTTTGAGCCTAATTTGACAATTTGACGCAGCTTACCGGTTGAAACAGATATCACCAAAAATGTTTAGAAAAGTACGATTGCAATAATAACTACCAAAGACAATCTTTAAAATCACCGTCACCGTATTGAAGACCTGGTTAATTAGCATTATGAGGTAGAACAAATAGTGGCTGGGCAAATTTATAGGAAATGAACTACTCATTGCAGGAAAAACAGAAACATTTCAACTATTTCCTTTTTCACAAGATGGGGAAGGGAGGGGGCATTTTGCAAGGGTTTGCAATATCTATCATTATGCGACACTTCATTTTCACTATATTTCCATATTCTTCGGGAAGTGCAAGATCCACACGCTACCGCCGATATGCCAGTAATACTGGCGTAGGTCATTTTTCCCTTCCCGTTCGGCACTTTGGGTATACGGGCACTGCATCTATATTATTGAAGGCACAAAGAGCAGTATCCTGCGTCGATTTCGCATGTGCTCTCCGCATAATTTGGCGCTTTTTCGCGTCGGTCATGCCGGGCTCGCCGTCCCTGTCTTTGACGCCTTGCACGCCTCCTGTCTTAAGTATCGTTCCAATCGCATCTGCTGACAAGAACCGTACAGTAAGAAACAATACCCCCTACAGTAGTGTGTTGTCTTTTCGGTGTACACTTGAACGAGGAGAAACAGTTTTACAAAAGTGCATTGAAGATATATAAAGGCAGAAACATGAAAGAAAGCCAAAGACCGAGGGTGTAGCTTTTCAAATCTCTTGTTCTTACCCTTCGACCACACACAAATTGTAAAATAATTTCATTGGGAAAAATCACATTTTCCTTACTAAGGTACGATGTATTACGAGATTGGTAGAGTTTAGGCCGAATAACATGAACTTCATAAGTCACAGCGCGGCTGAAGAAGTTAGACGACGATAACGGATTAGGTGTCACATCTGTTACCTTGTGGAGCACACGATGAAGTCTGGCGTAGCGGGGAGCCTACCACTATGAAGGGGACACCACAAAAGGACGAGTGACAACAGGAAAGAACTGGGTAGTCTGATGGTGGCGGCCCTAAATTGCATCCTGCTGGGAAAGGAATGCGCTGACACAACCGTGAGCAACATAGGGCTCTACATCGGCGCGCGCAATGGTATCTAGTATGTGTTTTTGTGGGGCCAAGTAACTTCAGATGGTAACAACTTGGCCAAATGCAATGACTCTGCCGACAAATCTCGCTATAGGAGAAACGCTGCAAAGGTCATGGCGGTGAAATTTATACTCGAACAAAACGTGAGCCAGAACATTCTCCTAATCGCGATGGCCATCATTGGCGTATGTAGGTAGCATATATGCCAGGCTGTGATGCATGCACTGATTGAATCACTACTACGGGGGTGGTAAGCAGTACAAAGTTCGTGCTCGATTAAATAATGAGCGAACGCTGTCTCTCAAGACTTTATACAAAACATAGGGGCCACAGAAGGAAAGTACTAATTCAGATGTGCCTTGGTGAAGTATGTTAAACGAGAAACGCCACACCTGCTGTAGCACAACACATCGGTAACGGGTACGCGATGCCGTATTTTTTGGGGTAAGAGCAATCTACTTAGCACTTGTGAAGTCATCAGCAAATGGCCCAGAGGTCGAGGCTGGTGAATAGAAATGAGATAAATGTCTGCCACAAAGGTGCAGGTTATCGCCAGACAGCAGAAATAGTTTCATGCGCAGTCGATAAAAAGGCATATCAAATGACTGTGTAGTGCAATGCGGGCCAGAAGAAACGGTGACATACACGGTCGTATGTCCGAGGCCCACAGTGATGTCCTCCTGTTGGACTCTGACAAAGACAGCCCACCCCAGCTCTGTGCAAACGCTGAGAGGGCAAGCGTGAGCACATTATACAAGGAACGACAAAGTGTAGAAGACATCACCGACATCTGCCTTCCGGTACCGGTAAAAGCAGTGGAAAGTCCACCATCCACGTGCACATCGATTATGTTTCGTCTGGTATGGGAGTCAAAGGAAGAATTTCTGGTGGTGTTGTGAGAGCTACACCACTTCAAAATGCAGCTATCAATTTTTCGAATGGCATAAAGACCACGGGCAGCAATCACAGACGCTTCGTCGGAGCTATGCAGGTTGACTGCGCGGGTGGGTCGGGGCGACATGCTATCGATGACATGTATCTGAGCGTTGGGGTTAAAAACGTATGTTCAGAGGGGCGGAATGTAGATAGATGTGGTAGGAAGGTGTCAAATTATTTCAGCTTTAACAAGGGGTGTGTTCATCTAGAAGACAATTACTACAGATGGGCTTGTCATTAGATGTTATGAAATATGCTGTGTTGCGGCTGTGCAAGTGTAATTCAGAAAACAAGGAGAGCGGAATGAGGCAATGTGGTGGGCACTTTTTCTCCCGCCAGCTAGTGCACGTTAGCAAATTTGTTTTCAGATATTTATATATTTCACTCCGATATGTTTAGAAAATTTATTTTTATTCTTTTCTTAAATGCATTTTCAGTGAATCGAGGGGGCCCACTTAATGTCTCCATTTACGTAGACGGACCTCTCCATCTTAATGATCGTAAAGCAATTGAGCAAAACGTCCTAATTGGCGATAGGTAATAGCGACGCTATCAACAGAGAATACAGACAAAGCGTTCTTTGACGAACATTTTCATTTAAGAGAAACCGCAGTTCTTTACTTCAACGCAGCTTTTTTTTTATTTGTTTAGGATTATAGACGTCGAAGCCGGAAGCCAGCCACTGATATCACAATAGGTGAAATATTTGCCTGTTACGACCAGGCTGCCCTCTTGGGGCTTATATCCGCCTGCTCTTGACAAACTTTTTCCTCCCATTATTTGCCTCTTCTTGGTAGCAACTACTCACAAGCATACAATTTCATGCTTAGAAATTGTGGTAGAAATGTCTCGCCATTAAGTTGATAAAGCTCCCCGCCTCTCTGTCAACCAACTTGTTTGTAACGTGCCTTTGTGGCCTAGAGGTAGTGGCGTGCTACATGAACTAAGGGTCTCGAAATGTCCCGGTCCAATTTCATATTTAGTTTCCCGTCTGCTCTGCCAGGCAATGCCAAATCGTTACCTTACAGAATTCAATGTCTAAGCAGTGGTAGGCCATGTCGCATTCTAACCCCGCAACTGCCAGGCGCGTGTCCTTGATTTTTTTGTCTCGCAAGGTTGGTTCTCTAAAAGCAGATGCAATATTTTGTGAATAACATCCGGGTTTCTGGGTCCGCTCTGTCAAAACGCCTTCTGTTATTTATAAAAGCTAGCTACATGGCAAGATACATTGCTTGGTTATATTCTGAACATTTCACATAGGTTGGTGTTGGGAATAATGTGCATTATCGAAGAGGCTTCAACAATATCTGCCTAGTCTGGTTGACTGCACAGTAATGTTTCATTATTTTAACGGCTATATTACCTTTATGGCAGTCATATCGTCATGGAAACAGATAATAGCCTCAGGTATATGGAACATTTAAACTGAATGACCTTCTTTTTTATCATAATAAAATGTGCCTACGTCCTTCCAAGTTCGCAGTGCGCTGGAGTTACCGAGGCACTGCATACAGAAGGCGACCAATTTACTAATGCGTCGCCTCACCGTCGTACAGAACTCTAGATCTGCCATAAGCTCGCCAACTTACCCCTCTCCCTGCGTTCATTTTAATGCATACCTTATTTTTTAATTTGGTACCGAAAGAGCGTTTATGTTCTGCACAATCTTAATACTTCACGTTAATGGTTTCGGAGCATACAAAATTATTTTAGGTTTGTATCAGATAATTTTTGATCATAGCATTCGTTATAAGAGGTTTGTAAAAACACAAAACAATCTTTATATGCGTATCCTTCAAACGCTATCGCAGTTGCCCTTACTTTAGGTTGAATAATTATGATACAGGGTGGTAATGAATGCCATCAGCGCTTTCTTTTCAGGTGCAGTAACTATTATTTGCGTGCAATGACACATTAATAAGCTTTATTCGTGCGAAGCAAACGAATGCACATATTTTCTTTCCATTGCTTAGTAACACCACATTTCTTCATTTGGAAGAGTTAGTACTTTGCGTTGCCCACTATGAAATAATAGCGGATTTGCATCCTGCGTGAAACATATGAGTGAAATAGGATTTCTGACATGCTAATTCCACCATGCAATAATGTGTGAGAAGGCGCTCACACTAACGCTTAGAACTTATATAGGTGCAATGTTCATGGGCGTTGGGGTAGAATAATTCAGTGCTAAAACGCGAAATATTCACAGCCTAGTGATAACACGGAAACGAATGGTGTAAGATTTACGATGGCGCAAACTTAGGTTCAAAGCGAAAGCTCTGTTAAGCATGATTTTGCAAGGTTTAGTGAGATTGTATACTGCTCTTCAATTAGCCCTAAGAAGAGACGCCATAACGATCACCCCTTTCAATGATTTTTTGCATTTTTACGCTACTATTTGGCAGTATCTGCCCCAGTTTCGGTAGGCAAGAATTGTTATTTATTTTCAAAGTCATTTGGACTAAGCTTAATGTCGCTCAGACGCAGCGAGGCGAAATCCAAAGCTGTTAAATTCGTTATACAGCTTAGGGGGCAAAGTGTGCGACTTTTAACTGCGGTAAACTAATTGAGACTTGTCAGAGGAATGTTTGCATGTTTTGTTTTGGCAGCTGAGTATTGAGAGACTCCCAGAGAGTTGAAACATTAATTGCTCAGGAATGAAAGGCGGAGTACCGGGAAACCTCTATGGTGGAAACTTCAACTGCCCTAAATATTTCAATTAGTGGCATAAAAACTGAGGTGCATAATCAACGGTTCGAATCCTATCCGCATTGAGGCTTGCAAGTTGACTAGTACATGTACAAGGTGTTGCACAATTAGACGCGCGCTGTAGAATGCTTATCCCAGCTAAACCGCGGAATCATTGCAGTTCAGATTTCGCAGAGAAATCACATTTTGTCGCTAGTATATTCTAATACTAAATTTGCTTGGGGTACTTGCCTGATTCGATCAGAAGAAGTAAAATATTCCCATCGCCTGCGGCGGCGGCGACGCCAGACAAACCGCTGCCCCAGCGCTGGGACTGGTGGCGCCACCTCATGCTGCTTACAACAACTCAAACCTTCTGCCAGAAACGTTCTCCCCCTCTTTTCCTGCTACAAAGTTGTTGTAAGCAGCATGAGGTGGCGCCACCAGTCCCATCGCTGGGGCAGCGGTTTGTCTGGCGTCGCCGCCGCCGCAGGCGATGGGAATATTTTAATTCTTCTGATCGAATCAGGCAAGTACCCCAAACAAATTTAGTATTAAAAAATACTAGCGACAAAACGTGATTTCTCTGCGAAATCTGAACTGCAAGGATTCCGCGGTTTAGCTGGGAGAAGCATTCTACAGCGCGCGTCTAATTGTGCAACACCCTTTATGCCAAAAAAGACTTCAAACTCACAGATGAAACACTGAACGCCGCTGAAAGATGCGTCCGCACTAAACACGAATAACGCAAAGTGGCAGCACATACCGCAGCCATCGGCTTTTTATCTTGTACCTGTGAAAAAGGCTGACCGCCGAAGAATTGACGCGTTTGAATTGTGGTGCTGGCGAAGACTCTTAAGAGTTCCTTGGACTGCCAGAAGATCAAATCAGTCGATATTGTCGACCATAAACCCTGACTGCTCATTGGAGGGTCAAATTCTAAAGTTAAAGCTCAGCTACTTTGGTCATCTGATGAGAAGAGAGGAGTCGCTGGAGAAAGATTTGATGTTGGGAAAGGTTGAGGGTCGCCGGAGAAGGGGTAGGCAGCGAACGCGATGGTTAGATGGCATTCTTGAGGCATTGCAGATGAAGCTACGTGATGTTAAGAAGATAGTGAGAGACCGGAAAGTGTGGCGTGACATGGTCCATAGGGTCACGAAGAGTCGGACACGACTGAACGCCTGAACTGAAAGGAACAACGTCTCTTTAACCCGCAATATAGAACATCGATGACTCAAAATCCATTCCGTTTGCTTATTTCATGTAGCTCTGACGGATGATGATAAATCCAGATGGGGTGGCGCAGAGGTTACGCACTCGACTACTGTTCCCATGGATGCGGGATCGAATCCCGGCCCCGGCGGCCGCTTTTCGATGGAGACGAAAAGCAAGGCGCCCGTGTGCTGTGCGATGTCAGTGCATGCTAAAGAACCCCAGGTGGGCTAAATTTCCGGTGTCCTCCACTACGGCGTCTCTCAGCGTCTCTCAGTAAGGCAAGATCTCAGCAACCTGCTCCTGGGGACATGAAGCTGTAAATGGGGGGACCATCGCACAGCACAAGGGCGCCTAGCTTTTCGCTTCCATAGAAAAAGTGGCCGTTGCGCACGGTATTCGATCCCAAATTTTTTGTGACAGTAGTCGACCCCCCTAACCACTGCACCACCACGGCGGGTCCTCAACTATATTTGTTGTACAGGTTGTACCTGAAGCCTGTTCGCGTACTCTGAAGCAAAACATGCCACCCACATGGGTAGTCGGAAATTCAATTAGCCTTTTACTTTCCATAGTTTGAAGCCAATAGCATTTCTTGGCAACTTCGTTTTGTGACTTCGACTTCACTTTCAGGAGTGAAAAAATTTTCGCCTTGCTTTCCTACCAAACAATTTCTCACGCTTGCAGCTGCGGCTCTTTTTCACGCTTTTCTCAGTGTTTCAGTGTTTCTCAGTTGACTCAGTGTTTTGGGCATCAGGCATGTTATTTGCATTGAAATGAAAGTTCACAGTCACGAGCCTAACACTGGGAATACGCTATAGCTACACAATAGTTGTAACGCCATTCCAAACGAAAATTAGGAATGACATCTTGCATTTGAAGCCTCACGCCAGTGGTGCCTTTGAAAATAAAACTGTCAAACCGTCAAATTTTCTGTAGGGAATGACCGAGAAAGTATGAAATGCCAGAGTGTGATACCTGAAATTTTCGCCATACCTTTACATTTTTGCACCTTTTTTGAGCCTCCTTTTGCTCAGTTTCAGTTTTCTCATGATTTTATGCTCAAGGAATGAATAGTTTGCCTTGTCTGGGAGGGCGTTTCGTCCCAAAGCGACAAAGGCTATGAAAGGCGCCGTAGTGAAAGGCTCAGAAAATTTCGATTCCCTGGGTTGATTTGACTTGCGCTGACATTGGACTTGATGGAGTCGCCACTTTATTTCGCCTCCAGCGAAACCGCAGCCGCCAGCTGTTGGCTCAAATCCGGGCTCTCCGGAACAGCTGTTGGGTCAAATCCGGGATCTCCGGAACAGCTGTTGGGTCAAATCCGGGCTCTCCGGAACAGCTGTTGGGTCAAATCCGGGCTCTCCGGAACAGCTGTTGGGTCAAATCCGGGCTCTCCGGAACATTAGTCCGGAGTCGTAACTACTGCGCCACCGCAGCGTGGCTATATTATTGAATGCAGCGCATTATCTTATATATGGGCATCTTGCACTTGGTTATCATGCGTCGTTATATGCCCAGAAATTTTATATTGAGCACGGCCCCGTAATTATTCTGTGTGGTAAATTTTGGTGTTCTTTTTTTTGCGTAAGCATGCTAAAACAGATCTTATTTTACTGTGGTTTCTTAATTTAAGGTTATCCGTTTTGTACCTTTTACTGTCGTTCATTATAGACCATATAACCGGGTGAAAGGCTTACATTGCAGTCATTGGTAGAGGTCTTAGGCTCGATTGAATTTCGTAATTACAAAGAGTGCACAGCCATCATTGCCTCCTTTCGTTTATGCTGGATACAGCGACTCGCTGCGCTCGAATGTGAACTCACACGTATGTATTGCACCACAATGTCTAAAAGCTTGCACCCAGAATGATCTGAATCAGCGGTTCGACGCACTTTCCGCTTGGCGTTTTCACTCTCTCCCTTACCCGCACCATATATTAAAGATGCAGGTAGAGTGCTCGTAGTTGGTGTATCAAACGTTCCAAGCCCTCTGGCGTTTTCAAAGCGCCACAAAATACAAATCTTCCAATATTTATAACCAACAAGGCGAGACGGCCAACCGAAGACATATCAGACCGCTACCATTACCTCTTACAGAACGTCGTCGGGGGGAGAGATAGTGGCGGCGTGTACATACGAATCGTCGCTACTATACACAGTATAATTCCCTTAATGCGCAAAAACAAACCATAACACGCGGCGGCGGTGTGCGCTCCGTAATTGAGAAATTGCATCCAAACTAATAGCATTGGCAACAGAGATGGCAAAAGCCTCTCATATAACCGCATATAAACGTACTGTTTCAGTGAGCATGTGCTTCCTACAACAACCGTAGGTGCTACGTATATTTTGGCATAAATATCCGATCCGTATGAGGTCCCTCAGCTCGCTTTTATTCCTTTTCGTGGAGAGGAATAAAACCTACCTGAGACGAATTTGCCCTGCCATCGGCGTGTGCTCAGTTTTTCTTCAGGGACCTTTTACCCCAGATTTTGCGTTTTGAATAGAATTTTGTCTAGGGAGGATGCTAGAGGTAAAACCTGTTCGCTTCAGTTTGTGCTAACGTCTTTGTAGTGTGTTGCGTCAACATTTTAATACATATATCTTGCTTAACGTTTGTTTTCAATTTCCTGAGGACACTTCATACGGAAGTCACTCGTAAGTCACTCAAGGCTATTCGACTATGAAATATTTGTGCACTGCATATTTAATGAAGAAGCGTACCAATCGATGCTCGCAAAAGACAACACTCTGAATTTGATGCGCAGGAGAACGCAGGAGAAGGCACCCCATATGTGTTAGGTATAGGTGCTTCCTAGTTTTACAAAGATAAAATGGCCAATAGAGAACAACTCTTGGGTGCTATTGCTGCTCATAATTTTATGCACATGAAATTGCAATTGATTTTTGTTTGTAATGCTTTCGGGAACACTGCGAACGTTATAGGGGCAAGCTACATTATGGACATCGGTACATGATGATCGTGCATAAAAACTTGATATATAGGTGGAGCCGAATGTCAACAACAGCTTAAACACGATAGTTCATTTTGGAGAAAGTAGCACTCTTTGTATCAAAATAGAAATTTTGCTACATGTCATATTCACAGACTCCTTCCTGCACATACAGCCTTGGTAAGGGGTTAGAGTATTGCCTATTCTAGTGTGAATTATCGGATTGGATACCTATCACATTTACAGTATTCAACAATAATAACTGTGCAATTTTCATTTATCACATCTGTATGCTGTTTTCTTCTGTTGCAGAAAACTTTAAAATCGCACTAATAACAATGTGCAGTTTTAAAGCGGACTGTTTAATTTTTCTCTTTTTGTACTTTGAAATACAAATTGAAGGTAAGTGTTTCCTTACGGCAGGCTCAGGGTAACTAGGTCTCCCTCTGAGCATGTTTGCTTACTCCAAATTCAATTTAAAAGCTTGCAATATAGCCACGTGCCTAGCACCGCTCGACTGCGCGTGCTTGGTGCCGGCGACGACGAAGCGTTGGTTGGCTCGAGAGGCGCGCTAGTGCTGGACAATGTCATCGCTGCTAGAAGAAAACCTGACTCTCGGGTCTTACCTTCACGTCCCCCTGTCTTGAGTCGTGGCTTGAGTCGTGACAATATAAAAGCAAAACCTTCGTTTTGAAAGTAGTAGACCAGAAAGAAACAACCAAATATTCGGTGCGGTATATTGGTGACAGGTATTCTTTGCAGAATTCAATGTATGCGGCCTGGCACCCTGCAAACAAAACGTACTGACATTGAAATCTGTTTACAAGTCGAAACTCTTTATATGTTGACTATTTTACACGCTGAAAAGGTAGGCAAGGCGATGACTATGCTCAAGAGAAATCCAGTGTCAGACTTTCTCATCATGCCAACGCGACTTGAATTCATAGCTGAAAATAGATTAGAAGAAAAGTAAAAAAGAACACGAACTCAAGGGAAAAAAATATTTTGCCAGAAGAAGGGCTCTAGCGCAGTTCTGGTGAGTTGAGATAATGTGGTGAATATTTTTCCTTGCCGCATCATTTTGCCCTTCTTGATGAGAGGCATGGCAATGTATGTAACAAAAATATTTGTTACTGCCAAGCACGAAAGGCCTTCGTCGAAGGAGTCTGACATTTAAGCTGTGGGATTGATGCTGTTTGTTTTCCTCCGCATGCTTTCGTGGAAATGTTATAGCGGCGACATCGAACGGATGGTTTATGTTTTGAAGAAACATAGGGCGACAGGTGTTCCTTGTTGTCAACTAGGCACGTGTTTACGACGTGGTTTAGTTGGGTACAAAGCAAGTGTTTAGTTTTTAATTGGTTTGTGAGTTTTAACGGCTCAAAGCGGCACAGAGTAAGCGAGCTGCTACATCAGAGATTTCCGTAAATTTTCCCCCTTTGGGGCTTCTCACGCGCACTGACATCGCACAACAGACAGGACCCTTGCTTTTCGCCTTTGTTAAAAAGCGGCTGTGCCTCTATTGAAAAGAAATGAGCACCCTATTCGCAGAGTCAACACGGAAAGGCAAATTAATTTTAGACAGCCATTTTGGTTGAGCAAAAAATAATTTGAATATGATTTGATTTGAACTATAAAGTGGTCGCTACTAAATAATAACATCTACATCGGGCTGTTCATCCGGTTATATTCCTAAAGGACCCCTTGCCATTGACTTCCTGTGGGTGTCACGCTTGGGGGCTCTCGTTTTCTCATAGGCTGCTACGTGACTTGCGGAATCATGCCACGAGCTGATGTTCTTAGCTGAATGATGTGCTGTGTGCTTATGTAGCACATTTTGTCGTTGTTTGTTTTCCTGCGTTTAGACGCTTATTTTCGCTTTGCGATGCCTTTGGCTTTTCAGCTCGTTTTATTTTGCATACGGATTATTTATGGGCTTCTGGAGAGAGCTTGGCTAAGATTCGCAAGCGTGAGCAGTGGTGATTTCAAATACAGACTACAAGACGCTAGCAGAGGGCGCACGCAATGCGAAGTAGCGATGTACGGCCTCTATGAAACTACTTACTCTTTTTCCGGCGCCGCTGACATAACTGCGATACCGGGCTGATAGGTTGGTAAATGTTCTTTCCCCAAGTGCATGTTACAGCGAATGCTTCACTGTTATTCGTACCGCAACCAATAAAAGGTTTTGTCTGCAGTTCCAATTTGGCTGTCCTATCTGCTGCGATTGGCTAAATTATTTTGTGCGACCACATGGGGTCGCAACGGTAATTCAAATTAAGTCGCTATAACGCCTTGAAAATGCGAGTTTTCCCGAGATGTTTCGATTTATTCCACTACCAGAAAAAGAAATTAACCCTTTGATTGAAAAATTACTGACGGTGGCCTCTTGTGTTCTAGTTTCACAGTAAACTAACAAGTAGCGATTGGAACTGGTCGAAATCAAACCCGGGTACTCGGTATCACTTGCCGAACGTCGTAACTAGTGTGTCACTGCGGCGCGTGCTTTCGCTGGTTGTAAACGCTTTTAAACTGCTTAAACCGTATATGTTTTATGCTGCGGCACCCAGATGGCGCCTCACACTCGTGGCCTCCACCATCAAGCACACCGTTGTTCTCGAGCTGATCGCGCATACAACGAATTTTATGCTTTTTGACGTTGGTGCTCCCAAATGTTTCCATATGTTCAGCTGTAACGGTAGCTGCCCGTAATTTTGCGCTAAACTCGGGTTAGCAGAGATTACGGCTGCAATTGTTTGATCATGTTCGACGTACCTTCACGCAAATAAATTTTTAAACAGAATGTTTTTAATCCATAGTTTGAACATTGTTTTCAACTTACCTCTATATTTCATGCACATTATCTATGAGATGAGGAAGGCATGGTTAGAGATATAGACATAATCGTTCCAGTTTTGCGCGGCTGTCGTAAGATGCGATGTGATATGCCAGCTGGCCAAAATTACTTCGTACTTCGGCAGTATGCACTATAACCAAATGTCAGAAACACTTTTAACCAAGTTAGTTGATAAGTATCTATTTGAATTTATGTAATTGCTGGCAACATACTTTTACACACACGTATACTGTTAACCTCCTGGCACTAAGACACAACATGCTATAAGTAAAATGAGAAAACTCAGTGCAATGTATATATTGTACAAAATTTCAAGTTAGAATGCTGAAGACCACTTGACGTTGGCAACTGGCTGAATGCTTTAAATGTTAGCCACACTAGACACACGTATTGCGTAAAACTAAAGAATCAGCTTCCGATTTACATCTGCTTACATATCAGGGAATGGGCGGATAACACGTACGGCTGTGTGTTAACTAGTGCATTCGGCAACAAAGCAATATACACACGAATACGTGCGGTAAACTGCAAAACATGAATAGAAACGCCAACAAAAACATGTTGTGGTGAATCAAATGTACTGGCTGATACCTTCTTCAAAGTAATGATTATGAATTCACAATACTCTTTACACATGATAGCCATAGTTTCTTATGCGTCATTGAAACCCATTTAACGCAATACTTATATCAGATCACAATAACAGAGATACGTGTTCATCTAAATTCAACGTTTTACCCTAGCACGCAGACCTCGCACTTGCAAAAGTGCAGTAAAATTCGCTCGCTTGAGACTGTTTTCTACCATAATTGTGATTGTGTTGATCGGATTAGAACATTCTGTAAAGCGAGGTAATAGGCCTTACATTCTACATTGCCTGATTATGTCTTAACGTAACATCCAATTTGCTCATGAATTTTGATAATAATGTGAAGCTGCACCACGGTTTGCACGTATTTTCCTAAATCAGTTTTGTGCGTTTCACTTCAACTAGAGGGGTTTCACGGTGTCTCTGCCCGCTCCAACTCTGGGAGCGGGCAGACGTGGTCCGTTAAATCCATATAATTGGTCGGGCAATCGGTCACCGTATGCCTCTACATTTTCGCTAAGGTGAGGATTAAGCAGACGAACGTATAATCCATATATCTTGTGAACGCAAATGATTGTAGAAATTTTCGAACGTAACTATTCACGCGGGATAAAACATAAGTTATCTTTATGAATGAAATAATAGTATTAAGCAGCCGCCAGTAACGATTGAAATTAAAAACGCTCTGCCAGGGCAGAAATATGACCTTTCCTCTTGCGCACCAATCGTTTGTTTCAAAATTCTGTTACTTCACTCACGTGATACTTCAGAGAAATTAGAACAAATGCAATTTAGTTCCACAGGTAGATTTTCTAATCAAATAAACTTTTTATTTTCACTTCAAGCATGCAAGAAAAATGCGGAGTGGGTCGAGTGCAACCCTCAGGAAGGTGTGCGAGGGCGTTTGTGCCCAGGGGTGCGGCGCTCGTCTTGCGATAAAAAGCAGAAAAGATGCGCATGCATAAAAGGAACCGCCCAGTCTTCATCTGGCTACTGCATACATCCACAAGAGTGCGGTGAGTTGCTAGATTACTTTGAAGCATACTGTTCGAACGAAGTTAGGGGATAAACGGAAGCTTCTTATTATTCAATTCAATTCAAATCAATTTTATATATCAGCGTTGTGTACACTCCACCATATACACTCAGAAGGAGGACCCAGAGTCAGCGACTGTATTGAGACCTCCTATGAATGACAAATAAAATTAATATACAAAAGAGCAATATTCACAGTAAGATAAATTGAACGTAGACTATCAATACGTCGATAATAAAAATAAAATTTTTTTGCAACATAAAACAAACTGAAGAGTTAAGGTAAACACTAAGTCTAACAGTAATAAAAGATATACATATAAAAAAGCATAACAGTACAGAGTTTGAACATGCGAAACCCGATAAAAATGCATATTAAGTAGAGCTGATAACATAGTAATTGTCCAGTATCAATTATTTTGTGTAGATACAAAGAAACGTTTAACTTCAAATGTCAATCTGTTTTTGTTGAGCGATTTGATGATGGATGGTAACGCGTTCCAGACCTCGATAGCATAAAAATGATATGTTTTCCTTAAATTTATTCGTAATCAAGGAAGTAATAAATTTTTGTTTCTTGCGATTGGCATTTTTATATCACTTATTAGTAAAATTTGGGGAAATAATGATTCTGGAAGCTTTTAGTTTTAGTAACTTATAGAAGGGTGTAGTAGTTACTGATTTGATATTAGACTGAACTTTGCTACTACAACTTTGAACTTTAGGGGATTCGAATAAAAGTGAACAAATCACACGCGGCCAAAAACTCTTTAACGGCAACAAAAACACTGGATATATTCAGCAAAGTTTACACGCGTCTTTCTCCGACGAAGGGTGCGTTCCACACTATCTCGTCCCCTCTTCTCTCTCTCGGCCAGTCGTTGCCAGCAGCACTCGCACCCCGCACGGGCGCACAGCCTCCTCGTCGCCGGCCCAGGCCACTCCTTCTCTTCAGCGGGGTGCCACGCTGACCCTTGTTCCCAATCGCGCATTTCCCGGTCGTTCCGGGAAAGTGGATCATGCCTGTACCTAGGAACGCGCTGACGTTTGCTGGCTGCTCTTTCGTGAGCAAGAGCTCGGCATTTCTTCTTTTTCTTTATATATTCTTTACATCCTTCCCCCCAAAATAGTGCAACTCATTTTATGCGCGTTTCCAAGGGATAAAGGAGCCTAATCATCGAGTCAGTCCAATAGAATACATTCATTTGGTGATCAATTGCTCCTTGAAAGTAGGTGGCCATGCGTGATCCAATTACTGCCGCCATCAGCTCCAACCGAGGCAGCGACAAGGCCTTCAGAGGCGCCACGCGTGACTTGGCAAGGATGAGGTTGACGCTCATCGTTTCGTTGTCTTCTCCGATGCGGAGGTAGGCACAGCACCCGTGGGTCGTCGGACTGCAGCACCGCGCGCTTCGACGCAGCTCCGCTAGTTAATGAGCTGATCACACTGGCCAGGGACATTGCCATCTTGTCGTCAGCTGCGTTCCGTTTCATTCCCAAGATCTGTTCACCGTTCGAAGGTGTATTTTCGTCGTCCCCAAGCGCCGTGCGGACTGCATCGGAATTCGAGGACCATTTCCTTAAGCGCATGCCGGCGTCGCTCATTATGTCGGTGGGTTCAGTGGCTATTCTCAACGCCTCGTTTACTGTAGCCGCTCCCGTCACCAGATCGTCCACGTAAAGGGAGCCCTTCATGAGGCTCGCCGTTTTGGAAACTTCATTTGTCGTGCATTCCAGGTGGTGGAGGAGGGTAGCGGTCAGCAAATGCGGGCTGGCTGTCCGAACGGTACCCGAGTCATTCTCCATTCTTCGATATCCGGCAATGCTGACGGTTCAAGCGGCGGGCTACTGTACCAGGAGAACCGCAGGGCGTCTCTATCCTCAGGCCGCACGCTTATCTGCAGAAATGCTTTCTCGATGTGTGCTACGAGAGCGACCTTGTGCAGGCGGAACTGCAAGAGAATCTGCACCAAATCACTGACGAGGTTAGGTCCTTTTTCCAAGTGGTCGTTGAGTGACCGTTTCTTCGGAGCGTGTGATGATGCGTCGAACACGACACGCAGCTTCGTCGTAGTTGCCTCACTACGTACGACTGGCTGATGT
Source organism: Amblyomma maculatum (assembly GCF_055883805.1). Classification (NCBI taxonomy): domain Eukaryota; kingdom Metazoa; phylum Arthropoda; class Arachnida; order Ixodida; family Ixodidae; genus Amblyomma; species Amblyomma maculatum. The sequence continues at coordinate 85,148,537 of NC_139353.1, forward strand.
GGCATGTAATAAACTTTCTCAGACACTACTTCTTCGGTCACCTGCACCGCATGCCCTGCCTTGATGGCGTCGTCGTATTGCTCAACGAGTTCTGGATTGCGGCATAGTCGCTTTGTCAGGTTGTCGAGTCGCCGAATTGCCATATTTTTGTTGTCGTTGAGTTCTTTGGATGCGTCTTTCCATGGCAAGGCAACTTCATAGCACTGACTCTTCTTTTCCAACTTTACCTTGCTCAGTGCCCTTTTGTCGTGTGTCTCTGGGGAATCTTTTATGCCGATGGCGTCTAGTTCCCAGACATTCTGCAGCGTAGTGTGGACCTGGTCTGCAGTTTCCGAGCCTATTCTTAGTGTGCAAACATTGTTTGCGGTTGCGAGGCTTGAAGTTACACTGAACGGTCCCTGAATTGTCCAACCAAACTTTGTATTCACCGCTGCTAATCCTTCATTTTCGTTGCATCTTTGCACCTCTCCCGTTTGAAATTTCCAAAGGTAGTCGGCTCCAATTAATAATCCAATACCTGGCGCTGAAGACATGCCCGGATCGATCAGTCTATCTGCGAGCAGTGCTCCTCGAAATTCGATCTTTTGCACAAAACTGTGATCTGTGGGCACCTGCCTGACGTCCTTGCATATGAAGGGCACCTCAATAGCCTCTACTGCTATTTCGTGATCTCCGTATTGGCTCCGAAGGGAACTTCTACCAGCCGGCAGCTTTGGACTTGCGCGGCCGCAGCACCAAAGGTGTTTAGGTGGAAGTCAGCATTTCCTAAAACTTTCAAATCAAGTGTTTTTGAGATATCTGCTCGAATGAACGTTTTTTGACTTCCACCGTCCATGACGCCCCGGATGTAGCCGTATTTGGTGCTCCTCAAAGCAAAAGCACGGAAAGTCTGCAGTGCCGTCTCTTGTGTTTCTTCTGCTTTGGTTTTCTGCATGCACATTAGTGGCGGTGACCTCTGTTGTCACGTCAGTTTTGATCGCTGCCCAATTGGGATTACACATTGAGGTAGTGTGCCTTTTCGCGCAATTCCCACATTTATCTTTTGCCTGCAGTCTTTTGCTCGGTGTCCCCACCTTGTGCATCGAAAGCACCTTTTCGTCCTGGCAAGTTTTTCGATTTTTTCTTCGTTCGTCAGTGCAGCCGTGCAGATCTCTGTGCCATGCCTGTTCGAATCGCAGAATGCGCATTTTTCTGTCTTCCCTGTTTGCGCATAAAGAACAGCGGCACTCGGAGTCAGCTGCCTGGCGCGTTTGCCGAGGTTTTCCTTGTAAGAAGGCTTCTCAAAGGCGGGAGCTTGCCTACATCGCTCTCGACACTCTGTTTCTACCAGCAGAAAATGTAGTACCTCCTCGAGCCTTCTCTCTGATCTGTCCGCTGCCTGCGTTGAGGCGGAGGACTGCTGCGCTGGTGACGCGGGACTACTATCGGGCGGCGACAATACATCTGTCTTGGTCGCTCGGCTTGCCAGGCGGTGAAACTCCACCACCATGTCTCGCGGCAGCGCCGTTAGAATAATGTCGCAAGGCATGGCGCAATGGGCATTCTTGGTCACTCCGAGAGCCGTTAGCCCGCAAATGTGCGCTTGAACATGATCGTAGAGCCGGCAGACTCCTCTGACATCTTCTGATGACGACACGGGCGGTAGCGTCCTTAATTCGGCAAGGTGTTCTTGTTCGATTAGCCCCTTGTCTCCGAAACGGCGCTGCAGTATCTGTATAGCGTCTTCATAGCAGGCCTCAGTCGCTTGTAACACTGCCGACGCGGCAGGCCCAATGAGGAGGCTCTTTAAGTAAAGAAATTTCTCCGCTTTGGACAGGGCCTGATTATCATGCACCGCTTCGCGGAAACATTTTCAAAACGACTGCCAGTTGGCAAGCTCACCATTGAAAGACTGGAGCTGCAGCTTCGGAAGCCTGATTGCAGTGAGTCTGGGCGTCGGCACGGACGTTTGCGTCGATTCGGCGTTCTGTTCAGACGCAGTCTGGTGTGAAGCTGCGATTCGAGCCCTCAGTTGGCCGATGAGATTAATGGCCCTGTCGTCGTAGTCGACGCTTTCTGTAAGCTCGGTCTCGAACGCTTCCTCCGGTAGTAGTTCTCCAACTCTTCGTTGATCTTCCGCAGCTCATCATTGCTGACTTCCAGTCTGTGAAGCAGAGCTGTCAACTGTTGGACGTTGGCTGTCGGCAGTACTGTTGTGGCCTCGTTGATGATAATCGTGTTCTGCCCTCGTCGACTTCGCCTCTTCGCTTTGAGCTTTTCCATTTTGGTCCGTCGTGGTCTTTTCGGATTTCTCCACTATCTACTCTTCCCGGGTTTCGGCACCATATAGTAGTTCATTTGATATTAGACTGAACTTTATTACTACAACTTTGAACTTTAGGGGATTCGAATAAAAGTGAACAAATCACACGCGGACAAAAACTCTTTAACGGTGACAAAAACACTGGATATATTCAGCAAAGTTTACACGCGTCTTTCTCCGACGAAGGGTGCGTTCCACACTGTCTCGTCCCCTCTTCTCTCTCTCGGCCAGTCGTTGCCAGCAGCACTCGTACCCCGCACGTGCGCACAGCCTCCTCGTCGCCGGCCCAGGCCCCTCCTTCTCCTCAGCGGGGTGCCACGCCGACCCTTGTTCCCAGTCATGCGTTCCCCGGTCGTTCCGAGAAAGTGGACCATGCCTATACCTAGGAACGCGCTGACTTTTGCTGGCTGCTCTTTCGGGATCAACAGCTCGGCATTTCTTCTTTTTCTTTATATATTCTTTAGAAAGGGTATGCATAGGTTATATTAAACGAGTTCAGCGGCGGCCAGGATTTCATGATTATGAAGTAAATGCTTAGCGCTTAATTCATTGAGCAGCACAACTAGAGCGTTACACAACCCTGGCACAAATACTCCCAACTTTTTTCGGGGCTGAATTTATTACATGATATCTTTTTCCCTCATTTCTTAATTGATGTGAAAAGCGGAAGGTGTGCAATGTGAACCATAAAAACCGGTACATCAAATGAAAAAATGTGTAGTGTAGCATATTCCGCTGTCTTGTGGCCGCAGGTATATCGATAAAACTGGCCGTTACATGAATGTTCGCTTACATGTGCACACCTTGTCTTTGGGAGAACCGTATTCTTCGAATTTTGCCAAGCACTGTATGGAATGCAGAGGCTGGAAGCCTTTGCCAATAAAAACAGCTGTTTTTTAGGCATCGTAATCGATTGACAAGAGAGGTATCAGAAGCCTATCATATCTACAAAAACTAGCCGGCATTTGTTGGCGACCAATCTGCGCGGAAGAAGGTAAATATTCATATTTGTGACAGATTTGAGGCGTTCATAGATTTGAGGCGTTCATCGCCATGTGCCATCGCTCAATTTAACGAGAATCACAGGGGTGGCAACCGACTCAATGATTCCTTATTAGTTCCTTGTTACAGGATATCGTGGTCATGGTCGTCAATTATCTCACGTAATGAAGGTGGCACACCATACGGTGTCTGTCTAATCTGGTGTGCACACCCGGTGTCGATCATATGACGTGTGCAGGAAGGTGGAATTGATGGTGGCTGATCCCGAGCGAAGTCGAACACATCCATGTTTTTCAAAAGAACTTCCATCAGTGTTCGGCGGCCGATGGTGGTTAGCGATTTGTTTATCATGGACAGGTATTGGGAACCGGTAGCATGGGGACATCTAGTTCGACGAGCCACGCCGTCAGTGAATGCGGCAATTGGCACAAAAAGGCATTCTTCAAAGTCGATCACTTTCAAACCACGCGTCAATACGGCACTTCGTGGGAATGATTGATAGTTCAAAGCATGACATGGCCTTTGTTTACTGGAACAACGCAGGGGGGGAAGGGCACAGGCACACTATTTTCGCCGGGAAGCAGAAGCGGGTTTCACAAAAGCATCGAAAGAATTGGAAACCGCTCCCTGGGACACGGCTGAGACAAACTTGGCGGACATCGCCTAAATGACGGTATCTTTCAACGCAGAAAACTCTCAATCTACCCGCGAAGATTTTAATATGAGAGCCGATCGAATGGTCGGGCTCATTGATATCCCGCCACTGTTAAAGACGAGAGTTGTAAATCATCAACACCTAGAATAATGTCCTTCGTAGAGCTAGGGAGAGCCGTAAATTTAGTTCTAAACACATTGCCAGAAATCGCTTAATTTACACATGAAATATCAAGTGGAACCAACGATTCTCCCCTTACGCCACAAAATATGAGAGTTCTATCCCAATCAAACATATTTTACTGCAGAGGCGATAAAAAAAATAAGCTCATCACGGACACTGTCGCAACAGTGTCCACTAAGGCGATAATACCGAGTCCACTAAAACTTTCAGCCGGTTTTTTCAGCCACTAAAACGTTGAGTCAGAGGAATTGGCAACATCGATGACCAGGCGGCCGCACCTCCCTTGGCCGCATATGCTAGTTTGCCGAGGGCGGAGAGAGACGGCGGGGAGAGGTCGAACGTCGGCAGTAGTGAGCAGTTGATGTGAGGCTCCGATCAAAAGCTGGAGAGTATTTTAGTAGTCATGCGTAGCGGTAAGGGTCTGATGGGGGAGGAAAGGTGGGGCCACGGACATCTGGACTGACACGAGATGGACGATTCGACCTTTGGCGCTGGTCGCGTGGAACGTGGTTCTGGAGTCTGCAGAATCAGGACGAGCATACCACAGCGGTAACATAATGGTGGTGCACGAGCGCGGTCCGGATAATAGTCCTCGGATATAATCATCCTGTAGTCCCGCTGAACTTTAACTCTAGGCAATTCACCAACACAAGACAAGACTGGCACGTGTGTGAACTTTCAACTGTTTATTAAAAGCACTTCTCTCCTTATAGTCACACATACAAAGAAAACATGTACAATCACGTGTCAGAGACAAGTTTATAAGTGCAATTTATCAACCCATTAAACCTGAAGCAACACTTTCCATCGCACTGCCTGTTAACATTGGATCTCTCTGCTCGTCAGCGCTATCGACGGATCGCTTAAGAATTCCGTGTAACCGGCCTGTGCCATTTCATATGCTTCAAAGATTATTTCTTCCCGCCGGTCTGTGAAATGTCCGATTACAGCAGTTTCTTCGAATATTGGGACGCATATTTTACAGCTATTAACGTGCTTGGCAAGGTTGCTTGAGTCGTTATTTTTGCCGCAGTTCCTTCGATGCTCACCCAAACTTATGTTTATGCATCTTTCGGTCTGGCCCACGTATCTCTTGCCACAAGACAGAGGAATGCTGTACACAACACACTTATCACAGTTATGATCTTCTTTAGGTGGTCGATTCTTCCAATCCCGTGTGTTAGCTTTTCTACACATTGAGGTTAATTTTGGGGGGGCTGAAAAGACAACGGAGGTTTCATGTCTTGCTGCAATTTTCTTAAGTCGGTGCGATACCTTGTGTATGTACCGTCTGTTGCAGAAGTTTGCAGCCCAACGCGCCGGGCGGAGGAGCAGTATCGCTCCCGAGAGGCGGCGCTGCGCCCGCCGGCGCTGCCTGGTGATGCAGCTATAAAGGGTGAGGAGGCTTGTTCTCTTCCCCTCATCCCGCGGCTGAGAGCACAGATGTGCGATATCAACCGCAGGATGAGGCGAAGAGAACAAGCCTCCTCACTCTCTATAGCTACGTCACCAGGCAGCGCCGGCGTGCGCAGCGCCGCCTCACGGGAGTGATACTGCTCCTCCGCCCGGCGCGTTGGGCCGCAAACTTCTGCAACAGACGTTACGTTACCACGACCGGCCTCACCCTTTCTTATTCCTTCGTTTTCCCTGTTCATCGTCCGGTTACCTCTTTAATCAACTTCTCTGCTATTGCACCAATGAAGTGTTCCTGAAAACCACTTGTGGCCAGCCTGTCAACTTGTAGTTGTACACTTCTTCCCATTTCGTGATCACATGATTTCTTAACGCACTGTCGGGAGACGAGTATGCAACACTCCTTTTTACAAGCTTAGATTGGCATTTGTCATATCTCATTATTGGCATTTCACCTTTAGTTCTGTACATCCAGCATGTATGACCCGGGTACAAGTGTATTTCAATGTCAAGGAACATGATACTGGAGTTTTCCGGCATTTCATGCGTAAATTCTAGACCTGCGAGCACCGTTCTACATTGCCGTAATACAGGACAAATATCAAGCGATTTGATCATACGGTAAGGCAAACAAAGTAGAAAGTCATCCACATACCGGGAACAGGCCACAAACCCAAGGGCCTCTACCTCGTTTCTCAGCGTACGGTCTCCTTTCGCTATGTACAGATTAGAAATCAAAGGCATTATGCATGAGCCTATGCAGATCCCGTCCCGTTGGCCGTACGCTACGCCATCATGCTCAACAAACAACTACGTCATGTACAGACGCAGTAATTCCAAAAAAACACATGCACTAGTTCCACACTGCTTCTCAAATTTTATAACCACATATTCGACTATGCTCTCCTCCACTGCTGTGAGTACGGCTTTCTGCAGAATGTTAAAAACATCGATAGATAGGCATCATAGAGGTTAATTTTGATTGAACAATTTAATAATTTCCTAGCCACAAACGTGCTCATCGATCGTCAAAGAATGCTCGTCACACTCGTCAACGCTCAATTTAAAGGCTGCTCAGAAAAATCTGGATAACATCGCAAATTGCTACTAGCACAACCTGGAACACTGTAAAAACATACGCAAGCGATCGGATCCCCCATACAAAAATGGTGAATGCGCTTTATTGGAAAAGTTTATGGTCAGCTATGTCTATTTAAGGACTTTTATAGAAATATCTATAGGTAGCTATAGAAAATTTTATGCCACTTTTTTATAGCTTGTGGACCATACAAAATCTCTTTAGCTAACTATACAAAACCATATGTCTGTGAAGCTACAGACTATTAGTCACACAGTTATCTTTAGCTGTCTATAGAAATTTGAATGGCTCTAAAGCTACACACTGCACGCCATAGAATCAGTTTTAACAAGCTATAGAAACGTTTATGCTCCTGAAGTTATAGAATATTAGTAATACAGATATCTGTAATTTCCTATGGAAATTTTAATGCCTATACAGCTACAGACTACAAACCATATAAGCTGGTTTAGCTGGCTATGGAAAAGTCTATGCGCCTGAGGCAATAGACTACTAGTCATACAGCTACTTTTAGCTGTCTATAGAAATAAGAATGCCTCTAATGCTAAAGACTGCAAGCCATATAAGCTGCTTAGCTGGCTATGTATTAGTGTATGCTCCTAACGCTATGGACTATTAGTCATACAGTTATCTTTAGCTGTCTATAGAAATTTGAATGGCTCTAAAGCTATGGACTAGAAGCCATATAAGATGCTTTACCTGGCTATGGAACAGTCTATGCTCCTAACGCTATGGACTATTAGTCATACAGTTATCTTTAGCCGTCTATAGAAATGTCAATGCCTCTAAAGCTAGACTACAAGCCATATAACCTGTTTTAGCTGGCTATAGAATGTTGTGTATACCGAAAGCTATAGACCTGTAGGCGTACACCCTTACACGTAAGTAGATATATTGTCTGTTCGAATCCCTCGTGCGACTTGTACTCTAGCTTGATTAAGAGTTGTGTGCTGTATGCAACGAGAAACCATACGTCACGAACTACAACGCTCTACGACAAATGGATTACGTCACAATGTTGGTATAATTGGTGGGAGCACTGACGCCGCATAGAAGTATGCCTGCGATGAGTACCTTCACCCTATGATGGTTTTAGTCGTGAGGACTGCTGGCCAATTTTCATTTCTTTAAGTATCGAATTGAAAATAAACGTCCGAAGATATAGAGCGTGACATACATGCACATAACACTTGCACATGCAATAACACACGCCCGCCCATACACACACATGCGCGTCCGTACGAATATTCTATACCTGACCATAGAAAATGCTAAACCCTGTAATACATACATTTTGACACAATTAGTCCATAGGTTATAGACTTCTATAGCAAGCTATAGCTTTTTGAGCCAAATAGCCGATGATACAAGGAATTTTCCGTAGCTGTCCACATAAGTTTGTACGCGACCATAGAAAATGCTAAAAACTGCAGTACATAGGGTGTCATAAGCCTATAGAATATGTAAAGACTTTGATATAGAAAAACCTAAAGACTACCATAGGAACGGCTATAGGGTTTTGTGCCAAATATCTAAAGCCGACCTATACAAAGGATTTTATATAGTTGCCCATAAAAGTTTATACCTCATCATAGAAAATGCTAGACTGCGGTAGATAGGGAGCCATAAGTCCATAGAACAGGACCTAAAGACAGCCATAGAAGCGCCTATAAATATTTGGGGCAAATATCTGTAGCTGACCGTACAAAGGATTTTATATAGCTAACCATAGGAAGTTTTTGTGTGGGGAATCTTCGAAACAGATCTCGGCGCATCGTTCATGACAAAAAAATGATAACATGTCGTATCGCGACAAAGAGCATCAAGAAACACGATACGGAATTGATGCGCGCGCCAGGATCACAGTGATATGTCCGCATGCCGAAGGTTGTTAAAAAACAACAAATTCAGTTTTGAAGGGTTCGCCGCAGTATATATATATATATATATATATATATACATATATATATATATATATATATATGTATATATATATATATATATATATATATATATATATATATATATAAATATATACATACATATATATATATATATATATATATATATATATATATAAATATATATATATATATATATATATATATATATATATATATATAAATATATATATATATATATATATATGTTGCGCGCCTTTGTCGCCAGCGCCTCCAACCTTCACAGCCTGACATTCGACTTTACCCGTACGATACCGACTCACGCTCGCAAATGATTCCGCCCGGTTCTCAATTTGTCCCACAAGATCGCCAAACCTATACCGCTCGTCGATCACATTCTCCTCGGCGCCGATCGCTTTCTCCAATGCTGCGACGTTCTACCAGCACCATTGAGGGAAACTAACAGTCGCAGTTCCGGGGGCAAGAACTGCGCTTGTTTCGAATTCCTCAAGTCCTCCATGTCGTCCCGCTAATGTTATCAAAGTTTCTGTAGAAGGCGCCACAGTTCTCGCTCTCGTCGATACCGGTGCAGCCGTCTCCGTCATCAGTGAAGCGCTCTGCCGTCGAATTCGCAAAGTGACCACTCCGATTTCCGACTTTTCGCTCCGCACCGCCTCCTCACAGCACATTCACCCCTCCGCATCTTGCACAGCCCGTGTGCTCATTCAAGACGTCTTGTACCCCATCGAGTTTATTGTTCTGCCGAACTGCTCGCATGATATCATCCTCGGATACGATTTTCTATCGACTCATCAAGCCGTTATTGACTGTGCTCGTGCGCAAATTGCCTTCGCCCCCCTCTGTGATGCCCCCTTCTGTGATACCCCTCCCCGCACTGCAAAACTTCTCGTCGCCCATGACACCGACATTCCTCCGTTCTCTGCTGCCCTCGTACCACTGTCTTGTGAGTGGGTAACTCCTTTGACTGCGATGTTTACACCTTCCGAAGCCACCTCCCGTCATCCCTGCCTCCTTTTTCCGTTCGCAGTTCTCGAAATTCAAAACGGCAAGAGTGCACTTTACGCCTCGAACCCATTTTCTTGCCCAGCAGTCCTGCTCCGTGGCGAATGCATTGGACGTCTTGAAGAGCTTGATCCCAGTCATATCACCACTCTTGCTGACTCAACCCCCTCCGTCGACGTTAGTCTGTGCTCTTGCGATGTTGCGACCGCTTCGACGCCCTCCGACGTTTTCCAACATGCTATTGATGCTGATCTTCCACTTGCGCAACGTGATCAACTTGTCGCCCTCTTGCAGAACTTCGCTTCTTCATTCGACTTTCCTCAAACTGACTTGGGCCGCACGTCTGTCGTAGAGCACACCATCGACACCGGTAAAACTGCACCTTTGCGCCAGCGCCCCTATCGCGTGTCGGCTTCGGAGCGCCAAGTAATTGCTGATCATGTGGACGACATGCTCCGTCGTGGTGTCATTCGGCCATCCCACAGTCCCTGGGCGTCTCCAGTTGTGTTGGTACCTAAGAAAGATGGCTCCTTCCGGTTTTGTGTCGACTACCGCCGGCTCAACAAGATCACGCGCAAGGACGTCTATCCTCTGCCACGCATCGATGACGCACTAGACTGCTTGCAGGGCGCCGAGTTCTTCTCCTCGTTGGATTTACGATCTGGCTACTGGCAGGTGCCAATGGCTGACGCTGACCGCTCTAAAACTGCCTTCATCACACCAGATGGATTATATGAATTCAACGTCATGCCCTTTGGGCTTTGCAACGCACCGGCCACATTTGAACGCCTCATGGACACTGTGCTTCGTGGATTCAAGTGGCGAACCTGTCTTTGCTATCTCGATGATATCGTAGTCTTTTCTACCGATTTTCAATCCCACCTGCTCCGACTGAAGGACGTTCTCACTTGTCTCGCTACCGCCGGCCTCCAACTGAATCTGAAGAAGTGCCGCTTTGCTGCTCGCCGACTAACAATTCTAGGTCATGTCGTTTCTAAGGATGGCATTCTTCCCGATCCCACCAAACTTCGTGCAGTTGCCGAATTCCCACGCCCAAAATCACTGAAGCAGCTACGAAGTTTCATCGGCCTGTGCTCCTACTTTCGCCGCTTCATCTTAAATTTTGCCTCTATTATTGCTCCTCTCATCCAGCTCCTCTCCGGCAGCTCCGACCTCTGCGCATGGACACCTGCTTGTGATGACGCCTTCAACACTTTACGCCGTCTTTTAGTTTCGCCTCCCATCCTCCGCCACTTCGACCCGAATGCGCCAACTGAGATTCACACTGACGCTAGCGGTATTGGGATAGGCGCCGTTCTCACCCAACGCAAACCTGGTATCCGAGACTATGTGGTGGCGTACGCAAGCCGCACCTTGACCAAGGCAGAGTCCAATTATTCTGTTACGGAAAGAGAATGCTTGGCCATTATTTGGGCCATCGGCAAATTCCGTCCGTATGTCTATGGCCGACCATTTTATGTGGTCACTGATCATCACGCTCTGTGCTGGCTGGCGTCCCTCAAGGACCCGTCCGGCCGCCTTGCTCGCTGGGCTCTTCGCCTCCAAGAGTATGACATTCGTGTCATATATCGCTCAGGCCTCAAGCATACTGACGCAGACGCTCTTTCGCGCTCACCGCTGCCTCCCTCTTCGTTGTCTGATGAGATTTGCGCCTACGATTTGTCTTCGCTTGCCACTATCGACATGGCCACGGAACAGCGGCGCGACCCGTGGATATCTACACTTCTGGACTTTCTTTCAAGTCACTCTCCAGGTCGTTTGTCTCGGGCACTTGCTCGCCAAGCTCACCATTTTTCAATTCGTGACGGGCTGCTCTATCGCCGCAATTATCTTCACGACGGCAGGAAGTGGCTTTTAGTCATCCCCCGTCATCTCCGCGCCGAAATTTGTGCTGCTTTCCATACTGATCCCCAGTGCGCCCACGGCGGAGTGTTGAAAACCTACACGCGCTTGCGTCTACGCTTCTTCTGGCGTGGAATGTACCGCTTTGTCCGCCATTTTGTCCGCTCTTGCCAGTCTTGCCAACGCCGAAAAACTCCTCTCAAGTCCCCTGCTTCGTTGCAGCCGTTGCCATGTCCTGCCCGTCCGTTTGATCGTGTCGGCATAGATCTATACGGTCCCCTTCCTACAACTTCAGCTGGCAACCGCTGGATTATCGTGGCAGTGGATCATCTAACCCGCTACACTGAGACATCATCATTGCCCTCTGCTTCCGCACGCGACGTGGCTGCCTTTATTCTGAAAAACCTGGTTCTTCGCCATGGTGCCCCTCGCGAACTGCTCAGCGACCGCGGACGCGTTTTCTTATCAGACGCTCTTGAGGCTCTCCTGAAAGAATGCCGCATCATACACCGCACCGCTACCTCGTACCACCCTCAGACGAATGGACTGACAGAACGTTTTAACCGCACTCTCGGTGACATGCTGGCTATGTACGTGAACACCGACCATTCCAATTGGGACCAAGTTCTACCGTTTGTTACTTACGCATATAACACCGCGACACAGGCCACTACTGGATTCTCTCCTTTCTTTCTCCTTTACGGGCTCGAGCCGCCCTGTACTATGGACACACTTTTTCCCTACCGCCCTGACGTTTCCGAATCTTCCCCGCTATCCGATGCCGTCACGTACGCAGAAGAATGCCGTCAGCTCGCCCGCTCTCTCACAACAGAAAATCAGTGGCAACAAAAATACCTCCGTGATACCGGCGAAGCTTCGTCATATCTCCCGAACACACTGGTGTGGCTCTGGGTGCCCTCCACAACCCCTGCCCTTTCAAAGAAGTTTCTTGCTCGCTACCACGGGCCATATAGGGTCCTCCAGCAAACATCTGCAGTCAACTACGTGGTTGAGCCCGTCACGCCCTCTGCGGACTTGCGTCGCCGTGGTCGTGAAACAGTTCACGTGAACCGATTGAAGCCATTCTATGACCCCGCTGTGCTTTCCGCGCCATAAGTCGCCAGGATGGCTCCTTTTTTTACCCGGGGGGAAAATGTACTGTGATAGCACTTCAGCCATCGACATGAACCTGTGCGTTGTGCGACGAAGACAAAGAAGAAGTACGCTGGGCTCGCCGTTGCAAGGTCCTGCTCTCACAGCTCTCCATCTGAGCGTCAATAAACGCCCTACTACAATATATATATATATATATATATATATATATATTTTCCCGGTACTTAGTGCGCACGGAGATTATTTAGAGAGATCTGTCGAAGTAGGACAGCGGCAAAGCGTAGAATCGTCATTCTGTTCTTGCTTTCACCTTACTACCGGTCAGCCTGACTGCTGTTCGCCTCCGTTGATGCTCTGCGAAGGCGCGTGACACTTGCCCCCTCGCATGCGAAGCCCGTAGGACAAGATAAATGAAACCTCTGTGATGAAATCGCTTTCGGTGGTCGACGTGCACCACCTGATACGTCAGTATTGACCGCTTGCACTTGCCGGCGTGCGAAAATGCAATTCAGGTGGCTTATGCACTCGAACACAATAAACAGTTCAGTGTAATGTGCCAGAAGTTTCTGGACACCCCGCTTACGTATAGTTCAGTTCAGTTCAGTTCAGTCGTTCAGTCGTGTCCCACTCTTCGTGACCCTATGGACCATGTCACACCACGCTTTCCGGTCTCTCACTATCTTTCTAACATCACATAACTTTATCTGCAGTGCCTTGAGGATGCCATCTAACCATCGCGTTCGCTGCCTACCCCTTCGCCGGCGACCCTCAACCTTTCCCAACATCAAATCTTTCTCCAGCGACTCCTCTCTTCTCATCAGATGACCAAAGTAGCTGAACTTTAACTTTAGAATTTGACCCTCCAATGAGCAGTCAGGGTTTATGGTCGACAATATTGACTGATTTGATCTTCTGGCAGTCCAAGGAACTCTCAGGAGTCTTCGCCAGCACCACCGTTTAAACGCGTCAATTCTTCGGCGGTCAGCCTTTTTCACAGTCCAACTCTCGCATCCATACATCACAACTAGAAAGACCATAGCACGAGTTATACGGATCTTGGTTGGCAGACTAATGTCTCTGCTCTTTACTAGGCGGTCAAGGCTAACCATTGCTCTCTTTCCAAGAAGCAGGCGTCTCCTAATTTCATGGCTGCAGTCTCCTTCCGAGGTAATCTCGGAGCCCAAGAAGAGAAAATCTGTCACAGCTTCCACTTCTTGTCCGTTAATGCTCCAGGACTTGATAGGGCAAGACGCCTTGATCTTTGTCTTTTTAATGTTCAGTTTAAGCCCGAACTTCTCACTGTCTTCTTGTACGCGCATCAGAAGTCTCTTGAGTTCCGCTTCACTTTCTGCCATTAAAGTGGTATACCCATTGCTCTCTTTCCAAGAAGCAGGCGTCTCCTAATTTCATGGCTGCAGTCTCCTTCCGAGGTAATCTCGGAGCCCAAGAAAATCTGTCACAGATTCCACTTCTTGTCCGTTGATGCTCCAGGACTTGATAGGGCAAGACGCCTTGATCTTTGTCTTTTTAATGTTCAGTTTACGCCCGAACTTCTCACTGTCTTCTTGTACGCGCATCAGAAGTCTCTTGAGTTCCGCTTCACTTTCTGCCATTAAAGTGGTATCATCCGCATATCTAAGGTTGTTGATACGTTTTCCAGCAATCTTCACTCCAGCTGAAGACTCGTCCAGACCGGCCTTCCCCATGATGCACTCTGCATATAGGTTAAATAGGCAGGGTGACAGTATGCAGCCTTGCCTCACTCCTTTCTCAATCGGAAACCAATCAGTAAGACCATGCCCAGTTCTGACTGTGGCCTCTTGAACTTTATACAGGTTCCTGAGGAGACAGATGAGGTGAATTGGAACTCCCATCTCTTGGAGAGCTTGCCACAATCTGCTGTGATCTACGCAGTCAAACGCTTTCGCATAATCAATAAAGCAGAAGTAGATGGGTTTCTGGAACTCTCTTGCTTTTTCCATGATCCAGCGAGGATTGCCAACTTGGTCTCCAGTTCCTCTGCCCTTGCGAGTCCAGCTTGCACGTCCGGAAGCTCCCGATCCACATGCTGCTGCAGCCTACCTTGGAGGATTTTCAACATCACCTTGCTAGCATGCGAAATAAGCGCGATCGTGCGGTAGTTGCAACAATCGTTGGCACTGTCTTTCTTTGGAATGGGGATGTAAACTGATCTCCTCCAATCCTGTGGCCACTGCAGGGTTGTCCAAATCTTTTGACATAATGTATGCAGAATGTTAACAGCGTCATGGTTGAGGTTTTGAAGCAACTCAGCTGGAATGCCATCAATTCCGCTAGCTTTGTTCTTAGCAAGGCTGGCTAAGGCCCATTCAACTTCACTCTTCAGGGGCCGAATTACGGTTCTCGCTCTAAAGTTATAGAGCGTGACGTCAAAATGACGACGCCGTAACGTCTCGGCGAGACGTCAAGGCGTGACGAAAATCGGAATCAACCAATGATCGCCAGTATGCCGCCCCGTGCCGCTTATTTTCACGGCAACAGGTTTATTCGCACGTCAAGGAGCCGTTTGCTAACTTTTTTATAGATATAGCGTGTAAATAAATAACTAAAGTTTTATATTTTCAAGATGCCGCATTTAAAGTTCAATGTCATAAAAAAAAATCAAGAAGCAGCTACAGTTTTGCAATTAAACGCTCTCGTGGGTAGCTTCTTTTGCCGCGAGGGTGCGCTGGCAGAGGTAAACAAACCATAAAAATGGCGATTTTCAGTAAAACAGCTGATTTCACGGCTATAGTGCCGGCTTTTGCGCATCGTCTGATGTCAAGGTACTGTGTGATGGTCCTAAATGCGCGGAGAAATCATATCGAAAGCAGTGTAATCGGGGCTTTGTTTATTTTTCTTTAGGAAACAGAAACAAAAGAAAGATCGACCGCGGAGCACAGGCAAAATAAATTTTTATGTCCACACGAACGTCTCACACACAAATGCTTCAGTCAGAACGAGCACGGGGAAAAGCAACGCGGTTGAGCGTACACTACCAACCTCGCTCGTTTTCATTCGTTTTGCACTGTATGTCGCCTTCGCCTCCGCCTTTTGCTTTGGGCGCACTGCGGAGCCCAACCAACCTTCGGCGCCAACTCTGCAGTGGTTGAGTTCAGCCATTTTACGCACGCACTTGCTCACCGTCAGATATGAGAGGCCGACTACCTGTGGAGACGAAATCCTCCGGAGGCAAAAAAAAAGAGAAAAAAGATCGAAGCACGCATGACAGCCGCATCGTCAAGAGCGGTCGACTGCGAGCTTCGTCACAGTTCATCGGCGCATTCATCACACCACCATTCCGCTTTCGCATTTTCAAGTCGAATTAGGCGTCGGAACAACTCGCCGAACAAGTAGAACGCATTCTCATACACCGCCCTCCGTCGTTGCTCGCGCCGGCGTTGCCGCTTCAGCGCCGCAGCCACCACTCACACCACTCCACTGCGGACGCCGCCGCCATTTTCGCTCTATAACTCGCCCTAAAACGTTTTAGACCGTCTCATCGCGCTCTATAAAAATAGTCTAAAACCACGGGCATAATTAGGGGCGCGACGTCATCTGTTTTTTCGCCTCCGCGACGCAATCGCAGCATCCCGTGACGCAATTTTTCAAGATGGCGACGGCGACCAATTGGAGCGGGCGTTTTAGAGCGCTCTCAATTATAGAGCGGTCCGTAATACGGCCCCAGAATGCCCGGCTCGAGATCAGTGATCACAACCGTCTTATGTTGGGTTTGCACATTCGGGTCCTTCTTGTACAGTTCTTCGGTGTATTCCTTCCACCTCTTATTTATCTCTGAGGCTTCAGTGAGGTCCTTGCCTCGTTTGACCTTTATCACGTCCAGCTTAGCATAGAAGCTTCCTTTGATATCTTTGATTGTCTTATAGAGAGCTCTTGTGTTCCTTAATTGGCTCTTGTCCTCAACTGCTTGGCACTGTATGTTCAGGAAGGCATTCTTATCTCTCCTTGCTATTTTCTGAAAATCCGCATTGATAACCTTGTATCTTTATCTTTCCCCCATAACTTTTTCCATCCTCCTTTACTCAGCTATTTGCAAAGCCTCTTCAGATAACCAGTTTGCTTTCTTGCATTTCTTTTGCTTCGGAACTACCTTAGTATCAACTTTTTGTATTATATCACGAACATCAGTTCATACCTCTTCGGGCTCTTTGTCTTCTAGATCTAATTCTTGAAATCGATTCCTCACTTCCACAGCATATTCTAATGGAATTTGATCCAGATCATACCTGAAAGGCCTAGTTTTCTGCGTTGTCCTCAATCGAAGCTTATTCTTGGCAACAAGAAGCTGATGATCGGTGCCAGAATCGGCCCCAGGCCTTGTTTTTACTGCTTGTATAGCGCTTCTCCATCTCTGCCGGCAAACAATATAATCGATCTGATTCCTGTATAGACCGTCCGGTGAAGTCCATGTGTAAAGGCGCCTCTTGTGCTGTTGAAAATGAGTAATCGCTATGGTGAGGTTTTTTTCTTGACAAAACTGTACTAGCCTCTGCCCAGCTTCATTTGGCTCACCAAGACCGAACTTGCCTGTAATTCCGAATATTTCTTCACTCCCTACCTTAGCATTCCAGTCTCCTATGAGAAAAACGACGTCTGATGATGGGGTTCGGTCTAAAAGGCATTGTAGGTCCGCATAAAATCTCTCAACGTCAGCTTCTTCAGCAGTAGTGGTCAGTGCATACACTTGGATAACTTGGATCCGAAGTGAAATCATTCGATCGTTCTTGGGGTTGTACCCTAGCACTGCTTTGCCCATTCTTCTGTTTACTATGCGAGCGACCCCATTCCTTCTCTTGAATTCGTGCCCACAATAAAAGACATAATGGTCGCCGGAGTTAAATTCTCCCATTCCGGTCCACTTGAGCTCGCTGATACCCAAGATATCAATGGTCAATCTGTCCATTTCTCGCTTGACGACATCCAGTTTACCTTGTGTCATAGATCTTACATTCCATGTTGCTATGTGATATATCTCCTTGCAACATCGGACTTTCCGGTCGCTTCCCGACACATCCACAACTGAGCGTCCTTTTGGCTTTAGCCCAGCCGCTTCATTCGTCCTGGAGATACTAGGAGTCGTCCTTTGTTCATCCCCAGTAACATGTGGGACGCCTTCCAACCTCGGGGGCTCATCTTCCGGCGCCATATCATCAATGGTATTGTGACTGGCCATGGGGTTTTCTTGGCAGGAGATACTGGAGTGGGTTGCCATTACCTTCTCCAGTGAATCACATTTTGTCAGAACTCTCTGCCGTGTCCTGTCTATCTTGGGTGGCCCTACACAGCAGAGCTCACGACTTCATCGAGTTGCGCAAGCCCCTCCGCCACGACAAGGCAGTGATCCATGAAGGGGAATTGCGTATAGGTGTCCTCAACCACAAAATGTCGCCAGGAACATAAGAAACGTGTTGGGGTCAGGCATCGTAGCGGTTCTTAGAACGGTCTTGTGTAGATGAAATTCAAACTCGAGCACGCTGGCGAGCTTCTTCAGCTATGCAGAGTGTGGTAGGAAGAGAACCTTCATCGTAGATGAAAAACGACAGTATAGTGTCGAGCCCACCGCGAGCATACAACAGGTAGCAGGTCTGTAGTGTATTCTCATGCTGCGCTTTTGTTGTATGCATGAGTAATGAATGGTAGGTCACCATCCGAGTCCTAATGATCTGCAGCGAAGTTCATAGAAATCATGGCCGTGAGAGTCTGATCAGTGCGTTCTAGAACACCGTTTGGGGATATGTTGTCGGGTGGCGCAATCTGCAGGCGCTGAGGCAGAGCAGCTGTTCGACGACGTCCGCTGTGAACTAGCTTCCACGATCGCTAATGATAACTGCAGTTGGACCGTACTTAACAATTACGAATCGAAGTAGGAAGTGAGATATTTCAGACGCAGTAGCGGATGGTATATATAGGCTGTCTAGAAATAGCGGGCTAAATAATCTACTGACACAAGCATTTATCAGTTTCTTTTAGACGACATTGGGAAATGTGCAAAAAGGCCAATGTCATCTAACACGAAAGGGGCTGTGGGAGGTGTGATTCGCCTCAGTTTTACAGGTGAGCTTGAAATCATCAGCTGCAAGCGTTCGTATTACAAACAGGTGGCTACATAACGCCGGTTAGTTAAGCGCCTCTTCTGCCAGTAAAATCGCTTCTCGACATGGCGTAGTCATGCAATATTATAAGAACTGCGATGCGTAAGCTTTCCAGCATGACAGGAAGCATGCGTGCTCCCCCAGAGACAAACTTATTTTTTGTACAGCAGTCTCTGTCGAATGCAAAAAGTGTTCTTTGTAAAATCTTTGCCCGCGTCAAAGCAGGTGGTGTCTCATGTCCGTATTCCTCAGTTCAGAAAACGCGAAGATCGGTGAAGTCTTGGGAAAGTGAAGCCAAGTATTCATCGAAGTGGTCCGGGTCGGTCATCAGCCGTTTGAAGCGACAAACGGGAAAGAGAGTCAGCATCCGAGTGTTAATTGGCGCTTTTACGTCCCACACTATAATTACTCTTGTACGCACAAAGCCAATAGACAGAGTCGTCCACAGGGGTCACAAAGACATACGAGTCAGCAAAGAGAATGGCAGTCGGCCATGAGGGTGCAACTACTCCCGTACGGATAGCAGTGGAACCGCTGTACAGCGAAAACAAAGGGGAGACATTCTCTTGCTCAGTAACCATGTAATTACATTAGCTTTTACTCAACGCGCGGATGGCATATGCTATCACGTGCTGATCATAACCATGGAGTTGTAAATCTACAGCGCCGATACCGATACCACTCGCTTAGTGTGTGCTTAAATTGGAGCTATGGGCGGAAGTGGCGTAGGATGGGACCCCAGGTTCAAATGAATTTTCAGGTGACGGAAAACTGGGTCACATTCTCTGATCCAATTGAATGGCGCGTCTTTATGCAGTAGACAAGTGAATGGGCAAGTGATGTTAGCAAACCTTGGTAAAAAGGGTCGAAAATACGAGCATAGCCATAGAAACCTGCACTGCTATTTTACTGACTGAGGCACCGTAAAACTTTTGACAGCTTCAATTTTCTTCCGCTCTAGTAGACAACTTTTTTCAACTAAGTGATCGAGAAAAATTCTTTCACGATCTCCAAAATTATATTTCTTTGAATTTTCTACAGGACCAGCTCCTTCCATGCAACCAAGCACGATGATTTCCAGATGTATTTAGTGGTCACTAAATGCTTTGTCAAAAATAGCAATGTCGTTTAAATAACATAGACAAAATTGCCACTTTAGTCTACGCAGGATTTTGTCCGTGAACCGCTTGAATTTGGCAGGCTCATTATGTAATCCAAAAGGTAGAACGTATAATTGATAAAATCTGTCTGGTGTTAGAAATGTCGTTTTTTTATCTAAAGTGTGTATGGGAGTTTGCCAATATTCTGATCTCAAGTCAATACAAGAAAAGTATAAATATGAGTGCAGTCAGTCATGTGCGTCATCTATACGCGGAAGCGTGTAGATATCTTCGGGACATTACTTAAGCGACAGTAATCAAAACAAAACCTTCATGCACCATCCTTATTTCTGACAAGGACAACTGGAGCCGTCCAAGGACTAGAATATTGTCAAATATTGCCGCCATTTGGGGTCTCTTGAACTTGCTCATCGGTTGGTCATCGTACGTTGAGTTACTGATACTCGATAGTGCTTCTGACATGTCGAAGGTGCGGAATCAATGTTGATAATGTGATGAATACGACTGGTAGGCAGCGGTGTTGATTCGTCCTTGGCAAAGTCTAACACCGTCTCATGCTTCAGAAGTAGTTCCACTAGAACGGGACGCTCGGTTGGAGATTAGAGACTTATTAATCATAGCATTAGCGTGGGTCGCCATACCTGGTTGCACATGCTGGTAAATGACAGGGCCGTTTAACGTCCCGATGGAACCTGATACGCCTTCTTCAAAATGGGCAAGGTTTAGCCCGGAGGATACAAAAATGGTCTTTCAGAGTTGTTAATTGTCGACAGCTTGGCGTGACCTGTGGTCACGGGAACGATACTACGGAGAAACCAATACTCTTTTTATAGCAATTGAGCGTTGTAGGTTCTCCTACAGCTTCAAAAGTTTCGCACTAATTGCGAATATAGAAAACCCAAACAAATACTGCAAATAAAGCTGGCACAATTATGCTTTCTTCTACCACAAATTCTCCAACAATAATTGTCGATTCATCCAAAACAGCCAAAAGTCTAAAGTTGCCCCCCGCCCTTGCAGAAAATCAATGTCAAGCATCACATAATAGTTGACCGAAGCAGCAATGCGAAAAGGTTCTAAACTTGAGGCCACCAATAACAACATCTGAAACACACACCACGTGGAAAAAACGTTCGCCCCCGACACCGCGGAATAACACAGCAGGGTTACTGATAAACATTACTTTACTATGTATATGGTTCTTAAAACTGAAACTCATAACATATACTATAGCTCCAGTGTCTAAAAGAGCCATTGTTTTCATACCATCAATAAAACCTTCCAATTTGTTTTTTAACATAAACACAGGCAGAGGTATGGGCGTCATAGACTGGCCGCGCCTCCTAGTTTCCTGGAGGAAATGGGAAAGAAAGAGGTCGAGGAGAAGGTAACTGCCGCTGGCTCTGGGGTGGCGGCGTTACATTATGATCATATGCTGGTGATGACTCCGCAAATGTGTTGAATGATATGTGTCCCAAGCGAACATAGTCGGGGATCGCTGCTGTTCGGTGTACCGTCATCTGTGAATGTTCGCCAGGTGTCGGTTGCTTTCAACAGTCCCAAAAACGGCGGTGGCAATAGCTAACGATACGCCCCGCAATGCCGCACAAGAAACATGCAGGTTGAGGGCGCCAGCGATCAGCATAAGTGTCCTGACTAACAAAGTCTCGACATTGGTTTTAGCCAGGCTCCTGCAGCTGACGAACCACGTCTCCAGAGTAGGCACGCTTCCCTCCTGTCGGCTGATGGGCATATTGCTGAGCCGAATTGCTCCGATCGTTCATATGCAAAGTGCCGCTAAGTTGAACCCACGGAGTGTACAGGTGCCCCAAAAGTAATACGGAGCACGCGAGATGTGGCCGAACTGGGAAAAACTGCATGCCAACGCACTCTATCAGCAGATGCGCGGCGAAGAGCGAGGGTACGCCGGCACATCCGGCTGACCCATCTCGATAACTTGATGCTCGCGTTATCGCTGCCACGAGCGAAGCTGCGCTGCTACCATCAAAGCTCGCCAGGGGCACTGTCAATACATCATGCAAGGGATTGTTGCTTGTCCGTGCCGTGTGGAAAGTTGGCGTTCGGCAGCTCGCGCTTTTTTGCTTTCTCAGGAATGCCATTATTTTTAGCCTGCGTAACCACCGTGGTTCGCTCTTCGCTTCGCGACAAGTTTGAGACAATGAAACCGACCAAAATTCACGAAGGACGCAGACAGGGAAAATGAGACACAGGCGTTGATCCAACAACGGGTCGTCGTAACAACGGGTCGTCGTCTTCTGATCGTGTTCCCTTTCGGCGTCCGTCGTAGAGTTCGCGCTGTTTTTATTCTGATGGACAACCAACTGACTCATGTGTTCTGCGAGTTTTTGCGCGAGCTATAGAATACAATCGCTCATCTATCGCTTTGGCTTGTGTGGTCAACGTTTTTTGGCTCAAGGAAGCGCATTGAGAAAAATAGCATGCTCATGTTGTCTTTAAACGTAGGAGTATATAAGGATCACTCCACTCGGCACAAATTTGCTTTATTACAGTAGAGAAAAAGAGGATAAACACAAAACGAAGTTCCCTCTCATTTAGTCATCTGCGATCGGCTATATTCTTCAAATATGCAAGGAGAATAGGGCAACAGGATGGAGACGATTAAAAATACTTCTAAAGACAATTTTTATGCAAACTCACAGTTTAATAACAGGTGAAGCTCCCGCTTACGTTAATGACATCGATCATACGCCGAAGAAGGGACTCATATAAAGAGTCGACGTATCCGTTACTCTCGCCTCCCAGAGGACACCTGGACCCATGTGGTGATTGATACGAGACAGATTACTTTTCAAAGCTCCCTAAACGTTCTCAATGGTGTTCATATTGGCACGTTTTAGAATCCACTCGAATAGCTACACACGCTATACTTCAAGCAAGACTTTCACAACTCGCTCAGTGTGGATGGGGCTATAGTCTTGCTGCAGGAGGATTGCTCCATCTTTAAACGGCCTGTCCAGCTATTACGGGACAAGATAGTGGTCGAGGACATCGCAGTAGCTGGCTCCGTTAAACTTTGATGGCAGTCTAATAAGAGGGCAGAGACGACCTCAACTCACAGCCCCCCAGACGTTCACGGCACAACGACCACTGCTGATTATTTGCGTCGCGAAGTCGGGCAGGTATCTATGTGCGAAATAATAATACGCTGACCAGCTCCTACGTAATTAGTGATTAAAAAAAAGGCATTCTCCTCAAAACCATGATTATCAGGCCACAGAGAAAGAGAAAAAATGTTTCGGCTTATAGAGCGTAAGCAATTGCTGCAAGAGGACTAGCGAAGAAAAACAGTTTCATTTCTCTACTTTTACTTGCCCATGCCTTACTGTTGTTTAGAACGCTGTGCTGTTTACTTCACACAAATCAATCTTATTCGGACATGCCGGCAATTACAAGGACGCCAAACACGCCGCTGCTGGTCTCATCTTAAGAAGAAGTTGGTTCATCTGTAAATATGATTTGTCGCCAGACATCCGCAGTCCATTTCTCGTCGGTGCGAGCAAATGCTAGGCGCTGTGCCTTCTGTATTGCCGTCAAATACGTCTTCTGCGCCGCCACATGTCTACTTAATCCGGCTTGCTGGAGACGGTTCCGAATGAGCCCAGACTTCTGTCTAGGCCGAGGACATCTGGAATTTTGTTTGCGCTCTGAAAAGGATCCGCACTGCAGCAGCGACGTTCAGTTTGTCAGCCTCAGCCGAAGTGCACCACTCGTGACCTGGACGTAAAGCATCGCCAAGGCGGCCGCCTTCATCCCTGTAAGCTTGCATTTGCGATTCACTGCAGTCATCGACCTTCCAGTCCTGCGGCATATTTCTCGTTATGGTACACCCCGAGCGCATAGAATTTCGCGTCTAATATCCAGTGGAACTCTGGGCGACATTTTTAGTGGAATGGGAATTTCCACAATGTTCGTTTATAAATGCGTGCTTGTGGGCGTTTTTTTTTTTTGCAAAAGGTGTCTAGCCTTCTCATCAATTATCAGGATGACATCATGAACGAAGCCAGCTACTGCGAGGCGCTTGGCTGCTATCTCGTCCCATATGACTTGGATGACCCTTTTAACGATAATGTATTCTTCTAGCAGTTACACTGTGGTCTCTTCCACATTGTGCGAGTCATAAAAGTCTTGCTGGAAGAATGGGCTGTGCTGTTTGTGGAGTGAACGCCAACGGACGCTGATACGAACATAAGTGAGGTCGTTTGGTGAACGTTGGAAAGCAATCAACCTCGTATCAGCTGTAGAACTCGTCCATATGACATTTGGGTGGGAGGCTATCAAGAAGATGTGGGACAACCTCCGAACGCTATGTCGACTTCTCGTGCGAATCTCTTCCGGCTCTTCGTTTACGTCGTAAACCCACTGGGGGCTTTACCGGTTATGAAACTTGAGTTTGCATAACATGGCACATTTTGATGTTATTTTTTACAACTCTTTCCTTTCTGCCACTCATTTGTACCTTTATATGGTTAACTTATTGTTCTCCAGTGTAACAAAATGAATTTGCGTTGAGTAAATCGGTCTTGAAATATTAGCCCACTTCCTATGCCATTGAGGACCTATTTGTATTAAAGACAGCAAATGCATGCTATTGTGTTTTGTATTTTATGCGTTGACTAAAAGCGAAACAAAATTTCACCGCACTTCCCAAAGCGTTGCATGAACGTTTATGCTCGTCAGCGCCCAAACTCGCAGCCAAGTGAGGCTGTTACGTACACAAAGATAATGCAGTTCTCGACAAAGCATAAAGCACACAGTGCAAACATTTCTGCACGGCACGGACGAACAACAAACCGTGCGGTATTGAAAGCGCCTCTGGTGGGCAGGGATGCTAGCAGCGCAGCTTCGCACTTTGAGGCGATAACGCGAGCATCAAGTTATCGAGATGGGTCAGCCGGATGTGCCGACGCCCCCTCGCTCTTTGCCGCTCATCTGCTGATAGAGTGCGTTGGCATGCAGTTTTTTCCAGTTCGGCCACAGCTCGCGTGCTCGGTATTACTTTTGGGGCACCTGTACAAGGCGGCGACATTTGCCTGCGGTGCATAACTGTACCGCCGATATTCTTCACTCAGATGGTGTCCCTTGATCTTGACATTTCCTGGCGTAGAATTTCAATTTCAACATCAGCCATAGAAATCGAAGGACAGGCTTCAACTCTGGCTACATAGGCTATATGACCAGACTTAGAAATTTATTGATTAATAAACACAGCTTAAAGCGGGCATGAAACGGCTAGAAAGCTCACTGACAAACGTTTTTAATGTGTAGAATAAATGCTTCCGAGCATTCGTCCGAAGTAAAACTCCTCGGAAAAAATCCAGCGATTTATTATTAATTTTTAAAAACAGCGTTTTTTGAAATTCGCGGGCTGCGCTATTTCCGCGTGGCGGCGAGATTTGGGACTATTCTGCCGTGATTACCTACTTATCAAGTCACGAGAGTCACAGGCCACGACAGGCTGCCATTTTCTGCAGCTGAGACGGCCACTACGTCACGGACACACTTCCGGTAGCTGCGAAAGTCGTCTGCTCGAGTGCTGCAAGGCATGCGTGAACTCGAGCTTGGCGCTTCGGTTCGCGATGTTAACCGAAAAGGTGGTGGCGTCCGACTGAAAGTGCGCTTCGGTGCAGGAGGGCGAAAAGAGCACCAGCTGGTCCGATGTAACACCTTACCGATTAAATAGGCAGCATAAACCTTCATGTACCGTCCGACGGCGCAGCAGCGTACTGTAGTCCCGTGTCCCGTCTAGTCTTTGCCGCATCGACCATTTGTGCGGTGTGTTGATAATTAAATGGAACGTGTCAAAAAAACGTATACCCTCAGCTTCATCGCGAAAGTACACAAATTCGGACCGCTTAAGGGCAGCACCTGATGTCGCCAGGCGCGGGCGCTGCGGCCGACGGCACTACGGCTGTGCGCTGCTCCCTGCTCGTCACTAGGCCTTGTTTCTTTTGCATCGCAGCCACGGCAGACGGCGTTTTAGAATCGTCCGCTTCGCTGCGTCTCTAGTGTAGTCGCTCGCGTGCTCCTGTATACGATTCTTGCATGTAGCTTCAGAAAGCGGTGACATTAACCTGCGCTTCCGATATGTGGCGAGCTGCTTTGCTCATGTTTTGCGCCGTTGTTTCTGGCTCGGCCGATGCATACACATGCGATAAAACACGTGTGCACGTTACGCATTGGCACTTCTTAAACGATGTGCGTCGAACTGAAAGTGCGCGTCGGTGTAGCATTGCGAAAAGAGCACGAGCTGGCGCGATTCAACACCGTACCGATCAAAAAGGCAGCACTAACCTTCGTGTAAATGAAACGTGCGTCAACAAAGGTCTGTCCTCAGCTTCATCGCGAACGTACACAAATTCGCACCGCTTATGCGCAGCACCGGATGTCGCCAGGTTACCACAGAGATGCCGTCCGCGGCCGCTGCGGACGACGGCACTCCGATCGTGCAGTGCTCCCTGGTCGTCGCTGGCCTTGTTTATTTGCATCGAAGCCACGGCAGACGGCGTTTTGGAATCGCCCGCTTCGCTGCATCTCTAGCGTAGCCGCTCGCAAGCTCATGTGCGCGATTCTTGCGTGTCGCTGCGAAAATCAGTGACAACCTGCGCTGCCGAACTGAATGTGCCGAGCTGCTTTGCTGATACTTTGCGCCGTCGGTTCTGGCTCGGACGATGCGTACACATGAGATAAAACACGCGTGCACGTTACGCATTGGCACTTCCTAAACGATGTGCGAGAGGACGTAAAAAAAAAAGCACTACACCATCCTTTTTGTTAATCTCAGTTTTAAGATTCGCGGACGAATTATTCGTGCTCACCTGACATCCGATATCCAAACTCTGTAGCGATCATCAGTCCTTACTCTCATCAGTGATACGTACGGGTATACATTCCATTCGTTATGCGCAAGAGATGCCTCTCGCCAACCATAATGAAAGCAGCTCCGGACTAAACGCGACGACGATATATGTTTGCACGCGGGCAACTCGAATGCTCGATCGGCTGCAAGCATCCATGCAGAGTCGATGCTATCGCGTCAACTCCACGAGGGGTCACCGGCCGCCGTTGGTCAAACCGCAGAAGTGGGTACCAGAGAGACTGACCCAGGCAGCGCGAGAGAAGAGAAGAAAGCGATCTTGTAGAAAGCCGTGTTCAGCAGGAGTGCACGCTAATTTGCGCTGAATGGGACAGGGATATGAAGGAAAGTGCTCCCTCCGCGGCGGCCGCCGGTATGTGTGGACAGCAGCTTCCCACCTGCAGGTATGCGCTCGCGAACGACCCGAGTCGTTCGGGCTGCTGTCGCACACAGTTCCGAGAGGTCAAGAAACTGAAGAAACCGGCGACCGAGGAAGACAGCAGACAAGGTTGAAACTGTTGAAAGCTATACAAACGCGCAGACAGGACGGGAAAGGCAGAGACCGTGAATGCATGGGCGACGCTCGAGGAAAACAGGCGCGACGACCGAAAGCACCGGAAGTCAGAGACCCAAGCGTCACCCGATGACGCTTCGTGAGCGGGGCTAGCGGGGCGGAGTTCCTGAGCTGATTTCTTCGTTTTTTTATGGTGCCTCTGAGTGTTGAGTTGAGGGGAGCGAGGAGGAGCGCCATTTTTAGTCGCCGATATCTCTGGTGTTAATGAAGCTGGCTAAAAAATTCTTGCGGTGAATGAAAATTGTGAGGGAGTATCTCTCGACCGATTTGCTTTACCCCATTTTAGGCATTGCATGACCCCTTTAAGAGCTTCAAATGTTCTACAGTTTTTTACAATGTCAGTGGTGGGGTCCCCGGCCTACTTTGCACATTAGAAAATTATTAAGCTTCTTCCCCAGTTTTTTTCAGGAGGTGGCCGACTTTGACTTTCTCAAGCATACTGGAATTCACCAGTTCGCATATTTTTAAGATAGCTTCGATGTATGCAGTAGAAGTTCCTACGGTCACTTGTGCCCAGTGCGGCAATGTATGTTCCGCGCGCTTATTTGCAGGCTCGTCACAAGATAGTTTCTTGATCTGACTTGTAAAAGTAGCCCATCTACTTAATGAATCCTCATGATTATCGATACAGTCGAAGGAAGAACACCGCGTTAGCCAGTTTAATAGCAGCACTCCAGCGATTATATTTGCTCACTGTTTTGTAGTGTTTCAGCCACTCGACAACGCCCTCCTCAGATTTTCCAAGAATGTCTCGTGCTCTTGATAATGTGGCCAGTCGTTCGCCGTGGATGGCCTTGGTTTCTCGGTATTTCCGTCTTGAGTCATGTCCGAATACATTGGGGGTAAGCCAGCGAGTGTACAGCTTCTTCGATAGATGGGACGCTCCGTGTTCGCTACCCAAGTTCCTATCACCAAAGATGTCACGTGCTTAGTATGCACAGGGTGTTCATTTACAGGGATCGGTTGCGGGAGGACGGCGTTGAGGCGTACAAACCTCCCTCTCCCCTTGCCCTTCTTCCTCTACAGATCCTCCCTACTGTTCTTCCGTGGTTGTTCTGCGCAAGGCCGTTGCAGTACACACGCATATATATATACATAGTGACATGGTGTCCCATTTAAATGTGACGGAAGTTTTAAAAGCTCAGTGAGCTTTAGCATAGTCAGTCCAATTGGGAGCTTTACAAAGTCTGCACTACTAATTCGCCGTAGCTTTAGTTCACAAATGTTAATGACGTCGTAAATAATTAATTACCTATTTTTAATCTGGATTGCGCGAAAACGCGTCAGAGACAAATGTGCAGCTCCTCTCGAAAAACGGTCAGATACGTGGTTTCCGTCAAACTATTGTCTAAGTGCAGTGCTTTTTGCCAGCCAAAAATGAGACCTAGCGCAATTTAAAAACTTCCTTTTCATTGCAGCGCCATTTTAACCCCCAAGGCGCGTCAGTGCCCTGTAATGCAACGCTGGTTGTATGTACATGGCAAGAGAATTATAACAACAGCTGTTCACTTGAAAGCATTTCTGAAGGCCTATAAATGGCGGTGTAAATCATAGCGTCCTGAAAACGACGCAGCTCGCCGTTCTTCGAAAAGTTCTATACCTTTTGCCTTTACATGCTTTTCTCGAAGCAATAAATAAGAAGAGGTAACTACCAACTACTATTTAAGTAACCCCTGAACGAAACAATTACTGGATATTAAATATATATATATATATATATATATATATATATATATATATATATATATATATATATATATATATATATATATATATATATATATATATATATATATAAAGATTGAGCAGCCAGGGGTCAAGAAAGATGCGAAGAATTTTTTTTTTTTGCTTTACCGCTTACATTATTTAGTTTGGAAATCATTTTAGGGTCTAAAATATTTCAATACAAATTTGAATGAGAAAAGTGCACCGCTGGCGGGACCCTAATTCACTACCTTAGAATTTCGCGCCCCGTTCTCGTAGAAACTGAACTGAGCGTGGCGCTGGTGCAAAATTAAGCATAGGATGGACAAACAGCGGTGCACTGTCTGTCTTGCTACTTCGAATTAATTTAAGTTTTCGCTATACATACTACATATTATATATATATATATGTATATATATATATATATATATATATATATATATATATATATATATATATATATATATATATATATATATATATATATATATAATATGTAGTATGTAGTATGTATGCCAAGATTACATACTGTATAATACAGAAATGGTATTGGCGGAAGGCTGGTTAATAGTCAGTGGCTTTGTGTGTGTTGCAGTTTTGTAAGAGCAGTTTGTCATCACACAGCAGCATATTGTCTAAAATATTCTAATTATGTTATATTTCTTTTCTCGGAACCAAAATCATGACCCGTGATGGACATAAAGAGCCTCGTACCTTCGATTTAAAATCGGTAAGATTTCTGTCACTCACTGTTCCTACACATTTATGTCGTGTGAGAAGCATATCAAACACATGAATATCAATAGATTATATAAAATAGCTCTTCGAGCTATTCACAAGGAAAGCTTTAAAACATTGCCTTGAATTTTACTCTCAAAAACATAGTAACAAAAGAAACAAAATGTAGGCCGGAGTGCACATTAAATTGTCGTCACTGAACCCTGGTAAACTACGAAAAGCAAAAGAACTGAAGACAATCAACAAGTTAGAGTCTGTCTGGTTGACTCACGTTGGCAGGGAACGACGGAAGCAGCATTTAAATATGGGACAGAGTACGTGTTTGCTGCCTTTCTGCTATCGTATTTGTAATCCTCATTTTCTTCGTTCCTTTCCGGGCGAATGCAACAAAAGTTCGTTTTTGCGGTTATTCATAATCTCCACGTGCACTAATTACGGGTTTCGAATTGGGCATAAAAAAGAGTTTGTACTCCACTAAAACATTTCACTTTCCTAGACCAGCTCATATGGTCTTGGCAACTTACGTTTCTGCGTTTTGATTATTTCTTCGATATGGCTCAAAATAAATCCGTATAATTTAGGAGACGCGCTTAATATTGCTAACGTGTGGGAATGCTAAAGCAATACTTTACCTTGTTTTATTTTTGGGTAATATCTCTATATACATTTGCGTAATGATCCTAAATGCTCGCCCTTATCAGAAACTCGTGACTGAGATGCCTGGCAGCTCAGCGACATTTGAATTACGCTATCACGTTTTCTTGCCCAACATGCCGTCTGCACCTCAAGTCCCTCCAAAATGGAACCTAAGTTGAACAAAAACACCGATTGTCGCACTGAAAACGATAACATTCCTTTCTTTTTTTTTGTCTCCACGAAACGAAACACAACACAAAGGCATGAAAAACTTGTATTCATAGCTGGCCTTAGGGGACAGAAAAACATTTAAACATGTAGGTGTGTACAGAAAAGTAGCTAGTAGGAGTACGCCGGTAAATATTACTAAAAAGAAAACTGCCTCTTTGCCAAACTCGACTGGCCTTCAGCGGTAGACGTTAAAAGTCGCGTACATGGAGTTTTCTTTCTCCAAAGCAGACATCCTGGAGTGTTCATCATCAGGTGGGATGCAACAGGTGACCGGAATGGGCTAGGTCACTGTAAATGAAGCACGATTTCTGCGTTCTTCATTCACAAAATAAGACGTAGTATTGTTTTACTGTTAGAATCCAGAAAAATAGGGTGCATTTCCCACTGGTTCATCTTTAGGTGCCCCAGCATGTAAATGCGTCATCGTGTTTGCATCGCTAAGAATATCGTCGGCACAAATTTAGGAGCAACATTATCCACCAATTGGAAATACGTTAGTGTCCCGATTCGCGTACCTAAGCATGCCAAGTATGCAGTAATGCTGGCCCGGTGTGTTAGGGCTGGTATCATTTTTGCAGTTCCGACTATCGATTGGAGATTGGCCAGACCTGTTTGTGGCCGTTTCACTGTAGTTTAATGCAATTCCAGCTTTGTTGCTTGGGCTTTTAGTGGCCATTACGGAACAACTGGTTGCCGCAATAGATTTCACTACGACATTTGCCACTGCGTATTTGCTGCTAATTTGAAATTTAAACAATGAGCAGCACATATGCTTGAGTACCCAATATCACAACACATCAGAGTACCTTGTCATACAATGCTCTCGCATCTTGTAATGCATAGGGGACTTAATTTTGGGCAAACGCCACCTCAGCTGAGTGCAGCAGCACGAATTGATATCTTCGCATCATACCCAGAACAGTTTCTTCCAAAGCAGTTTGTTTTTTCGAAACGTCGTTTTCTTGTCAAGTATATGAAGATGGTGATCTATAATTCCAGACATATCATCTATGCAGTACTTAAACGTCAACTCAACTGATGTTTTGAACGTACTGAGTTAATGACTGATTTATATTGCTGAAGGCTTGGACATCACAGTGGGCGATTACATTTTTGTAATACTCAAGCAATAATTTTAAATAACCAAAAAATTTTCATCAGCATTGAAACTCCCGCGCATGGCCCGGAGAGCAGTGCCTTGCGTGACGTTGGGTGATGATGACACAGGCGCGCCGCCACGCCGCACGCAACCGCTGCCGTTCTGCCAAGGTGTGCGAACTTCAATCGATGTCACGTACGGCATCATGTAAAACTTATAATGCGACACCGGTAAGTCGCCCTCGATGTCATCGGACAGGGATAGCTAGGCCTCTAGTAGAGGAAATTCGTAAAAAACAAGCAATATTTGGAATGCATGGTCGACGCAAGCAATCTTGTATGCGGCTAAATTATTTCCGTATGAAGCATCAATTGCCTGCAGTGCGTAAGCCACTTATGCACTCACACACCCCATGCAAGTGGCCGGCATATATGAGGGTGACCGATTGTTACTACGAATTCTCTTTTTGTTTCAATACCGACCTTACATTTGCCTCACTACGTGTGAGGTTATTTTATGCACAGCACAACCCTTGCAACATGGAAAATGTAATGGTTTCGCAGCGAATGGCATTTGTTCAATTTATTATGATTTTTTCCACGCGCTGCTGAAAGACCGAAAATTATGCATTTTGCAATCAATGTCATAAAAAAATTGAGCGTACGCAAAGTCGATAGCCCTTCAGTATATGCTACGAAAATGATTGCGCTCTGAGCGAAATCGGTTTTCAAATTCCCGTTGACATCTTACATGCCAATCACAACCAATCTGTTGATCACGAATATCTATCACGATGCTCAGCGGCGCGGTCGGCTTTTGTTTATGGTATGGTACCGAGGATGTGCCGAGCCCAGGTGTTGAAAATTTAAACCTAAAGGGTTGCCCACGCAGTCACAGCTACGTGTACTTCGCACACTAAAGCAAGTTTCAAGAGCAGCAAGTCGTATAGGCATTGCCTATAGTGGGCCGATCGACGGATACAACCTGCAAAGGTATACACGGCCTATGGCGCAGCATGTAGCCCATTTCATCATCCCAGGATATGTTTGCTCAGCGTAATAAAGGTTACTCGGTGCATCAAAATATGACCGACACCAGGCGCATCAACATAATATCTGACAAATTCACAACACTTGATGCACTGAATGTAGCGAGTACAACGGAGCTGCGCAGGTGAGCGGCGAACAACGGCGTTCTGGCCGTGCGCTGCGCCCAAGCAGTCGCTGGGCCTAAACTATTTCGCACCGAAGCCGGCACTTCGCAGCAGACGACTCTTCGGAATTGGTCAGCGCTATAGCAAATGGTCTGTTCGTGGAACAGCCTTCAGTTCAGTTTATTCGTTCAGTCGTGTCCGACTCTTCGTGACCCTATGGACCATGTAACGCTTTCCGGTCTCTCATTATCTTCCTAACATCACATAACTTCATCTGCAGTGCCTCGAGGATGCCATCTAACCACCGCGTTCGCTGCCTACCCCTTCGCCGGCGACCCTCAACCTTTCCCAACATCGAATCTTTCTCCAGCGACTCCTGTCTTCTCATCAGATGACCAATGTAGCTGAGCTTTAACATTAGAATTTGACCCTCCGGTTAGCAGTCAGGGTTTAGGGTCGACAATATCGACTGATTTCATCTTCTGGAAGACCAAGGAACTCTCAAGAGTCTTCGCCAGCACCACAATTCAAACGCGTCAATTCTTCGGCGATCAGCCTTTTTCACAGTCCAACACTCGCATCCATACATCACAACTGGAAAGACCATAGCACGAGTTATACGGATCTTGGTTGGCAGACTAATGTCTCTGCTATTACTAGACGGTCAAGGCTAACCATTGCTCTCTTTCCCAGAAGCAGGCCGTCTCCTAATTTCGTGGCTACAGTCTCCTTCCGAGGTAATCTTGAAGCACAAGGAGAGGAAATCTCTCAAAGCTCCCACTTCTTGTCCCTAGATGCTCCAGGACTTGGTAGGGCAAGACGCCATGATCATTGTCTTTTTAATGTTCAGTTTAAGCCCAACCCAAGTAGCACAAAATGGGCTATGACGTAGGGGCCCGCGTTGGGCCCGTGAGGGCAGCCCATACGGGCCCCATGCGGAATTTGCAACACGTACCCAGAGGGGCCCCGTGTGGGCTGCCCAATTCTGCCGCTATCGGTCCCAATCTGTATCCGTGTGGGCAGCCCAAATAGGGCTGCCCGCATTCAGCCCAGGTAGACGAATGTGGGCAGCACACCAGAATCATTAATGGGTCCCACATTTGTGCAGGCAATGCCATCCCATTGATCAAGGTTTTAATTTTTAAGTCGATTAATCCCTCCAATACCTGAATTTATAGGCGCGGGATTTGCGAAAGCCAGTCCGTTTCGGGCTGACCCATGGGCTGCCCTGATGGGTTGAATCTGGTATTTTCGGGCTGCCCAAATTCCAATAATCATCAATTGCGAAACATTGAGCGCTATTTTTTTGCTTGTATGCGACACTCAGTAACATGAGAGAAATTTATTCCCAACACTACA
The DNA here is from genome assembly GCF_055883805.1 of Amblyomma maculatum. Taxonomy (NCBI): domain Eukaryota; kingdom Metazoa; phylum Arthropoda; class Arachnida; order Ixodida; family Ixodidae; genus Amblyomma; species Amblyomma maculatum. The sequence goes on from NC_139353.1 coordinate 85,182,733, forward strand.
ATAATGTGGGCTGGCCCACACCAACCCCAACATGTTGGTCTGAATATTTATTTCGGTGGTGCATGTAGAATAGTAATGCCGCCGGAAACATTTGGAGGTCGTTCAGTGCATACTCGTAAAGCGGAACAGTTACTGTTGCATATTTTCTGTCGACACTGAATAATTAACTTAGTTGTTAGAGTAAAAATAAATAAGTCTTTATTCATAGCAGAGATATGCTTAGGACAGTTATGTGAAACCTCCAGAAGAGGCAATTATTAGCCGGTATAACATGATTTACATAAATAAAATGGTGCCTAAAAGATAGGGTGGAGACGTTTCAGAGCGGTAAGCCCGCCTACGGCTAATTTGGGGCCCACTGCCGCATTTCATGGGCCGCCCCAAATGGGCTGATCTTGATATTACCGCATGGACTACGAATATATGTTGCATTTTCCCGCAAGTACCCCAAGAAATACCCGTGTGGGCAGTGTGGCGGTGTGGTCGCTTTTCAGCCCGGCCGCAAACCATGTGGGACCTATTTGATTTTTGCGTGGGCAGCCCCAATCGTGCTAGCCCGTCTTCTATTTGCTTTAAGCCCACATTTGCATCGAATCTGCCTTAAATTGCCCCGCAAGAGACCGATGCGGGCAGAAGTGGGAAGATGTACTTGCCTGCCCCGCTAACGACTATGCGGAAATTATCTAGGTTTTTGGTCGGGAGCCCTATTTGGGGCAGCCCAGGAATTTTCTGCATGAATTCCAGATTTTCGTCTGACCTTCCCTCAAGTACCCGTCAAGGGTCCCATGTAGGCAATGTGCGGGCATACCCGTATTTAGTCCCTCCGCGGCCCATGCGGGAAATATTCGGCTTTTGAATGGGCAGCCCCAATTAGATCAGCCCGGGCGTTTCCTACACAAAGCCCAAATTTCATTTGCATCGGCCCTAAAATTTCTCAAACGGGACCCTTGAGGGCCAGATGTGGGAATATGTACTCAGTTAGCCCTTTGCACGCCTATATAATGCCCAAATGGAAAAAGCAGGGGCAAGCCCAATTTGGGCTTGCCCGCTTGATTCCTAAAGCGGGCCCTCGTGGGTGTTATTGTGGTTGCCCAAGCCCAACTTGCCCATACGGGCCCCCGATGGGCCATGTAATGTGTGCTACTTGGGAAACCTCTCACTCTCTTCTTGTACGCGCATCAGAAGTCTTTTGAGTTCCACTTCCCTTTTTGCTAATAAAGTGGTATCATCCGCATATCTAAGGTTGTTGATAAGTTTTCCAGCAATCTTCACTCCAACTGAAGACTCGTCCTGACCGGCCTTCCTCATGATGCACTCTGCATATAGGTTTAATAGGCAGGGCGACAGTATGCAGCCTTGCCTCACTTCTTTCTCAATCGGACACCAATCAGTAAGACCATGCCCAGTTCTGACTGTGGCCTCTTGCCCTTCATACAGGTTCTCCTACTGAAAAATCCTGTATAAATTTGCTACAGGAAATTGTATACAGGTTTACTGTACAGGATCTGGGATACAGGATTGGGGGCTATTGCAGCAAATTCCTGTACTGCCCCGAAAAGTCCGGAATGAAACCGCGCGGAGCTCTGATACCGGAATGGCCTGTATGGTTGATAGCCCTCGTTTCCGGAAAGAAACGCGTCGCCAGGGTGGAAAAAGTATGCAACAATATAAAATAAAACTACATTTAAAATAATAAAAAACCTTACTTCCGAATGTGCAATCGAACCCCAGTCCTTCTGGTCTTCAGACGGGCACCTTAACCACTGCTCTACGGCGGACTATGGTTACAATGGTTATTATTCAGTATATGTAGCTACTTTTGCTCTTTCGTACTTTCATATTTTCCTTGGCAGTAGAATTTGTGGCCGTAATTCACCGATCGCCCTTTAAACACGCTGAATACCTTTGCAGGCTATCACGAGGGTTCACAAGTGTGCCGTATCTTTATAATGCGTCGCTTTATTGAAGGCAAACCTCAAGATATCATAGTTTACTAGTGCTGATGTGTTTTTCAGCATCTACGAACGCTTGTAAGTTTTCCTACATACAGAGATATCCGGTGCACTAATACTTGTAATACTGGGCATTTTAGCTTCACGTGCTACCAGCGGAGCATCGTTGTCAATGAATACACTTCCGACTGAGCGGTTTAAATATGTAAACATTCGAGAACGCGTCGCCCGGTGTGCGGCTATCTGCGCATCTTTCGATGGTCAGCGATGTTTATTTTTTCTCGAACAGTTTTTTGTCATCGCTAGCGAAACGATACGTTCGTGCTTCTACTTTCGTGTTATAGGCGGCAGATCTTCAGTCGCAGATATGAAGACGCACCGCAAGATCGTACGAGCTGCAGCGACTGTTGTACGCACAAAAGCGACGCGACGCGCGTATATGCTTGCTAGAGCACACTTCGACGGCTTCGCATTTTCGAGGTATTTGGGAAACGAAGCGTGCCCTTTATATACAGAACAGTTGTATAATCTGTTTGGTATCCTGCTTATTTAGTGCGCTGGCGTGTCCGGCATGGTCATTCTGGTTGAGCTTCGTCGATCGGCCCGGCTTCTGTTCAGAAGCGGAATACTCTGCCCGGTATCAGTTACAGAAATGACGCGTTCGTCCGGTTTCTGGTTAATTGATACAGGCTGAACACTACATAACACCACTACATTTGAAAAAGAAAAAAAAAGAAAAGAAGAAAAGAAACAAAAAGAAAATAGAAAAGAAAAAAAATGACATGTGATTCGAACTTTGGTCTTTTCAGCTAGCAAGTACGCACTTTAACCACTGCACCAAGGCAGTTTTTTTTTCTTTATTGCATGGAAAAACTTCCGTAAAAAGGAACAACTCCACTTAAACATGTCCATGTCTAAAGTTACCGGGCTGCTTAATACGAGCCCGTCATATCCCCAGCCCGACAATGCACAATCATCAGAACATCAAAAGTCTGGGAGACATACACATGCGTCTAGATACGGCGTCCAGTTTGGAGGTTCTTCACGTGCAGCATATACACTTCTCACCAAAGCACACTGCTCCCGAAACACGGATTTCGACGACCTTGGTGGCTCTGTATGCCTGTCGATCATGCGGCTTTTCCAAAGGCTGAACAGTCCCATCAACACAAATAGATCGTAAGGCACGACAGAGTTTTTGTCAGGAGGCAAAAATCTAGTTGTATAAGGCGTAATTTCAATGTCCTTTTTAAGAGTTCTTTGTAGTATGTCCCAAAAGAACATAGCATCACGGCACAGAATAAAGCAATGATCAGTTGTCTCAGGCACGTTACATAGACGACAATTTACCGACCAGGGCACAAACATCTCCTTATGAAGAAATGTCTTGACAGGCAACGTCGCTGTATGTAATTTGAAAAAGAACGTTTTTGCAGCTGCCTGAATGCACTTTGCCTAACACGCTTTAGAACAGTGGTGTCCAAAAACCCCAGATAAGGCTGGCGATACAACGGTGTAGGGAACAAAGACTCAGTGAGAGCCTGGGTCATCTGCTTTCTCGAGAGGCTATACAGGTAATCTACAGAGAAACGCACAGTGAGAAAATTGAAAGTGTCAGCAACCTCCTTAAGGAATCCCCATAAACGCCCCTCACGAGCCTGCCCAGTTGGTGCGAATAAGTAAGGCAAATGTGGACTAAGGCACCTAATGAGCACAGTTACAAGAAACGGATGGTTTGCCGATTTGAAAAAGAAAAAACGGGAGACAAGTTGATGCACAAACAAGTGAACAAGGTCCACTCCACCAAACTCTAAGGGAAGAAACAAGTTGTCACGCCGCATGGGCTTCCATTGAGAGCGCCACACAAATGTTGCAAATATTCTGTGTATAACTTGTACTTTCCTCCTCGCACAATGCAGTACTTGAAGGACATACGCAAGCTTTGCAAACAAAAATATGTTACAGACCTGTGCCCTAGCAAACACTGAGAGTTCCCTACCCATCCAAGCCTGCGTTTGTCGCCGCATAGGTACGATTTGTGAATCCCAGTAGGCTGCGCTGTTACGAACTTGGTGCAGCGGAACCCCTAGGTACTGAAGAGGACTACAGTCCCAGCATATGTCTCCAAACGGGCTTGGTCTAGTGCCCCAGTGTCCCAACCAAAAACCTTTGAATTTATCTAAATTAAGGGCCGCGCCTGATACATCGCGGAACTGTTCAGTCAAGTGTAAAGCCTCAAGTACACTCTTTTTGTCAGAACAAAAGAGGGCGATATCGTCCGCGTAAGCTAAAATCTTAACCTCACATTGAGCTAGAGAGAAACCACGGATGGCTGCACTGTTTATTACACTGAGACAGAGGGGTTCCAGATATAAGCCAAACAACAGTGGAGACAGTGGACATCCTTGATGAACAGATGATTCCAGTGGTATTGGTTTCGTTAGCTCCTGAATAACAATTAGTCTTGTATACCAGTTCATATAGCACCGCCTTATGCCTTTGAGCAAAACGTCACCAATGTTTGCATTCTCCAAGACCGCGAACAAGAAATTGTGCCGAACTTTATCAAACGCCTTCACCAGGTCAATTTGAATCAGAGCTACTTGGCCTGTCTCATCTGATACTGTCTCGATTACTGAACGTGCAATATGGATGTGTGTTTGAATACTGCGCCCTCTGATACCACATACCTGATGCGAATCTATCAAGTCCATGATAACCAGCTGCAAACGAGAACAAAGGACCTTGGCAAAAATTTTGTAATCAACATTACAGAGGGAAATTGGACGATATCCTTCAACAGTCTTCAACCGATTAGTATCTTTGCTTTTGGGTATCAATATTGTGTGGCCTGAATAGAAAGTGGGAGGCAGGAAACCCACATCATAAGATGCTTGGAATACTTTCATCAAAACAGGCGTTAGGCAAGGCGAAAATGTTTTATAAAATTCGCTAGTAATACCATCTGGGCCAGGAGATTTCTGGTTCTGAAGGTCTGAAATGGCTGATTTAATTTCTTCCAAAGTGATGGGTCCCTCTACTACAGCACATTTCTCATCGTCTAGTCGAGGAAAGTTCTCAAGTAAGGAATTATAATCGAAACCCTGATTTGGATCTTTGCAACTGCCGAACAGCTTTCGATAATAATCATAGAAAGCAGCAAGAATACTAGGAGCATCACTATATGTGCAACCACCATACTGAATTTCCAATATTTCCTTCGTAAGAGCATTCTCTCTTTCATCACTGAGGGCCCGACGTGAAGGTTGCTCGTCAAGAAGCCTTCGAGTCCTCGATCTTATTAGGGCCCCCTTGTATCTTTCCGTCACAATTTGTTGAAGCTCTGCCTTTACGTTATTAATTTCTTCAACATAGGCACCCGGGCTAACCCTCTCTAGCTCATGTAGCTCAGTTAGAGTGCGCCCAAGCTCACGAAGGTGGTGTCTCTTTAGGAACGCGATTCTTGCAGAGGCTTCAATTGCTAAGTTTTTGGTTTCCTGTTTGAACAAGTCCCATTTTTGAAAAACTGACAGATCATGGCGTGACCATATGTCTTTCAAACAAGTAGGTACAGCACGCTTAAAGATTTCATCTGAGAGCAGACAGTTATTCATTTTCCACAGTTCCCACCGAGGGTGAAGTATCTGTCGACTGTACCTCCCTACCTGAAGAGACACCATACAATGGTCACTGAAGAAGATGGGCCGCACCCAGTAACCAAACAAATTTGCTAACATGTCTGCAGAGACATAAATTCTGTCAAGGCGGGCATTAGAGGAGAACTGAAAATGAGTGAAATGAATACTGTCGCCTTTTTCCTGCCCCACATCCACAAGGTTGTAGTCACAAGCCAAATCGTTAAGTAATGCAGCACTAGGGTCATATCTCTTACATAATGCTGATCGGTCCTTATCCCTACAAACACAATTAAAATCTCCAAACAACATAATTTTGCGATCTGTGCACAAATGATTAACTAATGAAAGAAAAAATTGCCTTCTGTCTCGCTGTTTTACAGGGGTGTAAACACAAATAATTCGCCACTGCACACCTGAGATTGTGAGGTCACAGCATATAAGTCGTCCCTCACCATCTATGCAATAAGACATTGCTGTCATCTCTAGTGTTTTGACCAGGAATAGCATACACCCTCCGGACAAGCCTCTAGCGTGGCTAACAATAATGTTATATTCCGGCAAAAACGGCTCAAGAGCAGCTTCCGTCTCTTCATCGGAGGACAACTTTGTTTCCTGAATTGCTGCTACAGACGCACTCCATTTCTTTAACAGATGTTTCAACTGCTGCTGTCTCCGACGATTACGCATACCACTGACGTTAAGGGTAGCGACTTGATATGCTGCGATTCTAGCCATTTTTAGTACTAGTCCTTTTAAACATCATCCCCTGGAATGGGGTGGCCCGCCTACAATTTGGCGGCCTTTCGGGCAGACATCGCCCTCCTCTTTAAAGTCACCCTTCCTGTGGCCTCTACACAGTGTGCCTTCTGGCCAGCACCATCGATACACACCTCATCATCTGCGGGACGCTTCAGAGGCACTGTGTTGTCCATGTCCTCCTCTGAGACACTCAAGGCTTCGGCCCACGAACCTGATTGGAGCACATCGCTCGCTGCCACACTGACAGCCGACAGAGAACCGGACGCACCAGAGATCGGCGCCACAGACGGCTCACTGTTACCCTCCAACGACGAAGGAGAATCAATGACGAAGGAGGATAGGCGAGCATCCACTGGCAGTATCTTCTCCATTGATTCCATAGGAGGCATATCCAGACGTCCTTCAATGACAGGTGGTTCTTGGGCAGGAAGCGCAGCACTCTGAGTGGCACTCACAGGCGGGCCCGGGCCCGGCGGTTTTGGCTCTGGAGACGCTGGTTCTTGATGGCCAGTCACTGCAGATTCTTCTGAGTTGGTGTGAAGTGCAGAAGGCTTCTGGTCCTCATCAATTTGAGGTTCACGACCTAACTCACAAGTTACATCAACAACCTCTGACATATCCGTGATATGTTCGGACGCCACGTCATCTTCTCGTGACCACTGGCCTTGACGCAGTCTATCGGCATAACTTAATACACAGTTCTCCACAGTATGGCCAAAGCGGCGGCACTGGGTGCATCGAGGCGTTCGGCACTGACGCCGTACATGACCTACCCGGCTGCATCGAAGACACAGTGGAGGTCTCCCTGAGATAAGCACTAATGCCTGCACCCCATAAACATTAAGAGTGTGAGGAATTGTACTTGCTGACACTCCGTCCTTGAGCGTGAGGGAGATTTCACGGTTCGCCGTTTCCATGTGCTCCATCCCTGGGCACCGCCACTTTGCACGTTCCACAGATTGAATCGTTCCATAAGGCTCGAAAGCTTCCACAATCCTCCGGTGCTCCATATAGCGTGGAAGCCAAAGGAGCTTAACCTTGACATTCTTTGTATCCGGGTCGAACACCATGCACAGAAGTCCTTTCACAGGGAACTTTGCTTTGTTAATTAGCTTCTGCTTTGAAGAACTACTCTCGCAGGTAACCATCCACACGTGGCTCATTTGGTATTGACCAATGCAGAAAATTTCCCGGAGGTCCAAAATCTGTGCAAGTGCGTCTCGAAAGTCAGGTGCTCGGTACGGGCGACCCTTAAGGTCGGCATGCAGGAAAACGGTATTAAGGACAAAATTACCGGTGGGCAGGCGTGGAAGGACGACTTTGTACGTTTCGGTAGTGCCCTGAGGAGTCGAAAGACCTCGGCCAACGGCCGATGCGCCGTTTCCAGCAAGCAACATTTTCAGGCTCAGCCGCCCAGAACGCCCTTCTTCTTCTTCCTCCTACACCACGGCAGTACACGGTGACGGTGGTTATATATCTGCTTATGTAGTCGAGATTGCTCTTTTGTAGTTTGTGTATTTTTGTAGGGTGTAGAATTTGTGGTCGTAATTGAACGATCGCGCTTTAAACACGCTGAATCTTTTTCCTGGCTATCACGAAGGGTTATCCGTGTCCCACATCTCTACAATGTACCGCTTTCTTGTAGACAAACCTCCGAATGTCACAATTTACTAGTGCTGATGTGTTTTGTCATCGTCTTCGAACGCATGCAACTTTTGCTACATATAGATATATGCGGTGCACCAACACTTGTAATACTGCTTGTTTTAGCTTCACCTGCTCCCAGCGGAGCCTCGACGTCAATGAATTTACTTCTGACCAAGTGTTTTGCATGCGTAAACACTCGCGGAAGCGACTCCCGATGTCCGGCTGACCTGTGCATATTTCGATGGTCAGCGATGTTTCATTTATTCTCGGGCGTATTTTATCCGCACTAACGAAACGCTAAGTTCTTGCTTGCACTTTCGCGTTGAAGGTGGCAGATCTTCAGTCGCAGGTTATGAAGATGCACCGCAAGATCGTACAAGCTGCAGCGACTGTTGCACACGCAAAAACAAAATGCGATGCATGTATGTACTTGCTAGCGCACACATCCACGACTTCATATCTTCTAGGTATGTACGAAACAACGCGTACACCACATATACAGAAACATTTTAACGTATATTATGTATGGTTTCATGCTTATTTAGCGTGAAGGCATCTTCCGACGTGGTCATCCTGGCTGAGCTTCACGATCGGCCCGGGTTGTACTGAGAAGCGGAATACTATGTCCTGTATCACTTTCATTCATTCGGATTTGTCCGGCTTCTGTTAAACCGGACATGACCTGTCCTGTAGACGAGCTCAATACAGGTTGGTCCACCCTTATCATATCCATACCGGTATGGGATGTCATGTATAAGCTGCATACTAGAAATGGTTTGCCCTGTATTAACTCTATACCGGATTGGACCGTCCGGATTGAGATTCATACCGGACATGACCTGTCCGATATAAACCCGTTTAAGCTACATACAGGGCTGGTCACACCGGTATCAAATTTATACGGGATAATACAGGACCGGTTCAAACCCGTTTGTCGCGATATGGGATTTTTCACTAGGGTCCTGAGGAGACAGATGAGGTGAATTGGAACTCCCATCGTTTGGAGAGCTTGCGACAATCTGCGGTAATCTACGCAGTCAAACGCTTTCGCATAAACAATAAAGCTGAAGTAGATGGGTTTTTTGAACTCTCTTGCTTTTTCCATGATCCAACGAAGGTTGGCAGTTTGGTCTCTAGTTCCTCTGCCCTTGCGAAATCCAGCTTGCACTCCGGATTCACATACTGCTGCAGCCTACCTTGGAGGATTTTTAACATCACATTGCTAGCATGCGAAATAAGCGCGATCATGCGGTAGTTGGAACAATCTTTGCCCCTGCCTTTCTTTGGAATGGGGATGTATGTTACTGCCAACCTATCTATCTCAGCGTAAACAAATATGTCATCTCTGCGACGCCTTAGAAGCGGAGCTGGAGTACGAGAACAGAAGAGCTGATCGACATGTCTTAAGCTGTGAATTGCGCGTAAAGTCAACTTGTATCGCAGTTATCTCCATAATCTCGTTACTGATCAGTAATGCACAGTAAGGGTTTTTTGACATGAATTTATCCAATCACTCAATATTTAAGAGATCAAAATATTTTATCTCGCTTTTTTCTGAGAATGACTCGCAAACTGTTGTGTAGAACAGCGCGAAAAAACGACAGAGACGAAGGAAGACAACAATGAACAAGGATACAGTCAAAATGGCCCGATGCACTGGAAATGAACGACGTTAAAACAGAAGCTTGGGCACGTTGGTAATCCATTGTGTAGAACAGCGTGAACTCGCAAACGATCCGCCGTACCGGCACCACAGGACATCCAGCCAGCAGTTTAGTTTATATCGTGTGCGGATAAATCGTCGACACAACATCAGATTTCAATAATTTCCTAGCGCTTGCGAGTCCAAACTTTTCTATGAGAACCATCCTGTGTTAAGGGCAGGCCCGTGTGAACTGTTCCTAGCATACATGTCTTTTTCAGGTGTATAGGGGGCGCTGGTTCGCAAGATTCATTTTTCGCGAAGCTTTTTCTTCCCGGGAAAACGATGGCGATTCAGTGTGATGTTTTTCGTAGAATAACGTCTACTGCCAACAACACAACACCTATAGCTGCAGAGCAATGTATTAAAGTGTGAGCTGAAATTACATGACAGCGATACCAAGGTTATGCTGTTTGTAAGCAAGCTGTAGGTGCGCCTGCGTCGTGCCAGGCTGTTTCTTAGTAGTGCTACCGTGTCCCTGCCCCGTGCTCGCAGCACCTCACAGGAGCGTACCGGCAGCGCCAAAACCGCACAAGCCGAGCCCTGTAACTCCATTACCTTGTCGCCATCGTGTGCTCGAAAACACTTGCATGTCTGTGACATCATCAAACTCAGGGTTGGCCGTAAACAATTTCCTGTCTGGCAGCGCGAGTGGGGGGTACTGGAGCGCTACATTTAAAATTACTTTGCGGGAAAACTTAAGCGACCTCAACTGTGCTGTTTGGAACTCGTAATGTTCACATTAAGAAGAACTTCTGATACAAATTTTGTTGATGTAGCTGTGAGCATAAAAACATCGCCGGAGTTGACCTTTAAAGGCATCCTCACCTGAATGATGGTTCTAAACCTGGTAGAAAGAAACCAGAATAAAGTGAAGAATTTAAATACTCGAGTTAAAGACATAAATTTGAAGCGAAAAAGAACGCCGCTCGCATTCATGCAGAAATCTTGTGGAAATAATTCCCCCAAGGAGCAAGGACAGCGTAGTGGAAAGATCGGGGTTTATTGTTGCAAGAGCTGGAATTGGCGCTGCTGAACGCGACCAAGATTGGACATCGCTCGTCTGGTACGATCCCGTATTAAGTGAAACTTTCATGCCGTGAAAATTTGGTTTGCTGCGGCTTTTTATGGCATTGGGAATGTCGTACGGCACAACATAACATTTGAGAATGTAAGGATGCGCCGATAACACTACGTTATCTTTTTTAGGATACAGTGATAACAGTTGCTGCCGGTGACGACTTCGTAAACCACTGATCTCATCTCTACTATCCGCCGGATAGTTCAAGAATTGTCCCGCTCCCATCATTCCCTTGTGCTCACACATTAACTTCTAAGCAGCGATCGGGAAAGTCTTTATCCGTCAATGCAGCGGACTTTGGTACACACATCACGCATCTCTATTCTCGACCACACAATGCTCCGAGATCGCACCAGGACCAACGCTTCCATGAGCGGCCACCGCCCGTTCATAACCAGAACGCAATGTGTGACGCCGTTTCAATCGGACTCGGCCCCAATTAATGCTACCAGACACGGACCTATGATCGATTTGACTAAGAATGCCAGACACGGGCTGTTGATCTTCGTCTCTAGTTTGCTACCGCTGTGCGAATACGGGCCATATTGGAAGATTTTGGCACCGCCGTCGAACTTATTAATACGAGCCACTATTGTTTGCAGTGCGACCAGCTTACAAGGGCGCCTCTACCACAACTTCGTATTCATCTCGTTTAACCGAACATCGGCACACTACCTTTCGTAACTCGTCCTCGGCGTCAGATCAGATTGTCACTCTGCTCCAGTACTTCGAGTGTAGGGGTGACCTCCACCTCGTTGTCGGTCCTCTGGTCCACATCCGAAAACTAACCTGCACGACAGATGGAAATGAGGCCACTGGAACTATGCTCTGTCCTGATACTCCTCCTCCCGTCGCAATGTTTAAGAACAAATTTTGAGTGGTCGTTAATGACGTACCTGCATTGGCTCTCGTTGATACCGGTTCAACTGTTTCTGTGATTAGTATAAGATCTAAACGTCTGCTGGGACGCAAAGTGACGTTCATGTGTGATGAAACCCCAACGTTTTGTGGTGTGAGTGGCAAGCGGCTGCGTCCTTTTGAAAAGTTTGACCTTGAAGTCGAATTGAATGGAGCCATTTATCAACCGGAATTTGTTGTTATCCTTAGTTCTACCAATGAAGTCATTTTAGGAATGCACATTTTGACGCTGTGTGGAGGACGGCCGACTGCGCAAGTAGCCATGTTTATTTTGAGCGTATGAATGTGTCCAGCCTCATAGCACGTGCTTCTGACACCACAGTGGTGTTTTGTGTATCCAAAGATACTATCGTGTCATCGCAGGCTGTATTGTGTGTTCCGGGGTTCGCATGCAAAAAAGGGAACCAAATAATTGAAGAAACAAACTTTGTTTTATTTCAAGTATCACGAAAACATGCGGCAAGTCAAGACGAAGCTTTGGACGAACAGGGCAGGCTTGCAGAAGGTGGTTGGAATGATCGTGGGGGCTCTTTGCATGCCCAAGGGGTGGCAGAGACAGCAGACGGTTCAGATTGTAGGAAGGGGGTGCGAGCCATGGATGCGTGGCTCTGTACAGCGGGCTGACCCATCACAAGGATTCGCTGGTAGGCCCTCGATAGCAGGCTTCTGGCAGCCACCCTTGCATAACTCGTTACCGCAAAGTCCACCGCAGGCTTTTCGCATATAGCATCTGCAAAAGGTAAATGTGCACTGACGACCAAGAAATAGATTTCACAACCGCACACTCTGTATTCAAAATAAATCAAGTTCATTATTTGACAAAAAGAAAAAGGGAGGCGCGCATGTCAATACACAGAGGATGTCACGTAGTCATAGATTGCATACATTACTTACCCCTTCATTTACCTAGCGTTCGGAAACACTCCTGACGTATTGTGAAGACATTGCAGTAAACTATACTTTGTGAAAGGTCGCTACTATTACTGGTGATTGACATCTGCAACAAGTAACTCTCATCGTAATGCGGAAACCATTGATGCCAGGCTTCTCCCGCAGACGTGCGCTTTCTTGACCTTAGCCGACTGGAAGACCCTAAACTAAAAACATAATCAATTAGATCAAGATTATATTCATCAAATGTGCGCTGTCTGACAAACAATGTACAAAACGGAGCCGAAAAATATGTTACGTGGTTAGAGTTAATATTTCGACGATATACTGCAATTAAATATTAGTTAAGTTCAGATTGAAATTTGCCTGGTGTGCCCTGCACAGCTTCAAAACCTCATATCATAATCTCCCGTAGTTACGGTGAAGCCACTCACCATCATCTCTCATTCTCTGCAATCTCCTTTAATTCCTGCCCCTTCTCGCCAGATATACAAGCTGTATGTCAACTTTGAACGATGCTTTATTTTTCAATAGGACAAACATTTTCTACCCCAAATGCCAGCAGAACCAAGTGAAATACGCTGAATACAGGAATCGGTGGCCACGTTTATAAAAAAAATGAATATAAATAGTATGCCTATGTCGCTCGGGGTGCACGCAACTGCATAGGTACGATTGGGATATTCGAAATCCTTACAAAACGACCACCGGACAAACGAGAGTAGTAGCTTTTTCACTGAGAGGAAATTTCTGCAAGATTAAATTTTCGTTGCGTCGCCACCTCCTTCTGACTGCGTTCAATCAATCGCTTGTATGTGATAAGGCTTTAGTGTCTTGCTGAACTGCAAAACCGAGCGAGTAAGATTCATGTCTTGCACAAATGATAGATGACCTATATTTCCACGATCGCATAAGATGCGATACAACATTGCTCCTAATTCTGTAATTAACATTTGTCAACGTCCCCTGGATGCGTTTTAACAAAAACGAATAATAATGCTTTTACCATTCCAGAAGTACTACTTCCTTCGCTACGTAACTTAGAGGTTTCTCAATGAAAGTTGCCCTAAAAATCAGTATGCGCATCGCTTTTCCTCCAGGAAAAAAAAACTTGAAATGAAACACCACATCGAGAACTCAACAAATCGCCCAGAACATTTAATTTCCAAAATTGTCTGAAGGTAAACAGAGAGTGGTACTCACAAAGAGGACTTTGTTGACCGGCTTCTGGGCTACCCCGGAGCTGTCGCAAGGTGTCAGAAGATGTGGCTTGCCTTTTCGCTTGCAAAGAAACACGGCCGAACGTAAGCCTCGACTCCAAACGCACACGTGTGCGCCGGCGCCGCCGCCGCCATGAGGAATACGAACAGCTCACCACGAGCGAGCAAAAATTCTTATCGCGCTGGTTGTCAGGCGGGCTGACCAACTATTATCATTACCTATTACACTCAACTGCTCGAGCGCACGCCAACTGGGAAGCACGCGAGAAGAGAAGGTATGCAGCTGAAAGATGTGTAGAAGGACGAGGAGAAAGGGAATAAGCCACGTGCACCACATTCAGGCGAGAGGGAAAATAGATTCGAGCAGGCGAGTGAAGAAAAATCACAAAGAAAAAAGCGCCTTGCGCGGGGAAAGGAGTGGGGCGCTCTTCTGTGAAAGAAGGGCCAGCCAGTAGAAGAGCTGTGAAGGTGACGCTCGGAGGAGGCAAATTTAGTGAAAGAGGACAAAAGCAGGAAAAATGCCTTGTGGGTCGTTAACAGCCAGACCTCAAGTGGCGAAATATCCTCTTGCCATTTTTGCAAGGAAAAGCGTGGCTTTGACATAGTTGTCGCTTATCCGTCTCCAAACACTCCCTAATGTGTGCAACCCCATGCTGTGGTCTTCCTTGGTTAAAGGTGGCATACAAATGCTGCGATAAAATTAGGAAAATAATTTTCAAAATATATTTATCGGAATTGAGCAAGATGCATGCTAATACACTGTTTTACTTAGGATACATTAGGCACACAAGCTAAGATGCTAAGTAAAAAAAAATACGGGGGGAAATTGATTCTTTTCGTAGCAGAGCAATCTCCATTTTTTTACTGTAAAAAACTTGCGGGTCGGCTAGGAACACGATTGTGTGGCCCGTACGTGCCTGCCCAAGCTTTCTTGGCGCGAAGCGAATTCGGGAGTGTTCGCCTTGCAGCGTTATAAAAAAAGAATGCATGAGAACGATTATATCTAAAGTGGGTAACTACTTCGGATGCATCTTTTCAATAAATGCAACGTCTAAAGCAAAAACGTCAAAAAATAAATATATACACAAGCCAAAAACAGCGATAGATGTACTACAAGAACGCCAACAATTTACTACATTCTGAACGGAAGGAAAAGAAAAACAAAACACGAAATCAAGGAATGCAGAAACATGTGCTAATTATACAACGTACGAAAGCCTGGAATCCTCTCTGCAATTACTGATTTTAAAACACTATGTGATCGATTTCATTCTAGTATTTGCTAAAGCTTTGCACAGAAGCCTCCTAAGATACACTTATAAAAACTGTGGTGCAGCTATTCTAATACATGGATGCAGGCTCTGGTCTATGGAGGTCAATGTTTTATGTTAGACCGCCTTCCGGCTGATTTCCAGATGCTTGTACCAGCAAACCGCAGAAAACGCACTAAGAATGCGGTTCAATCCTTCAGAAATAAGCGCGCTTTAATTCATGGACATCGGGCAAGCGCCATTCCGGAAATGCTACACCTAGCCGATCTAACACAAATAATAGGAGCTTGTCTAAGCCATACTCGCAGCACTCGTTAACTACTTGATTCGCTAGAGCTTTTCGAGTAAGTATTTTACAACTCAGTTTCCACTACGGCTGGTTTTCTTCGTTTTCGCTATTATGCGCCAATTCAAAAATTGTGGCTGCCAAAGAACTACACCTCATATATGTTGTTTTCCCCTTAAACTGCATATGTTAAAGTGCATATATATATATATATATATATATATATATATATATATATATATATATATATATATATATATATATATATATATATATATATTACACCATTATTGCGCAATAAAGAAGAGAACATTCAGGAATCAGTGACAGGTCGTACACTGCTCCATTTTAAAAATCGCACAGGTAATATAGCGTAAGCAGCAGACAAGAACCATTGTGGTCAGTTTTTTGGTGTGGCACTGACAATATGGGCAGAGTAAGAGGGACAACCAGGACATGGTTGAAAGTGTAACGAAGTGGCAATGTCCATATAGAAGAGAGGACAAACAGGGCCATTATTAAAAGTGTAAAGCAGTGGCAATGCCCATGTGGGTAGAACAGAGGACAAACAGGGCCATCATTGGAAGTGTAATGCAGTGGCAATGCCCATATGGGTGCAACAGAGGGCAAACAGGGCCATCTTGGAAGTGTAACGCAGTGGCAATGCACATGTGGGTAGAACAGAGAACAAACAGGGCCATCATTGGAAGTGTAACGCAGTGGCAATGCCCATGTGGTTAGAACAGAGGACAGACAGGTCCATCATTGGAGGTGTAACGCAGTGGCAATGCCCATATGGTGAGTCAGTTCAGTTCAGTTCAGTTGTTCAGTCATGTCCGACTCTTCGTGACCCTGTGGACCATATCACGCCACGGTTTCCGGTCTCCCACTATCTTCCTAACATCACATAACTTCATCTGCAGCGCCTCGAGGATGCCATCTAACCATCGCGTTCGCTGCCTGCCCGTTCTGTGGTGACCCTCAACCTTTCCCAACATCAAATCTTTCTCCAGCGACTCCTCTCTTCTCCTCAGATGACCAAAGTAGCTGAGCTTTAACTTTAGAATTCGACCCTCCAATGAGCAGTCAGGGTTTATGGTCGACAATATCGACTGATTTGATCTTCTGGCTGTCCAAGGTACTCTCAAGAGTCTCTGCCAGCACCACAATTCAAACAGAACATAGGCCAAACAGGGCCATCATTGCAAGTGCTAGAAAGTGGCAATGCCCATATGGGCAGAACATGGACCTAAGAGGGCCATCATTGGAAGTGCTAGCGAGTGGCATTGCCTATATTGGGAAGCTATTGGCAACAAGGATCCATTGTAGGGCCTCATTTGCCAATACTTTGCCATCTCTTTCCCAATATTGGGATAGGATAGGATAGGATAGGAAATACGTTAGTTTCTCTAGGAGGGTCTTGTGCTAGTAGCGGAAGAGTTCCATCTTTTGTCTTCTCACAGGGTCCGTGCCCCTATTCCAGGGCTCCGCTGAGCTTCGCTGCTCGCTGGGCGTGCTGGATTGCCCAATGTGAAAGGCCCAATTGAAAGGCCCACTATTGGGCCTTTCACTTGTCCTGCCTGGGGTAGTTAAGGCAGTCGGTTAGGGGGGCGTCAAGTATGTTACATAACGTACCAGGAAATTGAGCCGCAAAAGGGCATAGGAATAGATTGGCATGCAATTGGAAAGTACCGAAGACAAAAATGGGTAAATAAGAAGTGAATTATTGTGACGTCCAAGATGTGACTTCACGCAGCCGGCAGTAGAGCAAAAAAGGTGATAGGAAAGAATTGGCGCGCAATATGAAAGTACCAAAGACTAAAAAGGGAAAACAAGAAGTTAATTAAGCAACTAGAAGCAAACGATAACTAACATCAGCAACTGTGCTTTCGCATTACACTAGTGAAGATTCTGCAGGGCTCTAATTTTGTAGTTTTTTTGAAAGAAAGCTCGTTATTCTCAAATTCTTCTAAACATAGCTTTCATAAATTGAAGGTCTCCTTTCTTTTAAAAAGAGAAGCTTCATTATTAACGGTAAATTTATCTCAAAAACGTGAACACTTTTATGCAACGTATTGAAATATTACGCTTTCTGAGAAAAGATGCATCTAAGCAGTTACAATGCACAGCTTCAAAATACCACGCCAACTCAATCACAAGATCCCAAGGAGAAGAAGTAAAACGCAGTCGTTAATGCTTATAGTGTGTTAAGAACGTAATGGGTTAAGTGCGCGAGTTAATTTTGAGCCTTGGAGGAAAATTACAGTGTGATAATTGAACAAAGAATTCAATCTTCTTTCGAAAAATAGTTTTCGGTGCAAAAGTCAAAACAAAGTATCCATCCAAATAAATGCCACTCTTATTTGCTCCCATGCAGCTCCTTGAAAGAAACGAAGACATAGTGCTGGTTGGTATGTCGAGGGGAGCAATTCCAGAGGATAAATATATGTGCTTCAGAGCCAGATACGCGACGGAAGTTCGTAATAACAGTTATAGGCGCGTGATCCATTACGCAGAGAAGAACAAGGTGAGTGTCGGGTTTGTATCTTACGTCATTGTGCACAGTGATAAGCATCTTGTTCGTATTAAGGGCTACTAAATTTGTATGTATGTATGTATGTATGTATGTATGTATGTATGTATGTATGTATGTATGTATGTATGTATGTATGCATGTATGCATGTATGTATGTATGTATGTATGTATGTATGTATGTATGTATGTATGTATGTATGTATGTATGTATGTATGTATGTATGTATGTATGTATGTATGTATGTATGTATGTATGTATGTATGTATGTATGTATGTACGTATGTATAACTTTATTAAGGAGCCGGCAAACGACGGGTTAAAGCGTCGTAACGCTGGCCAAGCGTCTACCTGGGGTTATGCCCTATTCTTCACTACCTTATTTGGCCCGTTTGTGGTCGGGTTGTGAGGCTTGTGCTTTTCGAGTGCACCCCGGGCCTACTGGACGGCCCATAGTTGAATGTCCTTGTCTGTATTTTGCACAACACTTTGAAGTTCCGGCGGGTATGTCCTGGATGCAGCTTCGATCGGGAACCTGGAACAGTCCCACATGATGTGCCATTGGTCCGCCGGACCCCTTTGACATATACTGCACATATCACTCGTGTGCAGATGTCTGGGTGGAGGACGTGTAGCACTGCCCTGGCTAGGATTGACCCGGTTTGAATTCGCCTCAGGATGACGGCCTCCTCTCGACTAAGTGCCGGGTGAGGCGGCAGCATTGTTCGACGGGCTAGGCGGTAAACTTTAGTCACTTCCTCTTAACTGGTACTTCGGTCTTGTGTATCGAACCATGGTTTGACTCGAATTATTTATATGACTGAAGCTGCACATTGTTCATGTCACGGTAGAGCCACGTTTTCAAGCTACGTGAAGCAAGACTGAAGCAGAACTTCTAACGTTCCTGATTGGAGAATATTTCGTCAACTTGTACTGAGAGAGGCATTCATTTAAATTTATTAAAAAAACGCGGGTGTGGTAAACAGCTATATTCGGCAACAACATTTCAGTGCATCACGCATACGTTCCCTACGGAGCAATAAAAACTGGGCGACAGCTACGCTCAGTGGTTCGGGGTTCGTGGCGACACCTTTAATTGCGCCCTTCAGCCAGCTCATCAGCTCGCAAGGAACGTGCTAGTCTGCAAAAATAGACTATTTAACTGTCAAAATGAATAATGACCTATTGTTTCTCTCTTAACTTATAAATGCTGGTTAGCATAAAAAGAAATATATCACTACCTTGTCGTGGCGGAGGGGCTTGCGAAACTCTATGAAGTCGTGAGCTCTGCTGTGTAGGGCCACCCAAGATAGACAGGTCACGGCAGAGAGTTCTGACAAAATGTGATTCACTGGAGAAGGTAATGGCAACCCACTCCAGTATTTCCTGCAAAGAAAACGATATGGCCAGTCACAATACCAATAATGATATGGCGCCGGAAGATGAGCCCCCCAGGTTAGAAGGCGTCCCACATGTTACTGGGGATGAACAAAGGGCGATACCTAGTAGCTCCAGGACGAATGAAGCGGCTGGGCTAAAACAAAAGGACGCTCAGTTGTGGATGTGTCGGGAAGCGACCGAAAAGTCCGATGTTGCAAGGAGATATATCACATAGCAACATGGAATGTAAGATCTATGACGCAAGGTAAACTGGATGTCGTAAAGCGAGAAATGGACAGATTGAACATTGATATCTTGGGTATCAGCTCAACTGGACCGGAATGGGAGAATGTAACTCCGGCGACCATTATGTCTTTTATTGTGGGCACGAATCCAAGAGAAGGAATGGGGTCGCTCTCATAGTAAACAGAACAATGGGCAAAGCAGTGCTAGGGTACACAACCCCAAAAACGACCGAATGATTTCACTTCGGATTCAAGGTCACCCTTTCAACATAACACTTATCCAAGTCTATGCACCGACCACTACTGCTGAAGAAGCTGACGTTGCGAGATTTTATGCGGACCTACACTGCCTTTTAGACCGCACCCCATCATCAGACGTCGTTTTTCTCATAGGAGACTGGAATGCTAAGGTCGGGAGTGAAGAAATATCCAGAAATATAGGCAAGTTCTGTCTTGGCGAGCCAAATGAAGCTGGGCAGGGGCTAGTAGAGTTTTGTCAAGAAAACAACCTCACCATAGCGAATACTCATTTTCAACAGCACAAGAGGCGCCTGTACACATTGACTTCACCTGACGGTCTGTACAGGAATCAGAACGATTATATTCTTTGCCGGCAGAGATGGAGAAGCACTATACAAGGAGTAAAAACAAGGCCTCGGGTCGATTGTGGTACCAATCATCAGCTTCTTGTTGCCAAAATTGAGCTTCGATTGAGGAAAACACAAAACTAGAAGGCCTTTCAGGTATGATCTGGATAAAATTCCATTAGAATATGCTGTGCAAGTGAGGAATCGACTTCAAGAATTAGATCTAGAAGACATAGAGACCGAATAGATGTGGACTGATGTTCGTGATATAATACAAGAAGTTGCTACTAAGGTAGTTCCAAAGCAAAAGAAATGCAAGAAAGCAAACTGGTTATCTGAAGAGGCTTTTCAAATAGCTGATGAAAGGAGGATGGCAAAAGTTATGGGGGAAAGAGAAAGATACAAGGTTCTAAATGCGGATTTTCAGAAAATAGCAAGGAGAGATAAGAATGCCTTCCTGAACATACAGTGCCAAGCAGTTGAGGACAACAGCCAATTAAGGAACACAAGAGCTCTGTATAAGACAATCAAAGATATCAAAGGAAGCTTCTGCGCTAAGCTGGGCGTGATAAAGGAGAAACGAGGCAAGGACGTCACTGAAGCCTCAGAGATAAAGAAGAGGTGGCAGGAATACACAGAAGAACTGTACAAGAAGGACCCGAATGTGCAAACCCAATATAAGACGGTTGTGATTACTGATCTCGAGCCGGGCATCCTGAAGAGTGAAGTTGAATGGGCCTTTGCCAGCCTTGCTAAGAACAAAGCTAGCGGAATTGATGGCATTCCAGCTGGGTTGCTTCAAAACCTCAACTATGACGCAGTTAACATTCTGCATACATTATGTCAGAAGATTTGCACAACCCTGCAGTGGCCACAGAATTGGAGGAGGTCAGTTTACATCCCTATTCCAAAGAAATGCAGTGCCAAAGATTGTTCGAACTACCACACGATCGCGCTTTTTTCGTATGCTAGCAAGGTGATGTTGAAAATCCTCCAAGGTAGGCTGCAGCAGTATGTGGATCGGGAGCTTCGGGACGTGCAAGCTGGGTTTTGCAAGGGCAGAGGATCTAGAGATCAAATTTCCAACCTTCGCCGGATCATGGAAAAAGCAAGAGAGTTCCAGAAACCCATCTACTTCTGCTTTATTGATTATGCGAAAGCGTTTGACTGCGTAGATCACAGCAGATTGTGGCAAGCTCTCCAAAAGATGGGAGTTCCAATTCACCTCATCTGTCTCCTCAGGAACCTGTATGAAGGGCAAGAGGCCACAGTCAGAACTGGGCATGGTCTTACTGATTGGTTTCCGATTGAGAAAGGAGTGAGGCAAGGCTGCATACTGTCGCCCTGCCTATTTACACTTTATGCAGAGTGCATCATGAGGAAGGCCGGCCTGGCCGAGCCTTCAGCTGGAGTGGAGATTGGTGGAAAACGTATCAACAACCTTATATATGCGGATGATACCACTTTAACGGCAGAAAGTGAAGTGGAACTCAAGAGACTTCTGATGCGCGTACAAGAAGAGAGTGAGAAGTTCGGGCTTAAACTGAACATTAAAAAGACAAAGATCATGGCGTCTTGCCCTATCAAGTCCTGGAGCATCAGTGGATGAGAAGTGGAAGCCGCGACATATTTTCTCTTCTTGGGCTCCAAGATTACCTCGGCAGGAGACTGCAGCCATGAAATTAGGAGACGCCTGCTTCTGGGAAAGAGAGCAATGGTTAGCCTTGACCGCCTAGTAAAGAGCAGAGACATTAGTCTGCCAACCAAGATCCGTATAACTCGTGCTATGGTCATTCCAGTTGTGATGTATGGATTCGAGAGTTGGACTGTGAAAAAGGCTGACCGCCGAAGAATTGACTCGTTTTAATTGTGGTGCTGGCGAAGACTCTTGGGAGTTCCTTGGACTGCCAGAAGATCAAATCAGTCGATATTGTCGACCATAAACCCTGACTGCTCATTGGAGGGTCAAATTCTAAAGTTAAAGCTCAGCTACTTTGGTCATATGATGAGAAGAGAGGAGTCGCTGGAGAAAGATTTGATGTTGGGAAAGGTTGAGGGTCGCCGGAGAAGGGGTAGGCAGCGAACGCGATGGTTAGATGGCATCCTCGAGGCACTGCAGATGAAGTTATGTGATGTTAGGAAGATAGTGAGAGACCGGAAAGCGTGGCGTGACATGGTCCATAGGGTCATGAAGAGTCGGAGACGACTGAACGACTGTACTGACGCGAAGCCTCAATTGAGATAGGTATGAAGCAACTAAACCAACTTGACGAAGTATGTTCATTGCCTTGAGGTAAACGCTCTCAGTAGGGCTTCAAGAATGCCGAATTTGATTTACAAATTCCACAAACCCTCACAGAAAATTGTGTTCTCCACCTGAATGACACAGGCCGGACCGCCTAAAGGTACCTTCTATGAAAAGAAAACGAAGTGATGTTAACGTGGGCAACTGTGGCTCAGCCATGAGCGGAGGAAAACGCATCCTGAGCGTCACTGCAAAGCAGTACACTGGTAGGTGGCTACCGTGGAAGTGAAATGCAGGCGGAAAGTTTGTTGTTGTTGTTGATGTTGACCAAATAACTTATGGCTCCCGCAGAGGGGGATCGGCCAAGAATTGGGTAGCAAAGGAAAGTTTTGAAGTATACTTGCATGAAAAAAAATGTATTTGAGGGATAGAGGAAACGAAACAAAACGGGAAATAAATGAGATATAAAATGAAAAGTAGTAAAACACACGGGAGATTGCATAAAACAGGAAGAAAGATGACAAAGAGGGGCCCATGCATTTCCTGCTTCTGAATTTTCAAAGGCTTTCTCAAATGTTTTATAGGGGTTGGCGTGCTCCTCGTGATTATCACAAATGCATGCACTGAAAGAGGGACGTGAGAATGTCTTGCGGCAAGCACGGCGAGCCAAATAACGGAGCCTTTGAAGCTTGGGTAATCGACAGTTGAAAGATCCTGGTTTTGAAGAAAAAAGAGTCGATGCCGGCTGTAATTTAATATGAAAAAGACTTGCTGAGCCGCACATATGTACTGTACCAATATACGATTCCTACATATTTGTTTAATTTTGTACGAATTGTGTAGCTAGCTGAGCAAGCAAGTAAACACAAACAGTAGTTACCATATATTATTTTTACGCAGCGAAATAATCTTGCTCTATATAATATACACAGGATGCAAAAATTCTGCCTTTTATCTAATCGACAGTATATGCAAGAATGAAACTACTACGGGCATTTCACGTTGTCGGCCGGTGCGAGCAATCTTCTGGGGTGGCGTCTTACACTCAAGAGGGATGCTTCCCTCCAGAGGCTTCTACCTATCTTTCTTATCAGGCTTCAATACTCGGCTTAAGACTGGTGATGGTGATGACAGGGTACGAGTCCACGACCCGAAGTACGCGTGATAAACATAAGAGAAGCAGTGCATTCGAGTTCTTCCCGAGCGTGTATGTGTCTTGTTCGAACGAGGGAAATGCAATGATCGCAAGGAAAGGCGATTTGAAATAATTTCACGCTTGTATATATGCTTCTATCTCAGGTGCCGGTGTCGGGAGTGTTATGCGTACTTCAGAGTGTGTCATCATGTTGTCATCTTCGTGGATGGCGCAGAAGCAAGAGAGGAGGGAAATCTTATTAGTTAATGCATTCCGGTGCCTGCATGATAGTGACAGGGCTACAGAAAAAAAAATGGTGCCCGGATGTAGGAGAATGGATGCCGGCAGGTTTGTCATTCGTTTAGGTTCGACATCATCTCATTATTAAAACACAAGGGAGGAGAATGAAACAACAAGGCACTACACGCTAAAACATATTGTCAGGCATGCGCACAGAAGAGGAGAAGGAAGTGCAAAAAGAGGCTCTCCGGAATAGAGAAAGAAGAAGAAGCTCACCATCTGTTACTTAGCACATCAGGCTAAGGGGCAGAATCGCTCTTTAAATAAACCCTAACAGTGTGGTGGAAGGTGCTGCAAAGATCACCACGGATTCTTCTCTACCGCGTTCGAGCCGACGACTCGCTGGGCTTCCCCCTTTGACCACCACAATGATCCAGGACGGCGACGCACGGCAGCCAGGTCCAGCGGCACCCGTATGGCAGCATTACCGTGAGCCGCGGACCTTTTCTGGCAAGGCTGGCGAAGATGTGGATGAGTGGCTCACCAATTACCAGCGGGTGAGCAAGTACAATCGCTGGGATGCCACTGTAATGCTGGCAAATGTTGTTTTTTTCTTAGACTCCACAGCCCTGACATGGTTTGAGAACCATGAAGCGTCTCTAACGAGCTGGGATCGTTTTGAAGAGGAGATTTGAAATTGTTTCGGGGATACCACGGCAAAACGGAAATGCGCTGAGCAGACTTTATACCAGCGAGCCCAAGGGCCTGGTGAAACATGCACAATCTACATAGAAGAGGTCCTAAAACTCTGCAAAGCGGTGAATCCGAGCATGTCTGATGAAGACAGAGTTGGCCACCTCTTAAAGGGCATCGCGGTGGACGTATATAACTTTTTGATTACAAAAGAAAACTTACATTCTCCCGCGGCCGTGATCAAGCACTGTCGTACATTCGAAACTTTAAAGTTGCGTCTCATAACCCCGAAATTCGGCCGTCTGCCTAACGTGACCACTGT
Organism: Amblyomma maculatum; assembly: GCF_055883805.1. Taxonomy (NCBI): domain Eukaryota; kingdom Metazoa; phylum Arthropoda; class Arachnida; order Ixodida; family Ixodidae; genus Amblyomma; species Amblyomma maculatum. The sequence continues at coordinate 85,207,479 of NC_139353.1, forward strand.
TGCAAGCGTGGATTCTCACGAGCATTCACATGAGCCTCCGAATTTGGCAGAGATGATTCGCGAAATTGTCCGTGATGAGCTCTCCCGTCATCAAGATGTGAACCGCAGTGCAATCCCCTGTGACAGTTGCTCCCTGCAGGCAGCTCCCATCCAGCGCTCGTCTTGGTGTTCTACCGCTCCTCCTCCCGTCCGTGACCACCGAAACGACTCATATGGCCCTGCTCCCCTAGCTCGTTCCCACTACAGGGCGCCACCTCCTCCGCAACAACCCCAGCGGCTGGACTTTGCTGATCGCTGCGATCCTGTTACTGAGGGCTATTATCTGGACCGTGCTCGTGAACCACCCGTCTGTTACCGCTGTGATATGCTTGGCCACATATCCAGATTCTGCCGCCGCCGGAAGCCGCCACCACGCTACCAGCGCCAATGGACAAATCGCCGTTCTACTGTGAGCCGAGAAGTCCATGATCCGACCTATCCCCCTCCTTCGGGCTCCTACCGCTACGTACCACCACGCAACGACTCGCCAGTTTCTGATCGCAGCCTGACTCCTCCTGCCCGCCGCTCCCGACAATCGCCGTCTCCCCGCCGTTCTTCTCCGCCACCGGGAAACTAGCGTGTGCGGCCGATGGAGGTGCGGTCGCCAGGTCATCGATATTGCCAATTCCTCTACCGGTCGTTATGCTGAAGAAGCGCTTGGAAGTGTCAGTGGATGGTGTTTGTGTTATGGCCTTAGTGGATACTGGTGCTACAGTTTCCGTGATGAGCTTAGATTTTAAGAACCGTCTCGGCCGCAAAATTATGTTTGGCTGGGATAGAACTGTCATATTTCGAGGTGTAGGGGGAGAATCGTTGGTTCCGCTTGGTATTTGTTATGTAAATGTAGCGATGGCTGGACACGAGTTTAGAACTGAATTTACGGTGCTCCCTCGCTCTACGCACGACGTTATTCTAGGAGTTGACTTCTTACAGCAGTGTGGCGCAACTCTCGACTTCAACAGTGGCGAGATATCAATAAGCCCCAGCCTTCGATCGGCCCTCATAGAAGAATCGCCGCGGGCGGTCCAAGTGTTTTCTGTCTTCGAAGATACCGTCGTTCCGGCGATGTCCGCCATCTTCGTCCCAGTTGTGTCTTCGAGGGCGGTTCCCAATGCCTTCGACGCTCTGGTGGAACCCACTTCCCTTTCCGGTGCCAAAAAGAGTGTGTTGGTGCCCCGCAGCGTTGTTCGAGTGAACGAGGGCCGTACCACGCTTTGGACTGTCAACCATACCAATGAACCTGCCGTATTGCCGCGTGGTTTGAAACTCGCCGACTTTGAAGAGCGCCTTTCTATGCACATCGCCGCGTTCAGTGATGGCGTTGCTCGTTCAACTAGACGTCCCGATCATGCTGATTCCCAGTTTAAGTCTATGATAAATGAATCGCTACCCACCAACGACCAGCGAATATTGATGGAGGTTCTTATGAAACATGCGGACGTGTTCGACTTTGCTCGAGATCAGCCACCACCGATTCCGCCTTCCCGCACCCATCACATGATCGACACTGGATCTGAACACGCGATTAGACAGACACCATACCCTGTTTCACCTTCAGAACGTAAGATAATTGACGAACAGGTCCGTGATATGATGCAAAGAGGAATCATTCAGGAATCATCTAGCCCGTGGGCCGCCCCTGTGATTCTCGTGAAAAAGAAAGATGGCACCTGGCGATTTTGTGTCGACTATCGCCGCCTCAATACTGTCACCAAGAAGGATGTTTACCCGCTCCCACGTGTTGATGATGCCATTGACTGCCTCCATTCAGCTTCCTATTTTTGATCTGTTGATTTACGATCCGGATACTGGCAGCTTCAGACGGCATCCTTAGCGCAAAAAAACACACGCACACGAGAGAAAAGGCGGGACACGGGACAAGCGCTACTACATCTGGTTTATTGCACTGAAAAGACCTGCAATATATAGGAAAGATCACACATGCGTAGAACAACCAACACACCCCCCTTCACTGAAACCGCTCAAGAAATCGCATTTCTGCCCCCAACACAGCGACAGACGTGTTACTAACACACCCTTCCCCTCTCTTTCTTATATGAAAAGCTTCAAGGAGTTCACGTGCCTTCTTATCTACGCTTCTGCCCAGAATCCGTATCTCGTTCAGCCGCGGCTCACACCCACTGCATCGAGCACAGTGCTCAGGGAGCCTAGCGCCCTTGTCAGAGCTCAAGGAGCGAAAATGTTGCGCCGCGCGGTCGTTGACACATTTACCGAGGCATCCGAAAGACAAGAAGACGGCATTCGTGACTCCGATGGGTTATATGAATTTAACGTGATGCCTTTCGGCCTATGCAACGCTCCGGCTACCTTTTAAAGATTTATGGACACTCTTCTGCGTGGTCTGAAGTGGCAAATTTGCATGTGTTACCTAGATGACGTAGTGATCTTCGGGAGGACCTTCGCCGAGCATAACAGCCGTTTAGCTGTGGTCCTTAACTGCATGGAGAAAGCGGGTCTCGTGCTGAACTCCAAGAAGTGCCGCTTCGGTGAACGCCAGATCGTTGTGCTTGGGCATTTGGTTGACAAAGACGGTGTTAGGCCTGACCCACAGAAGATTGAAGCTGTCAGCTGCGTCAAAGAGCCCAAGTCCGTGAAAGAACTCGGGAGCTTCCTGGGACTTTTCTCTTACTTAAGACGCTTCATCCCTAAGTTTGCTGACGTAGCCTACCCCCTCACATGCCTCTTGCAGAAAGATATTCCTTTCAAGTGGACTCCTGAATGTGATTCTGCATTTCGCCAGCTCAAGTTTCTTCTTACCTCGCGGCCCATACTGCGTCATTTCAGCCCGACAGCTCCTACTGAACTCCACACTGACGCAAGTGGCATCGGCGTGGGTGCTGTGCTCGTACAACGGCATGACGGAAACCAACACGTTGTCGCTTACGCAAGTCGCACCCTTAGCAAGTCTGAACGCAACTATACCGTGACGGAGCAAGAGTGCCTTGCCGTCGTTTTTGGCGTACAGCGGTTTCGCTCGTACCTTTATGGACGTTCCTTTACAGTCATCACCGATCATCATTCGCTTTGCTGGCTGGTGAATCTACGCGACCCCTGCGGTCGGTTGGCCCGCTGGGCATTACGCCTTCAGGAGTTCAACTTTACGGTGTCGTACAAAAGTGGCTGCCAACACGCTGACGCTGACTGCCTCTCGCGGCTGCCTCTCGCAACTACCCTCTGCGATGACAACTTTGACGACTATCTTGCCGCCGTTTCCGTACAATTTCCGGATCTTGCCACTTTCCAGCGAGAACAACGAAAAGATCAAGACTTGGTAGCACTTTTTAAAAAAGCTCGTGATCCGGCATCTGCGAACCCTTGCTGCATTCGCGATGGTTTGCTGTATCGAAAAAGTTACTCGTCTGGCGATGCACGCTTTCTGCTAGTCGTTCCGGCTAGCCTCTACTCCTCTGTTCTACACTCTATGCACGATGACGTTACAGCTGGGCACTTGGGGTTTGCCAGGACTCTTACACGCATTAAGGAACGTTTCTACTGGCCAAATATGCGTCGAACGACTCAGCGTTACGTGAACGCCTGCGTGCAGTGCCAGCGGTTCAAGCTCCCCACGACTTCTTCGCCGGGCCACTTACATTCGGTGACACCACCGACCACACCATATGAGCAAGTGGGTGTTGACCTCATAGGCCCGTTTCCTCGCTCGTCCAAAGGCAATCGTTGGGTGATCGTGTGCGTTGATCATCTCACGCGTTACTGTGAAACTGCCGCCATCCCTTCCGCCACCGCCGCTGACGTCTCGTTCTTTCTTCTTCACGCGGTCGTCCTCCGTCATGGACCTCCTCGTGTAATTATCAGTGACCGAGGCCGGCAGTTTACGGCAGATGTTGTGGAACAGCTTCTGCGCTATTGTACTTGCTAGTTTCGTCACTCTACGCCGTACCATCCCCAGACAAATGACCTCGTCGAACGTACAAACCGGACACTGACAAACATGCTTGCGATGTATGTTGACTCGCGGCACAAGAACTGGGATGACGTGCTTCCCTTCATTACTTACGCCTATAACACCTCAAAGCATGAGACAACTTCTTGTAGTCCATTTTTCCTCATCTACGCCCGTCCGCCTCGACGTACTCTTGACACCATTTTTCCGTTCTCTCTCGACACCGAGCCGTCTCTTTCGAGCACTCTCTGCCGCGCTGAAGAGGCTCGTCGGGTCGCCCGATTACGCACTCTGGCCTCGCAGGACTGCTCTAAGCAGCGCTACGATCGTGGGCATCAGGATGTCTCCTACCTTCCCGGCGACGTAGTGTGGCTCTGGACACCTCTACACAAGCGTGGTTTGTCCCAGAAGCTGTTGTCGCTCTACACAGGTCCATTTATTGTGCTCAAACGCATCAACGAGTTGAATTACGTCGTGTCTCGCCAATGTTCCCACGGTCGCCCCTCTCGGAAAACGCAGGTAGTTCATGTCGCAAGAATGAAGCGCTGCCACTCTCGCTCGGGACTCTGATAGCCCTGGGGCTTCGTCTGCCAAGGGGGAAATGTCAGGCATGCGCACAGAAGAGGAGAAGGAAGTGCAAAAAGAGGCTCTCCGGAATAGAGAAAGAAGAAGAAGAAGCTCGCCATCTGTTACTTAGCACATCAGGCTAAGGGGCAGAATCGCTCTGTAAATAAACCCTAACAATATTTAACGCTCAGAGCTGCAGACGCAGGACTTCACCACCTTTAGAAGGACGCGTTTCATTTAATGAAGCTTGTGGGGGCGACTAACACCTCTAGGGCTCAGAGCGAGGTTGTGTAAAATTCGGTAGTTGCAGCTGTTACGGGTTTTTGACAGATGGCAATTAGAGGTCGATTGGCGGACACTGAATTGCCGGCAGGTTCTGTCACGTCACAAGACCGCATGACATGGCCGATTTGGTGGCAGAAGCCAACAAAGAGAGCTCTTATCAGATGAAAATAGGCGCCGGAACTTCTGGGTGTCGTGTCATCTACGTTCAACTTAGGCCTGGCAGAAACTTTTTAAGGCTGCTTAACGCACGTGGGCTAACTGTTCAATTTAAATTATGCAGAAAATGCCCCCTTCGCTGCAATAAAATCTGTTTTAGGACAAATATTTTTTATAACGACTGTGCATCATAGTAAAATGGAGTTTTTCGGCAACCACGAGAAGGATATTTTTGTATCGTGAACAAAATATGTCCGTATAAAGAATTGTATCAAGCGTGGCTCCAGAGGGTGCGCACTGTGTCACCGCACCTACTCGGCGCTTATGGAGGTCGCACTATCCGGTACATCAACCCTTCATAATAAAGACTCAAGAGTTAGTTGGTACAAAGACATTATAAAGCACCATGTCAGGCAAAACTCAACTCGTTTTGAGGAAGACTTTGTGAGACGTATCAGTAGTACCAAGAAGTATAGGTCATAAACTGCGATTACAATCTTCGCGCCGTCGATAATGACAACCTCTTGTTCAAATACATTTTCATAAACAAAGATTCAATCCTTTCTTTTATTAGCCAGAAGATAAACCAAGCGCTATATGAAAAACACCGCGATAACTAGTTTCAAGCGTTTCAAAACACACGATCCCATAATTTTCATTGGCTTGCGAAGGACATTGTAGGATGCTAATTTGACGAGCCTAGTCAGCCTGAAAATAAAGGAAGCTCTGGTGATATTAACAACCATGGTTATTAGAAGCTCGATCTTTCTGTGTTGCTTTTTTCTACTCATCCTTACAATATTAATCTAACTCTGACCTGTGGAATCGATAGTTTTTTTCAATTACGAGCTTTTGTTTTGGAGAACTGGACTGAAAGCATACGTCAGTAGGTTTTTCAAGGTGCCATAAAGATGTCTTGAGAGTTGTAATGTGTAGTAATTATAAAGTTGAGTGCGATCTTCTTAATTCATAACATATTTTATGTTATTATATACTTAGGAAGAGTTCGAAAATTTAGATGTAGCTTAATTTTGTTAACCATAGTCGTATATATGTTGTTCAAGGAAATCATAATTGGTTTTTGATGTAGCTTTTCTGCGTAACAAGTCTCTGAGCCTTTCAGCGCATAAATATTGTCACGTGGTGGTGACCAGGCTGAAGACACTTCGCGCAGAGACAAGGAATTCGCTGTTATAATATCTTTATCGGTGTGCTGTTGCGACTTGCAACCGGAAAAGTGAAACCTGACTGCGATAACAGCAAGCGTGCTCGGCGGTCGTTCAACTACGATCATCCGCTGTGTTTAGTGGCAGTAATTTCAAATTTTGCAGAAAAATAACTGCATAAATCCGCTAAAGAAAACTGGAAGTTTATAAAACAATCTATTAGCAGTTGGCTCAACTTCATCAAGAGCAGATAAATCTCGGCTCTCATAACGCTACACGGAAAGTTACGTAAAGAGCAAACGACCGTTTTGTGAGCTACAACACAACGATACCGCCAGATGGCAGCTGTTCTTGGCAACAAAAGAAAAAGAAAGCAGCCTTCCGCGACAATGTTGCGCATGTTTTCGTTGTGTTATGAATAGGCTTCTAGCCGCGGGTCGCACAGATCCTGCAGCTGTCTATGACTGCTTCCGAGTGGGAGCAGGTGGGCGTCTGATACCCCTTTACAAGCCCCGATGGTGCGGCGTACGCCTTCTACGCACTGAGGAGAAGCCTCCCATCGCGAATGTCAAGACAGGCTCTAGACAATCCGCCACCTGCGCCAGACACGCATAGCCCCCTGACACCGCGGCAGCGCCGATGCGGGAGACCAAAGCGCTCGCTACTAGGACATCTTGGTTTGCCACCAGCTGCTGCCTCAGAATTGGGCAGTTGAAATGTCAGTGGTCTCTGTGCCTATAATATAATGCGGTGCAGCTTGTCGGAGGCCAGCGTCGGGAGCGTTTATCTAGTGTGCGTTGCTCGCCTGGAAGGGATGTGTCGAAGTCTCTGGCCCTCGCTGCGTGAAGACAGTCGCTGGTAGCACTGTCCGCGTGACGATATTGGTGTGCCTTTTACTAAGACTGGAAATAATGTATAATGTCACCTTTTGTTCATCACATCTCGTGTACTCGGAGCCTTAGTACACGAAGCAGAACTGTAACACTTGCTGAAGCTGAAAAGAAGAAAACATTTTTGGTTAGAACACCTTATCTTTAGTGTTCCTTTGTATCCGTATTCCTTTGTTCCTTTGTGTATGCGTTTGAGTGGACGTCACGGAGTAATTACTTCCTTATTATAAATCTACTCCACTTTGCGGTATTCCCCTAGATATTGGACCAATCCGAGCCGTTAACCACCTCATATCTATGTAAAATCGCAGTCGACGGCAATATGTGCTGTAAGGATTCAAGGATGTGATAGGTTTAACTTTCCCGTTAACTTCTCTCAAGAGATCACTAAAGTGCGACCATTGAGTCCGTAGGAAAATTACTTATTTACCACTTTTCACGAGACCCATAATTTAATAAAAAAGCCCTACAAATGTGGTTGACATTATTGTCGCAATAATTGGTGATGTGTATAGAAGCAAGGCCATCAGTCAATTCTAGACTTGTCTTTACTGCAGTCCGATCATGATGGTCACGCTGCTGCTCGAGGCCTCGCTCTCCTTCTTTGTGTTTCCAACCGTCGGGCGCCCATCATCAATAACATATTCAAATTTTGTGTGTAATATGTATCGACCATTCACTTTATTTATTTATTTTTTTATTTTATTTATCACATACTGCGGACCAAACATGGTCCAAGCAGGGTAGGCATGGTACAAAACAAAGTACAAATACTGACCCTGGACAGCATTGGTATTGACAGAACATGCACAAAAAAGAACGAACAATAAATACTTATACAAAACTAAATGGGGTGAAATCACACATCAAAAGACTACTCTAGTTTAAAGAAACACTCCACAAAGTCAACAACACACCGCATTACAGACAGTATGCGCAAAGTGTGCGCAATAGGTCAGAAAAGCTTGAATGTATTTTGCAGTCATATGATCCCCACGTAACCATCATCAGAGAAACTTGGCTTCACGATGATATCCCGGATGACTGCGTATTTCCACCTCCATATATCTGCTATCGAAAAGATGGTGAAACAAACGGTGGCGGTCCTGCAGTCCTTGTGAAACATGGGCTTTCATCCTTTGCGTTACCAGAAGTTGACAATGCTCACGAAATCGTATTTTGCAAAGTTGAATTTAGCGGTAGCACAGTCATTATTGCGGGTGTTTACAGGCCACCGGGATCCCCACCGGAATTCTTACTAAAGCTTTACGACCACTTAGAAAAATACCGTGATCAAAATATTATAGTCGGTGGAGATTTTAAACTTCCGGCTATTAATTGGGAGGAAATGAAGTATGGTTCAGTTGACGCCCACAGTTCTGAAGTGCTGCTTGATATGCTACTGCATATACCCTCACCCAAACAGATCTTGTCCCAACACGAGTAACAGATGCTGCTTCCTTAATTTTAGATCATTATAACACAGGTTCACGATGGTATTTCTGACCATAGCCTCATTTACTTTACCTGCGTTTTTCCACGGAGTTCGGGATCTTGCAAGACGAGACCTGTTTTTGTCAAGAATTGCTCAGCTGCTTTTGATTTCCAAATCACGCATTATTTAGAGAATTCCCTTTTTTCGTTTCATGACGATGACATTGAAGCATTATGGACTGAGTTCAAATCGTGTTGTATCTGTTGTATAGACAAATTTGTTCCTGAGAGATTGAAAAAGGTTGGTCGAAGGAGCCCTTGGGTAACCAGAGAGCTGCTGCAGATAAAACGCAGGCTAAAACACCGTAGAAAATTGAAGCGAATAATGACGATGTAGTTTCAGAGCTAGAAACAACCCTAGAATATAAAATGCGAGAATCTAGAGAACGCTATTTCACTGAAACTCTTGGCAGGTTCGCTTCAGAAAGCCCCCTAAAATTCTGGCAGTTACTTGGGAACAAGGCTCATCGGTGGATTGAGCATGTAGCAGTAGGTGGTAATATGGGGACAGACAGCAGGCAGATAGCACAAATATTCAACTATCATTTTCAAAATGTATTTTCAAAGTCAGGCAAGTGTTGCGAAGGTGTTCCCGCACCTAGTGAATCACGCACTTTGTTCTTACTCTTAGAGGGTATAATTGACTAGACGCGAAAAAATCAACAGGTCCGGACAAAATTTCCGCCATATTTATTAAAAGATACGCGGAGCTTATGGCAGATTTCTCGAAATAATTTTCAATAAATCCTTAGAATCTGGTGAAGTACCGACCGATTGGCTTCTGGCTCGTGTAATTCCAGTTTTTAAGAAAGGTAGCCGTCTAGAAATGAGTAATTATCGACCTATTTCACTTAACTGTATTTCTTGCAAGGTGCTAGACCATATTCTGGTGAAGCATCTAAAAACTTTCTTGAATAAGCACAGTATTATAAATAAAGCACAACACGGCTTCTGAACGGGCTTCTCTACTAACAAGCAGTTAATTGTAACCATTAATGAATTTGCTAAAGTTATAGATAAAAACGGTCAGGTAGATATATTTCTGGACTTTTAAAAGGCTTTTGACAGGGCGTCACATAATAAATTAATCATAAAGATGAAAGCATTGTGCATACCTGCTGAAATAATCAACTGGGTAATATTTTACTTGACCAACCGAAAGCAGTATGCAGAGGTAGACGGAGCGTGCTCTGAACATTTAGACGTTTACTCGGGTGTGCCACAGGGATCTGTACTAGGACCGGTCTTATTTGTTATTTACATAAATGACCTCGTCGATTCACTGAATCCAACGGTATCAATTAAGCTGTTCGCTGATGACTGTCATTTTTAAAACCATAAATTCTCTTACTGATCAACTTGAGCTAAACGATAATCTAAAATTGCTAGCAGAATGATGTGAGAAATGGAACATTATAATTAATTTTGACAAAACTGTTCACATGTGCCTTACCAATAAAAGAAACAGGCTGAAATTTCGTTACAGCATGGATGGCAAGATAATTAAACAATTTGAGGAATACAAGTATGTAAGGGTTACAATTACATCCAGGCTTAAATGAACAGCGCACATTGATAACGTGTGCTCTTCAGCTCGTAAAAAACTAGGTTTATTAAAACATAAATTAGGCAGATCAACAGCAGCACTGAAAAACAAGGCGTACAAAGCCATGGTGACACCCTCTTTGGAGTACGCGAGCATGGTGTGGGACCCTCACACAAAGGTAGGAAATAGAAAAACTAGAAAAACTTCAAAGGTTGGCCGTTCGTTTTATTTATAACCGTTATAAACGCCGACACTCTCCATCTCCTATGTTAAATGAAGCAAACCTGGAGTGTTCACGAAGAGAAGACAAAAATATGCTGACTTCAAATTCCCACCATAAATCTGATCAAGGTGGTTGCATTTTCTAAACGCTATTAACAAATAAATTGCAATTTTAGCAATCAAGCCAGAGATGCCTTTTGTACAGAAAATAGGGTGCGAGTCAATATTTCTAGTTTATTGAGTTAACGAAGAAATTATATTTTCAATGAAAAGCATTTTATAAGCCTCTAAATTCTCTCTCAAATATTTTGCGATTATATTTCTATGCTCTGTAACTACACGTATTATAATATTTATTGTTCTTTACAACACGTAGTTTTGAGCATAATGTCATAAATTCAATGTTTAATATAGTCAGCCGAGGCTGGAGCATATTTTCCGGCTGATTGCATTTTAGCATAGATTGGATTTGAAGGATTTTGGACCACGTTTTGACAAAAGATGTATTATTATTATTAGGAATTAAACATTCGTGTATGACCGTAGAAAGAGCAATTAATATTGAACAAGGCAGTGCTTGTCATTTTGGCTCGAAGAATAAATCTGCCAATCTCATTACCGGTGAGCAGTACAAAAAGGACAATTCTTGTATCACACAAACCTAACATCAATTTCTTCACACTATATTTTACTTCAAGAATCAGCTGCTTCAAAACTGGGAGATATTAAAATGTAGACCGGGACTTTGCTCCGTGATAAGCATCTTCTGAAACCACTCCTTTCCTTCATTCAAATTGAAAAGAAAACTGAAGTTATTCCTTGTAAAAAGAAAAGTTAAAAATTAATCATGGCTAAGGTTTAACGTTTGCGAAATATTTGCCTCATTTCAGGCATGTACACTTGTCTAGGCAACAGAAGATACAAAACAGCGTAGCAGCATTGTCGGACAATATGAAAGAGGCAGCCCAAATAATCTTTCCTTAAGTTTTGTCCCCAGTTTTAGTCATTTGCCTGCGTCCTTGCTTTGAGTGTAAGGCTATATAGCATTTCTCTGGCAGATGGTGGTAATCGTGTGCCGGGGTGCTCTTTGATGCCACGAGACCGCATCGCACATAAAGTTAGAAATCCTGCCGACTCCGGCAGATCTTTTCATGAATAAGTGCGATAGGGGAGTTCAAAAAACAGTGGTCGTGCAAGCCCCATCCGACTTCGTTCTGACAGCATCATTAAAGTGAGTATATCTATAAATCGGGGGCGGCTCTTTATGTGATGGTTAGGAGGAGCAAAACTCGTTTCTGTTTGCTATACCTACAGAGCGGTAATTAACTGCGAGATATATAACCTCTGTTACTACGTATTTAAACTATAATGTAACTCCTCAGCATGGTGTTGTAAAGTAAAGCTAGCGCATTACTGTCACGGACATTCTCTCCTCAAAGTATCAATGAGCGCTCGTTTTTTTAAGTGGTACGGTGTAAGTTATCTTGTTTCTTGAGTTTTGCTAATGTGAGCAGAAAATATGAGACTGATTAAGCCTACTTACTCAAGAATAACGAAGTGGGTTATGAAGGGAAGGCCACCCGTTAATGCCCAACGGTCATCATGCTTGATTTCACACTCTTGCCCAGAACGCCCCTCCTGGCCGGCGCATATATCGCTTTTTTGCGTTGATTACCGCGCACTTAACAAAGTCACTCGCAAAGATGTTTACCCTATGCCACGAATTGTCGAAGGGCGCCGAATATTTCTCCACTTTGGATTTGCGTCCCGGTTACTGGCAGATTCCGATGCACGAAGCCGACAAAGAAAAAACCGTATCCGCTACTCCCGATGGGCTTTACGAATTCAATGTCATCCCTTTTGGACTTTGTAATGTCCCCGCTACGTTTGAGCGCATGACTGACACTGCTCTTAGAGGACTTAAGTGGAAAACATGCTTGTGCTACATGGACGACATAGTTATTTTCTCTGCGACTTTTTCTGATCATTTATGCCGCCTTGATCAAGTATTAACGTGCCTGGCATCCGCCGGTCTCCAGCTGAAAACAAAAAAGTAATTTCGCCAAGAAATCAAGATCCTGGGCCACCTCGTCAGCCGCGATGGCATTCGACCTGACCCTGACAAGCTTGCTGCCCGCCCTCAGCTGACTAAGGATCTACGCAGTTTCCTTGGCCTATCTTCATACTTTCACTGTTCCATTCGCAATTTCGCTACCATTGCTGCACCGCTCCACCACCTTCTTACCGACCGTACTACTTTCAATTGGTCCGAAGAGTGCAAAAACGCTTTTCAAACCCTGAAGAATGCCTTCACTTCGGACCCTGTTCTCGCTCACTTAACGACACTGCTGCCTCCATTATTCACACCGATGCCAGCCGCCTCGGTATTGGCGCCGTACTTCTGCAACGTGATACCGCTTCTCGGGAAAGGTAATTGCGTCTGCCGGTCGAACTCTAACACCTGCGGAACGCAACTACACCATCACTGATAAAGAGTGCCTCGCCGTCGTCTGGGCAGTCCAGAAATTTCGCCGCTGCCTCTACGGCCACCATTTCACGATCGTTGTCGATCACCACGCTCTGTGTTGGTTATCAATCCTGAAGAATTCGACTGGACGCCTGGGCCGTTGGATTCTGCGTTTGCAGGAATACCCATTCGATGTCGCATACAAATCGGGTCGCAAACATCGAGATGCCGAAGCTCTTTCCCGTTGCCCGCTCCCAGAATCACCAGCTAGTGCTTCTTCGCGCCTTCCTGCGTGCACCCTCGACGTCCCAATGTCGTCCAGAGCTCCAAACATCACCTGTGCTACTCCTGCCGCTGCTCCAGATCGCTACGCCATTATTTCACACCAGCGAGCAGATTCCTACTGTCTTTCCCTGATCGACCTTCTCACCGGTGCTTCTCACCCTCCTACCGCTAGGATGCGCAGGCAACTCCAAAAGTTCAAAGTTGACAACGGCGTGCCCTCCCGTTATATTTATTGCTCTGAAGGCACCCGTTGGGTCCCCGCTATTCCGAGAGCGCTTCGCAACCGTATCCTGGCTGCTCTCCACGATGATGCTACAGCCGGTCACTTAAGCTTTAATGAAACTTACCATCGTGTGAAAACCGGTTTCTTCTGGCCAGGCCTCACCTCAAGCGTGGCAAAATACGTCGCCTCTTGTCTGCCATGCCAGCGCCGCAAACGGCCGACTTCTCCTCCTGCTGGCCTACTACAGCCGCTACCTTGCCCTGCTACTCCTTTCGCCATTGTTGGCATAGACTTACGGGCCACCTCCATTGTCCGCACGAGGTAATCGCTGGATCGTCACCGCCGTCGACCACCTAGCACGCTACGCTGAGACCACTGCCCTGCCTAATGGCTCAGCACACGAGGTCGCGACCTTCTTTTTGGAATCGCTCGTACTGCGCCATGGGACCCCTCAAGTACGTCTCAGCGACCGTGGTTCTTGAGGCCTCCGCCTCAACCACACAGAACACATTGACCTCCAGCTTCTACCGCACACCAGTGGGTTGACTGAGTGGTTGCACCGCACGCTTTCTGACATGTTGCCTATGTACGTCGACCAGAACCACCGAAACTGGGACGTAATACTTCCTTTTGTTATGTTCGCCTACAAAACGGCTGTAGAGCAGACCACAGGTTACATCCCGTTTTTCCTCGATTACGGCCGTTCTCCCGGTATACCTTTCTTGATGCCTCTTTCCTTTCTACACATGCCAGTTCCTCATCATCTCTTCCGTACCAGTTCCTTTCCCGCGTGACCGAATCTCGCCGGCTTGCTCGCGTCAACACGGAAGCTAGCCAGGAAGACCGCAAGTGCCGCTATGATGTAACCCACCGCCAAGTTTCGTTCCGTCCCGGCGACGAGGTATTACTTTGGACCCCATTACGCACTCCTGGCCTTTGTGACAAGTTCCTAGCACCGTTACATTGGTACTTACAGAGTTCTTGCAAAAACCTCCCCGGTCAGCTGTCGCGTCTCCCCTGTTTACCCTCCTCCGGACAGTCGCTACCGTGGCACTGAAGTTGTCCACGTTTGACGCATGAAGCCTTTTATTCGGCGATATCCTGCGGACTAATTGCGGCGCGGCTGGCCGCTTCAACTGCGCGGGAGAAATAGTGTGAGCACTGTGTGGTGCTTCATCTTCGACATGGCTGAACGTATTGCTTCTTTATCCTGCTCTCTCTTGTAAATACTCATCGTCATGGCGGAGTATGGCAAGGCTTCAGGTCTCCAATAAAACCTGATCTCCCAAGTCCGACCTTCGCGTTACCTTACAATATGTCTATATCGGCCCCAATTGGTAACCATGTTGGCAACTTTATCTGGATTGGCCACCTTCCTCTCGAATCTCCGGAAGTGAGAAGCCTACAAAACGCACTATAAGGTCCTACTTTTGTACAGGCAAGGGCTGACCCATTGGATGAACGTTTTGATGATAATGCCGGTTAAACTGTCCAAAGCTCGACAAATACAGATATGGGGTCTATGTAGGCCAGCTCTATTTGGTATGGCTCCCTCATCGATGGATATCATATTTTCTAGGCTTGCTAATTCCAGCAACCATCAAATGGGAAAAACAGCTTTTCCTTTACGCGACAATGCATTCTAAGCAACAAAACATTTTTTTATTTACATTATACTATGAACCGGGTCACATTGCCCTTAAATATTGGTTGCAAAATTTTATTTTGATGTTCGGAGTTGATTATTGATGCAGTATGAAGGTCGGAGATAGGCCGGTACAAACTCCTACGTCGGCACAGTAATTGCGTCGTACTTGTTGTCATCATCATCATCATAATCAGCCTGACTATACCCACTGCAAGGCGAAGGCCTCTCCCATATTTCTCCATTTAACCCGGATCAGAGCTAGCTGCATCCACTTGACCCCTGCGAACTTCCTAACCTCATCCGCCCACCTAACTTTCATCCGCCCCCTGCTACTCTTTCCTTCCTTGGAATCAGGTTGATTACCCTAAGCGACCATCGGTTATCCTCTCTTCGCCCTACATGTCCTGCCCATGCCCATCCCTTCTTCTTGATTTCCACTAGAATGTTAGTAACTTTAGTTATTTCTCGCACGCACTCGGCACGCTTCTTTTCTCTTAATGTTACCCCTACCATTTTTCGTTCCATAGCCTTCTGCGTTGTCCACAACTTAATTAGAGCCTTCTTGGTTAGCCTCCACGTTTCAGCCCCATAGGTGAGTACAGGTTAGATGCAACTGTTGTATACTTTCCTCTTCAGCGATACCGGTAAACTGCTGGTCATATTCTGCGAGTTCTTGCCAAATGCGCTCCATCCCAATCTTATTCTTCTTGTTATTTCCTTTTCATGGTTCGGATCTGCTGTTACTACCTGTCTAAAATAGACATATTCGCCTACTACTTCCAGTGCTTCGCTACCTAACGTAAACAGCTGTTCCTTCCCGAGGCTGTTGAACATTACCTTAGTCTTCTGCATATTGATAATCAAGCCTAGCTTTCTACTTTTCTTGTCTAGGTCATCATCAATCATTATTTGCAGTTCATCCCCCGAGTTACTTAGCAAGAAAATGTCATCACCAAATCGCAGATTACTGAGGCATTCTTCATCTACCCTTATCCCTAACTTCGCCCATTCCATGTCTCCGAATACTTCCTCTAAGCAAGCTGTGAATTCTGTCAGTAGTGCATAATTGTTATAGTTGTCTAGTACAAAACCGATAATACTGAATAGCTATATAATTATGATTTGAACTGCTGTGTAAGTTTCCTAAAAAACGCTTACGGACGAGTTATTCAGAAATTCCATAAATAAAACGGGACTTTAAGTGATAGGCTGGAGGCGTTCCCATCCCGAACCTCCGCCGAACCCAAACCTGAATAAGGTGTTGCTGATTATGATGGAGGCGTTCCCGTATCAGGCCAGCCACTGCCTGCCCATTTAAGGCCCTCTGTGCTATTCTATGGACCGGCCCTACTGAGCTCATCTTGTGTTTATTGCACAGTACTCGAATATATGGATGTTCAAATTACCTGCAAGTAGCCCAAAACAGGCCCATGTGGGCAACTTGGGGGCTGCTTGTTTTTGACTCTCGCCACAGCGCATGCGGGACCTATTTCGCTATGGAGTAGGCAGCCTTGTTGGGGCAACCCTTTTGGGCCCAACGGCTTTCTGCGTAACACCCATATCTGCATTACATCTGCGTTAAAAAGCCCCACAAAAAACCGATGTGGGTAGCAAGCAGGCATGATCCATTTCCATTCACCCACAGGCAATACGCAACATACCATGTTTTGTGATCGCAGCCCCATTCGGGCTAACTCGAATTTTTCTGCGTTGTGCAAACCATTCAGGTTGACGATCCCTCAAGTGCCCACCCATGAATGCTATAACTGTCAACTGCAAATTGGAAATTTCTCTGATAAGCAACAGATATAGCTTTTCTATTTATATCGACAGATTTTATATATTTTTATTGACTAACGGTTTACATTAAAACTATTCACAAGCTGCCTTCAATTAAACCTTTCTGTAGCCCGTATGTTACTCTTCGATGTTGAAGTCTGCATATATGCAAAGCAGTCAATAAATACAAGTTTGGCCTGTCATTTAAAACGATATACAGAAGGAGCTAAATGGCGCTGAGAACAAGTGGAATAATTAAGATCATATATCTGTATACCACTCATTATTGTTGAAAATTGTGCTCTCGATTAAACAAGAATATTTCATATAATCAGGAGAAAGCATGGCTCCCAATGGTACCCCACTCATGCTAACAAGGAGCACTGGGGCCAATAAGAGGTATATTTTCCCACAAGTTTGAAAACACTCCTCTCGACAAACACTACCTATATGGCTCTTAGCATTGGTACTTTATCACGGAGCATTTTCGTAGTGAGAGAGACTGAGCAGGATAAAACATTTGTTGGTCACACTGGGAGCATCAAGATTCATATGGTCGGCACCGTCCTTTAGGCACACCATTGGAGTCTCCCACCTTGATACTAGAAGTGAGCTTCTGCTGATAATGCAGATTGCAGCTGAACACAGCAGATCGGGTGTAATTCCTATGCCATGAAAGAGGCATGTATGCAACATTCACACTCATTGTTCTCAGGATTTGGTTTATAAGGGAGACAAAATCAGTGTTCTTCCGCAAGTCTATATTTTCCGGTTAGACAGGAATAGATTAGCGGCCTTGTCTTCATGTCATTTTTTTGTAGTCTGTGGATATGCTATATTAAATATAGTTCGCAGCGTTGTGAATTATACTGTCCCTGCAATAGGTCATTTCGATGCAACATATGTTTCACGTTCTCTTTACTGACGAGCGCTAACAAATTGCTTTTCCTGGCTAATTGCAATTTTCACCTTTTTCAGAAAGGTAAATGGGTGTTAAAGTAAGTATTCTAAACTGACGTTATTTTTTCTTCTCTTATGTGTAATAATGAATACGTTCTTTATGGTTCTTACATTCTTTAATTGCTAAAGATGCTTTTGGTTAATAATATTATCTGTGAAATTCATTTAAGTTAAAATATGTGCCCAAATGTATGCTAACTTTGGACAAAGAGCATCCTGTTGTGCTAAATGATAAACTTAGCTTTTGGGTAAACGCGCCAAACACAGAAACAAACACAAGGAAGACGGGACTTTCGCTCAGTCCCAAATTTCTTTGTTTCAATATTTATTTCGCACCTGTAACCTATGAACTTTCTAGCACTATCTATTACCGCACTGTAAACTCATCGCTCTCATAAAGGTTTTTATGAAGCTTGACGAAATCTCTTGTTACGTATACCAAAACCTAAAACCTCCTGACACTGACTGCTCATTAAGCTTTTCATTTCATATTTACTTACGGTAATAGGCAGGAGCTGCAGTTTTCCATTTCAACCTTAAAGAGAACTCTGTTTCATGGCGTATTTGCCTTACCATTTGTAAGGAACTTTAGTAATGAGATATTTTTCATGACTTCTTCCAAAGATTAGTCCCTTTATTTATGTTTAGTGTATCGATGTTATACTGTGGTTGGTTTGCGGGGTTTAATGTCCCAAAGTGACTCAGGCTACGAGGGACGCCGTAGCAGAGGACTCCTGAAATTTCGACCACCTGGGGTTCTTCAGCGCACATTGGCATCGCACAGTACATATGCACGTTTCTTTCCGCTTCCATTGAAAAGCGGCCGTCGAGGGCGGGATTCGATCCCGCATCCTTGGGAACAGTAGTCGAGCGCCGTAACTACTGCGCCACCCCGGAGGGTTACAAGGTTTTACTGTATTATGTACTAACACATTGAGCTGATTTAGTGAGTTCATTATTATTCTTCGAATTCATTCAGGTCATTCATTACATAAAGTAGTGGCATATTACCACTATCACCTAACTTCAATTGTCCAGATAAATATAGTGAACGCTGGATTGATAATCCTATCTTCAAATAATGGCAGATGCGCATTTCGAGAGAACTAAAATAAAATAGACAATTTTGTCGGAAGGCCTTAAAATTATTGTGAAGGTGTGAAACTCAAATATCAATAAATGATAGGCGACATAAGTATTTTGAATATAATAGAAGTAAATAAAATTATTTGGTCCTAAAAATTCTGCCATTACCACAGTGCAGTTGCCGTTTCAGTAATAATCCCACACTACCATTTACTAGTCCGTGCAATGAGCGCACACTGGTAGGGCTTAGAATGTGAGCGGAATTTCAGAAATGAAGAAATACCTATAAACTTGTGTCTTAGCAGTAACATTCAAAAATTGATGTTTTATACATGACACAGTTTTATATAGATTATACTTATGGTATGTGTAGTCTGCCACTGTTTACTTTCTAAGGACAGCGACCGAAACTCATCACCCAATTAAAGGCCTATTTTTGTCCGTTTAAGGCCACGTCAGGAAAAATTGTCAATGCGAGACGTTCATAACCATGCAACCATGGTGAGATTTTATGAGATATCAATATATATTTACTCTGTTAATAAGCGCAATAGTTCCCACGTTTCCATATGATCAATCTGCTCTTATGGCCTTCCTAAAATTTTGGTTTCATATCGATGTTCTTTACTGATATTGCTTGTCATTCGAATAAATAGCGGAAATAAAGGATAGTGCGGAATGAAAATAATGAATACCTGGTCATCAGTGAAGTTTATCAAGCAAAGCAGGCAAACCGCGATCATTGGATAAATATTGACGATTTTGTCAAGCGCGAGCATAATTTCTAATCGTGAAGAAACACCGGCATGAGCTCCAGTTTTTCATTTTTTTCTCTTTGATCCTTTAAAAAGAAGCATACCACTAATTTGGCATTTCACGGAAATAGACAACAAAGCTGAGGGTACAGTGGCACGAAACTGTGGTCAGAAAGATGCCCTAGATATAAACTTGAATTCTTGACGTACCAGCCTCGCTGAAAAAAAAAAAAAACGAGTAATAACGAGAATAAGTTCCCAGCTGTCCGCTGGATGTAGAATAGTGCAGTAGCTAAGAGCCACACAGGAGGCACACTACATTCACCTTCAGGCAGGTAATTTTCTCATCAGAACAAGCGAACCAGTGTAGTCCGCGCAAACATTGTTGCTCTTAACAGCGTTATGAGGAATAATTAGGACATACAGACGCGCATCCATGTGTCGGCAACGCTCTGATAAAACATTTTTGCCAAACATGCAAAGGCCTTTGTCATGCATTTATGGCAGCCTGGGCGTACCACCAATCATTTTTCACAGGTAGCATGTACATATTTGTCCGAAGGGTAAAGAAAATCAATCAAATAGCAATGTTCGATGAAGGACCACGAAAATTGTTAAAGTCCTAAATGACGAACGCTATAAACATACTGCTAACGCAGCACCTAATTGCAAGAAGCGGAGGCTCTCTGTGGACAGTGTAAGTATACATATGCGCACAGAGTTAACAAATGGAATTGCTAGTAGTTGCATTCGCTCAAGCTTGCTGAGCTCATATCATCATTGCATTCATGATAGTGTATTGCTACAGGTTCGTAGGCTAAAAACTGCAGGATTCCCGGATTTGGTTATTTCGGCAACATTTGAAAAGCTTTTGCGGATAGTTAGGAAGGATTTGCCGGTTAGAATAAGGGAAAGCGCACAGAAGAAGAAAAAACTAGCAGTGATTCTCTACATGCATAAGATTGCACATAACCTAAAAAATGTAGCTGGGCGATTCGAAGTTAATGTTGTCTTTTCGCGCCGCATGAGCTGGGCGGGCTCTGCTGCGCTATCAGGAACCGCCAAGAAAAGCTAAAGAAGAGTAACCCGTTTGAATGCCAGGTTTCGCATAGGTCGAGATTAGTAGATTGCGCCTGCGCTGTCGTATACGAAATTCCACTGTCATGCAATAAGGTATACATAGGTCAAACAAGCCGGTGCATAAATATTCGTCTGCGCGAACACCTCAGTTCGCTGTCAGACACAGGATATTCTCACTTGAAAGATCATTGTAGGGCTTGTGGGAAAGAAGGAAAGCAGAATAACAAAAGTTGTCGCCCCTTGGTTTCAAAAAACAGATTTTGTTTCGCCAAAGGGACAAAACTACGAGAGAAATTACTGAGGCATATTACATCAGCAAGAAGCAGTCGCAGTGTGTCAGCCAGCCTTCATTGGTGTTTATCGAAAAAGAGGTTTCTTTTCTGGATAATGTTTGGTGATAATTTATAATTTGGGAAACGGACCGTTGGGGAGGAGGCGGAGGTGGGGCTTGTATGGTTGGTCTTGCTTGATAGGGTTTTCCACGTGGCTGTTGAAGGAAGCAGATATCTCTTGAATTTTGCCTGGTCCAGGGTTTCGTTCTTTGTAACATCATGAGATATTTTTGTGCAAGAATGCGCTTTCTTCCTAATAAAAAATTAGTTGCGAGTCTGCGCTTGTCTGTTGTCCGTCTCTTCTTGTGTTTCGCCTTTTCGCGCTGTTCCTCCCACTATACATATATATGTAATTATATATATATATATATATATATATATATATATATATATATATATATATATATATATATATATATATATATATATATATATATATATATATATATATATATATATATATATATAATATATATATATATATATATATATATATATATATATATATATATATATATATATATATATATGAAGGAAAGAAGCCAACAGTCGGCGAGGCCAAGGAAAGCGTTGGGGATGGTATCTTTATGTCATTTTTTTTTTTTTTAATGTTTACTTCGATAGCCACAGAAATTAGTAATGTAATCTGTTTAGGGGAAAGATAATTAGACACAAAGTAGAAGAAAAAACAACGTGCCGATGGTGGGATCCGAACCCACGACCTCCGAATAACGCGTCCGGTGCTCTACCAACTGAGCTACATCGGCCGCTGTCCCCCCTGCTACTTTCTTGGGTATTTATGTTGTCTGTATACGAACCTTGAGAGTGTTCACCAGCGCCACCCTCAGCCATAGCGGCGGACGTGGGACGTCCTTTGTTACCGCCAGCGTCACGTAGAACGTGATCAAGAGCGAGGGCGAAAGCTGTGCTAGAACCCTCTTACGCTACCTATGGCTTCAAGACTGCCAGAGCCGAGACCCCCGTAAGCTACAAGCAGATCAATCAAGGGGAAATGAGGGTGCTCGTTATAATACATGAAGGAAAGAAGCCAACAGTCGGCGAGGCCAAGGAAAGCGTTGGGGATGGTATCTTTATGTCATTTTTTTTTTAATGTTTACTTCGATAACCACAGAAATTAGTAATGTAATCTGTTTAGGGGAAAGATAATTAGACACAAAGTAGAAGAAAAAACAACGTGCCGATGGTGGGATCCGAACCCACGACCTCCGAATAACGCGTCCGGTGCTCTACCAACTGAGCTACATCGGCCGCTGTCCCCCCTGCTACTTTCTTGGGTATTTATGTTGTCTGTATACGAACCTTGAGAGTGAACCCCTTCCTGATTTGCACTCTTGTACTGTTTTTTCGCATTCAAAGCAACTTAAGTTCTCACTTAGCCACCTTGCTTTTCCAGCACATCACTGATAAAGCTTTCATGTGACCTGCCTTTTCTCTAATACATTTAGCTGTCTTTACGTATATAGATATATATATATATATATATATATATATATATATATATATATATATACGTAAAGACAGCTAAATGTATTAGAGAAAAGGCAGGTCACATGAAAGCTTTATCAGTGATGTGCTGGAAAAGCAAGGTGGCTAAGTGAGAACTTAAGTTGCTTTGAATGCGAAAAAACAGTACAAGAGTGCAAATCAGGAAGGGGTTGGCATAAGGCCTGCCATATGGTTGGTTAGCAATGTATCCTTTTTGGTTTTGTTTTATTTTGTCTCATTCTGACTGACACTTTTGAAGACGAAATTGGAGTTGTTGGTAATCTGTGCTTATATCGTGTCCAGTCGTCGGGTGTTTTTTGTTATGCGCCTGTAGGTTAAGGAAAGTGTTGCTAGCAATGAATGACTGGCCTACAGTACGACATGGCGTGCATATCCTTCAGTTTCTTTGTGGCGGAGCCTAATAGTAATATTCATGCAGTGCTCAAAGTCTCAAGCGTTATTTTCTTTTTGACACCTCCATTATTATAGCATGCACATTTTGTTATCAGTTTATTAGCCTCTCTACTTCTTGGCCACCCCCATCTTCGTGAGCAGTCTGTATGAGGCTAAAGTAATTTTCGCGTAGCTCCTGAAAACAAATCCCTCTAAAAAAAATATATTGAAAAATGAAGAAGCGGACTGTCAAACTTTCGCCGAGAGCATCATACAAAAGAATTGAATAAAATGCCTGCTAAATGTAAACAAAAGCCAGTCACAACCAGACAGCATTCTAAATCTCTCATCCTCTTTAGACAGAAAGGCAATGTAAACAAACTATAATTCCAAATAACGTTTTGCAGGTTGGTCAACGCCTTCATTCAAGCGTTCAACCACGGAGGTAAAATCAAAGTTCGGGATGGTAAGATTTCCGTTCTTGAAATTATTTTCTTTCTGCAATTATCTTCTCCAGCCTCGGTCAGGAAAGAATGGACGTATTAAATTCATTATTGTCAATGGCTTTAACGTATCACAGCGTAACATACCAAGCAAGTTCTTAATATTCTTAATTTAGGTTTTAAAATTGTCTTTCAATTTCCTGGTGTGCATACAGGCGTATGCTGCAATCAAAGGGTGAACGTCCGATCACCAAAAACGAATAGATAATACGTATGGAACAATAATAGACTCGAAAGATGAGCTAGTTGGTCACACATCCCTTGAAAGAAGGCAGCAGAAGATTCTGCAGAGAAGGATTCTGACAGTTATAAAAGATAAAGGCATTATAAAGATAGTTCGTTACGTTGGCGACTTTTTGGTATTGCATGAACTAAAAGACATAGCCCTTGGTGTGTTTGAAGAAAGTTGCCCTGATCTAAGATTCATGTGGGAACTTCCAAAGGAAGGTGTTTTGCGCTTCCTGGATTTGAGTCTTGAATTCTTACCAGAACACTTATGTTGAACTTACCGGCCAAGAGCCAACAAGCAGTTTCTTCCGTATATGTCCCAACATTCAAAGACAGTAAAAAGAGTTGTTGCGAATGCTGCATTGACGTCGGCTCTCAACAAATCATGCCACCACAATGTTAAAAAAAGTTTTCTAAGCCAGACTGACAGGCTTCTGGAGGCAGGGTATCCTGAGCATTTGCTGTGTAGCATAATAGAAAGCATTGTCCTGCCGATCAAGCGGAGGATTCGAAGAGAAAACCTTACTCAAGGAAACAAGTGGTCAGCGGTACCATATATGCAAGGCTTCACCTATAATCTAATGAAGATTGATCAAAGACATGGCATCCGGATTATTCTGACGGCACCAAACAGAGCTAAAGGGATGTGTCTGCAGGTTAACAACCAGGACTTCAACTCTGGATGTAAACCTTCACCCCAGATTAGGTACTCTAAGTGTATTCAGGGGGTTGTTTATGAGATTCCCTTGCATTGTGGAAAGAAAAAATGTTGGACAGACAGGAAGATGCCTCACTGAAACCATTAGAGAGCACGCTAAGGCAATATAGGACAAGTCTGGCACAAATCTGGTTGGACACTGCAAAGACTGCATTGATTGTAAAGACCAAAATGTCCGGCTGACCTTCACAATGTTAAGGTCATGAAAAGGATGAAGGACAAGTTAGCCAAAGAGATTTATGAAGCATATGAAATCATTGACTTGGGAGACCAATGTGTCAGCAAGCCATCGGTGGCTTTGTTGAAGAAGGAAGTAGAATTTTTGCGCAAACCGGCAGGATGTTAACGATGAGAATGAAGTTGGCTGCAGACGTGAAGTGAAGGAAGAAGGTGTGCGGTTTCCAGTTAATATAGTTGTCAGTGCAGCGTTGTCCTTGTGTGCGTGTGTGTGCCTCTTCCGCTTTGTGGTGTTGTTACCTGCTCTGCTGCCTTCTTCCAAGGGAAATACGTATGGGATTGACGCTTAATAAGGTTCGCAGTTTATAATATGATACGCTCAAAATGAGAAGATTGCGTGCATGAGAAACAAGCGTAAAGGATGATTGTTAGCCGAAAGCCATTGGTTTATTCCCATTGAGAGCTACTTTTTGTGGCCCTACCTCCAATCTGCAAACACTTGCGCTCTAAGTGGTCATTTCGGCAATTAAGACACTGTCAGTTATCATGTGAAGATGTTAGAATGGTTCAAGCATAGTTTGAGCCTAGTGATACGTGTTAAAGCTGTATTAAGCGCAGGTGTACATGGTGTAGCGATATTGTGCATGGTTTGAAGATTTGATCGTACAAGATCGGCCATATTACGTACGCGAGGACGAGGTCCGCCTATTGTCAGCTCAAATGGCCGGGCACGCGTCGATTCTAAAGCGGATCAGGCACACAAGAGCCTAGGGGCGATGCTTTATTTCGTCTGCGGCAGCTCTGGAGCGCACCATGCCTTTTTTTCTGTGGGTTGCACCTAACTGCGCGATGGCAGCGCACGAGCACGGCGAGGCGGCATTTAGCACCGGTGCACGCCAATAAAAAAATTTTCTATGGTCAGCTATAGAACATCATTTTTATGGTAGGCTATAGCAATTTGGCCCAGAAAGCTATAGCCATTCCTATGGCTGTCTTTAGGTTTTTCTTTAGTCTGTTCTATAAACGTCTTCAGCCTACTCTATAGATTAATGGTTCCCTATTTACTGCAGTCTTCAGCATTTTCTATGGTCAGGTATAAACTTTTATGGTCAGCTAAGAAAATCCTTTGTATGGTCGGTTATAGATATTTGGCCCAAAAAGCTATAGCCGTTCCTATGGTAGTCTTTAGGTTTTGCTATAAGCTGTGTTATAGAAGACTTTACCCGTATTCTAGACTTATAGTTGCCTATGTACTGTAGTCTTTAGAATTTTCTATGGTCGCGTATATACATTTATGGTCAGCTATAGAAAATCTCATGTATGGTCGGCTATAGACATTAGGCCCAAAAAGCTATAGCCTTCTATAGAAGTCTATAACATATAGACTAATCATGGTGTTCTAATGTATTGCAGTCTTTAGTACTTTCTATGCTCAGCTATAGAAACTTTGTGCGAGCGTGTGTGTGTGCATGTGCGTGCGTGCAAGCGTGGGTGAGTGCATGCACATGTGTGTCATTCTCTACATCTTCGGACATTTATTTTCAATTCGATCAATAAACAACTGAAAATTGGCCAGCAGCCTGGAGCGCGGCTAAAACGACCGTGCTTCGGAGGTACTCGCCTAAGCCGGACTTCCATTCGGCGACAGTGCTCCCATCAATTATATCAAGGTCGTGAAGCCGTCCATTTGTCGTACAGCATTGCGGTTTATGTCATATAATTTCTCTTGCATACAGCACACAACTCTTAGTCAAGGTAGAGGACAAGTCGCACCAGGGATTTTAACCGACGATATATTTTACCTTCATAGATGGATGCATGACCACTGGTCTATAGCTCAGGGGCATACACTTTTCTATACCTAGCTAAAGCAGCTTATATGGCTTGCAGTCTGTCGCTTTCGAGGCATTGACATTTCTATAGACAGCTAAAGATAACTGTATGACTACGAGTCTATAGCTTCAGGACCCAGGACCATACACGTTTCTATAGCCAGCTCAAGCAGCTTGCGTGGCTAGCAGTCTGTAGATTTAGAGGCATTAACATTTCTACATACTGCTAAAGATAACTGAATGACTACTAGTATTTTGCTTCGGTACTATACAATTTTCTATAGCCAGCTAAAGCAGCTTTTACGGCTTCCAGTCTAAGCTTCAGAGCCATTGACATTTCTATAGACAGCTAAACATAACTGTATGGCTACCAATCTATAGCTTTAGAAGCATTTACTTTTTTACAGCCAGCTAAAGCAGCTTATATGACTTGCAGTCTGTAGCTTTAGAAGCATTCAGATTTCTACAGAGAGCTAAAGTTAACTGTTTGACTACTAGTCTATAGCTTTAGGAGCCTACACTTCGCTATAGCCAGCTAAAGGATTTTGTATGGTTCAGAAGCTTATAGACAATGTGCTATATAAATTTGTATACTTGCCTATAGACATTCATATGGCACTTTGTGTCTGACTATAAAAGTCCATAAATAGACATAGCTGACCATAAACGTTTCCATTGAAGGACATAGACCATTTTTGTATGGGATTCTGCTTAGTCATTCAGGAAATGTTCTGACCGCTTAAGCCGGTGCCGTACGCGGCTCCAATTGCAGTTTCATATTCGCTAACATAAAAATTTGCAACTCTTGCTTTAGGATCTCGTAATATATACCGGTAATATCTCAGATATAAGTTTACCATGCTGGAGTAAGCAATCACTCTATGTAAAAGATCGAATATAAACCACAAACCCCCCTGTTGAACGTCCCTATGCGGCACAAGGATAGCATGTCTGACATGGAATACAAATGGTCTAGGAGGCTTCCACTCTCCCGAACCTCAAATCTCACATCTGAATTCCGAGCCGGCTGCTAGTTCCGAATAGGCTATTTGGCCGAGCAGGGACGAAAATATGTCAGCTGGCAGGTGGCTCCTTCCAGAGCCATACTCGTCATATTTCGCTCAGAACGTCGAGCCCAAAATGTCGACACCACAAATTCTGCAAAACAAAAGTGAAGTTGAAATAACCACCAGAAGACGGCCTTAATAGAAATACCAATCGTATTGCAAGTACGCGACGTTTCGCTAGAAGTCACCAGATCCCTGACGCTGAGGATCGCGATAAATAGCAGGCGGTTTATACCTTTTTATGAACTTGGCTAGCATTCACACATTCATGGTAGGATCACTGAAAACAAAAAATCAGAGATGAGAGATTCGCAACAATGCAGGATTTCAACAAATATCGCGGTACTAAGAATGCAGGCTACTGGGTTCTAGTTAAAAACGATGACAGCTCGCTGCATTAAATATGCGCGCTTTCCCGCTGCACCGTTCGGGCAGTACTCAGATGCTGTCAACATGTTGTTGGGTGTGCTCCACAGCAAAGTCAAGCGCAGTGTGCCTCAGCAGTGTACCGGACGAAATCAAGAACCATCTTTCAGGCCCTTGCTCGCCTGTACGGCAATAAATCGATGCACAGGCCGAGCTTGATGTGCGGACGACAGACGGAGGCCATGCGCGAAAAGCGATGATGATAATGGTAATAAGAAATGGTTAGAAAGAAACATTTCGTAGATCGAGTTCATATAACCCACCGCAATTCCGGCTTTGGGCAAGCTGTTCTGCTATTGCATCTTCCTGCGATCAGTCAGCCACGTAAATTACTGGCTCCAACCTTTTCTCCTTGAACACTGTCATCTTTTAAAATAAATAAGCTCATACCGGGTGTCACTGCAAAGAACGACATGCCGCAGGCTACGCAGCTACAGTTGCTATGACCTACTTAGTTGAGAAGTATTTGGAAGATATACACATCTTCACGGATGGCTCAATTTCACACTCCTATTCTTGCGGACTTTGTGTGCCCTGCTTAGGCCAAATGCTGTCATGTTGTCTGCTGCTTAGAACATCCTCCACCACAGCAGAGTCATGGAATAAAAGAAGCGCTTCCCTTATATTTGGCACCATAACCCCGGGCGATGGGTAATCTTCAGTGGCTCGCAAGGTGGGCTGCGAACCATGTCAAACCTACTGAAGAGAGAAAATCCCTGGCCAATTTCTCATGACATTGTTTACCTGCACCAAATGGCTGTTAGTGAAGGTCACGTTATAATTGTTAAATGGAATTTGGCTCATTGCGGCATCGTGGCCAACGCGAGAGCAAGCAAAGGGGCCCGCAAAGGTCTACAACGTTACTATAAGCGCATCTACTTCACAAAATCAGATGCATCTCAACTCGTCAAACCATATACCCAGGATGACAACTGGCTTTAGAACTTGCCAAGGTATCCTTTTTCCTTTCTCGAGTCTACGGGCCCACATCTCAAATCAAGACTTCCAATAGGGCTTCCGCGTCATCTAGAAACAATTTATTATTATCTCCGTCTCAAATCGGCATTTACGAACAGTCTACAACAGTGATTCAAGTAGGCAAACAGTCCATTTTGTAACAACGGCGGCTCAATGGAGACTGGACTCTATATTCACCGCGAAAGTCCAGCGCACGTCGCCAAACGTGCGCACTATGAACAATGCCTGCAATTTGTCAACCAAGTGCCGCTCACAGTGGACTTTATTTTAAGTCTTGTAGGGTGCTACAGAATTCAGTGCAGTGCAATGATATTCTTATTTGCCTATTTAGACGCTATTTGTATGTTAACGAAACTCTCAATTATCCCCACACTTGATCATCACCATATACAAGGATACTACTGGACCTCTGTCATCCAAAAGGCCATCCATACATCTTCGATGACCGCACTCTTTCCTACTCTTCTTCCAACTGTATTCCCTAATCCCCCCTGCAAAGTAGCAAGTCAGCGTCCATATACGCCGGCTAAAATCACTGTTTAGGAATTTTGTCTCTTTTTTCCCTTGGGTCAATGGTTCTACGAAAGGTGGACAGTCGCCCTTCGATTCCTTTTATGGCTGCTGATAGTGCATCAGAAAAACTTGCTTCTCCTCCACCTGAAATTTTCTTCTACCTGTTCATCGTGAAAGCTTCGGGAGCGTCCTGTCGCCGGAGAATGCGGTCTACGAAATATTTCCTGCCTTCTTCTGCGGTATCATTAGTCAGCAGTTTTCTATTGGTGCAGCTGGCGATGTATGTTTAACACTTTGATGAAGGTAGCAAGGGTGCCAGGAGATAAAACACATTTTGTATATGGCTTGGTCGGGACTCATATGGGCTTCTATAGCGCAACTGGTCTGACTGGCGTCCCTTATGTTGCTCACGCTCAGGGCACCTTTTCATGTAAGGCGCAACGCCATTGGCTAAGCGCGGCGAATAATTCTCTTAGAATTTGCATAGCGTACGTGTTATCCCGAGATGGCCTGCGGTGCTCTCACTGTGCAAAGCCTGCACAATTTCCCCTCTCAATTTTCTGGGCACAAGATATGCGATCTTGGCTTGCTCAGCGTGTTCACGAGGACATCACTGTTCGGCAGTGCACGCTCGGCAATGAGCGCAAGGCTCCTAACTACACATTGGTAATTAGCGTGAAATTCAAGGAATCTGCTCACTATTAGTTTTCTTTTCAAACGGCTGAGGAAAATTTGCGATCTTAGGAAGGTGGGCGAATTGCAGCTGTTGTCTGCGGTTGTGGGCAAACTCAATCCCTGCTTACGATAAGACTTAAAAGCGTCAGGCCTTCGCATGTGAAGTGGCACTTCTATAGTTTTAATGTGAGCCCTAATGATTTGATTTTGTCGAGCGATTTAGAAGCCTCTTCACATTATATTTATGGTTTGAAATTAAGATATTCTATAATTTTACCAAACAAATTAGAAGCCCCATTTTCTGTCAACACAGTATCCCATACTCGCTGAAATGTGGCTCGTACAGGGTAGAAGACAACTGACGTTTTTTGAAATCACATTTCATTATTTAAACGGTCTTCGTGTGATCTCTTTTACGACAGTTTGGCAGTTGACGCTCTTTAGGTCCATTGATGAGAAGTAATTTGCATTGCAAAAGCCGGCCAGTATGTTGTCGATACCCGAGGAAGCGTAGACATGCTGTCTTCTTTGTTATGTTTTCAAGCGGGGATAAAATTCAGAGGTTTCAATTTGCTCCCAGATCATTTTATGATGTCGAGCGCATGGGAAGACTGTTCATATTGTCATCAAGGTTTTATGAGCAGACAAGGACATCATCTAAATATAACAGTCAAATTCGACGCCTCAACTTGAAGAACATGATATCCACTACTCGATTGAACTTCGCGCGTCCGACATTGAGGGCAAATGAAGTCCCTTTGAAAACGAATAGGCCGTGAGTTTTTTAATGTGTTCCTATGATATTTTTTTGCGACAACTGTCTGGCAGCAGCCGCTGTTAAGGTCCATCTATGAGAAGTAACTTACGTTGAATAGCCTGCCAGTATGTAGTCGACGCCGGTGAGAGCATAGACAAGCGGCATCCTTTGTGTTGTTCAAGCGGTGATAATTATTAAAAAAGCGACGTGCGCCCTCTTTATTCGTACCCAGACAAACTAGTGCAGCCCAGCAGCTTTGTGAAACGTCGTTTCTGAGCGAGCAGTTTGACTCCAATTTCGAGCGTTCATATTTCATTTTAACGCTCCAGTGTTCACTTTAACTACGGATTACCAACCTCTCTATGAGCAATGAAGCTTTCATTCCAAACAGAAAATCCTTATTCTTTTCACAGACAGAGGCTAAATCGTGGTTACTAGTTAGTTCTCGCAGCCGCTATTATAGCTATTTCTCTTGCTACAGGGGCTACTGTATCAGGTTCATTTCTCTCCTTTTTTTCTTAGATTGCTCTAGTTCCCTCGTCCTCCCGAAATGTCAACCTTGTGGACATAACAACCTCAACGTGTAACTAGACTATGAGAAGTTGATACGGCCAGTGCAGTAGGTGCAAGTGCTCGCAACATCCTTCCACCAAAGCACTTATACTAAAGAATAAAAAAAAAGTCGTTTTGCGTTTGATGATGGTGAGCAAGGCCTTCCCCGTATTTAACTGCAAGTCTCCGATTCGGCAACGTTTGGAAAGTTGCCTGAAAGTGCACAGAAACAAAGAAAACAAAATCGTGCCGCATATACTAACTTGAAGGGAGTAGGATAAATCTATTCACAAAACTATTGCCAGAAAGGGTGCTAACATGTCTGGCTTCATAATGTTGCAAAAATCACTAATCATGACCCTACTGCGCAGAAAAGAGCAGACCCTGGTAGCAATAGTGCATAATTCAGTGCATAATAGTGCATAATAATGCTCTCTACCTGTATACTGTGAAATCAGTTCCACGTTACAGTTTTGCATCTTTGGCCTACAAATGGGCCGTTAAAGTCAGCACCAGCTATGGGCTATCGAGGGCGGATAATCTTCGTCGTTATTTTCAGGAATAAACGTTTTCTACACTAGAAAACGGTATAAAGTTATGTGATGTTAGGAAGATAGTGCGAGACCGGAAAGTGTGGCGCGATATGGTCCATAGGGTCACGAAGAGTCGGACACGACTGAACGACTGAACTGAACACTAGAGTAAATAATGGAATATTAGCACGTCGATCTGAAGGTATGCGGTAGAACGAAATGAAAAGCGTATGTGTCGGCGTCGCCGAGATTCGGTTCGCGCACATCAGGGAAGCTGTAAGTGTAAACACTTTTTTCTGCTACTGCCTGAATCATGGTATGCCGCTGTATATTCTGCCCTGGTCTCAAGGCTTGCTGATTAAGTTCCCCGTGTGGGGGGATTCGGTAGGTTTCCAAATTTTGATTTATGCGGCGTGTCTCTATAGGCTTGAAAACAAAACCTCACCTTACCTGCCCACATGCTCACTAACGAGGTCCCCGTTCTGTCAGTTTAAACCATGCCATTAAATATTCTTGTCAAAAAGGTGTCATAGTTAAACCCTGTGGTGCTGCTGCCAGTAGCCGATGGTGTAATTAATATAAAAATCCTCGTAAGAACCCGGTACGATTAATACTGCGACCAGCAGACATCTGAAGATTTATAGTTGCGATAGTTTGGTAGGACAGGAGTTCATGCAAATCTGCTGACTTATTTGAAGTTGCATCCGTGCTGCACTTCTCCTATTTTGGCTATATCCTGGTAAACTCCCTTATTCCCCGTCTACTTGCTTGCGCAAAGGGAACAGTCCGCGGTGTATATTCTTGAATTCCTCCATGAAGAGGCTGTGGGGCCTCTTATGCGAACTGAATTATCGCGGCTTTTGAAACGCGCTCTCACCAAAGAAAGATTAATGTGTAAATAGTTGCGCCAATGGGGCAGTGATTTGTTCCGCCATCGGACAACAATAAGTCCGCCTCGCGCGGCAAAAGCCCATTATGTGGCCCTTTTTCCCAAACATTTCACCCCAGAAGAACCGAGCACCAGGCCGGGGGAAAGCCTAATTGTAACCATTGAAAAACCGTTGGGTAACCGGCGGCACCAGGAATCGAACCCGGTAAATCCCGAATGCGAGGCGGATGCTCTACCAAATTCAAGATTAACCTCGGCTTCTTTTACAGCGACGCACAAAGCGTCTATGTTAAGTTCTGCTTAAACCAAGGGCTAATGGGATCTACTTGGAAGCGCGGATATCTGATTTAAGTTTGCGGCTAAGCTTCTTTCTACGAAGATGATTTTCAGGCATTTGGAGCCTCTCCCTGGATGCCCTAACCCCATATTTAAAATGAAGCCATTATCTGGCCAAGGTGTCAGCGCCATCCCCCAAGATATAATATATAAGGAAGAAGCTTTCGCCCTGCAGTTGGTATAATCCGGCTGATGATGATGATGATAAGCTCCGTCATGTGTTCACTAACTTTGTGCTGCGAAAATTTGTGTGAACACATTCTTTAGCTCATGTCAACCATCGCCGGGATATTTTTTCTTATTTGACAACACTCTCAAAAAGAATGCTAGGACCCTGCATGGCGGTGTATCAAAATCGCTTCGGAATGAGTATCTGAACAGTATTCCTAAACATACTGCCGAAAAGAAAAGAAAACTTTTGGACTTTACTCCAGAGTTTTTGATTAATTTATTAGTTTCGGATTAATGACTATACCCTTATTGTTTCGTTAAATTTCTGGCAAATAAGCTGACCTTAATATATATTCCCGGCAATATGCGCTAGGTTAAAATGCATTCATTCAACCTATACATCTCCACAGCGCTTGAATGTTCGGCGTATACTCTGCTTAGTTCTCATTTTATATTCAACCACATATTACAGAGGTATGCTTTCACGGGATCCGTGCCCCCGTGACATTACATCTAATGAGATGGCTGATTTTTTAGCAAATTCTGCCCTTGTTGGATGTGTTGTCCTGTTCGTTACGAAAGCTGTCTACTTTACCGCATCTCGCTTTGTAAGTATCATGTGTAATCACTACTTGAGCAAGGATCCTGTCCTTCCAACAGAAGATCTTGAGCACATAAAGTTTTCTTGCAAAATGCGGATATACAGTAAAGGCAACGCGATGTGTCCATCAACTTGTTGAGTTGTAGAATACTATGACTAAATCTTTATGTCGATAAGGGCTTTGACGAACAATCATGGTTCTTGCGGAGAAATAAGTTTATAGATCGCTAATTCCTCTTTTAACGGCAGTTGGCTTCACTGTGTACAATTTAATTTGATTTCTCGCTCACTCGACTAGGGCTTCCTCCGTTTCTTCCGACTTTCCACTTCTTAGGATCGAGCTCAAAGGATAACATGGAGAGATCTGTGGGATTCTATTTACAACTTTAAAATTAAGTGGGGTAGACCCACCTGCAATAATGAACCTACAGTAAGTTTTATCTGATTTGTCCTTAATTTTTTACTTTATTCAAATTCTAGTTTAGGACTTAGAATCATTCAAATTCGCTCCTTCTCTATGATGATGTTTGAGACTGCAAAACAATCGGGCCAATCGGCCGCTGTGGTAGGTACCGTTATCATTGACGAAAGTGTCATATAGCCAGTGAAAAGAATGTTTGCCTGGCACAATACCTAGTGGACAACATGCTTTTCGACTGCTGATGTTTCGTTTGGCACAGCAATAAAGCATCCCGATACATTTAGCTAATGATTACGGGTGTAGCAGGTCAGAGTTGGAGTCTCGGTAGAGAGTCGGTGGTTGCGGAGGGGCAGGATGAGAGCAGATGATTGAAGTAGGCTAGCTCCGGCAAAATGTAAGTAGAAATATTGCAAGTCAGCTACAAAGCGGTAATATTTCGGCTAGCCAGCACTTAGTGTGGGCGAAGGCATTCTTCTTTTCGTTGCCTTGATACGTTTGACTTAATTCTTCTTGGTTGGTTGGTTCATAGGAAGGGAAAGGCGCAGTATCTGTCACACTTGCTCTGTGGACACCTGAACTGCGCCGTAAGGGAAGAGATGAAGGTGGGAGTGAAAGTGGATAGAGAGAAAGGGGGGCCATAGTGGAGGGCTACGGAGTAATTTCGACCACCTGGGGATCTTTAACGTGCGCTGACATCGCACACCACACGGACGCCACTTCGTTTCGCCTCCATCGAAACGCAGCCGCCGTGGTCGGGTTCGAACCCGGGAACTCCGGCACAGTAGTCGGGCGTCTTACCACTGCGCCACCCCGGACTTAATTCTTTTCCCTAAATGCAATTCGAGCGTGAGAGAAGAGAGCTGAAAATGCGCATGAACGGCAGTCCAATATCTGGAACAATCTAAATTAAAAAAAAAAGTCTATGTCAGTTCTTGAAAGGATATATCATGTAAAGTAAAACAGTTAGCGCCCGTGTTGTCCTCTTTCTTCTGTTGTGTCCCCATTGCGCTAAATATTATTTATGTTTGGAGATGTTTACACTGCAAGTTAACAAGTAAATGCTTCAGGATGTGAAATAACATGTCAGAAAAGTATGGAGACAAAGCAGTCACGTTTTAATTAAGGCTTCTATGAAGACAACATCCGCTGAAATTCTTAATAAGCTGTTACAGCGGGCGATATTTATTATTTCCTTTCAGCGCAGACCACAGTGAATTTCGTGCTTGCGCTAATGCCGGCTCTGAAGAAAACAAGGCTGAAACGAATTGTTCTTATGTTCCTTTGTTCCAGATACGCATTTGTTTACATCTTTAGTTCCAGAACGTGTAAAAGGTCGGCTGCCTGGCTTCGGTGAGGACTACCCAGTACTTCATGCTGACGAGCACTGTATTATTTTAGGCAACGTTGGAGCAGTTGGAAGTAAGTATCGCTTATGATGGAGTATTGTGCAGCCTTATAAGAGTAATCATGCCCGACAGTGCCTATTTACTTGTATGGCTGCACTATCACAAATTTATGTTTCCAAAACAAGCGCGAATGTAATGCTTTACTCAGAGAGGGAATGCAAAGCAGAATATTATTGCGAGGGAACTCAAAATCACCACCGTCTTTTGAAGTTTTGTTCGGCCATTCAGCGATAAGATTGACTAATCTGTGTTGTGAGGTTCGCACTTATTTGCCTCACTCCTGTATGTAAGCCTCGGTATAGCAGCTACAACACGCTAAACTCCCTCTTAGGTTTTTTAAGTACCCTACAAATAGAGTTGTACAGCATATGAATAACCAACCACCTAAAATGAACCATTCAAGTGCTTTCAAATTTTAAAATATAAAGGAGGGGATTTGAACAGGTGCGGTTCAGTTGCAGAGCCTCTTAACCAGTGCGCCACCTCGGCAGGTGCGTTCCCTATTTATACCCCTCACGTTTTGGGATGAATCTTTCCAATTTAAGCTGCGCCTCTCAGCTACTGCCTCAAATTCATGGTCTCCGCGGTCAAGCACATCATTGCACAGGCGTTGTTTGCGGAGACTATGGCCATCCTAGCTCCACCATTTGTCGGTACGGCTTCTAGATAGCGCCACATGTAAGGCAAAATTGAAGCTTGCGTTGAAGTTTCAAGAAATCACCGCTGCCAATATATATAAACGAAGGTAATATTCATATGCGCTTCTTTAATACCTTAAGCAGTTTGCATTCACTGCAAGCATTATCTCGTAATTAAATATATATTGGATGTTGGGACCTTACACAACCGACCGGCTAATAAAGGCAGGAAAGGTGACCTGGTAACTGCTAAGTGTCTGAGGAATGCTCGTAATATTTCGTTAAAAGAACTGGCAACGGGGAAGTAAACTCAGGTAACCGATGCCTGGTTACCTGAGGTTCAAAGTAATCTAAAAGGGGGGCGGGGGGCTTTATTTTCGCAACAAGAAATCGCGAATGGTCCAGATTACATTGGGGCAGGTTTGCCAAAGTCGGCTGTTACTTTAGCTGCTATGAATTTATTCACGACAGTCACATTTTGGGAGATACGTTGAGGCAGGGGGGACAGAATGACAACGACACCTGACAGAGTGGAATATCCAGCGTAGTATTTGGTTAAGTGCAATTAGCTTATAAAACTATACAAAGACTGGAGGCTCACCGCTTGGCACTGATAGTCAGCAGAACCAGGTGCCGAGAAAGGCTACGTTAGGTTTCACGGCCAGAAGGCCCATTACGAAATAGCTTTAATAGTGAGATTTAGGACGTAATGGCCACAGACACGTTTCTCGACCGTTGCAGCCAACACCTATTTTGTTTGCAAAATGTGGTAATTTTATTTGAATAAGAGGACGTTTTGCTCGTCTGGCACACATTATAGTCTTTTACCTCGGAACAATTATTTGATAGGCAGTCCTGAACCAGCAGTATCGTAACGGCTTATATGTGGCGCCTGCTGCCTGCACACGATAAAGACAAAATAGGTCTGTGGAGGCGTTTAGTGGTTGACAGCACGTACGCGAGGCCAAGGGGTAAAAAAAAAGCCGATTTCCTTAAATTATTCACAGTTAATGGGGCAAAAACGCAGTTCTCAATACAAATATAAAACCTAAATAAGCATGCACATGCGCGATCTTGAAGTGACACATATGGAGTTTTAAAGGCTTGGAATACTAAAGGACCGAAACGAATATTTTAGAGAGCACAAGCAGCAAATTACTTCCCGTGAGCGTGCGTGTTACCTCTAGTATAATAACTGCTTACTGCGACTCTTAAAAACCTTGCGTAGATCATTTACTTTGCAGTAAGACCTCCAACATTCCTTTCAGGTAAAATAAAGTGCACCTACTGGGTTGGTTTAAACTCCATCGATAACCGAAACTGGCGATGCAATTTTATCTTCAAAGAATACTGCAGAAAGTCAACAATTGTTATGAACAGAACAATTATCCGAACATGTCCAAAGGAATAATATTCTGAAAATAAAAAATAATGAACATCATTCAAAGTGGCCTGATTCAATTTCTTTTGGGAACTTAATGCGTTTTTCTATCTCAACTTTTCAAATACCTCCTGCATAATTTTATGAAAACACCCGAAAGATGAAGCTTCATATACAGCAAACATAGATCACAACACTCATAAATTCTGATATAAGTTTTTACTTTCAAGGCAAAATTTCTCTGTGGCAAAAACATCGGAATATTGCGCAATAGCAGGTAAACTTCTTATGGCGTCATGACCAACAGTATATAAGCATAGAAGTACAAATTATCAAACCAAGAAATGGTGCAAGCTCAAATGTTTGTGAAATACAATACTCTGACATATTACTAGGGTCATACGTTTCTTTTCCTAAAAACTTAAGTTCGTGAACTCAGTTTGACTTAGCTCTTTGGATAGTTAAAGCATGAAGAGCTGGATTGCGAGTCAAGACTGAAGAGTAGAATTGCTAAGAATTCTGTTGTAACATGGAGATCACTGGTCCTTTATTTGGGGTCATTCTCCTGAATCAGCTGCGTTGTAGTGGCTTTGTAATAAAAAGAAACTAAACGAATACTGTTACTTAGGACAAGTCTTGAGTAAAAAATTGTCCTGTTAATTTTAACGTACAAAAATTAATAATTATGAAACAAACTACTTCATCCAAACCAATACTGCCATGTATTTTAGAGCACACGTTTATTTTTTCTGCTGTTTGTTTACATTGAAAATTTGTGCGGTCATGCTGCAATTAGAAATTCGAAAATATTCGCACAAACACACAACACTAACTGGACAACTGGGAGGGACGACATGTCCTAATTTATATAAAGCGAAAATGGAAAGAGCATTTGCCCCTGCGGCTACACTTTCAATTTTACTTTGCGTGCTTGCGCGTTGTTAGTTCCTCAGTAACTAATATCGTAAACTTGGCCTCGATTATTCCGAACGTTATCATTCGCATAGACTAGTAAATTATCAAACCATATGAGATGCCAATTCGAAATATATGCGCACATAAGACTGTTTTAGGAAGGCCTTGTTGACATAAATGCACTTTCGTGACCTCAGAATGAACCATTTACCTATAGGTCAAATAGTAAGGGGAAACCTCCAAAATGGAGTATATTTCTAATATGGGAGTAAATGCTCACTGCTTCCACCCAAACGCTGCCAACGGCTACAAGGGAAAGCTGTACAGCGTTCTCAGAAACTTCGTAGAAAAATCCGTCCTGATCCGGGGATCGAACCAGGCACCACCGCCTTTCCGGGGCAATCGCTATAACGACTGAGCTAACCAGGACGGCAAGCAAATCAGATGGCAGGGCGAGAGTGAATTGATCTATAACTCGAAGTGGGAACAGGGTTGGTCAAATATTTAGGAAAATCCTCCAAGGTGGAGTAGATTTCTAATAAGGGGGGTTTCTCGAAATCTACTCCACCTTGGGGGTTTCCATCCATCCCCGGATAAGGACGAATTTTTTTTACGAAGTTTCTGAGTAAGCTCGATACCTTTCCTGTAGCCGTATGGTTGCGCTCGGGTGAATGACAATGAGTAGTTACTCCCACATATGCATATTGTAGAGCTCGATTTCCATTTCTTGCTTCCATCTACCACAAGGGTAATTTTGCAGCTCCCGCCATTTCATATGTTCTCTTGATATCGCACAACTATCCAACTAACCATTGCCTCGCCTTATGGCCTCGGAACTGCCACTTCTCATAGCCATGACAACCCTGGCAACGCTGATAAATGCAGATTTCAACAAAATGTTGCGTGCAATGGTAATGGAATAAATGCAAAGAAACACACACACACACATACTAGCAGAAGCTTCCTTTTTGCCAACATTTTAGCGGTGCATTATTTCTAGGCAGCAACATTTCTTCAGCCAAATAATATGCACTAACTCGCAATTCGTCGCCAAGCGCTGGCCCTATGTCACCAGTGCGCTACAAATGACAGCGCTACCATGCGAGCTCACCGTACCGAAAAATCCTATTTGCAATTCGTACAGGAAATCGTATACAGGTTTACTGTAAAAGATGTGGGATACAGTATTGTGGGCTATTTCAGGAAATTCCTGTACTGCCCTGGAAAGTCCGGAATGAAACCGCGCGGAGCTCTGATACTGGAATGGCCTGTATGGTTGATGGCCCTCGTTTCTGGAAAGATACGCGTCGCCATGCTGGAAAGAGCATGCAACAATATAATATAACAAGAGCACATTTAAAATAATAAATCGAAAACCTTTTACTACCGAGTATGAAATCGAACCTCGGTCCTCATGGTCTCGAGACAGGCACCTTAACCACGACTTGACATAGGGTTATGGTTACAGTGGTTATTGTATATGTCGCTACTTTTCCTCTTTCGTGCATCGTATATTTTCCTTGGCTGTAGAATTTGTGGCCGTAATTCACCGATAGCCCTTTAAACACGCTGAATCTTTTTCCAGGCTATCACGGGGGTTTACAAATGTCCTGTATTTTTATAATGCGTCGCTTTATTGCAGGCAAACCTCGAGGACGTCTCCGCTCCTCTACATTTACTCGTCTGTCACCAGAAGCTGCAGTGTATGTGCTCATGTCGCCTTTTCCCTTCCTTCCTGATGGCGACTACGTTGTTTGCCCTATAACCGACGTGACACTGCAGCATAAAATCGCTCTGCCTCATAACATCGTGCACGTAGAAAATAACAACGCTTATATTCCAGTCTTGAACTTTGACCTCTTTGTGCACGTTCTTCCTGAGGGCATTACTCTCGCCGAACTGACCCCACTGTCTGACGTCACAGTTACCGTTCTTTTGCCTGACCCCACTACGAAAGTATCGACACGACCTGCACCGTCCCATCTCCGGAGGCCCGCATATCAGGATGGTTGCACCTAATTTGCGCCCTGACCGTGCTACAGCACTTAAGAGTCTTCTGAATTCGTACAGCGATATTTTGATTTTGGTGACCGCCCCTTAGGACAAACGTCTCTCGTTACACATCGTATCGACACCGGAGACGCCCGCCCAATTCACAGAAGACCTTATCGAGTCGCCTTTTCTGAACGACGCATCATAAAAGATGAAGTGGCCAAGATGTTAGCAAAAAACATTATAGAGCCTTCTAGCAGTCCCTGGGCGTCGCCTGTCGTGCTTGTTAAAAAGAAGGACAATACCTGGAGATTCTGCGTTGATTACCGACATCTCAACAAAATTACAAAGAAAGACGTTTACCCGCTCCCCAGGATAGATGATGCCTTGACTGCTTGCACGATGCCAGCTACTTCTCTTTCATTGATCTTCGTTCCGGTTATTGGCAGATCGCAGTCGACAAACGGGACCGAGAGAAAACCGCCTTCGTCACTCCCGATGGCCTTTATCAATTCAAGAAAACGCCTTTCGGCTTGTGTAATGTGCCCGCAACATTCGAGCGCATGATAGATAGATAGATAGATAGATAGATAGATAGATAGATAGATAGATAGATAGATAGATAGATAGATAGATAGATAGATAGATAGATAGATAGATAGATAGATAGATAGATAGATAGATAGATAGATAGATAGATAGATAGATAGATAGATAGATAGATAGATAGATAGATAGACAGACAGACAGACAGACAGACAGACAGACAGACAGACAGACAGACAGACAGACAGACAGACAGACAGACAGACAGACAGACAGACAGACAGACAGACAGACAGACAGACAGACAGACAGACAGACAGACAGACAGACAGACAGACAGACAGACAGACAGACAGACAGACAGACAGACAGACAGACAGACAGACAGACAGACAGACAGACAGACAGACAGACAGACACAGACAGACAGACACAGACAGACAGACAGACAGACAGACAGACAGACACAGACAGACAGACAGACAGACAGACAGACAGACAGACAGACAGACAGACAGACAGACAGACAGACAGACAGACAGACAGACAGACAGACAGACAGACAGACAGACAGACAGACAGACAGACAGACAGACAGACAGACAGACAGACAGACAGACAGACAGACAGACAGACAGACAGACAGACAGACAGACAGACAGACAGACAGACAGACAGACAGACAGACAGACAGACAGACAGACAGACAGACAGACAGACAGACAGACAGACAGACAGACAGACAGACAGACAGACAGACAGACAGACAGACAGACAGACAGACAGACAGACAGACAGACAGACAGACAGACAGACAGACAGACAGACAGACAGACAGACAGACAGACAGACAGACAGACAGACAGACAGACAGACAGACAGACAGACAGACAGACAGACAGACAGACAGACAGACAGACAGACAGACAGACAGACAGACAGACAGACAGACAGACAGACAGACAGACAGACAGACAGACAGACAGACAGACAGACAGACAGACAGACAGACAGACAGACAGACAGACAGACAGACAGACAGACAGACAGACAGACAGACAGACAGACAGACAGACAGACAGACAGACAGACAGACAGACAGACAGACAGACAGACAGACAGACAGACAGACAGACAGACAGACAGACAGACAGACAGACAGACAGACAGACAGACAGACAGACAGACAGACAGACAGACAGACAGACAGACAGACAGACAGACAGACAGACAGACAGACAGACAGACAGACAGACAGACAGACAGACAGATAGATAGATAGATAGATAGATAGATAGATAGATAGATAGATAGATAGATAGATAGATAGATAGATAGATAGATAGATAGATAGATAGATAGATAGATAGATAGATAGATAGA
Source organism: Amblyomma maculatum (assembly GCF_055883805.1). Lineage (NCBI taxonomy): Eukaryota > Metazoa > Arthropoda > Arachnida > Ixodida > Ixodidae > Amblyomma > Amblyomma maculatum. Next base: position 85,249,918 of record NC_139353.1, read on the forward strand.
TAGATAGATAGATAGATAGATAGATAGATAGATAGATAGATAGATAGATAGATAGATAGATAGATAGATAGATAGATAGATAGATAGATAGATAGATAGATAGATAGATAGATAGATAGATAGATAGATAGATAGATAGATAGATAGATAGATAGATAGATAGATAGATAGATAGATAGATAGATAGATAGATAGATAGATAGATAGATAGATAGATAGATAGATAGATAGATAGATAGATAGATAGATAGATAGATAGATAGATAGATAGATAGATAGATAGATAGATAGATAGATAGATAGATAGATAGATAGATAGATAGATAGATAGATAGATAGATAATGTTTATTTGAGTGTGCCTCAACAGCCAAGTGGCCTAAAGGAGCGCACACTAGGTCAGATACATCAGAATACTTAATAACATTTAAAACCAGGCATGAAAACAACAATTATGCAAATATGTCCGTGTCAATAAACGCTTTGTTTTACAAGCTTTGTATACGAGTCATTGGACAGTTGGCGTGCAAATCTGGATAAAATGTGTCAGAACATTTTGCAGCCTTTGCATGCGGCACACGAAAATTCAATGACATCAGTAAGGTCTCACAGTTAATGAAACCACGCACAATTTTTTGCAAAAACTGCATGTCACGTATGAGTCGCCTGTCGCCAAGAGTACACATTTTGAGGTCTGCCAAGAGAGAATCGTAGTCGTAGAAACGGCGGCGTCCAATATATCTGTCATAAAAGATGCGTATGAACTTACGCTGGACATTTTCAATTTTTGCGCAATAGGTGGCAAATAAGTTATTCCAGGCCACTGACGCGAACTCAAGACGCGGTCTCAAAAGGGCACAGCATAGAGTGCGTAGACATTCGTGCCGTTGAAATTTTTTTGTTAGTCTGGAGATAAGACCGATATGTCTCAATGCGCATAACACAATTGAATTTACATGCAATCTAAAATCAAGCCTTGAATCAACAACAACACCAAGGTCTCGTACATGGGCCACACGAGAAATATGACCCGCCAAAAGTGTATAATCAAACACAACTGCGTCGCGTTTCCTAGTTAGAGACAAGACGGCAGTTTTCTTAATATTCAACTTCAAGCGATTCAACAAACATCATTTCTCGACGTTGTTAATGTCAGCTTGTAATAGGCGGCAGTCCTCAATATCTTCAATATTACGGAATAATTTGAAATCATCTGCGAAGAGCAAAATTGTCGAGTCCTTGACATGTAACGGCAAATCATTAACAAACACTAAAAACAACAACGGTCCTAAGTTGGAGCCTTGAGGCACTCCCGAAGATGATAGAAATTCGTTGGACACACAGCCGGAAAATCGGACCATGTTACGGCGGCTGCCAAGGTAGCTTTTGAACCATCTACAGTACATGGGGCAAAGTCCGTATCTTTCCATCTTCATCAGAAGTACCTCATGGGAAACCGTATCGAAAGCTTTAGTCATGTCAAAGTAGACTGCGTCTACCTGACCGCGATTAAATACATGTGGGCCAGTATAATCAAGAAAGCTGCATAAATTCGTTTCCACAGATCGACCTTTTAAAAACCCGTGCTGCAGAAGAGATCCTCTGCTTGAAGTATGAGCCCATGCGTTCGTACATAACCATTTCAAAAACTTTCGCAAAAGAACAAATCAGTGACACAGGTCGAATGTTGTTCACATCACAAGCGTCGCCAGACTTGAATACAGGAACAACTACTGACAATTTCCAATGACAAGAAAAAACACCAGTTCGCAATGATAAGTTAAACAAATGTGCTAAAACAGGGCCAAAAATGTCAGCGCATCCTTTGATTACGAAGCTAGGAATTTCATCAACTCCAGTTGAAAGTTTTGGCTTAAGTTTCTGAATCACCAAAAGAACCTCATGCTCGGTAACATTATCATAAGCCAAACAGTCAGCGCTGTCTTCAGAAGTGATAAGAGCTGGTGCGTTATCATGGCGCACAAAACAAGAGCTGAAGTGATCAGCAAAAGCTTGGCACACATCTTGAGGTTTAAAACAGATACCATCGCGCGTCTTTATCACAGCAGCACTAACCTTATCATTTCATTGCTTGCGCACAAAATCCCAAAAACTGTTTCGTTCCTTTTTGAAGTTCTGTTCAAGAAGTTTGTGGTACTCGGCTTCATCACGTGCAATCAGTTTTTTCACAATTTTTCTGCACAATGAATATCTTTGGTACCAATACTCACTTTCTGATTTCACGTAGAGTTTATGATACTTCTGTTTTTTCTTCAAGTAATGTCTCAAATCGCGCGAGAACCAGCAAGGAAATCTACACTTCTTCGATTTACGGCGTGGTATACATGTTTTCATTATACCCTGTACAACTGATGTAAGTAGCTCGACGCCTGTGTTTACATCATCAATCTCAAGCAATTCAGACCAGTCGTAGGCCTGAAGATCATTGTACAGCTTCAGGTAATTGCCATACGCGTATCTAAGTTTTTCTGGCACTATCTCACGCACTGGACGAAAAGACAAAAAGAACGACAAGGTAAACGGGCAATAATATTTGTCTATCAGAACAAAAGGATCGCGCACCGCTTGCACGCCGAAAAGAGGCACATTAGATAGAATTAGGTCTAAAATGTTTCCAGCACAGTTCTTCATTGCATTGCATTGATGTAAACCATGGAAATTACTAAAATCAATTAAACATTCGGCTTTTTCTCAAGTTGCTGTGCAGTCACTAGTGACCAAACCAGTGGACCAATCGACCTTAGGAAGATTAAAGTCTCCGTAAATGTGAACCTTGTATTTCGAAAAATCGTTTTTTTCCCCAATATCTAAGAAATGATCGGTAAAAACGTTAGGAGCAGAATTTGGTGGAAAGTAGTAACAGCCAACTAGATAGTGCGATTTGTCACACGTTGGAATTTCCAACCACACACATTCTTCGTATGTCTCCAGGTCTGGTCTCCTAAATGCATTTAGCAAAGAACGGCAGGCTATCAGAACTTCGCCCCCGTATTTAATCTTGTCAGAATAGACCCTGTCGGCCCTGAAGACAGCATACTCATCTGTGAAATAAGACGCACTTGAACATGATGAGTTTAGCCACGTTTCTGTCAGGCATATAATGTCATACTCACATTCGTATGCATTCGCGAAGAGAGCTTCCGTTTTAGTTCGCAGCCCTCTCGTGTTTTGGTAATACAGCTTAATTTCCTGTGCCATTTTCGGTTGTAGCTAGAGAACGTTAGGGTCATCGAAGCGCCGTGAGGACCACAGCTTTCCATAGAAAGGGCGAAATACACAACCATCAGGCCACACTTCCGGATTGTTCACAAGCTCAAATAAATGCTCATCCAGAGAAACGTGAAATGAGCAATATGTATCGTACTTCGTTTTGAGTTTCGTGCAAGTAACAACTTCGTCACCTATTGTATTCGCCAAAAGTTCCTGTATGTCCGACGCCGTTGTTGTCGGGTCCAGGCGAGAAACAAATAAGCTTTTCTTCGCCGGTAGTTTGGGCTCTACTTTAAGCATGGACTGCTTAGATGTGCCAAACGTTGCTCGAGGCCGAGAGGGTTGGCCCACCGCTTTCAACGGGCGTGGCAGATGAGTACTCCGGTCCTGAGCAGGAGGCTTCGGAGGAGGGGCCGACATTCCAGCGGGAAGATTTACCGCCACAGCTGAAGCGTAGTTGCGAGATTCCGAGCAGTCAGAATTCGAACACTCACACTGGCTGGCGGTACGAACAGATGCACTCAGGCCACTCAAAGAATCACGCAGGAGCGCGTTTTCCGCACGAAGCCGTCGCACCTCATCCGTCAACGCATCCATTCGAATAGCCATTTCCCGTAGCATTAAAATAACACTCGATGAAGCATTGACGGAATCTGAATCTTGAAAATCCAGGGAAGAGCGTTGCGCTTCGGGGGGCGTTTCCGTGTTGCTAGTTCCGCAGATAAGCCCCTCCGCCGAAGGATCACGCCGCTTCACGCAATGAACACATTTGTACTTGCTGGCCCCTGATTCCATTAGGATGTTGTATTCCTCGGCCTGTATGTTGATGCATTTGCAGTGAAAACGCTGTTTGCAAGACGCGCACGGCAAAAATTGCTGCCTGCCACGAATGGGCTGGGAGCAGTGCGCGCATGCGTCCGCACCGGCCGCCATCTTGGCTTGGGACTCGCTCCTGCGCGGTTTGAAATGGACGACGTGCTTGTGCTATCTCGATGACGTCATTGTATTTTCTTCTACATTGGAGAGCCATCTCCATCGCCTTGATGCCATTCTTGGCGTCTTCCGAAGAGCTGGCCTACAGCTGAACTCGAAGAAATGTAGCTTCGGTCGACATGAACTCAAGATGCTCGGTCACGTGGTCGACGCCTGTGTCGTTCAAACCGATCCACACAAAATACGTGCTGTAAGTGCATTTCCTATACCCCGTTGTACCAGTGACGTGCGTAGTTTACTTAGGCTTTGCTCCTATTTTCGGCGGTTTGTACCCAACTTTGCAGAGACGGCTCGTCCACTCACCAATCTTTTGAAGAACGACGCTCCATTTTGCTGGGACCAAGAACAATCCCAAGCCTTTTCTGCGCTCATTGCAGCCCTCACCAACCCGCCCATCCTGGCACACTTCAATCCTTCGGCACCGACAGAGGTATGCACCGACGCCCGACGCCAGTGGTCACGGTATTGGTGCCATACTCGCCCAACCGCAGATGTGTCGCACTCGCGTCATTGCTTATGCCAGTCGCCTCTTTTCTGGCGCTGAACGAAATAACTCGATCACAGAACGTCAGTGCTTAGCCCTCGTGTGGGCCATTACGAAGGTTCGCACTTACCTGTTTGGCCACCCGTTCTCCGTCATCATCGACCACCATGCCTTATGCTGGCTTTCTACGCTGAAGGACCCTACTGGTCGCCTGGGCCGTAGGGCCCGCCGCCTTCAGGAATACACTTTTTCTGTCGTTCACATGTGTGGCCGGCTGCACGCTGACGCTTACTGCCTGTCCCGCAACCCGGTAGATCCGCCACATGCGAGCGAGTGCGACGATGACACATATGTGTTGCCATCTCTGACCTTTCAAACATTCACCATGAACAGCGCTTAGACCTCAAGCTTTGCAGCATTATCAATCGCCTCAGCACTGATCACCTTGATGCTGCCCTTGCTCTGTTTGTGCTCTACAACGGCACCTTATACCGACGGAATTTTCGACCAGATGACGCCGAGTTTTTGCTCGTAGTCCCCGAACACCTGCGTACCACCGTTCTTCAACAGCTGCACGACGCACCTACAGCGGGTCATCTTGGCGTATCTCGTAGGCACGATAGCGTCAGCCGCCGCTTCTTTTGGCCAGGCCTTTATCGCTCTGTTCGTCGTTACGTGGCTTCTTGTGACTGGTGTCAGCGACGGAAGAAGCCCTCGGTTATGTCTGCTGGATCCTTGCAGCCAATCGACATCCCAGTAGACCCGTTTTGCCGAGTTGACCTCCTTGGTCCTTTCCTACTTTCTGCGTCGAGGAATAAATGGATTGCGGTGGCCGCAGATTATACTACGCGCTACGCTGTCACCCGAGCGATACCCACCAGCTGTGCAACTGACGTGGCTGCGTTTCTTCTCCACGACGTCATCCTGCTCCATGGTGCTCCACGCCAGCTGCTCACTGACCGTGGTCGGTGCTTTCTTGCTCGAGTAGTCGACGAAATTCTTTGGTACTGCTCCATTAAGCATAATTTTGCCACCGCTTACCATCGACAAACGAACGGCCTCACCGAACATCTCAACCGCACGCTCACGGACATGCTGTCAATGTATGTTTCGAATGATCACCGTGACTGGGATATTACTTTGCCGTTTGTAACGTTCGCGCACAATTCCTCTCGTCACGACACAATGGGCTACTCACCGTTTTATCTTGCCGCGACCCTCCTCTTCCTTTTGACAGCGTACTGCCTCCCACCGCTAACGCCAGTTGCTACGTTCGTGACGCCATCTCCCGAACTGACGCAGCCCGTGTTATTGCTCGCCGCCAACTGGCCTCCTCCAAAAATTCTCAACAACGGCGCCATGATTCTCGCCACCGGGATGTCCACTACTCTCCGGGCTCTCTTGTCTTACTCTGGACTCCCGCTCGTAAAGTTTGAGAAGCTCTTGCCACGCTACGCAGGACCCTACCGTGTTTTACGGCCAGTCACTCCCGTGACATACGAGGTCGCCCCTGTACATCCGCCGCGACAGTCCTCTGTGCCACGTACCGAGATTGCTCATGCCGCCAGAATGAAGCCGTACTACCCTTGCAGTAGTTCGTCCTAGTGCGCACCGGGACTGTGTTTTTCGTGGGGGAGGGGGGGGGGGGGTAATGTGACATATATGCCAAAGACGACAACGATCAGCAACAGTGACACAGAAAAAGGCAAAGTGGTAGCAACGTTTGGGGCTAGAAGAAGGTTGATGCTGCTGTGCTTCTTTGCTTTGTGTGCTGTGCTATCCTGGACTAACCTTTGTGCACTAACCTTGCCACGTATCAATATCATAATTTATTAGTGCTGATCTGTTTTTCATCGTCTACGAACGCTTGTAAGTTTTCCTACATACAGAGATATCCGGTGCACTACTACTTGTAATACTGGGCGTTTTAGCTTCACGTGCTACCACCGGAGCCGCGACGTCAATGAATACACTTCCGACTGATCGGTTTCAATAAGTAAACATTCGAGAAAGCGTCTCCCGGTGTGCGGCTATCTGCACACCTTTCGATGGTCAACGATGTTTGTTTATTTTTTCTCGAGCAGTTTTATGTCGTCGCTAGCGAAATGATACGTTCGTGCTTCCACTTTCGCGTTGAAGGCGGCAGATCTTCAGTCGCAGATATGAAGACGCACCGCAAGAATCTCCAAGCTGGAGCGACTCTTGTACGCCTTGCAAGTGTTCGGGTGACTCCCAAATGCCCAGAAGTTGGTTCATTGTGGGAAGCTTGTAAAATTTCACCACATAGATACATAGGTACAACAATCAGGTATGGCGTTTGGCTGGCGGAAAAGTTTATTTTCATGAGAATACTATCGCGCACACATAACGATAACACAACACGCTTCAACGCTCTCGGAGCAGTTGTGCATGCACCATTTACATAATCCATGATCTGACGAAGTTGGATAGCTGCAGAATGTCTTTAAACGAGGCACTCTGCGCTGATGGCATTTAACAGTATGGCGTCGTGGGGGGATCTGCAGGGACTTGCGAGAGGTTGTCGGCGTCCGAATGCTGGCGGCCAGACGTGACAGTTATGTCGAATTCCTGTAGTCGGAGACTCCATCTTACAAGGCGGGCTGGTGGGTAATTTAGGTTCGTGAGCCAACATAGGGCATGGTGCTCAGTTACAACTTTGAACGGTTTCCAATAAAGATATGGCTGGAATTTCGACATAGCCCACACAATGGCAAGACATTATTTTTCTGTTGCAGGATAGTTCGATTCCGCTTTAACAGACAGCGACTGGCGTAAGCAATCACACGTTCTTGACCGTCCTGGATTTGAACTAGAACGGCGCCCAGACCTACGGCGCCCAGACCTGCTTGCATCGGTGTGAGCGCCGTGTCGGCGCTTTCGTAAAAGTGAGCCAATATGGGAGGTGCTTGTAGGCGATGTTGAAGATTTTGGAATGCTTGTATGTGTGGTGTGTCCCAACTTGTGAAAGGCATGTCTGTCTTCGTCAGACGTGTTAGGGGCTCGACGAGTCGAGCGAAATCTTTGACGTAGCGCCGGTAGTAAGCATTTAAGCCAAAACTTTGTCGGACAGCTTTATGGCCTTGGGGCGGAGGGAAGTTGGCAATAGCGGCCGTTTTTTCGGGATCCGGCAGGGCACCAGCGTGGCTTACGACATACCCCAAGAACTTAAGCTCGGTGTAAGCAATATGGCACTTCTCGTTCTTTAAAGTAAGGCTAGATGATGCTTTGGCTTGCAAAACAGTTTTAAGGCACCGAAGGTGCTCCTCAACCGTTGAAACGGAGACCACAACGTCCTCAAGGTAAACGAGACACGTCGGCCACTTGAGATCTGCAAGTACGGTGGCCATAAGCCGTTGGAAAGCAGCCGGCGCAGAGCAGAGACCAAAGGGCACAGCATTAAACTCGTAGAGCCCATCCGGAGTAATAAACGCCGTTTTCTCTCGGTCCCTCTCCTCTACTTCTATTTGCCAGTAACCGGATTTATGGTCCTTTGAAGAAAAATATTTCGCGGAGCAGAGAGTATCCAAAATATCGTCGATAAATGCCAGAGGACAGACGTCTTTCTTCGTAACTGTTTAGCCGGTGGTAATCCGCACAAAACCTTAGCGTACCATCTTTTTTCTTTACGGGAACGCCAGGTGCAGCCCACGGACTCGGCTCGAGCTGGATGACATCATCTCGAAGCATCTTTTTCACTTCGCGAGTGATAGCGGCGCGTTCAGTCGGCGACACTCGGTAAGGTGAATGTCTGAGAGGTGGCACGGTATCATCTGTAATAATGCGCTGCTTGGCGCGATCAGTTCTACCAACACGTGAATTATTGGAGAATGTCACCCGATTGCGCTGGAGGAGCTCGTTCACTTGGCGATGCAGCAGTTGGGAGAGCGCAGGCTTAATATCGAAGTGTAAATTGGTGTAGGCGTCTGCACTTCGGTCAATGACAGCGTCGCAAGTACAGAGGCGTTTCGAACGTGCATAATACCGCAAATGTGAGCCACTACAGTCCCAACACTTAAATGCTGCTGCTCACCTCCAAATTCGTCAGTACAACATCTTTCTTGCCATATTCGAGGCGAACTCTCCTCTGGCGACAGCAAGACTTCGCTCAAAAAGCAGAATCGTTTTGCTTTCCACGACACCTTCAAAGTTTCGTAGTGTCTACGCGGCAACAGACGTCAGACGTCATCACGCTGGAAAGGGGCGGAATGGTAACGTGATCATCGAGAATGTACAATGCCGTTGGGCGGTCTGACGCACTGTCTATTGTGTTCTCCATCAATAACGTCACTGACTGACTAAAGGAGAATGATGCAATGATGCAGTGTAGTGATGCAATGGAATGCCCGAGTCCTGCGTGGTCGGCTGAGTGACTTCCAACAGCGGGTACAGAAGTACCGATTTTCTGTGATAGTGATCTGTGAGTCCAACATGCCGGCTGCTTTCCGCCTTTCTGGATACGTTCCTCTGTGGTCTCGAGAAGCAGACGAAACAATCAAAATGCTGGTGTGTGTACACCAAGACATTGCTCACGTCCGCCATGCTCTACAACCCCACAACAAGAATCACTATATCTGTTTGACATTAACTCTGAAAGGACGAGTATGTTCTGTAATTGGCGTTTATATTCCGCCGAGGGATGGCTTGGACAAGTCATATCTATTTTCAACTGTGCAGTGTTGTGCAGCTCCTCATATTGTGGGTGACTTTAATGCTCACCCCCCTCAGTGCCATAATGAGCAATCGAGGAAGAGACCTGGCAGACTTTATGCATAAGCAAGATCTCGTCAATATAAACGACGGCTCCACCGACGTTTCTACGCGGAACAACCTACAGGAGCTGTTTGGATGTGGCGTTTGTATCCAGAAGCCTCCATTCCTCTGTTTATTGGTGTAGTGATGTGGAAATGCATGGGAGTGATCACATACCAACGTACGTGTGCATCAAGTGGTTCACACCTGCCACTTCACCTCGTGTGCAATACACAGACTGGCCCGCCTTTAGGGCGTCGGTGGAGACTTCCAGCGTCGACCTCCAGTCACCATCTCAAATAGAGGGCCTCATTGCTTCCTCTCGTATTCAAAACACTCGATATGTTTGTGTGCCGGCGTCGGTGTCCAGCATCGACGCGGAATTCGAACGGCTTCGCGCGGTCCGTCGGCAGGCTGAAAGGAAGTGCAGGAGAACGAAATCCGCGCAAGATCTCGCACTTTATCGCAAAGCTAAACGACAAGTTTTACGCCACCTGGAGAGGTTAGGGCGACAACGTTGGAGGCAGTTCTGCTCATCACTGGAACTCCGCAAGCCCATGTCGCGTATCTGGCATGTTGCGAGAAGCTTGCGCACACCTACGAAAGAAAGGCATCCTTTTCGTGCCCTGGCCCTTTATCAACACCGCAATAAAATTGCCGTAGCTGAAGATTTTTGTAAAATGGTTGTGGGCACAAACCAGCCACAGTTACCAGTTTCAGAGGTTTTTGCGCCACTTTCGCCGAGTGATAAGTACGACTTGCCCTTTTCAATGGCTGAATTAGACGCCGCTCTTGCTTCTTGTCGGCATTCGTCTGTACCTTATTCAACATTATCAAACCTAGGCAAGGATCGCAGAACTGCACTACTTAAATATTGCAATGATATATGTGCTTTGAATCTTTGAACTTCACCATAGTTGACTACATGCAAAACGACAACGCTTCCAGAAAGTTAGAGGTACTGATGCCGGAAGAATTCTGAAAAGGCATTGCTCCAAATTGATCGATAGAATCGGTGACTACCTGTCAGACGTTTTCTTGAGGCACGGAGTAGTAAAGATATTTGATGGCGATAGAGAAAACACCAGCGTCAGTTATATTGTTCTGTACGAAGAACTGAGACCGAATGATCAATACGACTTGCCCTTTTCAATAGCTGAATTAGACGCCGCTCTTGCTTCTTGTCAGCATTCATCTGCACCTGGTCCTGACGGGATTACTTATTCAACATTATCAAACCTAGGCAAGGATCGCAGAACTGCACTACTTAAATATTTCAATGATATATGGGCTTCTGGTACTGTTCCTGAACACTGGAAGATTAGCCGCCTGGTTTCTCTTTTGAAGCCTGGAAAGCCCCCTCTCGAACTTACCTCATACCGGCTAGTTGCACTGGCAAGCTGTGTTGGAAAAGTTATGGAGAGAATGGTGCTGGCAAGACTTGAGTGCTTTTTAGAGAGTAATAATCTTTATTCGAATACGATGACTGGATTTCGCCGGGAACGCTCTTCCATCGACAGCGTCATCAACCTTGTGGCGACAGTACAACACGAAAAGCGTCACCGTCGACTAGTAGCTGCTCTCTTTCTAGATATAAAGGGGGCTTGTGAAAAAGTCCTCCATGCTTTTCTTGATGGATTTGACGACGTGGGAGTTGGTGGCCGGCTGTACTTGTGGATAGTGAGCTATCTCAGTGGCCGGCCTTTTTACATGGCTACGCCTGAAAGAGATACCAGCCGCTATCAGGTCGGTCGCGGAGTTCCACAGGGAAGAGTCCTCAGCCCAACTTTATTCAACATTGCGCTAATTGGCCGGGTGAGTGAACTACCAACTAACATTCACATCAGTGCATATGCTGGGGATATCTGCATTTGGGGTTCTGGTTCGACCCGTCCACAACTACGTGCGAGATTGCAACGAGCTGTGTCATCGACATCGATATACCTACGGCGTCAAGGTTTACTTTTAGCAGCAGAAAAGTGTGCAGCGATCGCATTTACGGGAAAATGTGTCAGCCGCTACCAGATTACTCTTCATGGAATAGTAATACCGTACATATACAGGCACAGATTCCTGGGGGCAATAATTGGCCACCGACTATCCTGGTCGAAAATATTACTATGGTGAAGCAAAGGCTAATTAATTTTTGCCGTGTACTTCGTTTCATAGCCGGCATGAAATGGGGACCAACTGAGCGCTCCTTAAAGGGGCCCACAAACACCTCCCGAGAACTGCTCGCAAACTATCTCAGTCGCTAGGTTATGCTGCGATACACATCTGAACGTAATAAAACACGTCTACGCGCAGCACAGGTCCCGCTGTCCTATTCGAAAGTTGGCGCTCTCTTTCCGTCGACTTTTGCGGTCCCCGTTCTCCTCTGTGCAACGCGTCTAAGTACATGCGTTTTCGAATGACTATTGGTCTGCCTCCTTGTGACGTCACGCATCCATAAAACTACCAATTATGCCAAAATAATTGTAATACGTTTACTTTTAGTTATCAGGAAAGAAAATTAGAATGTTTTGCAGACAGAAACATTTTTTGAAAGCTTTTTTTCCTTCCACTTCCGGTCTCACGCTGGAATCGCGGTAACCACGGCGCGGTTGGCGCTGTCGCGCGCGGCGGCCTCATTTTAGTTCCCTGCGGGGCGCTTTCAGCCTGTGTATGTTCTCGTTTCTCGTATCGCCCATGAGAAATACACTTCGAAATTGGCTTACCGGTCTCCAGCATTAGGTCGGTGCCTTAAATGCCGTGCCCCAGTGCACCGCGCCGTACGTAGTGCAGCAAAATTTCGGAGGCAACCGCTCCATTCCCGTGTCCACCAAACCAAAATACGCATCTCGGATTGAGTCAAGGCGACAACATACGCTGGTAAGTAATTTCTTTACTAGCCTGAATATCGTGCACAGATAAACGACGGTTTCACGGGTGCAATGAGTTAGTCATTGTTGTGATGTATCAATACTATAGCGGCTTTTAAAATCCTACCGTCTCAACTGTTGACTTGATTGCATCAAACTCGTTTTTTCACGTAGTAAGTTTGTAGCGTATGAACTTTTCTCTTATAGTAAATTAGTGAAGATAACTATACGTACCGGGATCGGCCGTGCGCGATGCGCGAATCCGTGGTATCGTGTGCCGGCGTTGACAGCTTTCGGCCCCTGATACTGGCGCAGATTACGGGTTCTCATTGTACGCAGCAGCAACGAATTAAGCACCCTTACCTAACTTATTACGAGAAAATAAAAGTTACCGCAATATCAAAGCTCCGTGTGCAGTTTCACCACAAACGACTGAGCGGTTGAGCCGGAGAGATACAAGACGACGCGGTAAACACGTATTAGGATTCGCATGCTGTATCTGCCCCTTGCAAGGTTTCACATGACGTGCAGAGATGAGGAGGCACAAAAAAAATCAATGAAAACAACTTTATTTCGAGACAAGGCCTACAGAATTTCTCTAGATAAGTCCTAGAGCATATTCCATTATGTCCTGAGGCAGTAAACAATTGACGTTATTAAAAAAAACATTCTCTCCGCGGCGAAGCGCTGCGCTTTCTTAGTCGCTCAGCAGCATAAATTGCCGCTAAGAACACAGTAATATTTCTCGCACATAATAATAATCAGCGCAATTACACTGTTGTCTTGTAAACTGTGTACCTTAACGGATGGGGAACAGCGAGCCTGTGAAAAGAGAGATCTGACATGGTAACTTGTGAAGTCGGCTCACTTTAATTACTTCCATTTACTTCCAGCGTGGCCTCAAGAAGCTGAACAACTCTGATCGGCATAATTATTCGCAATCTAGCTTTACACACACCCTGAATCCAAGTTGCTCTGCCTTTCCTACTTTTTGTTTCAAGCGGCAGCTTTGATGCAATACTTGGAGGGCCTGCGAGTGGTCGCACAGCATGTGGAGTTGCCGCGATAAGCAAACAGCAACATGTTTTGTGTGCACTTTTGCTTGGCCGCAGCCAGAAGCGAAACACAGAGACATGGGTACATCAAGACTGCACTCACTCCAACAGAAAAAGTAATATGAAACTGCTCTCTAGCTATTGTTAGTCGCAGCAAACAAATTTAAACAATTGTTTTGGCTCCAGCGGCCAATGCTTTGCGGCGCTGATGCCAGTCTGTTGAGTATTTGGGTTAACTATACTGACAGTTGTATTGTGCAATTGAATAGTCATAATGAAGCACAAATCTGTGCCTTTGTACAGCAATTAGTTCTTCTTTTGACGGTCTTTCATAGGCATCAGTCATAAGGTGGCGCTCTGAAGCTATGCTTGAAGCTGTCTCTCTGTGAAGAGCCCTGAGACCGTTTCTCCGCATCCTGGAGGAGCCTCTGGACGTACGTTACGTGAAATAGCCATCGTGATTACAACAGTTCACTTTGATGCAGTTGTTCCAATCATCTGTAAATCAAACTGGCTTCTGAAGTACCCTATCAGTGATAGCAGTCATCGTGAACATTGTTTCCTACTTGTGGCGACTATTCATCACACTACGTTTGGTACTATTGTAGCACACCTGCTGCTGTGAAATGCGTAAATAAATGCTGGTATCTTTCTTCTTAAATTTTGTTTTACCGCAGCGTAGACTATCATTGTAATTTTCTCATTACCGTTGGCGCTAGCGGAGCAGTCATGCAGTTTTTCGAGCCATGCGCAGTTTTTTTAAACTACCTCACATAAAATGTCATAGCGTTGGTGTCATTGCCTAACAAGTATTATGATGACTTATTATGCCTACATGATGTCGGCTTTACATGTAAATATGCTGAATATGTTCGATTCATGCTTAGGGACATGTAAACAGCGAGCGAATAACAGCGCTCCCGCCCTCGCACCGACGTTCGTACCCGTGCGCCTCGGCATCTATGTCAATGGCGCCCTGAGCGACGGGAGCGGCAGCGCCGCGCAACTTTACTCGATGGCGCCGCTGTATTGCTCGCGCGGCGCGTTGACAGGCACAAAGAGTATAGAGGAGGCTATGGTAGAGCGAATCTTTGAACTTCACCATAGTTGACTACATGAAAAACGACAACGCTTCGGGAAAGTTAGAGGTACTGATGCCGGAAGAATTCTGAAAAGGCATTGCTCCAAATTGATCGATAGAATCGGTGACTACCTGTCAGATGTTTTCTTGAGGCAGGGAGTAGTAAAGATATTTGATGGCGATAGATAAAACACCAGCGTCAGTTATAATGTTCTGTGTGAAGAACTGAGACACTTCCACTGCGCTTCTGACAAGAAAAGGATCCCATATGGGCAGAATGGACAGAGTCTGCTAAGGGTTCCTGGCAAGAGCACGTTGCGAAGTCCCCCTTTCGGTCCCCCTTTCCTGGATATTGGATATGACAGTCATCGACCACAGCGATCACCTTTGCTGGCGCTATGAGCCCCGTGCACGAGAATGTTTCCTGCCATACACGTCTGCCCATTCCAAGGTTCCTCAAACGACTAGTTTCCACAGGTGCCCTCCAAAAGGCCATAACCAGGTCGTGTAAACACCTGGTTCAGAGCAGTTTCCACGCTCAGATGGAACAGTTGAAGTTAGCAGGCGTTCCGGCTCATGTTTTGTTCAGTGTTGTTGAGGGTTTATAAGGATAGTGCCAGGTCTCTGTGGGCTGCAAACAACAGACAGCGCTGAACTGGAAAAACATTGTGGTTTTTCCATACGTGCATCAAGTGACCCATCAACTTAAGCGTGCCGCGCGCAGGGTTGGCGTACATGTTTTGTTCAGTACCCCATACAAACTGGAGCGTATGTGCAAGAAGGGTAAATTTTCAGGTCCTCGAATGAGTGCATATAACAAGAGGCATAATAAGCATTTTGTTGCCTGCCACACCCAGGTTGTTTACGAGGTGCTTTTTTCTTGTGGGATCTCGTATGTTGGTCAGACGGGGCGATGCATCAATGATCACCTCATAGAAGATGCCTCGTCCCCTGCTGGCATTGTATCCAAAGTAACTTGGCGCTGCGTTGTAAGTCTTGTGAGAATGGCGTCCCGCTTTTTGGACAGTGCGTTATTCTAAAATGCTACACTGAAAAGCATACCAGGGACATCTTTGAAGCTCTTGCGATCGCCCGAAAAGGCACTTCATGCGCAAGCATACCTTCTGTTTCGTTGTCGCACCACGAGATTGCCTATTTTCACCTCTATTGATGAGCATGACGTTTTTAAGTGTTAAAATTGTGGCCTTCTTCTTTTCCTTCCTGAGCTCAGTGTATTAATACATTCGCGCTTTGAATACATTCAGTTGTTAGTAGCACTCGGGCTGTTCACTTCCTTGTCTCCGCTCCAGCGATATTTTCTTCAAATATGCTCAGTCAGTCACCACCTCGCCCAGCAGCACACTTTGATGCACCCTCTTGCCGTAACGCTGTAAAGGTAAGCGCTCTAATACAGGATGCGTTTCGTAATAAAGCGACTTGCGCTTCTGCCCTAGTTTCTTGTGTTCTTATATTTAGTCGGCCATGACAGAACAAACTTGACGAGCATGGAACGATGCTGCAATCCTGAAACTAGAACCACCACAGCAGCTGCAAGAAAAAGAGCATCGGTCCGCTGTCCAAAGGCAAGCTGTTTAATATGTGTATACCACCCACTTCGCAACGTTACCGACGAATACCTGAAATGACCACAAGAAGCGACAACATCCATTTGAATTTTGAGAGGTATCAACATTTTGTGGCTCGCAGTGATTTTCCAGAGACGTACAACCCTATTGATATAGTTATTGAAAGTAATAGGCAGCGCAGTCTGAACGAAGAACAACACTTTATTTCCTCAGTGTCCTACTTGTGTCCCACAGTGTCCTTTGCAGAATTAGAGTACTTCAGTCTCATTTTATTTAGATTTTTCCACCCCATTACTTTTAAACAGTTTTACCGTTGCCGCTGGGTAGGTGCCAGAGGTTTATAAAGAAAATATTTCACGCAGGGTGGGCATGTCAGCAGCCTCAGTTCAACGTTGCGTGTTGCTTTTTGTAAGCGTTTACGTGCAAAGTGGCTTGTCTGCGTAAAACTGTCCTTTCTTTGTGTTGGTCGGGTAGTGGTTTAGAAGAAGCGAAGGCGGTGTTTGCTCTTTGTAAAACTAACTGTCGTTACAGGCGTCCATTTGAGGACGATGCGACTATGCTGTATGAGCGCTCGGCATCCCGGACACTTCGCAAATGTGACCGCTGTTTTTTGACACAGTTCTCGACGAACGGGGTCTGGCAATTCGGCTCATGTCCCTTTATTGAACTTTGACGTTGAGATTTATTGCCCTCTATAGCGTGTTGCATTCCGCAAAGCCTTCGGTCCGCTCACTTCACTGCGTCTTTTGCTTACTGCATAATTAAAAGGCTTTATTGTCAGTGGGATCTCTTTCATAGATATATAACGTTTTGAAGTTCCTTGAAATATTTAGTTCCGCATTAACTCATCTCACTGAAGTATGAAGTGCGAGAGAAGAATTAGAATCGCATACAGCAAGACAATATTTTAGTTGAATGAGACAGAGGGTGTCAGCTGATTTTCACTTCGCGGATTTGTGAGAGATCGTATTTTGTGAGAGAGGCCACTAAATACAGCCACAACAGCAACAGAAAAATTAGTAAAATTCAGCTAGTTGTTTCATACTAAAACAATTGCAACACCATTGCGAGAAAGAAGTATTAAGCTTATCTCCGGAATGAAACTCGGCGCAGGCATGATTTCGAACAACAGGAAGGGATAGTATTATCTAGTGTAGTATATTTCAAAGGCTTGTCGCCAGTTGTTTTTCTTACGCTTTATACATGGGCGTAGAAGGGACAACAAACTAATTTAGCGATGTCATGGGGGATTCTAAAACATCTTGCAGCAATTCAACACAAGATTTGATATTAACTTAAAAAATCTGTGCAGAAATCTTAAATGTGTACAGAAAACTGTGGCTCATCATCTGAAGCTTTGTCCTCTGCTCCACATATAAATGAAGCGTGCTGAATTAAGACGTTTTTGAAGATTTTGTGGTATTTTGATAAGGAGAGGTTCCGAGCCTATGAACTATTTGTGAATAATTTTTTCATGTATAGAATGCAATGCGCCTCGAAGCGGAAAAAAATAGGAATAGTTGAATAAGTGCTGAAAAGGTGCATTCTGGTTCATTCTTGATAGTGTATTCAAAAATCATTCTACTCGTTGATGTAGGCCATTACATCTCTCAGTTTCGGGCTAGATAAATCCCGATGCTGAGAGCCAACAAAACATTGCCTATAGGAATTCATAGCTCATTTCTGTTATCATTTGAACAGAATAAGCATTTACGCCGTGCCCGCCCACTGCCGCTATGAAGAACATGCCTAGTGTGCATGGTGGTAAAGAATACATCCAAACGGACATGAGAAGTTATAAGCATTAGTTTAAATGCGATTTTCTGAAATAGGGTGGCTCTCGTCTGAGATCTGTATCGAAGTTACCTACAGGATATAGATCATAATATAGATCGTAAACACTAGTAATTGGCGCACGTGGACAGGAGGAGCTGGCTCCTGCCTTTTTCATAACTGAGAAGGCTGAAGGCGGCTCAGATCCCCTAACACTGGCGAACCACCGCATTAAAATGTCTCTAATACAGTAGAGCCCGCCACTTGACTGCTCATCCTCAGAATACAGGTAAATAGTGAAGGCAGCGGGTAAATGAAACTGAATAACCACCGCACTATAAATATCTTAAGAGTGTTAGCTCCTTTATTTCACTTTTGGTTATTCCGGTCGGTCTGTGGGCTCCACATTCAAAGTGGCTGGCGTTTTACGTAAATTGAGGACATTGAAATTTCACAGTTAAAGCGATCGTCATCATGGTGGTATGGCGCCCTAGCAATCAAAGAAGGCATAGTCTAAGGTCCTCCTATGTCAGCTGGTGCCACCTAAAATGGTTACCACGCCATGGCTCTCATGTGGTGTCATCCAAGATTGCACCACCAAGCATTGCAGGTTCCCACTCGCGGCGCATGGCTGCCGGGCCAGCTGTTACCCTCATGCTGTTAGTCTAGTTTGTTTGCAATGGGCTCACAGATCCACCCAGTCGGAAACGCACCAAAAACCAGGAGCTTTGGTAGAACCCATCCTGCCGACCATCCTTTTTTATTCCCTTTAGCGCGCTCACGCAGTACACTCGCACCATGCTTGCTTCCTTGTCTAGCGCTCTTCCGCAGCGTGCGAGTAGCGCCATAACAATATATGGCAGCAGTACAGGGGCCGACATTGGGTCCCTTAAAGCTAAAATGGCTGCCAATATTGCGACCCACCCGTTTCGTGCTGCGTTCATAGTGGTGCGGACGATTCAGTATAATATGGAGCAGGGAATTAGTAGTCGATTAGATCCAAGTCAGCATCTTACAGCGGTATTTGTTCCTCGAAACTGCAATAACTCAATAAGGGCGACTTTCGCAGGGCTGTGGCGGCCCAACCAGTGGTCGCCGAAGGACGTCATATCAACGCCTAAGGAAGCCACTTCGTCGAGTTTCTAACTGCCGTGGCAGGCGAACCGGTGGTCGCAGAGACTCCATTTCGTAGGAGGGGGACGCTTCTTTATCGCAGTGGGGAGCCACTTTGTTGTGTTCAAAATAGTGAAGCAATGCGTGTATCTTTCGCGTCATCACATGCACGGTGACGAACACAGCATTCAAACATTGCAGCTTACGATCTTGCATTTAAACGCCAATCTGGTGTTTCTGCATTTATTTTTAATGTTACTCATTAAACTATATTTAGGCTCCAGCAGGTTGTATTCCTCGAATGCTTCTTTCGAGGCGCCGCGGCAAATTCTAGCAAGTGAATACGTCTGTGTATATTTAATTAGGTTATAATAACCCATTAACCCCTCCATATCACCGCATATCTCCCCGGTCTTCTATGATCTTCATGTTAGAGAATTGTTAAAACATAATTGCGACACTATCGCTATAATTGCAAGCCATTTAATGTTATAAACAGATTTCACTGAATTGGTTTCCCTTTTTTCAATGACATCACTGATAAATTTTATTGTGTAATATGCTTTTCAAGTCGGCAATTCTGAAGACGACTATGTTGCACCTGTTACACTTTTTCGTATTTTCTTGTAGGTGCCTCCAATCTCTTTCTTACTGCAATCATCCATCTGATTGAACGCATCAGTGAATGGTTCCATGCATATCGCTTTCATTGTTTCAAAGCACAGGCTCTCGTCGTTACCGTTGGCGTCTTCAAGTCCCCACAAGACACATATGGGCTTTCCTGCAAATGAAAAATACATATATATATATAAGAGCTTTTGTGAATGCATTTGGAAACGTAATGGAAATCATTTACGCTATCCACTGAAACATTACCTACTATATCATCGCAAGACACGCGAAAGAATATGCGGTCATTTGTTTAGTGCGCGCCTTGTTTTAACATAGTACAGACGTTTGTAAGTACCACTTAAAGAATATCGTATTTCGGCTGTGACGTTTTTGCCATGCTGGATGGTGACTCAGCCCGATAGCCAAATAGCAAATGAAAATTTCAGTTTACTTCAGCGTGATGAGCGCAAGCAAGCATTCAATACATGCCAGAATGAACGTATAGCATTCTGAGGCGCATTGCATATTGTAGCCCCGGTATGTGCTGGGCTGAGGCGCTCGTCAGAGAATGACGTGCTCACTTGGATACGTACATGCGTTCAGAGTTTTTAAAATATTCTCTCTTATTTTCATATAGTATACTGTAGGTAAGGCAGTACACGTTCGGAGTTACTTTCGCGTATGTTTTCACAAGCTGTGCTACAGTTAATCTCGAGGTATTAGAGGAAATGCAGGTACCAGTCCCCTCAGCTGTGGTTTCAGAGCAGCATTCAGCCGCCAGTGGCGCATCTCACAGACTTTCTGAAATGTCCAAGTCTGTAAGGCGATATAAGAAGGCCATGTCAAATGCTGAGAAGTTTACTGTTTACTTGCAGGAGCTAGTATTGGCATGACAATAGGTTCACGTAGTCCCCCTATGCCTTAATACAGGGTTGCCAAGACCACCATACTAATAACTCCGGTTGTCGCCTAAGCCTCAGGGTTGGCAACGACGTGAGCGCTCTGCTTGACATGATTGAGCGCATGAGAAAATAAGTTTTGTGAGATAAGAAGCGCTATGTCACATCTCATTTGCTTGCATTAAACACAAGTGTGCCTCAACGCATCGGCCTCAAAAATGTATGGCCCTGAAGAAAGTTTGAAGCCCCGGTTTAGGGTTGCAGCCTTTGTGTAGCTATTCGAGTACGTGGCACTGTAGTGGTCTTGAATAAGAGACATCACGTGAACTTCTTCGCTTTGTGATTTCACCGTAATTTAAAATATCAGAATTTACAGCCACTAATAGCACGAAATAACATATAGAAGCGATTACCTAGCTTGGCAATTCGATGATATTTTATATATCCCTAGGGAACATATTCCAGACACTCTACAGATTAAGGAATTTAAAACTGTAGTAAACCTTCGGCTTCATCACCTCTCGCATGAGGGCCGTAAAAATTGATGTACTCAAGAGATCCCTACTTCATAACCAACACACTTTAAATAATAGTCTCTGCCTGTTCTGTTTTTTATCCTACCGATTACGAATTATCTGCGCTTTGCCCCAATAGATACATGCCACACCGAAGATTACAATAAATTGTCTCAGTTTATAAATTGGTTTTTTGAAGGTCGCCAAGTGGAAACAGTGTAATATATTAAATGTCCCGAAAGTGCGCAAATAAGGACAGCCTCAGAAACTATCAGGAATACATTTTGAACAGTTGACCTTTATTGTTATCAGTCCTCACCCGTAATTAATTAACAACATCAGGAAATGGGTTGTTAGGTACAGTTTAGGCAGGTGTGATTGCGAAACTCTGCCTGGTTTAAAACCTTTGGGTCGTATTATCAAATGCAACCTGATGCAGGGCATGCTTCTCAGCAATACAGTGTAATTGTTCTACCATATTAGAGGATATCTTTTGACAGATAATAATTATGCTTTCTTTTTCAACATAAAGTTTATTTAGAACCTCCACAAAACGACTAATTATAATACCGTGCAGGCTACTTACGTTTAGCGAAGATGGCGCAAGTGAGGAACAAGTATTCAACCTACTCCATCCATCCAAGTCAAAATCTGTGACTATACATTTTATTATCTACCTGTTCTCTGAGCTGCAGAGCACTGTTCGTAGCGTTCGATTATGTTCGCTTGAGATAAGTATTGGTCCGCGAGAGCTGTGGGCATAAAATGTGCGCATGCAATACAAACTGCAGCAAGGGCGTATAAAGCGTGGTTAACGAAATTCGGCGCTTTAATATTTCCAGAAAATGGTAGGATTCTTGCTGAATCAAGGCAGAATAGTTACGAAACTGAACCGTTTAAGTAATGTCTCGTAATTTTTTTTTCTTTTATATCAAGGGGTATTCCCGCTCCATGCTTACATTTTCTGCTTTCAGCTTTCTTAAGCTCAGATAGACGCCGCTGATGTGCAGATGATACTTTAGTATTTAACATACCATTGACACCCACAGGTCTTCCCAGATATTTCATCAGATCATACTGAATCCATTGACTTGCAATTGACTGCAGAATGTTCAACTTATATGCGACTACGTCTGACGCGCGGTGCTGGTACGTCACGCTTCTAGAGTTACGTCTATGATGCTTTCTTAGTTTACCTCAAAACAAGGAGGCGCCCAAACTTCTGTCCAGAATTTCGCCCAGTTCTGTATTTACCCTACAACAATGCCCCAGTGGGGGCGCTGTAGGTATTCTGTATAATTAAATAAATATTCTAATGATTTGTAATTTAAAAAGTTTGCAGCTTTCCGCTTACATAATATTAAAGTATTTAGGTCGAACTTGTGACTTGCAACTCTCCCATAATGGTCTTATCTCTTTTCAGGGTGGCCACAAAAATATATTTAAGCAGAGATTTTAAAAATGCTCTTAGAAACATCTATGAAGAATGCTTTGACAAGGAGGTCAAAAGGCTAACCATTGTAGACCTGCCGATAAATATTCTGTTATAAGTAGCAGACTCATTACTAGCAAGAATGTACGTCACAATTCTGACTAACCAACCAATGAAAACATTCGATGTACACCGTGTGCTCGCAAAATATCGTAAAACCTTAAAAAGACTTGAGCAAATATTTCATGAGGCTAGCTTTTTCCCCCCCAAAAAACTAGGAGGGCTATACGAGAGAGCCTTATCTTTTTTCAAGAAGGCCACTAAAAGATATTTAAGCAGAGATTATAAAAATGCTCGTAGAAGCATCTATGATGATTGCTTTGAAGAGGAGGTCAAAAGGCTAACCAATGCAGGCCTGCCGATAAATGTTTTGTTAAAAGTAGCACACTCATTACTAGCCGAAAGCAGTATTGACAAGAATGAACGCAACAATTCTAACTAACCAACCAATGAAAACATTGAATGTATACCCTTTGCGCACAAAGTATCGCAAAATCTCAAAAAGATTTGAGCAAATATTGCGTGATGCTAGCTTTTCCGACCAGAAATAACAGGGAGGGCATGCGAATGAGTAAAAACAAATCGATAGGCAAGGATTATGAAACGGCTGTAAGAAGCAACAGTAAAATGACCCGGTCAGCTGTTGTTGTTGTGTTGTGTATGTCGTTCCTATATTACGTGACCGATTCAACATTGTAGAGGACTGTCACTCCTTCAAAGCAATTAAGTGAAAATGATAACGATAGAAGCCACGGATCACATTCAAATAAGATAGTTATCTATTGCCCTGATTGCTAAAAGTTTGAGGTAAATACTTCCATTGCCAAGTATAAAAACTAGACCTCCTGATTTCGAAGTTATTTGACATCCAAAAAATTGGTGACACATGCATCAGCCAACAATCGATGGCACTAGCTCTTTACGTGACAAATTGTGAAGCTCCGAATTGTATATTTCACAAACTTATTTTGTTTGCAATTTTTTATATTTATTTTAAACTTTTTTCATTCTTAGACATTTCATATAGTTTAACGATTGTGTTATTTTTCACACTGCTCGCTTCAATTTGCCATATATTCGCAATAAACAATGGTTTTGCAAATCAGTGCGCTGCCGTCGCGTCTGCAGAGCGTTTTGGTGGTGCCATAAAACATGAACCACCCAGACACAGGATTGTCCTTGGCTACTAGTGTCATTGAAGAATGATAACCATCTTCGATGATCGCTTTCCTGAGAACTCCAATTCAATAAAAAAAAAAACAAGAATCTGTTTGATATATCTACACAGCAGAAACTGTGAGTCTATTGGCGTTGCTTCATACGTCATTTACACCAAATGCTAGCTAGCTGAAATGTTTTTTCATTGAAATAATCAAACAGAATATTATTAGTTGGCAGGATGCCCGCTTTTACTACTCTTTGCAGGTTATTCATTTTAAATCTTACGAAAGTGATATTAGCTTCAACTTTTATGAGTACGTCTGGACGTTACCACACGCTATGCTTGGCAGCATAAGTATGTATGGTCCTTTCCATTGCCTATAAAACAAGATATACAGCATGGAAGTTACTTTGTGGAGGCTGCTTGAGCAAATGATGCTACTTGTAATCGAAGCATGAGGATAAAACTGCAAGACCAATACGTTCACTGGTATATGCTTCATTTTCTTCAGAAATCTGTGAGAAAGCCGACGATGCAATAGTTTTAAAAAAATTATCAATATAGCAAATGCGAAAATGCGGTAATCATACCAGATGACATCGCTGCAAGCAGAGCAATCGGCCAGTGATGACAGATATAGTCCAAGCAATAATACTGGAAGTGATAATTCTTTATCCAAAGCGTCGACTGACAAAAGTCATTTACCTATAGCGATTCGAAATATCTCTAAAACCATACACGTCGGTGTAGCGGCGAGAACGACGTAAGTGCTATGTAATCCGAAAGGCAGTCGGTCTGATGCTGTAACAAAAAGAGGTTTGGTAAGATTTCATGCTATATATAGATGTCGAGAAAGCAATGACACTTGGAAACATATTTAGCTGACACTTTAAAAAACTGTAGATGACAACCTTTATGAAGTTTGAGCGGTGGAAGCAGTGTGAAACTTGCGGGTCGTCATTGCACTTTTAGCAAAGATTTCATAAAACTTCTACACAAGGTGAATGAACAAACAACATTTATGCCATGAACTACATACTGATATTGCTGCATGTGTGGCTCAAAAAACGTGATATACGTTTGAATCTTTTAAAGTGCACATGAGCGAGTGTGCTGATGCTGCAGTAGTCCCTAACAAATGAAAAAAGACAATATTTGTTTTCTTGGAGTTATTCCTTCCACTGCAGGCTTACATGAGTCCGTAAGCCACACGAAGCCCATCTCCAATTATGTTAGTAATGGAAGCATAAGCCCCCTACGGATTGTAAAAATATCAGGTTATCCTTAGTACTGAATTATAAAAAATAGATTATGTTTGCAAATAATTGCAGCCCCGTCCGTTCTTCATGCAGTACATGAATGCCTTTACACTACAGAATGGTTTCCACAAAGGCTTCGAAGTAAACCTGCGATATTCCATTCCACAGAAGATATGATAAAGTGAGTTTGCTATAAACTGAAAGTCGGAGACTTTTGCAAGCAGGCTATCCCTTTCAAATACGAGCCGTTCTACGGTTGTTGTCTGTGGACAAGTAATAAGATCCGGCTTCAATTATAATGGAAGTTAAGACACAGGCCTGCAACTTTGTTACAAGCAAGAAATTACTCATTTTGTCACAAATATTTCTATAAAACATTTTCTAAATTATGGCCAACATGCGGTGTGTGCTGCCCGTTGACGCTTTAAAAAAGTTGGCGAGGCACATTTTCTGCCTGCATTGAATGTATTTGGTTGCTGTACCTTTTTGGAATAGACATCTGGCGGATGTTGTCGCCAGATGTCGACACAAAGGCCGGACGTGGCTGGTAAGGTTTTTGCTTCAATGCTCATGGTAACTAGCGCTAAAGACAGGGACAGAAGAGAAGCGGACACCACGAACGCTAGAGATCAGCTCAATTTAAATGCAGACAAAACTATCAATACGATGGAAAACGATGTAAACAACATCACACCCTAAAGCACATGTGCATCGGTATCTTCTGGTTCAGGATTGTATTTTCGTGGGGTGAAAGATAACGAATGCTTGCTTAGGCGCGACTTTCGCTCAATATAAATGAGATATGCTTCGAGTATTTCATGGTCCTTTTGGTCTGAACTTAAAAAAATGGCCTGTGTCTCATTGAATACAGGAGCACAATTGTTCTCACAGCGTTTACGATGTGCCGCCAAGTGTCCCGAGCCTGATATTGCCTCGACAGCTTGCCTGTACTCCACTAGCCGTTCACTGATACATCGACCAGTTTGGCCGATGTATCAATTCCCACATGGCAAGGGAATTCTATAGACCACATTGATCTCGCAGGCCACAAACGGCATTAGGCTTTTTTTATTCTCTGGGGCAACATTAACAGCCTTTCACAGTTTTCCGAGTTTATCTTGTGCTGTGAGCACCAACTCGGACATTGCTTTCCGCCACCTTTTTTAGGCGGTGTGCCAGGTGGTAAATGTATAGAAGTGCCACGCATTTAGCCTGCCCATCGATATCTTGTGAAAAAGCTACAAATTACCTCATGCGCGGTATTTCCTGAAAGGATTGATTTTGCAGGTGGTTTCTTCAAACGCTGCCAGTCAAGATTCAAGTGATTGTATTACTAAATAATTTAAAGAACAGTGTACATGGAACTAGGCTAAACTGTGTTAACTACACCAAATAATTGCAGTGTCCCTTCTGAGAAGAAACTTGGCCAATATTAACTTTTGGAGACAAAATGTGGCGTGTGCCTTTGCACACTTTCCACCTGTGGTGATCAAGACTTTGTCCGCTAGAACAGCTTCCATATACCATGCCACTATATATAATGGTAATGCGCTCAATGCTCGGAAATGCAAAGTGGGACCAACCGTCAGGCATCCAAAGTGGTATTAAAGCCGCATTTGAAACTGCTGCAGCAACTTCCCGACGAGTCATAGTGTAGGGAGTAAGTTTATGAATACTCATTACGCACCAGAGAAACAAACAATTTTGCTGCGGTAGTTTCTGTGCCAGAGCCTACTATTTGCGCGAACAATTTTCCTGTTGACCCCTAACTTGTCCCAATAATTAAAGAATAATCTGATATTACTGGCTTGAGAGAAAAAATGTAATTGCAGAAATTGTAGACCTTTTCGAAAAATGGCTAGCCAGTTTGTTTCCGTCACAAAAGCGTTTACGTAACATTGTATATTTCCCATCCGAAAGAGACGCCAGGCACAAAAAAAGAACTTCCTCGTGACTGCCACTTTAGAGCCACGAGAGGCGTTAGGGATAACAAAATCCCCTCTTCTGGGCCATGCTCTCTGCGATGAAGCTATTTGTACGAACTTGGTGAATGATTTAAAATAACAGCTAGTCACGTGAGAGAATATTTGAAGGCTTATAAGTAGGGCGGCGTAAGTCGTAGCACGACGAAAATAATGTAGCTAGCCGTTTTTGAAGATCTACAACTTTTGTATTGACACATTTGCTTTCTACGCAATAATTAAAGGGGTGATGACAAGGTCACTCGACATATTGCCATTATACTTCTGTGATTAATATACAGGTCCATGATTCTAGTTGCAAAGGTTTAGGGCCTAGCGCGCAGCGCATATTACAAAACAAAAACGCGATAGAAATCGGGATCGACAAGTTCCTCCCATCGAGAGCGACTGTCATTTTGAATTGCTCGTGTGACCTCAGAAAATAACACCGGGCGGAGCGTCGTCTGCAGCGCAGGATAGAATATCAACATGTCTCCTACTTTTTTTTGTGGGCGATAGACAAGTGGTCACCCCTCATGCCGAAGTGCTTGATGAAGATGTTACCGCTCGAAAGCGACATATTGTAAGGCATGTTTCCTTCAGCATAAAGATAGGGTAGGAATAAAGGAATGGAAGACAGGGATGTTAACTAGAGAGGCCTACGGTTGGCTACCCAATGCTGGGGAAAAGGGATAAGGGGATTAAAGAGGAGAAAAGAAAAGGGATGTGGAGCCCAATCAGAGTTTGTCACACAAGCCGGTGGCTGTTAGAAAACTGAACAGTGCCTTGTATGCCTTAAAGGCGGTCGAATGACGTGGCCATGGACCAAAGATCTTATCCGCCATTACAGGGCGAGAATCGAGGCTGTCTAACGCACCACGCAGCTCATGTTTTCGCTCACAAATGCTGGGCATTCACATTAGAGATGTTCGATTGTCTATTCACAGCCACAATGTTCACAGGCAGGGCTGTCGGCCGTTCCAATCCTGAAAACATACTTGTTGGTGAACGCAACATCGAGCCATAAACGGCACATCAACTTTGCTTCTCGACGAGGAATCTGACGGGGAAGGCGAAGGCGCAGTTCAGGGTACAGTCCCCTTAGACGGCTGTTGCTAAACTCCTCCGTGTTCCACGCTGCAATTGTGATCACCAGGGCCAAATAGCGTAGAGCACATGCAGCATCAACCCTCGTTGTGGGCATTTATCTGGAAGGCTATTGCTGTGGGCAGAACGGGCAGCGCGCCGTCACAGTCAGTGGGCTGCATGGTTAGATTCCCTTGCTTATCGACGCACTGATCTGACGTATTAGACTGGTGGCGATGCCAGCACGACCATAGGTCGCCGATCACTGTAGTCTGAGGTTTTGGTCTCGCGACGCCGACGGAA
Source organism: Amblyomma maculatum (assembly GCF_055883805.1). Taxonomy (NCBI): domain Eukaryota; kingdom Metazoa; phylum Arthropoda; class Arachnida; order Ixodida; family Ixodidae; genus Amblyomma; species Amblyomma maculatum. Next base: position 85,278,152 of record NC_139353.1, read on the forward strand.
CTGATCAGCGGACGGTCACCCGATGCTCTTTTCTGTAGCTTAACTGAGTTAGAACCTCAAAGCCAAACGTTCGGCCATTCTTAACAAGTCGTTCTAACTCTGCATCGGCCATGTTAGGTGGTAAGCGTTATGCAGTACTAGGCCACAACATTAAAACAAAAATGTTCGCCTACTCCTCTCTCTCTCACCGACACTTGGTTGACCAGTCCTGTTCGCGGACGCCAATTACGTCACAATCCTCCTCTTTACGGTCAAAACCGGCGCGGGATTCCTTTATGGTTACCTGTCGTCCGTCTATGAGGTTTGAGGACACATTTTAACCCTTAAGCTCCCACAGGGCTGGTCTGGTCAACCGGCGAAGTACGTGTGTCAGTATGTGATTGAGGAATAAGTTCAAATAGGTCACTTTCTTTACAAACAATTGAATCTTTATAAATAGTAGTCCAAATTACAGTGCATAATAATAGAGTATAATAAACAAAATAAAACGCCACGACAAGATATTGGTAAAAGAAGAACAATTAAATCACAAGAAAAACCCCGACAATGAACAAAATGCTGCGATAAAAGAAAAGAGTTTAAAGATTAGAAAGCAAGTATTCCAAATATATAATAACTATGGGCATGGTTTACATAGAAAACAAAGCGAAAAAATATTAATAATTCAGGTAAAGGTTAACGAAAAGGCGAAAATTATGTTAGATTAAACAACGGTCTGTGGCGAAATGGAATTCTCACGGCTGTTTTGTTAGCTGAGGCGTCGAAGGCTGGGTTGCTCGGTAGGGGCGGCCGTACAGGTGAGGAGAACGATGCGTCGATCGCGGACTCGATGAAACACAATACGCTTTCCCGGAGCGGCCGCGAGAGAGGCACGGAAGACTGAATCTTCCCAGAGCACATTGACGCGGGTGTGCTGCTGTATGCGTTTTTATGCTCTCGGCTGTCTACGCAGTGCCCGCGTCAAGGACGCGCGATCGTTGCCCTATCGGCGTGTTGAAGCCTGCTCAGAGGAGCAGCGAGGTCCCGTGAGTTTCGCTCTGCATCTGAGATAGAAGATCCCGCAACTTCCGTTGTATAGGTGAGGCAGCTTGTGACAAAAGCCAACTTCTGCACACTGAATGTCGCTTTCCTTCGATGTTGATGCGGTACTCATTTATAATCCCTCCTTTTTGCGCGCTTATATTGTTATGCTAGTCAATTTATGTTGTACCTCCCCTCCTATAATGCGTCGGCGGTGCAGAGTGTACGGTAAATAAAATAAAAAAGACAAGCGGGAGTGTTAGGAATCTTCGAGAAACCTCTCTGCGTATCTTGTACGGAAAGGAAAATGATAAAGCTTGATCTCGGGACCATGAACATGAACAAGGAATGCAGTGTCAGTCCGTGCGGTAGAATCACCACGCTTTCAGCAATCAAACAGAATTAATCACAGATGCGTCAGATCATTTTCGACGCGTTGTGACACATTTAAATACTCATTTTTTCCCTGTGCAATTGAAGCAAGGAACCACCTCCTAGAAGAAAATTGTTAGTTTTGATTCTGTTGATTTATTCGAAACTAAAATCCGGGTACTTGTGTGGAAATAGGACTGACTGGGAGCATGTTGTCATTCATTACAACTAGGGGTTGGAGTTTTCTGAGACTTCGGCTGAATTTTTTCGGCGTTTATTTGCAAATACAATTTCCAAATATTTTTCGGTTAATAATATTTTCTGGTGAAGAAATGTCGTTTGATTTTGCGGTGAGATAAATGCATCTGTGTACAGTTAAAATTCACGTAGAGTACATTTTGGCGTTTTTTTCTTGCGTGTTTTTTATCCTCTTTAATTTATTAAACAGTTGGTCATATATACAGCTAAGACCCTGGAAGAAAATGCTAATGCCATGATTTAAATTAATGTTAAGACAAAACACATATGTAAAAAATAATTCCACATTTGACAAAGGAGTAACTAAAATAGTATTTATTACGATCAAATTTTTGCATTAACCAAATCACATAACAAAACCCCCTTCTCTAGGTTTGTGTCTGAGAAGTGCCATGAGGCAAGAAACTGGCGGGCGATTTCTCTCTCTCTCTCTCTGTAATTTCCTGGATACAATTGCGGTGCGAATTCTCTGGTCTATCGTTCGTCCCTCGAAGTGCCTACCGTGCTGAAGGCGCCCCTTCTCGAACGTTTCACATGTCTATGAGGGTCGGGAAACACGGCTGACATCCATACTCTATTATTGAGACCATGAACAATGCCTCAAAACTCTCAACTGTTGTGCTTAAACTAACGATCACACTGTCTCACATCATGCCCTGGTTTGAACACTGTTCTAATTTTCTCCCGATATTAAGAGTTCGCAGTGCGAATGAAAAGGTTCTGACCTTTTTCGGTTTAAACCGAACCTTTTAAAATGCATTCGGCGTACCTTTATAGGTGTTTTTCGGTTTAAACTGATACGTCCAACCCCTAATTACAACTTTGGATTCCGTGTTTCCGTTTTTTTCTTTTTCTATTCTACTTTGGTATGTCTCCTTTGCGCTGTTCCACTTCCATTTTATTCTTGGCTCTCTAATTTTGCTTGTCCTTTCATTCTTGATTGTTTTCCCTGTGAGCCACTCCTATATGAGCTTGTAAAGGCTTGCAGTATCTATACTCGCGTAGATACACGCACATAGAGAGTAGATATATAAACAACGGAATAAATAAAAAAAAATAATAGGCCGCATGGCGCCGGCTGTCCCAAAGAACAAATAAATATTTGAATGTTTCGAGGCATTACTCCTTTCTTAAAGAGGCCTCGCCTCGACGCCTACAAAATAAACAAAGAGAGGTAAAGAAAATATAAAAATTAAAATTAACTATTGCCTTTAGCACGCAAAATAAGGCTTCATGCGAACAACATGGATGAATTCCGGGCGCACCCGGCGCCGCCTGGATATGGCCGTGCAGCCGTGGATGACTTCATAGTCATGTTTACCAATTCGCCGAAGAACTTTCTATAGACGCGAAGTTCCACCGCAAGAGATTTTCACTAAGTCCGCGATGGTGTATCAGCGTCTATACCAACACTTGATCTCCTAACTTGCACTCTGCGTTGCGTTGTCGCAAGTTGTATTGTCGGGCATCGGGGCTTTTCTCGTCTTTATTGCGCAGCAGTATAGGCCGTCAGGCTACCTATGCGCTGCAGATAGCCGATGATGGCGGGGTGGTTTTCGTCTGCCACATGCGCCAGCGTTGTCGTGTGTTCGTGTTTGCACACAAGCTTGCACGGAGTCGCTCTAGTTGTCTCCTAGATGGATTTTTATATGCAAAGATGATTTAGGGCAGGATGGTGTCCCAGGTCCTATATTCAACGTCGACCTGCATGCGAAAACGTCCACAATAGTTTTATTCAAACGTGTTTAAGTCCGTGTTTTTGTGGATGGTAGCCGGTTATCCTCCGGTGGCTTGTCTCAATGTATTTAAAGGTGGCTTGAGCGCGCTCTGGTGTAAATGTTGCTACACTGTCCGTGATGAGTACTTCAAAGGAGCCTTCTTGCAGGAGAATGCGCTTGAAAAACTTGGATACTTCTGCTGCAGTACAATTAAACAGAGATTTGGCTTCGGCGTAGCGGGTAAAACGATTGAGGACAAAAATGAGCCACTGGTTACCCCTATATGAAGCAAGAAAGGAGCAAAGGAGATAGATTCCATTTTGCTGAAAATTCTTGGCAGAGGGTGGTATGGGATTTAGTAGCCCAGCAGGCCTGATCCAAGACGTCTTGCGTCGCTAACACTCACTTCATGTTTTCACGTAACGTGCAATGTCGGTAAGTAATCTCGGCCAATAATACTTTTTCTTAGACTCGCTCCATTGTGTGCGCGATGACAAGTGGCCGTCATTTTCTTGAGCTGGGTGTCGAACGCTCCACTGTTGACAGAGTAGTCTACTCCGGTGCCCACTAAAAAGCAACCATGCGAAAACCGACAGAGACTTCAAGAGGACTTCTTCGTGTCCTAGTATTGAATTTTGGCTTCGGTGTCCGATCTGGGCTTCGTCGCGCACCGCAGTCGTAGATGACGCACGCGCTGTGATGTCGCTGAGCGGGGGTGCCAGTTGGAAATCTGTGCGCATGATTGACGAAGTCGTCTTCAAAATGAGAATCGGCGTAAAAGCGGCATCGTCGTCACTCGTCGGGGGTGGCGGCGGATCTTCTTTTTTGCCTCGAAGCAATCTCACCTACAATTGTTGCTGTTCTCATGTTCCCCTGCAGGGTGTGAGGGACCTACTTTGCACAGCTCCACCGGGGTTACCCGGTGCCGCGAATCGGGCCCTGAACGGCAATTAGGAGTGGTAGCCGGGGTTTGGCGACGCTCCCGTGAGTTCTCAGTTGCTCAGGTCTCAGTTTCTAGTGCACAGTTTCTTAGGTAGCTCGAAAGGCGGGGATTGCGAGGCGCCGAATGCAACACCACGCAGGTCCATCCGTCTGTTCTTTCAAAGACGCAGGATGTGTTCGGCTACAGTACAGTGATTTCGAGAACGAGACGCAATGCTGCCTCGTCCTAGAAATCATGTCCCACCTACATGCCCATCAATTCTGGTTTTACGGCACAGTAGATTGTCAAAGCAGGATCCTCCTTCCGGGTTTGTTGGGGTTAGGTAGTAATCCGTGTTGAGGTTCGACATCTTGAAGTTGGCGGCTGGCTCGATGGATTGTGGGCAGGTCTCCCGGACCGACAAGACCAGGGCTGTTGAACGAGAACATTTTCGGAGGAAATCCGCCTCGTTTGGTACTTGAAACAAAAGTTTGGGAAACACTATCACGAACAAAAAATATTAACAAAACCCGACCTTTCAGGACCAACTTGGTTCCTTCCTTAGGGGTGGCAAAGGTGCAAAGCCAGCAGTATCAAGCGGTGGCCTTTGCGTTTCCTATCACAACATGTGGCGGAGTACAATTGTTTATACGGGGGGTAGCGTCACCGGTTGCCTATTCACTGTTGCTGCTGTCAGCCGGATGAACCAAGACTCGGTGAGTCGTCTTTTGAAAGGATTGGTTTCCACGGTAAGGACGCTCACCTCCTCACAGGCGATTTTGTAGTAGGCGCGTTAGCAGTGCTCGGCGAGGGGATTGCTTTCTGAGTTCATTTGCCGGACGTCATTTTTGTATTGTAATATTCGCTAACGGAGGTCTTTCTTCGCCGATATATGAGGCCGGGCACTCGGAGAAAGGAATTTTATAAACAACACCCGGTTGTTCTGCTCTGCGGGTGGGGAAGTTTGGTTGCGGTAGAAAACAGCTGACCATTGAGGCATATACAACCACGTGCTTTCGCAGGATGCGTTCCATCGCCTCACTGTGGCCTCCACGTATGGAAGTCTAATTCGAGGGCTCTTCTTCGTATTCGTGCTGGCAGACGCTCTTGTCCAGAGAGCCCGACGGCGGAAAGCACGTTGAGTAAATGTGCGTGTGCAGCCATTTGTCTTCTTATCGGAGAAAAAGGTGGCCTTTTCTGCTTTTCTCTCCGCCTATAGGAAGCGCACATGTACTCGGATCTCCTGAGAAGAAAGAAGACTGCGGCCTTGTGCTTAGCGGGGTAGTTTGAATTAAAATTTAAGTAGTAGTCGGTATACGTAAGCTTCCTGTATACACTGAACTTTGGGCTCTCCTCCTTGTATATAAATCTGGACGTCAATGAATATTAACCGTCCATTTCCGGTTCCAAAGCGAACTGGATAGAGGGCTCAACCGCGTTCAAGTGAGCGAGGAAATTTTCAACTTCAAATTTTTTTAGACTATAAAAGCAGTCATCGACGTATCGAAATAGAACCTTTGGCTGTTCTTGGAATGACTGGAGAACTTTCTATTCAATGGCCTCCTTCGTTACGTTGGAAGCTGGGACTGAGATCGCGGCGCCCATAGCCGTGTCGCTTGTTTGTTTGCAGAATTTCCTTATCAAGGAAAAAGCCGTGCTGTTCAAGCAAACCTCCAAAAGCCCGTAAAGTGCTTTCGAGTTCCAGCTTGTCTTGGCACCGAGGTCAGCGTCCACCTGGAGGGTTTGTTCCGCTGCGAAAACAGCAAAGGGTATAGACCAATTCCAATCAGTGAGGTAAGAACGATGCGGTGGCGCTTCTATCGCCAGCGTGGTCCGACTGGGGGTGAAAAATAGGTTTAGAGCCAATAGGAATACATGGCAGCGAAATATTTCAAAGTAGTTTTCTAATTTCACGAGGTATCTGTGATGTCGTTATTCGGCACAGAGCAACCATGAACGCCCTGGAACAGATCGTGGAAGTGTGAAATCTCATTACCGAGGCGAAGTATTTTTAAAACACCGCGGAACGCACGGGGGTGCGAGTTGAGAGGCCGGCCTATAGAAATACATGTAAGCACAACTTACCGCAACATTTTGCTCGTTTCAGCAGCGTTGAACCCTTCTCATTTTTTGGTGAGGGTCTTGTACAACGCCCCGCGATGTCATGTTGCATGACACACTACATTCTCTTGCAAGTAATGCAAGTCTGAAAACTTGCTTGACCGCTCACAGCACGATAAACTGTCCGCGCACAGTTGCAGACGACCATGCACCACCCGCTGTCGCCAGCATACGCTCCGGAGCTGGAGGCGGCCGCGGTGAGTATCGCCAGCTACGCTGTCGTCCGCTGCAACCCAGGTAGCACAAAGTGGGCTATGAAGGGTGGGCCCCGTAGGGCCCGATGTAGGCAATGCAGGACAGCCCCTGTGGGCTCAATGTGGGTGCTGCAAGAGGGGCCGACGTAGGCCCGAAGGGGGCTGTCGACAAAGCCCCAATGGGCCCCACTACGGGCCGATGCAGGGAGCCCTTGAGAGGCTGCCCACATTTTTCCCGCATTGTTAAAAGGGCATATCCCGCCAACTCCCCGCGATGGTCCTACTTTAGACCGATTTGGGCAGCCGTTTTGGAGGAAGATTTTTTTTTACTTCAGTTAGCGCCTCAGATAATGGCATAGGACCAATGCGGGTTCTATAGCGCTAGCCGCACTTGGGCTTACCCACATTATTCTTATAGGGGTCCGACGCTGGAAATTGATGGAAAGCCCTAGTCCAATTTTTCCAATCAATATTTATGCACATAATTATTTAATTATTTTATACATGTCTGCTCTTTCTAAACAGCCACAATATTAAATTTTACAATAATTCATAACATTCATCTAGCCGAAATGACTTTATGTACATCTTGTTCAGGACATGGAGATGTGTTGTGAACAGTAATATTGTGCTGGGAGTTGCAGGCTGTCCAAAGCGACCCCAAAAGAGGCAACAGTTAGTAATCAGTTTGTTTTAGTATTTGTAGCGCAATTTGCATGAGCGCGAGAACTAAAGCCATGAAAATGTCTAATCGACTAAACATGGCAACAACTGTTATACAAATAATATATAATAGTAATTTAGGGCAACATCTAATGCAAATAAAGGTTGGAAAAATTTATTGCGCAATTTCACGCACGCCTTCTAGCCCCATTACGGCCGATGTGGGACCTACAGCGGTGTTGTGTGGGTAGCCCCAATTGGGCTGGTTGTTGGTATTGAACCTAAAGCCCACTTGCTGTTGTACGTGCCTTCAAATTCCCCACAAGGGACCAATTTTGGTATCATGCGGGCCCTCCCGCCTTCCAGCCCCATTACGGCCCATGTGGGATATAAAGCAGTTTTATGTGGGCAGTCCAAATTGGGCTGGACGTTGTTTTTGAACCTAGAGCCCAACTGCTGTTGCACGGGCCTTCAAAGTCCCCACAAAGGACCGATTTTGGTACCATGCGGGCATGCCTGCCTTCCAGCCCCATTACAGCCTATGTGGGACCTAAAGCGGTTTAGCTAAGGCTGCCTCATTTGGGCTTCACGAGTTCTTGCCCAGATTGAGCCCTTATTCATATTTCACCTGCCCTCAAGTAACCTACAAGGGACCGATTGGGGCAGCATGTGGGTATATCCGTTTTCTTGCCCCACTGCGGCCGATTTTGGTCCCACAAAGATTTAGTGGGGGTGGCCTCATTTCGGATCTATGAGGGCTTTCCCATAAAAAGCCCACATTTAGGTTGGATTGCCCTCAAATATCCGGCAAGGAACCCTTGTGGTCTGAATGCAGGAATGTGCTCTGCATTAGCCCAAGAAACGCCGCTATGGGACCCATGCAGGAGGAGCAGGGGCAAGCCCAAATGGGGCTTGCCCACTTTTGCCCCATCGGGGACCGATGCAGGTTTTATGATGGTTGCCCCAACCCCACTTGCCTACATCGGACCTACTGGGGCCGCAAATTCTGGGAATGCACGAATCTCGTTCGGTTCATATTGTCGTATGGAGTTTAACAACTGCTTTTTAAATGTAATTCGGTCTAGCCCGTATCACTGGAGCGACAGTATTATCATGCTTATTTACCCTACGCTGCAGGATAATAAATTGTAAGCAAAACTGAGCGATTCGCTACACCCAGCTTGCCTTTTGGCGTCGTCTGGATTCATAACACAGGTTATTCGGGGAGTTTTAAAAGTAGACTGCCTCCGTAATGACGCACCATATTTTATCACACACTTCTTCAAAGCGCTGGTCAACGTTTAGCGACCGGCCACCACTTCTGATGCTCTGCGAAATGAGAAAAATGCTCCGGTAGGTTGTGTTTACATGTATTTCTACGGGTCGCCCTCCCAACTCGCACCCCAACATGTTTCGCGGTGTTTTAAAAATACTTCGTCTTCGTAAGGAGGTTTCATATTTTGATGATCTATTCTAGGATGTTCATGGTTGCTCTGTACCGAATAACGACACCACAGGTGCCCCGTGAAATGAGAAAACTGCTTAGAAATATTTCGGTTCTATGTATACCTATGGGCGCTAACCCTATTTGTCGCCCCCAGTCGGCTGCGACGCCGCGAGCGCCCCCTTTTTTTTAAACACGGTGTTGGTCTATAGGAACGCAGGTAAAGAGCGAGACCACGTCGAAAAAAAACCGTGCACTTATGTTTTCAGTTGTACGTGGGAAAGAAGTTCGACGAGGTTGCTAGAGTTGCGTACGTGCGTCGTTATGTTGCCTGTCAGGGGGGAGAGTACTCGATCGGGATAGCTCAAGAGGGCTCGGAGCAGAGTGGAAGTGAAGCCAACAGTAGGGAGCGGCGGAATACTCGGTTTATGAATTTTGGGGCGTCCGTAAATGATGGTTGCCGCGCCGTCCAGGCCATCAGGCTTTAGTACAGGTATTTTGATTGCGGGCAGAGGTAAAATAGAAGCCAAAAGTGTGTTCATTCTGGTGCGAAGTTGAGTAGTCGAATCCTTACCTAATTTTTCGTAAGCTAGGCTGTCGAGGAGTAACGTGGCATTTTGCTCGTAATCCTGTTGGTCGAGGACCACCGTTGAATTTCCATTCTCTGCCTGCAAAACGACGATGTTTATGTGTCCGTGGAATTCTCTGAAAGCTGATATTTCTTCTTGGGAGATCTTCGCCGGTTGGCGGCCGGGTAGCTTGGACAGGATCACGATCATTTTTTGCCGGACTTTGTCGCTGGCGGCAGGCACTACGTGCCTCATACCATCCTCCGCGGCATCAAGATGTTTTGGGATTGGCAGCTTTTATTATATCATAATAACGTCTAAATTTAGTAACTTCGGGTTTTAATAAATATTTTTGGTCGGTGAGAGTGTTTCTCAACTTTTGTAACAAGGCTGTTATCTCGGCTTTTAGGAGGAGTCCGAAATGTCAAGGCCAGCACCTTCACCAGATGTGACATCGTAGTGGCAATGCCCTAGAGCTGAAATGAATGGATTAGGATCGCAATTAAGTTCTTTCTTGGGCTCACTTGCCAACGCAAAAGTACTAAGCGAACCGGCGGCGGTGATAGCAGCAAACGTTTTCGGCGGTGGTCTATTTACGAACGCCCGTCGTGTCCGTCAACGCTCAATTGAAAGCCGCAAACGGTAACTATCATAACCTGGTACATTGTAAAAATACACGCGATTCACTGGGATCCTTCGAGATACATTTCGGCTCATCTTGCGCGACAAGAAGAATTGATAAAGCATTATGTTCGTGACAACAACCATGAAGAAAAAAATATTAAAGAATCGGTCCGTGCGCTGGAATCACAGTGATAAGGCCGCATGCCAGCGGCAGTCAAAAACGAACACATAAAATATTGAACAGTTCGGGGAATATGGCTTGATGAAAAAGTTTAGAAGCAAACTTTATTAGTGTCTAATATATATTTCAAGGCGACAATTACGAAGGATATTATACGGTGCCTGCCACACGTTTCGGTATTCTCTTGTAGGTGCCTCCGATCTCTGCCTTGCTGCATTCATCTATCTCATTAAATGCATCAGTAAATGGTCCCATACATATCGTTCTCATTGTTTCAAAGCACGGGCTCTCGTCGTTATTCCTGGCATCTTCAAGTCCCCACAAGGCACACATGGGTTTCCCTGGAAATGCAAATATATAAAGCTTTATCAATGAGCGCGCTTGGGAGGTCATAAAATTACATTTATCTTTCGCACTGAAACATCACCTTTCTTCTATAGCATCTCAAGACACGATAAAGAATACATAGGCATCTGTTTAGCGCAGATCTTGTTTTGAATTAGGCCACACAGAGGCTGTTTTAGGTGCTCCTCCATAAAATTTTCATTTCTGGGGTAGCGTTTTTGTAAAGCCAAATTGCAATTCAAACGTTTAGTCTACTTCACACTCATGACCAAGTGTAAGCATCAAATTCCTGCCAAAAATGCGCATAGCAATTCGAGCCGTCATGCACATAACAGTGGTACTATGCACTGGGCTAGTAAGCACTCCACTGATGGTGTACCAGTTTATCGTGCGCACACACGTTAAAATAGATTTTAAATAGTGTGATTTTTAATCTCACGTCTATTGGAGGAGAGTTTGTGAATTTTTGGGTTTGTTTTCGCACATTTGTCTATAATGTGCACATCAGATGCCGTCGATGAATTTAAGGGGAGAAGGATAGTCCTCGCAGCATTGCATTCAGGGCAGCATGTAGCCGCCAGCCTGTTTCTGACAGAAAGTTTCCCAAACGCCGAAAACCCTATTGCAATGCAGGCGATGTTTACTTTATTGTTTACGAATACGTACTGTTGACTAAGTCTCAGTTAGACAATGGCATGATTGTTTAGCCCGATATGAGTGACCGAAATGAGGTTTGATAAATGAAAAGCGCTATCTCCTGTCTGTTTCTGGTTCCGATGAGGCACTAGAGCACCTTAACACATCCTTTTGTTAAGAGTATATGGTTTTTTAAAATTTAAAGCCATGGTTTAGTTTAGAAGCATGTGTGCTATAACGCGAGCGCGTTGCGCTCTAGTAATGGTGATTTGAAACACATTCATATTGAAGGCTTCAGTTCAACGACCTTCACAAATGCAGCCTTATCTAAAACTTTATAAGAATATTTTGGGACTGAAAGCTCAAAATAAATACAATGAAGTGGATATTTAGCTTTTCAAATTGATTCTATTGCCTACATGTTCAGGAAACTTTCGCGAAACTCTAGGAAGTCAACGTTTTCAAAAGGATTTGTAAACGGGACTACTGTTTCAGATTCACCACATCACCCACAGCTTAAATAAAACTTCATGTGAGGATATCTGCTTTGTAACTAACACGCACTACATAATCGCCTCAGCCTATTTAAATTTTTTATTATTTTTTGTTTTTATCCTCCTGATAGCCAGTTCTGGGCGTTTTCGCAGCCGATGATATATACCATAATAAAGATTTTGCTGCACAGTTGCTGATTTTTTCTGGTAGTCATGTGAGAGCTGTGAATGATTTTAAATGACTATTCGAAAAGATGGAAATTAAATAAACAGGGCGCTAACAACGCTCAGCCGGGCTTGGATGCTCATGAGCCGTGCCGCTTTTTTTAGGTGTTATCGTTTTTTCATTGCGAACGATAGCATACATGGATTTTGAACTTTCATTGGCGACCAGGCTTCATTGCGAATGTATGTTTAACCAAAAATTGTTGTTCCCTTTTTTAAACTGTAACCAAATGCAGAGTATACTTATCAGGGATATAATGCCGTATTTGTTCTAGATCATTAGATAGAATATCTTGACGGCTAAGAACTCCGGGATTCTTTTCCAGACTAAAAGTTAAAATAAAACTCTTCACAAAATCATTCATTTTAAAACCGATCATGTCATGAAGTGTTAGCGAAGGCAACGTACGGGAGGAGTAACTAGAAGAATATATGTATAAAGGTATAGGTTTGGTTTTTGGGGCTCAACCTCCAAAAGCGACTCAGGCTATGAGAGACTCCGTAGTGGAGGACTCCAGAAATTTTGACCACCTGGTGTCTCTTAACGTGCACTGAGATCGCGCAGCACACGGGCAGCTTGCTTTTCGCCTCTATCGAAAAGCGGCCGCCGAGCCGGGATTCGATTCCGCATCCTTGGGAACAGTAGTCAACGCCGTAACCACAACGCCACCCTGGCGGGGTAGTATAAAAGTATAAATAATAATTACGGGAGGAATAAGTATAAATGGTAAATCTGACCATCGGCAGCTAATCGTTACACTGTCATCCCCCTTTTTGGCGCCACACCGTCCATTGCGTCTGAATGTGCACAAACGGGTTAACTTGCGTTCTCGCGAGAGCTGTGAGCATGAACTCCGAGAATTCAATACAAATTATAGAATTCGGTCATAGCACATGCTTAAAGAATTTCGTGGTTTGAATTCCTCGATCAATTGCTCGTATATTGAAGAATAATAAAAATCTAATAAATAGAAACAAAACAAGTTTTTTGGTATATGTTTTCCTGCTTTATGATAGTCCCTCGTCACGCGCCTCGCCTACATTTTCTGCTTTCTCCTTTTATCAGGCTGGACGCACATGGCTGGTGCACGACAGTTAAATTATGCGTCCCATTAACATTTTTATTTTAACGTAAAACTGCGACCACAACTCTTTCGGCATTTTTCAGCAGTTGTGTACTGCATATAACATAATATTGAATGCAGCGTTTTAGCCTAAATCATAAAAGGTTTTCAAATTTGGAACATATATGCTTCCAGCATTGTGGCCTCCCGTCTTTGCACGCGACTGAGTAAAAACATCCTAACTGCGGAACATGGAAACCTTAACTCACAAGAAGGTTTTTACATTTAGAACACATGGCTCCCCGCGCTCCATGCATCCATGAGAGGATTATTAACTGAGGAATGTGTAAACGGTCATAGAAACCTTGCTGTACAAAACATGTGTGAAAAAATTCAGATAGATAGACAGACAGATAGATAGATAGATAGATAGATAGATAGATAGATAGATAGATAGATAGATAGATAGATAGATAGATAGATAGATAGATAGATAGATAGATAGATAGATAGATAGATAGATAGATAGATAGATAGATAGATAGATAGATAGATAGATAGACAGACAGACAGACAGACAGACAGACAGACAGACAGACAGACAGATAGACAGATAGATAGATAGATAGATAGATAGATAGATAGATAGATAGATAGATAGATAGATAGATAGATAGATAGATAGATAGATAGATAGATAGATAGATAGATAGATAGATAGATAGATAGATAGATAGATAGATAGATAGATAGATAGATAGATAGATAGATAGATAGATAGATAGATAGATAGATAGATAGACAGACAGACAGACAGACAGACAGACAGACAGACAGACAGACAGACAGACAGACAGACAGACAGACAGACAGATAGATAGATAGATAGATAGATAGATAGATAGATAGATAGATAGATAGATAGATAGATAGATAGATAGATAGATAGATAGATAGATAGATAGATAGATAGATAGATAGATAGATAGATAGATAGATAGATAGATAGATAGACAGACAGACAGACAGACAGACAGACAGACAGACAGACAGACAGACAGACAGACAGACAGACAGACAGACAGACAGACAGACAGACAGACAGACAGACAGACAGACAGACAGACAGACAGACAGACAGACAGACAGACAGACAGATAGATAGATAGATAGATAGATAGATAGATAGATAGATAGATAGATAGATAGATAGATAGATAGATAGATAGATAGATAGATAGATAGATAGATAGATAGATAGATAGATAGATAGATAGATAGATAGATAGATAGATAGATAGATAGATAGATAGATAGATAGATAGATAGATAGATAGATAGATAGATAGATAGATAGATAGATAGATAGATAGATAGATAGATAGATAGATAGATAGATAGATAGATAGATAGATAGATAGATAGATAGATAGATAGATAGATAGATAGATAGATAGATAGATAGATAGATAGATAGATAGATAGATAGATAGATAGATAGATAGATAGATAGATAGATAGATAGATAGATAGATAGATAGATAGATAGATAGATAGATAGATAGATAGATAGATAGATAGATAGATAGATAGATAGATAGATAGATAGATAGATAGATAGATAGATAGATAGATAGATAGATAGATAGATAGATAGATAGATAGATAGATAGATAGATAGATAGATAGATAGATAGATAGATAGATAGATAGATAGATAGATAGATAGATAGATAGATAGATAGATAGATAGATAGATAGATAGATAGATAGATAGATAGATAGATAGATAGATAGATAGATAGATAGATAGATAGATAGATAGATAGATAGATAGATAGATAGATAGATAGATAGATAGATAGATAGATAGATAGATAGATAGATAGATAGATAGATAGTGTTTATTTGAGTGTGCCTCAACAGCCAAGTGGCCTAAAGGAGCGCACACTAGGTCAGGTGCATCAGAACACTTAATAACATTTAAAACCAGGCATGAAAACAACAATTAGGCAAATATGTCCGTGTCAATAAACGTTTTGTTATACAAGCTTTGTATACGGGTCATTGGACAGTTGGCGTGCAAATCTGGATAAAATGTGTCAGAACATTTTGCAGCCTTTGCATGCGGCACACGAAAATTCAGTGACATCAGTAAGGTCTCACAGTTAATGAAACCACGCACAATTTTTTGCAAAAACTGCATGTCACGTTTGAGTCGCCTGTCGCCAAGAGTACACATTTTGAGGTCTGCCAAGAGAGGTTTGAAGCAGCGTGTGGAAATGCTAACCACTCCAGAATATTGATAAAGATCTTGATATACGTAGCAGACTCATAATTGCCCGAACAAATAGTGTTGATATTGCACACAACGACTCTCAGTAACCAACCAATAAGAACATTCGAGAAGACTACGCGAAGTTGCTAAAGATAGAAAAATCAAATGTTACCGAAATTATATCCTTGCGGTATGGAAGACGAGGAAGTGCGTCGCAAGCGCGTGGATAGGAGATAGATGAGAACAATGAGAACGATGGAGTCGGTGTTCGGCAAGTGATTGTCTGTTTCTGTTACTGCGTCTGTCTCCTGCGTCTCTGAGCCTTCCCCGTACGCGTCTATGTACAAAGTTTACTTCTATCCCGTCACATTATAGTGACTGATTTCGCTAACTGCGAAACAATGAGGGGCATTGTGGACAAAACTGTCATGGTTAAATATAAAATCAGACCTGCTGATTGAAAGGTAATTCAGATTGAGAAATCTGGTGACACATGCACCATCCAAGAGTTGGTGGTTTTATTCATTTTTGTGAGAGACTTCAATATGTTCACACTGTTCATGTCTGTGTTTTTTTTCTTTCAACATTTTACTTTTTAAGTACTTATTTTCTACTTTAAATAGCGTTTTCTTTTTTATGATTTCGGTCTCCATGCTCCCTTATTCTGTTCGTTTCTTGACAATGAGCCATAATGTTTCAATGATCGCACGTGTGCCTTATCTGCCGACATGTGTTCAGCGCTTTTTAGTATTTTCACCCAGAATGAACCAACCAGACCAACAAGGCTTGTCCTTGCGTAGTGGTATTATACCACAAGGAAAATAATCCTCACTGATGACCGGTGAACAGTTCTCTTAGCTGGAACCCAAATTAATTAATAGCACAGCGGAAAACGTTTTTGATGAACCAACAGATTATAAAAAAATGCTGCTTTTTTCGCTCAGTTTTTTTTTTCATATACAACATTCAAGCTACTAAAACTCAAAATTTTCATACCATGAAATAAATAAACACAACAATATTAGTTGGCATCTCTCTATTACAACGTTCGTGCCGGTAATTTACCTCAGTACATTAAAAGTAAGAGTTTTTTCTTTGTGCTTTCTTTTGAACTTACTACTAGCTATATGGTTGTGCCATGAATTGTATACTGTCATTTACTATTGCCGATCACGGAAGGTATTTTCAGGTATTTTCACGGAAGGTCAGCATTATTTGCGAGCATTGCTTGAAGAAATCGGATCAATTTTAATCCTAGAATGACGATAAACCTTCATGTTAAGAACGTTATACAATTTATTCTAGATTTTCTTCAAATCTTTACCCGTGAGAAATGCCGTAGACACAATAGGCTATTGAAATACTCAGTATATCAAATGCAAAAACACGGTAAACCTGCCACATGACCCGATGGCGGAGAGAGCAGTCGGTTTGGGACGACATGTATACTAAATCCAATTTTATGTGAAAAAGATAAATTTTGTACACAAACAATCAAATAAGGAATGTCATTTACCTATAGCTGTCTGATATACCTCTAAAAGTATACACGTCGATGTAGCGGCGAGAACAATGTACGGGCTATGTAGTCCAAATGGCAGTCCGTCTGACGCTGTAACAAAGAATATTTTGGTAAATATTCATTCTATACAGACATATCTCGGAAGCTAAATAGTTAGACGACTATTTATCAGAAATTTAAGACAAGCATCTGACAAGAAATTTCATGAAATGGACGCATTACACCAAACTTGAAGCGGAAAAGTACTCATTGTAACTTCAGCAATGATTTCATAAACAGTGTATCAAAAATTCAGCATAATTAAACGGTTTTTTATATGATCCGCAACGCTTATATAGTGAATTGGTGTATGCTTGATTCCCAAGCCTGTGATATATGTCTAAACCTTTCTAAGTGTGCAAATGCGAGGTATGTAGAAGTGTATACCTTGTAAATTTGTAAACGAAAGAGTAATTTTGTCTCACTTCAGCCTCCACTACATCCCTGCCACTATGTAACGCAGTGAGGCGTCCTCAAAATTAGAAGCGGAGGCATCGCTACCCAATAAAAACCACTGGGCCATAATTTATAAACATTTGTAACACATTGAGCGTTCTTGCCAGATAATTACACCCATATTCCGTCTTAGCGGCAATACTTGGCCGTCTTCACGCTAAGGAACTATTTTTACAAAGGCTTGCAAATGAACACTCCACATTGTATACATCGTAAGATATCTAGATAAAAGATAAATTGCTCTCCAATGAAAGCGTAAAAGATTTGCAGTAACATCAAGTACTTGCTTATCATAGGTTGTGCGATGTTCAGGTCAGCGGACGAGTGATTAGACGGGGCTGAGATATAAAGACCGTAACTACCCTACTGAAAAAGACCCATATGATTTTCATATAGGCCACATATGAATTCTTATAGGCCACATATGAATTCATATAGGCCACATATTGATTCATATGGGGTCAAATTCACACCATATGGGGCATATAGGACTAGGCGCAGTTTATATGGGCAAGTGGTATGGGGCCATATGTGCCCCATATTGTGCCCATATTGTGCCCATATCCATATGCATTGCAGGACATATGGATCATATGGGCACTAGGCATATGGGTGCAGAGTTCATATGGACGCCCATATATCAACCAAACTTTGATTGTCAATGGTTCATTTGTCGTATTATTTTGAAAATGTACATCACCTGGGCATCCATATGTAAACAACACAGTACCTTTAACTATGCCAAGATGTCGAAATCACTCAACTCTTATCAAAACATATATACTACAGTGATGGTACAATTTATCACTCCCCAACAGGGCGCTGTTGCATAAAGAAAGTGTGAAGCAATTAATAATAAAGTATATAGTTACAGGCGTGATTATTTAATCGTACAATACTAAAATGCATTCTTGAATAGAGAGTGCTTTTGGATGCTTGACAATGGCCAAAAGTAGTTACATTCTGCTTATCTGCATGCAACAATTAAATGGCTTGAAGGAAGCTGTTCATTTGATGTAATAAAGTAGGTCATTGCACATTATGTGCCATCATCACAAAAATATACATAACAAAATTTCAATAATCCAATTCCTTTCTTAGATCAAGAGAAATATTCGGTTTCCACAACGACACGTAATCATTAAAAGCAGAAAAAAGAAAGATCAGCCTCCCCCCTCCCCCCTCCCAAATGTTTTCGTGTTGTCATGCACCGCCAGCTTGTCCCTCTCCCATCGCCTTCATCCCCTGCATACCACGCTGCTTCCTTCGTTTTGCCTATTTATTTTTTACGTTAGAGGTCAGTACCCATGCTGCAGCTGCTTAATTGTTAAAGCCCTCCCCACCGCTCTCCCCTAGCTCGCATCCGATGCTCTCTAAACTTGAAACTTCCGGTGGTTTATTTATTTTTATTTTTTTTTAATTCCCAGAAACGCGATGATTGGGAGACGGCTCGACTTCTGTACCGGTGACGAACGGCTTGTTGAGAAGAGGCAAGGAGGGAAGAATACAGGAAAGGGGAAGTGGGTTTAATGGGGTAGGAAGTGAGGGGGGGGGAGAGAGAGAGAGAGGCTTAAAAGCCTATTTGAGTCATGAGTCAAGGTGCCCGCAGGTACAGGTGTCCGGTAGCAACGGTGCTTGCTGGGGCCATTGAAATCACCCCCCCCCCCATTTTTCGTGTTGTGCAGGTACCGCCATCTTGTCCCTCTCCCATCGCCTTCAACCCCTGCATACGATGCTGCTTCCTTCGTTTTGTCTGCTTTTTTTTTTGCTTGTTCGAGGTCAGTTCTTTTGCTGCAGCTGCTTAATTGTTAAAGCCCTCCCCACCACTCCCCCCTCGCTCGCATCTGCTCTCTAAACTTGAGACTTCTCCAACCATCACTTCTTAAATTCCTACTGCTCGACTCCGGCGCGGGTGACGAAGGGCTTGTTGAGAAGAGGCAAGGAGGGACGAATAAAGAAAAAGAGAGCGAGTGGGGTTTAAAGGGGTAGGAAGGGGAGGGGGGGGAGATTTAAAAAGCCTATATTGAGTCAAGGTGCCGGCAGGTTCAGGTGTGGGGTAGCAGCGGTGCTCGCTGGGGTCATCTTTTTTTTTTTTTTTTTTTCTGCGTTGTGGCTAGCTCGTACGGTTCACGTGGTTCGGGGTCATCTAACTGAAGAAGTCGCTTTTTTCCGATACTTGGTCTCGGTCTCCAGGACGGATGGTTCTTGGAAGCTTTTTTTTTTCTTTTTTTTTTTGTCGGAGTCTTCGGAATGTTCAGTTATGGTGTTGCTACTTGTTAAGAAATTCCTTATATACCATTTTTACGTTGCCGCATATTTTTTAGGCACTTATTTGCCAGTTTGCAGTTGAGGACTAGTATACATGCAGTGTAGACCGCTTATAACGTAGGTCGCGGGACCTCGAACGCTGCACTGAAAGCGGTACCGCACTTTTTACCTGAAGCTACACACGCATCTCATTAATAAATGAACAAAACGCAACGCACTAAGTCCTCTGAACACAGATTAGTTTCAGCATACCGCACGCAGCGCGCGACCGCGTAAAATACCGCGACCGCCGCGAGCGGAACTGTGTATGCGCGAACGCAAGCTCAGTTTCGCAAAGGCGTTGGTGCTAACCTTAGCAGCCACAAAAGCAGTGGGCTAAAGCATCCTTGTCTCTTTGAATTCAAACAAATGATATGAGGAGTCTCGGAGCAAGGCCTTTTAGTTGGAACACAAGCTGTGCGGTGAGGGGGATAGAGGAATCCTCATTTAGTGTTTAGTGCACTGTTGTGGCCCCCCACGACATGGTACCTCCTTCACAATAAGCGGTTACGTTATAAGTGGTATCCACTGTATTTTGTAAACAATGGCTTGAGGTCTTTCTCTAGATGGTCTTTGGGAACACATAACCGGCTACGCAATGTTTTTGTTACTCCTTTCTTTCTTTTAGCATACGGGGCGGCGGCACCATCATTATCGTTACTCATGAAAGTTTGCTCTGCCGCCCCATAAATAAGGCCGCAAACTTTTGAACTGAATCACGTTCACTCTAAAGCTTTTAGCCTAACCGCTATTTTCGGCTGCTTTTACCGGCTCCCACACGCGGCAGCTTCATTTGCACCGGAATTCCACAATATGCTTCATCCTATAAACTACATCATATCTGTACACCTTCATTTTATTCGATGACTTTAACTTTCCTTCGATATCATGGAATAATATCTTGTCGCAACACTAAGTGAACAGAACATCGAAAGTCCTTGCCTCACATTCGGTTTATCTCAACACGTCACCTCCTAGGCTTGACGAAAGGAGGAAGCTGATCAGACATAGCCTTTCTTCAGTTTTTTTTTTTTTCCAACTTGACGGCAATGCAATTATTTGGGAAAACTCGTATCATCGGTATTTGCAGATACATGTGCACAAAACATAGCGGAATGTCCTATTGACAGACTCTACGTCTTGTACTTGTTCAACTGTACATTTTTGTTTTTTGGTTTGCAAACCTATGCTATGATATGATGCATTCTTTTTGTCGTATTGTTGTACCAACCTCCACTGCAGCATGGATACTCTTAATAATTCGTGAATGAAATAACTGGATTTATTTTATTTGAGCTTGGAAGTAGGCCAGCGCCGCGTCATTTCCAGTGCCATGAAAGGGATTGCGAATTTGCGATCCAAGGGATTTATTTTGCATTGCAAGGAATGTCTCCTCCAGAGCACCCAGTGGGCTTCTCCCTCACCGTTTGTATATATGGCAATTAAAGTTTCCTATCATCACCATGTTTCTTTCCTCGCGTCTCCCGGGTTAGGAAAAACTTGTCCAAGCTCTCCGCTTTTTCTTTTCCTCCCTCACTTTTCGCCGCGTTCTATCATTCTCTCCACATCTAGTAACTTGCTGCGCTTTCCTTTTTTTCCTCCTCCTACGCTGCTCCGCAGTCCCCCGTGCTCTCTCCACATAGCTCACGCCGAAACGAGTTATCGCTCTCCGGAAAAAAACTTCGCTCTCCGCTTTTTTTTCTTCACTCTCGCCTTTCCGCCGCATTCTTAAATTCTCTCTCCCGTCTGCTTCCTCTTTTCTCCTCCTCCGCGGTTTGCTCCCGCCGAAACGACTTTTGTTGGTGTAGTGTTACTGCTGCTGGCGCGCGTCCATTTATACCCACGCAAGGTGCTTCGCCGGTGCCTCTGCTGCTTGTGTTGTGAGAGAAGGGAGGACAGCATACAAGATGGGTATAAAGCTCCTCCTCCTTAATCAAAGATTTTAACCCGGTCACATGCGCTGACTGTGCTAAATGCAAGAGAATCTACTGGAAGGAGACGTTCAACGGTGAGGTACAAGAATCCTACCCCCCCGGCGACGTTCTGCTTCTTGGATGTAAGTCTGCATGTGTTACAAGCATATTGCAATACTTTTTGTCTCGATCGTACTATTACTGCCTGCTGATGTAGCTTCTGTGTAAGTTTGCGGCTCTTATATTATTGTTCGGCAAAAGGTGATGGAGGCGTTGAATAGATTTTGATCGGTGTCGGCCCGCCGTCAACGCTGTGTGTACGGTTAAACACAACCACGCATACGCACCAAAGTACTTACCAATAACGGAAACCTAGTAAGCATGCTCAGAGTAATTGCCTCATCCCCCCTAATCCTTCTTGAATAAGGGAATAACGGACAGCGAGTACGCATAATCACAGTAATTGCCGCATTTCCCGCCCTTTTATTGGAGCATTCCTGCGTGTGCGCAGGGCTTGAATAGTGTCTGATAAAAGAACGTGCTCAGTGTACTATGCAACTGCTTGCATGTAATTATTTAACTTGCAGCACTCCGCTGCACTGTGCGTGCGCGGCATATTATAATCGGCGCATATTTTGCAATGTGGAAGTCGCATACAGTTCGACGTGCTGATGGCCGTGGAAACATATTTAGACATTTTTGCTGTCCCGGACGGTGACACGAGCCGCGTGCGTCTTCTCGCAAGCAAACGTTTACGTTGCACGGGCGGCGGAGCTTGCCGAATAGAAGTGCGGCCAGCTAGTTTATCTGCTCATTGTTTATACTCATATTATCTGACGCTGACCACTGAAAACGTAATAGAATGTGTACATACATTCCATATTCCATTGCAGTGCTGTGTAACGTGCCCTTTAGTTAGCAATAAGTTTAGCTCCCATAAATTTCTCTCTCTGCATGCCACATAGGCTAGCACAATTAGCAGACAAATGACAAAAAGGGACCTGCATCTGTTGCGCATTTATTTGTTGCCATTAAAATTTATCCAACCGCGGTCACATTCAGTGTGGTCGTCTGCTACAGCATGTCATCAATATTTAAGGAAGGACAGGCTTTTAGAAAAATAGATATCTTGCAGGATGGACAAACGAGGACAATATGTATGTGGGAAAGCAGGAACAGTATTTAACTGAAAGGGAACAGACATGTCAGAGTAATGAAGCACAGAGCAACATGAAAATACAATGGGTAAGAGGTGCTGAGAGGTATCAGAAAAGGAGTATTGGCACCAGGGGTCACTTTCAGAAGGGGAGAGTTGTTCCTGAAGTCGGACCAGCGCTGCTAGAAATAAACCACTGATGCGGCAGTACAGGGGGACATAAAGCGGAGATCACTGAAAGCTTGAGAAGCACAGAATAAATGCTGATAAGAAGGATGGATATGGAGAATGGGCAAAACCGACGGGCAACGAAGGTATTAACTAAATATTTGTATAGGAAGAGTGCAGACTTGCAGTGGAGGAAGAGAGCTAGAAAACTGACCAGTAAGTGTACAGGATTCCAGAAAAGCATATATTGAGCATATTGAATCAATGGTCAGAAATGTAGGGGGAGAGTAATGTAAACTTAATGGGGAAAAAAGGCAATTGTTGGGATATGTAGAGAGCTTGCACTTGGGCCACAGTGGCTGCCATTCTAGTATGCAGGCAGAGTGTAACACGTCAGGAGGCATGGCGCACACGTATAATCAACTTATTGGTCCCTAGCTGCTTCATCCTGCACAATCGAAGCTGCTGTAGTACTTCAATGCTTCTGGCTTACAACAGTGTGATTCAGTGGGTATGTGTGTAATCTGTGTGCACCAGAAAAGAGCACATGTTTCTAAAAAGTTGGACTATTACTATATTGACACTTACGTATCACTGCATAGACTCTGACGTGGTGCAGTTTTTTTTTTACTTGAGAAAAATTCAAAGCCTATAGATCCATTGCGTGAGCACGCTTGCTGACAGTCAATGCACCATTCTCAAAAGGTAACATATATCGAGGCTCTTCAAGCAGTTAGCTTGAAATTTCAATCTTATTCTGCTTGTACGTGATGGGCTATATAATTTGAACTAACGGAATCACTACACCTATGACTTTTTCAGTGAAGCTAGATTTTCGGTCATGCACATTTGCAGCACTGATTGCAATAACAAAATGTCTCTGATCACCATGCCACTTGTACTGTGGATGCATGTTTTTGCTTTCTCCAGTTTCATATCTGAAATAAAGCAACTTGAGTTCTTCATTACAGTGGTGGCCCATTATTGTAAAGGCACAGATCAGCATGCACCCAGTGCACTTACTAGAAATGTATTGCTGCTGTTAGGTGATTTTGATACTTCGGCATTGTTTCATGCGTTGCTTCATCTCTTTGCAGTCTTGTTGCATTTTTGTTAGCTACTGCAGGAATGAGAAAAAAGGTCCCCTTGAGCAGTGTCTCTCAGGGCCTTTTTTGCAAGTAGTTTGCAAACGCAGCGCAATTCTCCTATAGAAAAACAGATCCTATTGGAATGTCACATCAGTGCATGGGCGATGGCAGGATGTTTTTTTTTTTTCTTATGGAGCCAAACTTGCTCATCCCAGTAGGGGGGGGGGGGTGCATTTGTCCAGACGCTATGCTGGCAGAGGCACTGATGCCATGAGCCAGCACTTCTGCCACCCAGATCAAGATCTTGGATTACTATAGATAGCACATGTAGGTATTTGTGTTGGGGGCAAAAATGTTTGTGGTGATTATTTGATAAAGTAAGTTGGTGAATTTTGCCTTAATGCTTTTATTTGCTCAGACGCTGCATGGATGCTTGAAGATGGTACTTGCTAATCTATACTTTCTGTATTCTGAAGGTGAAACGCAGTAAAAAAAAAAAAAATCTGCTCCTTCTCGGACAAGACTCCCATGGCCTGAAAGCTCGGGTGATGAGCTTATTGAGAGATGGTTGCTAAGGAAACAGCAAGAAAATAGCAAGACCCTGCGAAGAAAGGTCAGAAAGCTGGAGGAGAAGCTGAAATGGTTGAAGATCAAGATAGCCGCCTCCAGGATTTGCTGCACAAGAAATTTGGCAAGTTATAAACACTTTTCTTTTGAAATTTAAGCGAAATGATTTGTTTTTAAGTTTTAAATGCAGTGATGTAAGCGCAGAATTATAAGCATTTGTTTGATATGTGCTGACAGTAATCTGCATTATATATAGCTGGGTGTACGTCTCTGTAACATGCTGTAATAGCCTGTCATTTCCTAACCATTAATTTTAATGTGTTCAATTTTGGACAGGCCAAAATACTATTTGTGCTTGGAGTCTTGTTTCAAACTTTGTTGTCATTTTGCCTGTAGCAAGCAATGTTTTCTAACAAAAATGTCAGAAATCGACAAAAATGTATAGTTACACCGGAAGACACCAGAGACATAGTCGCCGCTGGGCACCATCTGTGTTCACCGACCTTGAGTGTAGCCAGCAACTTTGGTGAATCAGTGATATTAGCTGTGGGAATAAGGTCTCTATTGGCATCATCGCAGTCAGTTATTACTGTACTTGGTTGAAAAAATCCACTGTGCTAAAAAACACCACGACTATACACTCTAAACATAGATCATACCTTATAAGCACAACTCTCTCATAACATAAAGAATGTCGCCCGTTGTTATGAGATTACAGTTGTTTGTTCTGCACCCTTCAAATTGTCCAGATTTGCCTGTGTACAGAAAAAAATTGATTTGTCCCAGAGTATTGGCCCATTTCAGTTTACTATTAGGCACAGATCATGGCACGTCCCCTGCATGTGCGGTTGTGTATGAGTTCCATTTATCTTGCAGTAAGGTGTACGTTGGCCAGATGGGCCGATGTATAAATGTATGTCTGAAGGAGCATTTGGAGGCCATATTGTCCGACACTTACTTGCACGTGGCTGTGCATTGCAGGAAATTCAACGAAGGAAAAAATAAGAATGGTGATAAAGATAGACAAGGCTGCTATCCGCAGTTCTCACAAACTAGCATTCTTTTCCATCATCGAGATAGGCTAATATGAGAACTTAAGAAGGCCTACTGTATCAGGAAAAAAGGTGCTAGATGCATCACCCAGCCTTTGTCTCCCTAGCAGAGTGTGCATTTTTATACCTGGATAAAATTTGAAACATAATCTTTTTTTTTTACTGTCTGGTGGTTCTGCGCAGGTGCATCTGTTTGTTTCTCTGCATATATATCTCATCTGTTTAGTCAAATAACCATAGTTGTGAGTCTGCGCTTGTCCTGTTTTTTAGCGTTTAGACGTCATCATTTTTGGTGCAATGGATTTTTTCAACCATGTCTATATACCAACTCGCCCAACTTTCTACCTTATTACTGTACTTGTATTCACCTTGCAGCTGTTCTAGGCAATATGATTTCTTATTGTAGGCATCGATTTACTTGTGTTCCTGCAGCATATAAACTGTTGTGTCTACATTTTGAAAGTATAATACATGCAGAAATTGTGAGATGAATAAGGGCAGTAACAGCTTTCTATGATACTGATTCACACAGCCTCAAGCCTAAGCCTCTGGTTTGTCCATCCAGCACAAGAGGTGCCGGCGGCACCCAAGGTCACTTTGCACATTTGGAGCGAACACAGATGATGCCAAGCAGTGGCGCTGTCTCTGTTGTCTTATGGCGTAAATGTAGATGTTGATGTCACTAGAGGGGGCCGTGTTGCAAGAGAGAGTATGAATATCTAAATAGTACTAGGTACTGTTGAAGAATGTGTGCTGCATTGAAAATTACGTACTCTTACGGCACGCTTCGAAACTACAACTGTCATTGTGTACTAAAAATGCACTCTTTAGTTGTATTTCATATCTTTTTGTACAGAAATTTGTGACAGTTGTGTGTACGGAATAGGATAGAATGTAGCACTGCTAAGGATGCTGAAGCACAGAACCTTATCTCCGAGGATGTAAGAAGGGAGCCCGAACCACAAAGTATTGAATGTTGAGCGACAGATATGAAGACAGAAAATCAGAATGAAGAGATGGGGCCCCCACCTGATCTTACTTTGTTTAGCTTTTGCCTTTGTCAGACCTTGTCGAGCTGCAAAAACAGAAATTCCCCTTCACTCGATAGGTCTTTTTCTAAAAATAATCCATCACTCTCGTGCCAATCACAGTAATCACACCTTGTTTTTTTTTTAGTTTGGTGTAGGGTAAAATGAAATGGGGTATTTACAGAAGTATAATATGGAAGTGATAGGAGGGACTTCCAAATTGGGGGGGGGGGGGGGGGGGGAGGTGGCATGCGCTCTAGCCTAGGGCCCTTATTTCTGTTAATCCAGCTCCGAGAATGTTGCAAGCTGTGATGGCTGAAATTTGCATGGCCTGCTGATCCACTTTCCAATTTTAAAACATGAAACTGAAACAATTGCAAAAATCGCTGAATTTGTGCAATCAGCACTATTAAAACTAATGCAGGATATGTTGCTGGGCTAGTTAGTGGTTGTCGAGCATTATGGTATTGCAGTGCTGGCAGACAAGGACAAAAGGACGAGATACACTTACACAAATGCGCTGAACTTTCAACATGATTTTGGATGTTTTGATTCGCGCTTTACATTTGACAGAAGGGCATCAACGTGCAAACGCACCTACAAAGTAGATATAATCTCAGTAGCCACATGTTTCTTTTTTCATGAAAAATCTGGAAGAAAAGTTAAAGGCCAGGGCACAAAAACCAACATCGCACAAAAAATGCTAACGGGGCCGAAGCCCGAAGTGAAGGCAGCTTTTGATGCAAAAACTCACAAGTGGCAAGTTAGCCACATTACCAGTTGTCATGTGGTTGTGGCATTTTTGAGAGGTGACCACTTTCCAGTTTAGAATTCTCAGTGGCATCATAGGTTTCCTCCTTTTAAATCAATGACTGTGGCGAAATTTGTCAAATCACACCTTGTCATAGTCAATGCTGCAATTAAAGCATCGTTTTTTTTAGTTTCCTTTATATTTTTACTTTTGTTCCTGGTGCAGTGTATATTTAAACATTTAGTGTTTCCTGCAAGATATTACATGAAATGAAGAGCTAGAGCAGCAATAGTTGAGTGAATCTGAGAAAGTAGGAACCTGGGTGCAAGCAAAAAAATGAAGACATAGTAGATGCTTGGGCATGCTGGTTAGACATCGGTGCAGTGCATTTACGCTAAGTAGTCTGTGTCTCCTCTCGTCCTCGTCGTGAATGCGCTGCACCAATAATAAAAAAAGCATCAAGCTAGGTCTGATGAACTCATTGATGAAGAGAAAGTTTATTCATGCTATCAGTAAACTGCAGCTCACTGGCAAAGAGAAAACAGGAACATGCCCATGTCTACTACTCATGACCTCAAGCTTCTGGCACACACACTGACTTAACTTTGTAGGGCATAGACGTGATCGAGCTTGTCTACAAAGCAAAGGAAGTGACATTTTACAGCAGGTTTCAGTCTGTGTTCTCATTGAAGCAATACTGCATAAGAATAAAAGCAAGTAACAAGCACATTGCCCTAGACAATGCAGTTGAATGCTAGGATTTGTTCCACAGCATAATGCTGTGGTGCTGTAAATGTGGCTCATAAATTACTTCAAGGACATTGCCTGCTCAGCTGAAGTGATGGCCATGCATAGATGGTCTGTGGTCTGGCTTCCTAACTAAGCAGACTGCAGGTGCAAGTGAAACCATCATGTACCATTTTGATTTCAACTGTGTGTACACAATGCTTTCAACCAATTTTTATTCAGCTGTCAAAATGACTCCTCTTCAGAGTATCAATGAAAATAGACGAATGCTCCTTTTGTTGCATCCAGCGTGCATGCACTTCACACTTTTAGTGTTGCTTCTGACATCCAGATATGAGCTTTGTGCCATAATTGCTGTATAGTAGCTGCAAACCTGACAAAGACAGCTTGTGAGATCACTGGGCTGTGCCAACTTTGCTGTAAAATTGATGCTGATAAGAAGTCCATATCATCATTCTTTGTCAATCTGCTATCACTTTCCGTAGACAGTGCCAAACTTTGAAGCATTAAAACAGTTTTGCTGAGCAGAACGTTCTATCACTAATAGGTCTTCAGTGTGGGACTTGCAGTGTATGACTTCCTTCAGTGCTTCTGCTATACAAGCTTTCCAAGCAACTTGAGCTACGATTTCAAAAAGGTTATTTTGCCCTTACCTGATTATATTTGCTTAACTCCTACATTATTCCCTGCAGCCCCCAAGTGAGATATGCAAGGTTTTATAAGAACTTCAGAAAACACCTATTAAATTGTTTCTTGCACGGTATGCCTCACAAACTTCTTTTTTTTTGCATTTTAAAGCCTATAAAATATGAAAGAAAAGGTCACTTGATTGGGCGCTTGAGCTTTGCTATTATGCAGCTGTCGAGAATATGTAATGAGTCGGCAAGGTTAGCAGCAGTACGACTGTAGGCATGGTGACGCAACAGTGTTGTATATATTTGGATCTCTAGCCTGTGTCATGTGAAGGTGCAAATGCATGCCGCAATGACTGACCATTGCTGACTACAAAAAAAGAGCATTTTCATTCTCCTTCGAAATGCTCGGTCAGGAACATTCATTGTGCCATTGTGCAGTAAAAAGCAGGAATCGCAGTCAGTCACTGCATGCTTGAGAGCAGCACAGGAGCTTGGCATAAGCATCTGGTCACATGGCTTTTGTTTCTCATATTCTGTGAATTTTAGAATGCAAGAAAGTACTGCATGAGAAATATAATATAGGAAACAATTTAATGATAGGTTTTCACTGGCACTATACAAGTTTGCATATTCCACTCTGGCTCTGCAGCAAATATTTACAACTTTCAGTAATTAAGCTTACATAATAAGTCAGTTAATGGGGAATTAAAAATTACCCTGAGTTACAGTAGTCTATGTCAACATGAAACATCCAGTACAGTTGTCTCTGAAGTGCCTTTTGATTTTAAATCTTGGCTGTAGTTGTGCATGTTATGCATATCCACTGCTCAACGATTACTATAGTTTACCATATTGCCACTGTGCATCTGCATGGCTTTTAAAACTATTAGTGAGCATTAAGGCTGACAACAGTATAAGAGGTAAGTTGGAAAAAAAAAAGATAAGTTGGAATCTGGTGGAAGTATTCCAGATGGCCTATTCCAGTGTTTCTCAAATGGGGGTCTGCAAAAATATTTTGAGGGTCTGCAAACACACATCTCCCCCCCAAAAAGAAAGTTTATGCAATAGATCTGTGTTCTGGCCTGGCAAGACAGCTTTGCAGGGTTAAAAGCATGGAGGTTCAAAGCCAACTAGTTTCTCAAAGGCAAAGACACAGGAGAGGAGTATGGAAATTGAGAGTCTGCATACGAGAGAGGGATTTTTGTTGATGCAGGCATCGGTTAAACTCGAGCTCTTGCTGCACTGCTGGATGGGCTGCAGGCAAAACATTTGGGGTGGGAGAGTGAGCAGCGCAGTGTTGGAAGGAATTCAGTCTTTTCCAGCAGCATACATACTGACATGCTGCAGCTCTTTAGGAAACAGTGCGAACAATGCACTGAAAATATGCAAACAAAAGAGTAGTAAGGATGGCTTTTCTTTATGGCTGTAGAAATCAAATAGCTAACCTTATCCATATCAAAAGGATTGTCTTTTTTTGTTCATCTTTCATGTGTACTGTGGCCCATCTATAAATAAACGTGTGAATTCAGATTTCAGTTTGTTGTTTCACTGCTTTTCCTTTCCTTGTAGGTGTTGAATGCACCTGGGGACAAGGTACCTGTACTGGCAACAGCAAACTACCAGGTAGGGGAATCGCATATGCTTTCAACTCCTATGCTTGCACAACTACCTAACAAAGTCATAACACCCAGATTAACTTATAACTCTTTTTAATGTGCACTGCTTCACTTTGTTTCGTGTTTCTTGCTATGCCATCCCACTTAAAAACTGGAAAGGATTGGCCAAGAAATCTATGTGTTCATTCATTCATGTGTTTACTATTGCTTGCACATCAGAGTTGTAAGGGTGGCTTTTCTTCGTGGCTGTAGACAACACATAGCTAACATCAAAACCAAGAGCAATATCTTTTTTTGTTCATTTTACCTTTCTACTGTGGCCCATCTATAAACATGTGTGACTTCGGATTTCAGTTTGGTACGTGTTTCACTGATTTTCCTCTCCTTGTAGGTTTCAAATGTGCCTGGGGACCAGGTACCTGTACTGGCAACAGTAAACGACCAGGTAGGGGAATTGCATATGTTTACCACTCTTATACTTGTCCAACTGTGCAGACAGAAATACGTAAGGAGGAGACCATAAGACCCAGAAAAACACCTTTTAACATTTGTTTTGTGTTTCTTGCTATGCCATCTCACTTAAAAACTGGGAAAGAAAGGTCAAGAAGTCTATGTATTCATTCATGTTTTTACTGTTGCTTATTACCATGTGCTTGGGTACACATAGAAATAATTACTCATTTCACCACATTTACTATATAACCTATATTAAATCACTACTTGGCTAGTGATCGAACTGTAGGGACATAAGCGGCTCATTGTATGGCGCATACAAGGTGAGCCTACTGCCGCTCGTAACAAGGAAAGCATAGAGGATTATTTATTTTGTTTATTAATATCGAAAATAACGAGTCATTTGATACTACAAATGTACCAGTTTGTGTTTTCTACGGTCTGCGATTTCTTCCAAAATCTTTGTGGTTTTTACTGAACTGTTCAAAGCCAATTTTCTTTAAAGGTGCTATCATGTAACACCTCTGAATTTTCTAGTCTAATGAAAAGTTAAATTATGTTTTCACACTGAAATTTTTTGCAGACAATCTGTGAACAAAGGTTTTTATCAGGCACCAAAAAGTGCCAGTAGAGTGATTTTTTTAACCGAAGATTCATCTGTTTTACATCTTTTTTCAAAACACATTAAATTGGTGAACAATACAAGGCTTAATCAGATTGTCATAACATGTATAACTTAGAAAAATATTTATAACTGCCTCATGACTGGTAAATATCCTTGCAAGATATATTAAGAGAAGTTGCCTTTCGATTAAGGGTTCTTTAAAGTGCATATTTTATCCTTTATTGTCCATATTTTATTTTTGCATGCATGCGGAGGGTAATGCTTTTCTCTGTTCCATGCAGGTTCACCTTGGCAATTGTGTGTACATTCCTGTAGAGAGATGGCAGTGGCTCCTGACGCTGCCCAAGGATTCTCTGTTTTTCAAAGAACCAGTGAAGGCTGCCTTTGTCTCAGAAACAGGAGTGTGATAGGGGCCCCGTGTCGCCGCTTTCCGAACTCTAGTCCATTCAGCCTCCAAAAAAGCCCTGACCTATCACAAATTGGCAGCTGTAACAAGTGAGTCCTTCAATCGTGATCTAATTATCTTTTTTTTAGTCAAGTTCATGTTGTTTTACATAAACACAGCTCAACATCCTTCACATTTGTGGAGAATTCATATGTTCAATTCCATTTCTTTTATATTGCTGTGAATTGTTTTGGTGTTTCCTAACTGATTTCAATAATTTATTTTTACAATGATATAAAATTGACCATTTCTTCTCTTCGGACTTTTTTCTCATTTGTTGCTTTCCAGATGGATTTGTCGCATATATTAGCAGGAATGCTATTGATCAGCTGCCTCCAAGCAAGTGCATGCAGAAACTAAAGATATATTACAGAAATGCTGAAAGACGAACAGATGAAAAATGCAAGCTTGAAACTTCATATGTCATGTATATTAGAAGCCAAATAAATACTACCGAAAATTTCAGTCATTACCAGCCTTCTCTTATTGTATAATGTAGGACACCTGCTCAAATGTCACCACCTGAAAAGAAATTATATGGTCGTGGATTTCACGTCACCCATCCTGCCCAAATCACCTATAATGCCCGTATTGCCCATAATGCCCGTATTGCCCATATTGCCCATAATGCCCATATCACCCATAATTCCCTTATGCCCATATCACACATATCGCCCATATACCCATATCACACATATCGCCCATATGCCCATATTGCACATATCACCCGTACTCCCCATATGTCCCATATGACACATATCCCCCATATCCAATAATACCGTATGCTCAAAATTCATATGGGAGATTTTCAGTAGGGTAAGCAGGCTTGGGATTTTTTTTAGAACATAATTTATGAAAGGTGTCCGCAAATATTTCTATAAAACATTTGATAGATTGGTATCATACGCGGTATGCGCTGCCCAACTGACGCTTGAGAAAAGTGGCTGAAAGCGGCGTTTTAGTTGCGCGCGATAGATACGGTTATAATGCACTTATTCTGGTTCGGTTTCTGAGCGAATCTCAAGCCCGAGCATGGCTGGATATGTTTGAGTTTCACGCCTTGCAAAAATTCCATGTTCTCACATGCGAGCAGATTACCGAGGTGAAGTACTTAAACGGTACAATTCCATATCAAGTTGAATGTGATACGAGATCGCTTACAACGTTTTAACATGGCAGTAAGTAACGACTGCGTGCGACCAGAAAAATGTGCAGTGTCGCTTATAAACGTGACTCCACCAGTATTATTTGTTGGACAAGAAAACAGTAAGGTGCTTTTGCGTGATACCTTCCTCCAGGCTAGCTTCAAATACGATGAAATGATTATCATAAGCGTTTTCCCACTAGAAATTTAGCATACGACCTGGAACTATATTGTAACTCTTGTTGGCACCACGTAAATCAACGCTCCTCAGACGAAACAACGCTGCACCCGAGCCAGACAGCACCTCAACTCACACTCATCCTACACACCGAGGTCCTCATCAGTAAGATTTGCCCCCTCCCCCCCTTTCAAAAACGAAGTCCTCCGGGCGTGTCAGTGGCCACGAGATTAACACTTCTTCAGGCGGTGACACGTGTCACCTCAGTTTTTGTCGAACCTCGTCCACTTAGCGTAAGACGTGAAATACAGTAGTTCAGTTCGCCGAGCCGCTCTAGAGTCATATATGAGTCAATTTAGAGTGCCAGCATTTTCTGGTATAAGCCGCACTTTGTTTTGGGTTTCCAAAGCCAGACAAGGTCACCGGGGAGGTAGGTAACCGCGCGATGGTGGTCGGCATATAGAGATTTTGATCGGTCTGTTATGTCTAAGTCTTCAGTCGGGCTGTCCACCGCAATTCTTCGGCCAAGCAAAAGAGCTTCCGCTAAGCACGGGTCTTCGTCGGTGGAAAATGGGAGGATTGTATTCATGGTGTATGCCGTAGGAGACAGCAATTCTCTATTGTTCACCCGATTTTTATTTCTTTGTTGGGGACTGTCCTGTTTACTTTTCTACCCCAGTCTCTCTTTTTTTATGCTTTGAGTTTCGTACGTCTGCCTCTCTCCCCGTATTGTTATTTGTCATTTTGTGTGACGGTGGTCTTGCTGCTGTTCTCTTCTTCTCTGGTTCTGGTTTGTGTTTTGTTTCACTTGCAGGTCTGGATGCTACCTTCTGGGGTTTTCCTTTTAATCTTCTTAAACCAGCGTGGACCACCTATCGACATGGACCTCGTTTGCTTGTTTTTTTTTGTGTGTTTTTTTAATACCTTCTATCGCTTTTAAAAAGTGTTTTTTTTTTTTTTATCTCGAGCTGCTGCTCGTTTTTATTTATTTTAAATTGGTTTAAGCCTGGCAAAGCTTTTGCTGGTCCGGGCTCCCCCTCAATTCTTTTTTATGTTTTTTTTTCTTCTCAGTTCGAGGGGACGAATAAAATGGTAAAATGGTGTATGAAGAGGAGCAAGCGTACAGCATGAAGAACGAACTTTATCCTGTGGTCTCATGCCTGGCAGTGTTTAGGAAGTATGAGATGAACTGAAGAACAGAGTCCCAGTTTTTATGGTCCGATGCTTCATACATTGCAACCATATTCGTAAGAGTTCTGTTAGTGCGTTCCGTTAAACCATTTGTCTGAAGGTGGCAAGGTGTCGAAATTCTAAGTCAGGTGCACATACACGAAGAAGTTCTTCAATTGCATCGGCAGTAAACTGGCGGCCCCTGTCACTTATCACAACTGTCGGAGGACCATGTCGCAAGATGACTGAATGCAGAAGAAAAAGAGAAACTTGGAATGTTGTAGCGGCGGGAAGAGCGGCCTTCTCACACTAACGAGTAAGAGTGTCCAGACACAACAATCCAATCCTTCTTAAGACTTTAGAAAATGGCCCAAAAGGTCGACTCCGACTGTGTCAAAAGGAGCCTTGAGCGGCTTCACAGGGTGCAGCATTCCAGGTGCTACACCAGTAGGAATTTTGTGGCTTTGGTACTGAGGACAGCTGGCCACATTGTTCAATCGTGAGGCGCATTCGCGGCCAGTAGAGTCGCTCCTGGGTGCGGTGCAAAAGTCTCGCGGATCCCAGGTGTCCCGAAGCTAGAATGTCGTCCATGACGAGCAAAATAGAAACACGGCGGCTTTCAGGCATTACCAGCAGGGACCAATGCCCGGTTCTGAAGAAGCTTTCTTGTAGCAAGCCAGCATGTAAAAAACTGGCTGTTCGATGTTGATCCTGAGCAGCTTTCAAGAACAGCTCCAGATGCTGGCCGTTGTGTTTGTTGCTCTATTAGGAAGGCGCGAGTATCAGGAAATCATTCAGATAAAGCAGCGATGGTGTGGTGGAAGGTTTCCGAGTCACCATCCGTTGTGCAAGTGGTTACCGGGAGAGGCAGTCCGCATCTGCGTTCCGTCGGCCACTCTTGTATAAAATTGTGTAGTCGTACTCTTGAAAACGAGGTGCCCAGCGAGCCAGGCGACCAGACGGACGACGGAGCTTGCGTAACCAGCAGAGAGAATGATCAATTACTACTGCGAAGGGTGGTTCATACAGGTAGCAGCGAACCTTCTGCACGGTGAAAACAACCATGAGGCATTCGTGCTCGGTGATGGTGTAGTCCCGCTCAGTCTTGTTTAGGGTCCGGCTGGCGTAAGCAATCAGATGGTAGCGGTCGTCACAGCACTGAACGAGGACCGCCCTGATGCCTATACCAAGTGCGTCCGAATGCACTTCCGTTGGAGTTAAGGGTTGAAGTGCCGTAAAATAGGATGCTTCAGTTGTCGGAACGATGAGTCGCATTCCGATGTCCACTGGATTGTAGCGTCTACATGTAGTGGCATGTGAGTGGGTAGGCGACGTCTGCAAAATGAGGGATAAACCGTCGGAAATGCGAGCAAAGCCCCATAATAGTGAGGAGCTTCATCAGATTCCCAAGCTGTTGAAACGTGGCTACGCCAGAATCATCTGAGGATCAGGCCGAACGTCGTCTCCATTGCGAGGTGACCAAGTACCGAAGCCTGTCGTTCACCAAAACGGCACACCTTGGAATTGAGGACACATCCAGCTTAGCGCAAGCAGTCTAGCACGATCGCTAGGCGGTCAATGAGCTCCTCGAAGCTCCGGCCAAATATTGTCATGACTCAAGCCACAGGGAGCCGTGAAGGTACACGTTGACGAGGACCCGAGAATAAGTTCGGCTTCTAGTTCCGATAACAGAGTCCAGCACCAGCGCGCCTCTTGAGCCAACAACCACTTCGTCGTCGTCGGCACCAAGCACGGCAGTCGCGCGGCGCTAGGCACGTGGAATTATCCCCCCCCCCCGTGAAAGAAAAACATCGTCCCGATGACAAAGTGAGAGGAGAAAAAAAATCAGGTGTGAGGTGAAGTGTACAATAACTCAAGGTCTCACTTGCAGTAAGCGCTGTCATGCGCAAAGTACGGCTTTAAGCGCACCACATACACAATTTCAGGCCGTTGACGCCGAACACTGATGGTCACAGTTCCATCTGAAATAACTTCGTAATTAACGCTGTTTAAGCGGCGCAGGTCTTTATAGTGTCCGAAATAACGGTGGAGCAGTTTCTCGCACAAGCCTTTGTGGCGCATGGGGGTCCACACCCACAATTGGTCCCCTGGTTCGTAGCGGACTTCCCTGTGTCGAAGTTATAGTGTCGAGCGTCGGTGGCATGCTGCTCCTTGATGTGCATGCAGGTCAGCTGACGGGCTTGCTCGGCCTGTTCTGAGAAATGGGCGGCATCGGGTTCGACCGCTTCATCCCCGCATGGGAGCATCGCGTCCACCATCATGCGGGCCTCACTGCCATATACGAGACTGAACGGCGTAAACTTCGTGGTTTCCTGCGGCGCCGTATTGTAGACGAAAGTGACATATGGCAGGATTTCGTCCCACATTTTATGTTCAACGTCGTTGTACACTGAGATCATGCCCGCCAACATGTCCGCCAAAGTTTTGTTGAGTCGTTCCGTTAGGTGATTTGTCTGAGGGTGATACGCTGTTGTTTTGTAATGCTCGGTATGGCTGAGAATAAGGTGTCCCGCAGTAGCCGAGCTGTAAATGCCTTTCCTCGGTCAGTAATGATGGTCGACGGTGCACCGTGTCTGAGTACAATGTCGTTCATAAAGAATCGAGCAACGTCGCCGGCAGTACCTCGGGCAAGTGCCTTCGTTTCAGCATAGCGTGGTAAGTAGTCTGTGGAGATTACGATCCACTTGAGTCGGTTCGAGGATAAAGGAAATGGGCAAAAAAGATCCATGCCCACATGCTCTAAGGGTGTGAGGGGTGGTTCGATAGATTGTAACATGCAGAATGGCTTGAGCGTGGGTTTTTTTCGCCGCTGGCATTGTCGACAAGTGTATACGTAAACTCTAACGCTCAGAGAAAGATGTGGCCAGTAATAGTTTTGCCGGGCTCGATTTAGGGTACGTTCAATGCCAAGATGACCTGCAATTGGTTTGTCGTGCAGACCAGGAGGATTTTTTACCTTAGGTCAGCCGGTATGACACTAGCAGGTATGTCTTTGCACTTGAAATAGAATTCTAATAAAGCGCCCCATTGCGGAGGCAATACGACGACGGCCCCCGAGCAAGATGCCGGGGTATTGTAGGGTGCCCACCTTCAAAATGATCAATAATCAGTCACAGCTCGGCGTTGGAACGCTGTTTGGAAACGAGGTCGGACGTAGTGACTGCTCCAAGGAAGCTCTCGCCGTCGGTGGCATCTGACGAAGGAGGGCTGACGGGCGCGCAGGACAGGCTATCAGCATCGATGTGCTTTCGCCTAGACTTATAAATAACATCAAAATCAAACTCCTGCAGGCGCAATGCCCAACGTGCTAAGCGATCACAAGGATCCTTTAAATTTTCAGCCAACACAACGAGTAACGGTCAGTGATGACACGAAACGGTCGGCCATAAAGGTACGGGCGGACCTTGGCAGCGGCCCATATACTACAGCCAAACATTCTTTTTAAGTGGTGGAATAGTTGCACTCAGAACAGGAAAGTGCACAGCTGGCGTAGGCAATTACTTTCTCGACACTGTCTTGGTGCGGAACTAGAACGGCACCAAGGCCGACGTTGCTCACATCAGTGTGTAACTCTGTGTCGGCATCCTCGTCGAAATGTGCCAGGATCGGGGGTGACTGGAGCCGGCGTCGTAGCTCGTCGAAAGCCATCTGCTGCTCGGCGCCCCAGGAAAATGATGCGTCATCTCGAGTTAGGAGTGTCAGAGGGCTGGCAATCTGTGCAAAGTTTCTGATAAAGCGACGATAATAGGAGCACAGCCCCTAAAATCGTCGGACTGCTTTTTTGTGGGCGGGGACGGGAAAGGCAGCAACGGCAGCAAGTTTCTCAGGGTAAGCTCGGATACCATCAGCAGTCACGATGTGGCCAAGAAACTTCAATTCGGTGAACCCCGAAGTGGCACTTTCCAGGCTTGAGAGAAAGGTTGGCAGACCGGACGGCTTCGAGAACAGTTCTCAGGCGGCGCAGGTGTTTCGTGAACGTCGGTGAAAAGATTATCACGTTGTCGAGATAAACAAGGCATGTCTGCCACTCAAGATCTGCGAGCGCAGTATCCATCATCCGCTGGAAGGTGGCAGGTGCACAGCAGAGCCTGAAGGGAAGGACGCGGATTTCATAGAGCACGGCAGTAACGAAGGCAGTTTTTGCACGGTCCCTCTCATCAACTTCGATTTGCCAATAACCACTCCTGAGGTAAATGGAGAAGTACTACGCTCGGCGAAGTCGGTCGACAGAGTCGTCGATCCATGGCGACGGATAGATGTTCTTCATTGTCATACTGTTAAGTTTCTGATAGTCAACGCAGAAACGAAGAGTTCCGTCTTTTTAACGAGGACCACTGGCGAAGACCATGGGCTGCTTGAAGGTTGAATGATGGCATCGGCGAGCATCTCCAGGACTTACTGTTGGATAGCGTCTCTCTCCCAAGGAGACACACGATAGGGCTGCTGTGGATGGGTTGAGTGCCTTCATGCGTGATAATCCGGTGTTTAATCTCCGACGTTTGCTGCACTTTAGACGAAGACGCGAAGCACGCACGAAACTCCAGCAATAGATCCTGGAGTTGCCCCTTTTCAGCGGAGGAAAGGCTAGAATTGATGTCGACAGCGTGTACAGCATCATCCGGCTCGGTGCTAGGCGTAGCTTCCTCAGAAGCAAAACATTCGGCGACTTCTTGCAGATGGTCGACGCAAGCAAAATGACAGTGCCACGGAACAGATGTCGATGTCTATTGGAGAAATTGGTGACAAGCGCCTCCGTCTCGCTGCCACGAAAGGAACAAAGACCTCTTGCCACAGAAACTCCCAAGGCGAGAAAGAGGGTGACATTAGGCTCAACAACCCGGAGGTCGTGATGTGGCTCGTCACATGTAACTCTGGTGAGGATGCTGGCGCGTGGTGGCACTGTGAGGCTATCATGGTGGCACTGTGAGGCTATCTTTTCGGTGGCCAGTTTGGCGGAAAACGTCACCAAGCTGTTCGGGAGATATATAGTGGCACCGTGCTCACGAAGAAAGTTGATGCCAAGAATAACATCACGAGAGCATTCGCGTAGAACAAGAAAAGTCGCGACAAATGTACAGCCTCGAAACGTAACCCAGGCTGTACACATACCCAGTGGTGCAACCATATGTCCGCCTGCCGTACGTATGTCTGGTCCGTTCCATGGCGTCATCACTTTTCTCAGTGTCCTTGTAAGCCGCCGGCTAATAATAGTATAATCGGCTCCCGTATCAACTAAAGCGCTGACCTCCTTTGTGTCGACGACAACAGGGATGTCCAGGGAGACCCGGCCAAGAACAGGGCCTATCAAAGTCGGTTCGGAGTGAAGTGAGCAGTGTGGAGGCGGAAGCTGCACGGCAGTTGGTTGGTCGGCGTCGGGACGATTCAATGTCGACGGCCGGTCGGAGTGAAGCGAGCGGGTGCGGCGGCGGAAGCTGGGCGGCAGTTTTATGGTCTGCGTCGGGGCGATTTAAGCGACACGGCGGTGATAACTGGTTGGCGATGCGGACGATGTCGGGGCGATCTGGTCTGTGCGGCGAAAACTGGACAAGAATTCAGCGTTCGACATCGGGGCGAATCTGACGGTGCGGCAGTGGAAGCTTTGCGGCGAATCGGTGTGCGGCGGCCTCGCCCTCAAAGGTCGCCGGAGCTAGTTTTCTCGATGAGGGCTCGAGGCACCACGGTGTTCAGCGGTATACCGTGGCCCAGAGGGCAAAGAGCGACGAGGCGAAGGAGAGCGCGACTCACGACGAGGAGAATGCGGCAGACCACGCTGGCGGGTGACGTACTCGGCGATGTCCTGAGGCCGCTGACTCGGCCGTGGATGGGGGCTGTCGGGAAAAAATCCTCTAAGGCCCATCTGGCGACAAGGAAACCGCCGATAGAAGTGACCTGCCTCGCCACAGTAGTAGCAGAGAGGGCGGTTATCTGGAGCGCGCCAGAGATCAGTCTTCCGGGGCGCCTGGCGCCGACCTGACCAGAGGGGCAGCGGTTCCGCAGCGTGCACAGCGACCTGAGTTGGCGTGTAAGGCGAAGGGGTAGGTAGCAGGGCTGTGCGGCGAGGAGCTCCAGCTGGCCAGAGAAGCCGCTCCAGGAATAAATGTCCCATGAAGTTGCTGGAGCTCCTCGCGATCCACGGTACGAATGAGGTCGCGAAGGAAGCTCAGATCTGCCTCGGGATTGGAGTTGGTGCGGTCAGTCGGCGGTTGTGTGGAAATAAAATTCAGTGGCCGTGCGTACTGGCCTCATCGCTGCAGTAGCAGTTTCTCTATAATCGCAGCTTCAGCTATAAACGCCGCGACGGTGGTGGGCGGGTTCCTCACGAGGCCGAAAAAAAGCTGGTCTTTAACTCAGTGCATCAGGTGCCGCACCTTCTTGTCCTCACTCATGGACGAGTCGGCGCGATGGAAGAGACGCATGATGTCTTCAATGAACATTGCGACCCCTTCATTCGAACGTGAACTCGAGAGGTCAGGGCATGCTCGGCGTTCTCTCGGCGGGCACTGTTGGCGTACGTACCGAGGAGCTGGCTTTGGAAGGCCGGCCATGTAGAAAATGTGGCCTCACGTTTCTTTAACCATGTCCGAGCACCGTCTTCAAGGCTGTAGTAGACGCTCCGCATTTTCCCAGCGTCGTCCCTGCCCATATGAAGCCTACATGAACCGAAAGTTTGCCTATCTATTCCGGGAGTAAAAAAGAAAATGGGTGTACCGTTGCCTGCTTTGAAGCGAATGACGTTGGGTCACCTGTATTCTATGCACAATAATCGTGAACACGTCTACACCGATGGCTCAGTTGCTTCACCAAGCTCCGCGGGGTCCGTAGTGATACCGTCGAGGTCCATCGTGCTGAGGATCAAGACGACGTACCCCACCTCTTCAACTGGTGCGGAACTGGCTGCCTTACGTGCAGCTATTGAATACATCGGCCAGGAACTTCCAGGTGTCTGGTCCATTTTTACAGGCTCGAAAGCAGCGCTTCAAGGCGTTCAAGCTGCGCTATGTCGTGGATCACATGAACAACTAACTGCAGAGATCCGCGTGCTATACCACGACGCTACATCAAAAGGTCATGATATAATTTTCCAGTGGCTACCTGGACATTGCGATATTGAGGGAAACCACCAAGCACACCAAGTTGCCCGTTCTGCACACAACGACGGAACTACAGTAAACATTCCTATATCTAGAGCTGACGCAGCTTGTCGACTTCGTTCCTTAGCGGTGGGGCTATCGCTTTCAGCCTGGAACAAAGGAGAATTTTCCAATCGACGCCTCATGGAACTAGACCCTGGGCTGCGCCTTCGTGTTCCCCCTAACAAAGGGCGGCGCGAAACAACACTGACGTCCCGTATGTGGCTAGGTGTTGCATTCACCAAAAATACCCTTATGTGATGAGAATTGCGGATAGCCCTAACTGTGAAAGATGCGGCTGCGAAGAGACCACACAGCATCTCCTTTGAAAGCGCCCTGCTTTTTCAAGCGAAAGATATGCGCTGCGTTCGGCTCTGGACCATCTTGACAGCCGTCCTTTCACAGAGGAGAAAATCCTCGGCCCATTGCCACAAAAGGCGTCTAACGGCAAAGCCTTCAAAGCACTTATGTGTTTTATGAGAGACACAAACTTGATTGAGAAACTATGACTGTGCTCCTCGCCGCCTTACCTCTCGTATCATTCTCTTCTATATTTCTCCTTTAAACTCCTCATTCCCCTTCCCCAGTGCAGGGTAGCAAACCGGAAGCTTTCCTGGTTAACCTCTCTGCCTTCTCTCTCTTTCGCTCTCTCTCTCGTCCCTGCCATTAAACGTCGCGACCCTTTCGTAGTGAGCTAGCCAGTCCTCGACGTCTTCGAACTGCTTACCGTGAAATGGCTTAGCGGTACGTGAGGTCTGAAGAAAGAGACAGGACGAAGGGGTATGGGGGCAGTAGTGGTACGGACGGGTGGTCTAGTTGCCATAATTAGGGTCTCTTCGTCAAGAGGGAAAGCCTCGCGGGGCAAGCCTCGGAACCGCAGGCTTGCCCCACGAGGCCATGAACAGGAGTGGTCACGAGAGGCGGCCGCGTCGGTTCGTCCGCAGGAGAAGCGATCATCGATGGCATCTCCACCAGTCTCACGACTCTAGCCACAGGGAGCCGTGAAGGTACACGTTGACGAGGACCCGAGAATAACGTCGGCATCTAGTTCCCATAACAGAGTCCAGCACCAGCGCGCCTCTCGAGCCAACATCCACTTCGTCGTCGTCGGCACCAAGCATAGCAGTCGGGCGCTACGCACGGGGAAATATCACTGCATCGTCCAGAGAGCACATACAGACTTCCGATTTATGTCCTCGAAACATAGAATCCATGAGTCTATCAAATGTTGCGGGCGCAATGCCCAAGCCGAAAACCATAATAATAAACTCTAACAGTTCATCGAGAGTGAGGAATGCGGCCTTCCCTCTACCTGCTGGGTGCATTGGGATCTGCCAGTACCCTGGGCGCAGGTTTATGGATGAAAAGTTTGACGCAGAATACAAGCATTCAATAGCGTCATCAATGCGGGCCATCTTTCTATCGCACAAGAACTACTGGAGCTGCCGCCCAGGGACTGTACCACTCTCAAACGACACCATGTTTCAACATTTCGCGTACTTGCTAATTAAGGACCTTCCGCTAAGGCAGCACCACACGGTACGCTTTTCGGGGAATTGGTTGTGCATATCCGGCGTCAATGAGCTGACTGGTGCGTGACCCGGTTAAGGAGATTGAATTGGTGGTCTTCGGGAAGTCAAAACACATGAATACTTCAACAGCAGATGTTCAAAAGCATCACGCTCTGTCTTAATAAGAGGATTGCTTATTATACCAGGCAGTTGATAACTCACTGGGGATGCTGCGGCATACCGCTCTAGTACATCCATAATCAAGGCCACTGGAATAGGCACGTCTTAGCTATATGAGACAAGATTCATTCCAGCTACTAAAAGAACTGTCTGCGTGGAGCAATCATTGGTCCACAATCGCTTGCAGCCCTGGGTTACCAAAACCAATAAATGAGGGATCAGAATAAATGCGTTCGTACAGTTCGAATAATTAGGCGTCACGGTCGCGTCAAAAACTTCGGTCATACGGCGAGATTACGAAACCGGAACGCATTGCACAGAAATCGGGTGCATAACGCTACCGTCGCATATGCAGAGGACGTCATACAAACAAGGGGTTCCTTAAAGAATGCCGGCTGAAGGCAGCCTTCAACTCTTACCTCACCCCTGCATCAGTCTACGGTTGCGCCACACATGTGCAGAAAATTAATACCAACAATTGTATCATGCGCGGAGTGGCACAATAGACGACTTCCGCCGAAACCACGGTTTCTCAACGACACGCCTTGGTACAACACACCCCAACAGGACACAACAAATCACCACTAACGCTATAAAAATTTGCATTTCCGTCCCACGAAAACATTAGTTTGGGTCTCATCAGCTTTTTAAACGACAAGCTCATATTCTAAACAGTTGCATCTGTGTCCACTACCACTATTTTGAAAATACTGTCAA
Source organism: Amblyomma maculatum (assembly GCF_055883805.1). Classification (NCBI taxonomy): domain Eukaryota; kingdom Metazoa; phylum Arthropoda; class Arachnida; order Ixodida; family Ixodidae; genus Amblyomma; species Amblyomma maculatum. The sequence continues at coordinate 85,321,899 of NC_139353.1, forward strand.
CAGACAAACAGATTTTATTTTTGAGCATAGTCATGGAAGAAGGTATTTCTGCGAGCAGCGATCGTCCTGCGGCGGCCTCACCTACACCGGCTGCGGCGGCTAGTTTACCAGAGGTCGGAATTGGGAGTGAAGGCGCGGTGACTGAGAGCGGCGTGCACGTAATGCAGACTCCGGCCGGAAGCCAGAGAGCGGTTGCGTACGCCATCGGGCTGAAACTGGCCGTGTGAAAGAGGCGACCAGTAATGAGGGGAGTTGACTTGGTGGTGACCGCTGGTCATGCCTGGGTGCGTGGGGCTGTCATAAAGCGATTGCGAACGACGACGTTATTGTCTTGAGATATGGCCCGGGATGCCGCATCAATAACAGACAGGAGCAGGGTGACGAAAGGTTTGGTCCTCGTGTAACCAAGGTGGGTGCCTGGGTCTTCGTGAGCAGATGCCGTTACGCTGATCGGAATGGCTCGGAAGTGTTGGCGCGACCATTCGTTGGAAGAGTGTGGATGTGCTGTTTGAACAGAAGAGTATTCAGGCCGCGATTGCAGCATGTAGGCGGGTTCGTACAGAGATAACTAGCGGTAACACCCTGGTGAGGTAAGGCGACCTGGGAATCGAGCTTAAGGAGTTCGTTAGGAAATATTTGCCATGAGCCGAAGTTATGTCCGCAGAGATATTTTCGTCAATGCTGGCGAGGGTTGTCACATTGGCCAGCATTCCAAACTTAGGTGTTAATAGGTGGGCCTTGAGTGATTTTAAAGCATTGATGTGACGGATGACAGCGAAGACAGTCTAACTACCACATTTGGCGATGACAAAATTCTTAACCCCTCTTCATGCCCTTCAAGCGACGTCCTACTTCAAGCGATGTCATCCGACCTTCAAGAGCAGAGGACCTCTTCAATATAGGCATTATAGGTCTCGCTGGGTAGCTGGGCTCGGCCCAATTCTTGCGCGCTGATGAGTTCTCCGAAACACTCTTTCAGTTCAGTGAAAAGCGCTCCCATGTCGTCAGCGTGTCCTCGTTATTTTGAAACCAGTTAAGGGCCGTGCCACCTAGGAAAAACACAACGTTGTCAACTTGAATGGCGGAGTCTCAAGGTTGTAGCGGCTCACCCATTGGTAGTGGTAGAGCCAATCCTCAACGTCCTCTTCCGCTGAGCTAGCGGAAGGGCGGGGCTCTGGGTATAGTGAATAAAGGCCGGAAGCCGGTGGTGAGAAGTACTGAGATGGACTTAGTCGGCGGCGCAATGTTAACGAAAAGAGGCGGAAGGCCTGCAAGGTGGCGGCTACAAAGAAGCTGCGGAGGCGCCTGAATGGTGGAGCGTTACCAAGGAATCGAAACTGCACTCTTTACCAAAAGTAACACTCTTGTTGGCACCATGTAAATCAATGTCACTAAGACGAAACAAGAGTGCATCCGAGCCAGACGGCACCTCAACGCACAAACACCTATTCGTCCTGCTAAATTCCTCTTCCTCTTCGTCAATGCAGTCTGTAACAATATATATTAGCAAAGCGCTCGTTGTTAACAACTGTAGAGTGCAGACAACCATTAGGCATTCAAAAGTAGCATAATGCCGCATTGCAGTCCCTGCACTACCAGCTCTTCAAAGCCAGGATGGACATCAAGCTTTTTCCTATATATTTTGTATACATATAGATATAGCCACCATCAAAACGCAAAAAACTCTAACGCCTCTTTCACACATATACATACATACATACACCCGCCGGGGTGGCGCAGTGGTTACGGCGCTCGACTACTGTTCCCAAGGACGCGGGATCGAATCGCGGCCTCGGCGGCAGCTTTTCGATGGAGGCGAAAAGCAAGGCGCCCGTGTGCTGTGCGATGTCAGTGCACGTTAAAGAACCCCAGGTGGTCGAAATTTCCGGAGTCCTCCACTACGGCGTCTCTCATAGCCTAAGTTGCTTTGGGACGTTAAACCCCACAAACCAACCAACCAACCAACATACATACATACATACATACATACATACATACATACATATATATACATATATATATATTTATATATATATATATATATATATATATATATATTGAAATGTGGATTTAATAGTTGGTTTCAATGTCTAGCGATGCCAGTAATTCGGGCACAGCAGGGTCGAATTGCCAGCCGCAGGGCACAGCTTCAGCACGAGAGTTGGGCGCCGGAGACAAGCGATGGTGATGGCGATGCTTCTTTACATTTCCCTCACGTGAAGAAGTCGCCATCCTGGCGACTCAGGGAGAAGAGGCGACCAGAGGGTTGCAATATGGCTTGAGGCGGCTAACGTGGACAATCTCGCGGCCGCGACGGCGGTGGTCGGAAGGGGTGACTGGCTCGATGACGTAGTTCACATGGGATGTGCGTTCCAAGACGCGATAAGGTCCGTGGTATTTGGTGTCTAGTTTGTTGGAGGCAGGAACGCAAAGCCAAATGAAGCTGCCGGCCAGGAACATAGGAGCGGGGGTATCGGTATCATGCTGATCTTTGCAATAGCCTTGAGTGTTGGAGGTAAACGCGCGAGCTAGCTGACGGCATTCCTCGGACTTCTGTACAATGTCTGAGAAAGCACTGTACTCAGAGCCATCTGGATGGTATGGCGAAATTGTGTCCAGAGTACAAGATGGTTCACGGCCGTATAATAGGAAGAAGGGCGAAAAACCAGTTGTTGCTTGGGTGGCAGTGTTATACGCAAACGTTACGAATGGCAGTACCTGGTTCCAGTTGGAGCTTCCAGATTCAGATGTAACATACATTGCGAGCATGTCCCGAAGAGCACGGTTGAAGCGCTCCGTGAGGCCGTTTGTTTGCGGGTGGTACGCAGTTGTAGCCCGATGTATCGATTTACAAGGCGACAGGAGCTCTTGGACTACTCCGGAAAGAAAGACACGACCTCTATCACTCAGTAGCTCGCGGGGGGCGCCGTGTCAAAGAATGAAGTGGTGCAGAAGAAAATGGGCTACCTCTCGGGCTGTCGCCGTGGGAAGTGCAGCAGTCTCGGCGTAATGGGTCAGGTGGTCGACGGCGACGATGACCCATCGATTACCAGCGGCACTACATGGTAGCGGACCATAAAGGTCGATTCAAACGCGATCAAACGGGCGAGCTGGACACGGTAAAGGCTAGAGAGGGCCAGCGGGGTAGCGAGAAATCTTGCGTTGTTGACAGGCGGTACAAGAGCGAATGTAGCGACGTACGAAATTGTACATTCCCCGCCAGTAGTACCTCTGACGAATTCGATCATAGGTTCTGAGGACGCCGGCATGAGCGCTTTGCGGGTCAGTGTGATGGTGGGCACAAACCTCGGAGCGGAGGTGGCGCGGGATGACAAGAAGCCACGTTCTGCCGTCTGAGTTGTAGTTCCTTCGGCAGAGAAGGCCGTCCCGAATGGCGAAATGGGAGGCCTGTCGGCGGAGTGCCCGAGGATGCGTAGCTGCAGAAGTAGTGCCAATGATATCTAGCAGGTTAGAAAACCAAGGATCTTGTCGTTGCTCGAAAGGCATATCCTCAATGGTGAGCGCTGGCAAGGATGCTTGAGGAGGGGGCAATGAGTTAGGCGAGCGCACCGGTGACCGAGAAAGAGCGTCGGCGTCAGAGTGCTTGCGGCCAGAGCGGTACACTACACGGATGTCGTATTCCTGAAGCCTGAGAGCCCAGCGCCCGAGACGGCGAGACGGATCCTTGAGAGACGCGAGCCAGCAGAGAGCGTGATGATCTGTAACTACCTCGAAGGAGTGGCCGTATAAGCAAGGGCGGAACTTCGTTACAGCCCAAACGATTGCTAAGCACTCCTTTTCGGTAACGGAGTAGTTGGACTCGGCTTTGGTGAGAGCACGGCTTGCGTAGGCGACAACGTACCCGGAGAAGCCAGGCTTGCGCTGGGCGAGGACGGCGCTGAGGCCGACACTGTTACGACCAAGCATCCGCAATTGCGCGCTCTATTGTTCGCCTGTGGGCATGGATAAGTTTTGTGAATATGTGGTGATGGTCCAATGGCTCTAAGTGAGCCTGTTTCCAGGAATCCTGTTTTGTAAGCATGTTTTGCTTTGTGGACAACCTGCAAATGCCAAATTGACCCTGTCAAGAGAACGTCTGGAAAAACACAAAGAAACGTCCCCCTGCGGGAAATAGCAGGAAGTGCTTTCTTTCTTTTGTTCACCCTTCCAGTCGAGAAGTGCTATCCTCCAGTGATGAATGCCTCCTATCCAAAGGAGACGACAGAGTGACATGTCCGCTGACGTGCAGGACAAGAAAGGAGCATGACTCATACGGCCATTAAGTGATTTCCCGGGAATGCAGGAAAGATTTGCAATTGTCGAAAAGGGACCATGTTGGGAGCCCTATGCGGCGCCACGTGCACTCGGGTTTCTGAGAAGTAAAACCCCTTTTCAGAACCAGCCTGTGGTTTCTTTGCTGAAGAATAGAAATGTACCTCCTCTCCTCGCCGTTCCCAAGCTTTTCCCGCCAACAAGTGATCACGCCCAACGAATGAATGCCGGACCAGTCAGTGCTTCAGACCATCAGTGCAGTGATGTGTTCGATTGGATGCCGATACCTGAGGGGCGTGCCCTGGATTTGGTTGGTCAACATCTTCAGAGAGGGGCTGGACATAGGGGGGTTTTAAGGACGCTGCAGAGCACGAAATGTCGCTCTGGGCCCTGGGTAAACGGCTCATCCAGTCGCTTCTCGCTAAGAACTCTTAACGCTTGTCATTTTGCTGATGTACCCTTCTTTTTCATGTAAATATTCTTGTAAATACGCTTTCTCAAAGTGCCAGTAAACCTGCTTGTACATATTTCACCAACTTCGAAGATTCAATCCTACTTCAACCCCGAGTCTCTGCACGCTACCAAGTGAAGGCCGGGTCGACATAGCCCCAGCATCACGACAACTGGTGGCAGCGGTGGGGTCTGAATCTGCAAGCCACAACATCTGGTGATTGGAGGTGGATCTGAATCTACAAGCCACAACATCTAGTGATCGGAGGTGGCATCTCAAGCAACAAGCAGGAGCAACAATCGGCCAAGAGGGCAGCTCGGAACATCGATCGCATGTGTGGGTGAGTGCTTGGCTTTTCTTCTGATGTGGACCAGGTTCTAGAACAGGGTTAGATTTTAAGAACTGGTAAAAAGTGTTGAAACGCCTTTAGGTTTGGTAGTTTGCACTGTTGTTTTGGAAGTAGCCGACACTCGGAGCGATCATGGACCTACAAAAGCTGCAGAAACCGGAACTGTTGCTATTGTGTGAGGAATTGGGAATTGATACAAGTGGCTTGGCACGAAAACCCTTGATTTTAAAGGCAATCACTGATTTGGGAGCCGATGATGAGGAGCTCAGTGAAGCATGGAACCTCATCGCCCAAAACAAGGAGGAACAACTCAGACAGGAAAAGAGGCGTGAGCGCGAACGTCAGAGGGAAAAAGAGGAAAGGGAGCGCGAACGTCAGAGGGAAAAAGAGGAAAGGGAGCGTGAACTTGAGAGAGAAAAAGAGGAAAGGGAGCACGAACGTGAGAAGCTTGAGAGAGAAGCAAAAAAGCGGGAGCTAGAAATTGAGCTCCGGAAATTAGAAGTAGAGTTGAGCAAGAGGTCGGGCAATTGTCCCCAGCTAGCGGTACCTCTTCTCAACAAGGAGGCAGATTTCAAGATGTCAAAGTACATGCAGCCATATGTGATATCAGGGGATATCGGTCTGTATCTGGGTAACTTTGAGCGAACTTGCGAAGAACTGTCCTTCCAGCGAGACACGTGGTCTCAGAGATTATTGACGGTTCTGCCCTGCGAGGCAGCGGAGGTTGTCGCGCGGCTAAACAAGGAGGACGCGGACAACTACGAGAAGGTCAAAGCTTGCCTTCTGATTTTCGGAGACAGAGATGTGCAGGCCTTAACACGTTCAAAGGCGCGAGAACTAGCTACACTGCTCATTTCAGAAAAATCAACAGCGGAGGAAACGGCAGTTAAAACAGTGGTAAATGCGGAAAATAGCGGGCCAGAAAACTTTGAGAGCGAGGCATCTCAGATAAGTCAACATGAAAGTGAGCTTGATAAGACACGGAATGAGGACGTTCTTGAAAGTAACCTCTTGCCGCCAGTGTCTAGTAATCTCACGAGACTTTTAAGTGGAACCCGAGAGGACTTAGCTATGGAGCAAGCCAATGATCCCAAGAATAAGCTCGAAGTACAGTGGGAAGGACCTGCTAAAGTCGTTGCAGAGCTTTCTGACACTAACTACGCAGTGAAAATCCCCGATAGGCGTAAAGCAGTGCGCATTTATCATTGCAATCTTATGAAGCCTTATGTGCAGAAGGAAGCCGTGGTAAATCTAACGTTAAACCTTCCCGAGGAGATGGGGGATAACTTGATTTGCCTCAGCGGAAAAGGAAGCAACGCTCAGGAGCTTCTCAAAAAGACGGAGCAGAGAGGAGAACTAAAGAAATCCCAGCTGTCCGATCTGGGCGAGATAATAACAGAGTTTGAGGCCTGCTTCGTGGACAGGCCAGGCAGGACTGATTTGACTGAGCACGATATTGAGCTGACTTCAGACGTGCCAGTGCGATCAAGGTGCCACCGATTCTCTCCAAGGCAAAGAGAAATTCTGGATAGGGAAGTAACTCGCATGCTGGAATTGGGAGTAATAAAACCCTCGGAAAGCGATTATGCTTCGCCTATGATCTTAGTAGAAGCTCCAGGTAAAGACCCTAGGCCTGTGGTAGACTACCGAAAGCTAAATTCTCTCACCAGGGATCAAGTGTATCCTATTCCGAATATTGAGGAGAGAGTAGAACAGGTCAGTAGAGCGGCATATGTGACTACGCTGGACCTTACTCGAGGATACTGGCAAGTACCGCTCACTGAACGCGCCAGCAGATACGCGGCTTTCGTCACTCCGACGGGCAGCTACCAGCCAACAATGATGAGTTTCGGGCTCAAAAATGCTCCATTTTGTTTTTCCCGACTCATGGATAGGGTTTTAAAGGGGTGTGAAACATTCGCGGTGCCTTATTTAGACGACATTGCGGTTTTTTCCGACTCATGGGCGGACCATATGGTACATCTAAGAGCTGTACTGAGCCTTTTGCGTCAAGCTGGACTAACCGTAAAGGCCGAGAAATGTTGCCTGGCAAGGGCGACCGTGGACTACTTGGGTCACAATGTAGGTCAAGGTTTCAGGAAACCCAGCGAGATTAAGATTTCTGCGGTAGCAGACTACCCGCGGCCGACCACGAAGACGGAAATTCGAGCATTCCTAGGTCTGACTGGGTACTACAATCACTACATCCCTAACTATTCAGCTTTGGCCAGCCCTCTGACCGACGCTCTCCGCAAGACAGAACCGACAAATGTAGTCTGGGACGAACAAAGGGAAGCCTCCTTCGTAAATCTGAAGGCTGTGCTGATTAGCCGTCCGGTATTGCGAGCTCCAGACTATGACCGAGAATTCACGGTCCAGTGTGATGCCAGTGATCGAGGGTTAGGTGCTGTTCTCTGCCAGAGAGATGACGACGGTAATGAGCACCCCGTGCTCTACTTGAGCAGAAAGCTGAGTTCTAGAGAGAGGGCTTATTGCGCGTCAGAGAAAGAGTGCGCTTGCATTGTATGGGCCATTCAAAAATTGCAGTGCTATCTTGGAGGGGCCAAATTCACCGTAGAGACGGACCATTGTCCCCTGGCTTGGCTGCAAACTGCGACATCGAAGAACAGTCGCCTTCTTAGGTGGAGCTTGATTTTACAGCAGTACAATTTTGAAATAAGATACAAAAAGGGGAAATTAAATGGGAATGCGGACGCGCTTAGCCGCTGTTTCTAAGCGGTCCGAGGTGTTCCTCACCATGTATCCAAATTGATAATCAGGTTTTTTTTTTTTTTTTTTCGTGCGCTTGTATATGTGTGACTATGTAAAGCAGCACGTTTGGTTTTCTAGGCATACGTGGGTCCTGAACGTCTTGAGAGTGGGCTTTTCTCGAACAACAATGGCAGTTTTCTTTTGACCTGGTCTCTTCAGACGGGAGCCGAGTGCTTGTTTAGACATGTGGTTGAGTTTCAGACAGCTCGAGCAATTTGGCCTACAACAATCAAGACAACGCGACAAGCAACAGCGAGCTTCAAGCGTTCACGTGCAGGCCATTAAGTCGTCTCTTCATGCAGCAGCGGCGACTGCTGCCCTCCGAGACTCTTCTGGCGGGGGAGGAGGCTGTTACGACCAAGCATCCGCAATTGCGCGCTCTATTGTTCGCCTGTGGGCATGGATAAGTTTTGTGAATATGTGGTGATGGTCCAATGGCTCTAAGTGAGCCTGTTTCCAGGAATCCTGTTTTGTAAGCATGTTTTGCTTTGTGGACAACCTGCAAATGCCAAATTGACCCTGTCAAGAGAACGTCTGGAAAAACACAAAGAAACGTCCTCCTGCGGGAAATAGCAGGAAGTGCTTTCTTTCTTTTGTTCACCCTTCCAGTCGAGAAGTGCTATCCTCCAGTGATGAATGCCTCCTATCCAAAGGAGACGACAGAGTGACATGTCCGCTGACGTGCAGGACAAGAAAGGAGCATGACTCATACGGCCATTAAGTGATTTCCCGGGAATGCAGGAAAGATTTGCAATTGTCGAAAAGGGACCATGTTGGGAGCCCTATGCGGCGCCACGTGCACTCGGGTTTCTGAGAAGTAAAACCCCTTTTCAGAACCAGCCTGTGGTTTCTTTGCTGAAGAATAGAAATGTACCTCCTCTCCTCGCCGTTCCCAAGCTTTTCCCGCCAACAAGTGATCACGCCCAACGAATGAATGCCGGACCAGTCAGTGCTTCAGACCATCAGTGCAGTGATGTGTTCGATTGGATGCCGATACCTGAGGGGCGTGCCCTGGATTTGGTTGGTCAACATCTTCAGAGAGGGGCTGGACATAGGGGGGTTTTAAGGACGCTGCAGAGCACGAAATGTCGCTCTGGGCCCTGGGTAAACGGCTCATCCAGTCGCTTCTCGCTAAGAACTCTTAACGCTTGTCATTTTGCTGATGTACCCTTCTTTTTCATGTAAATATTCTTGTAAATACGCTTTCTCAAAGTGCCAGTAAACCTGCTTGTACATATTTCACCAACTTCGAAGATTCAATCCTACTTCAACCCCGAGTCTCTGCACGCTACCAAGTGAAGGCCGGGTCGACATAGCCCCAGCATCACGACAACACCACTGGTATCGGTGTGAAGTTCTGTAGGTGCAGTAGGATCGTAATGGCGAAGGATTGGCGGTGACGTCAGAACACTGCGCAGTGTCGCGAAGGCATCATCGCAGGCTGGCCACCAAGAGGAGAGGTTAGGGATGCCTTTCAAGAGCTGTGTGAGGGGGGCTATGATGGTTGCGAAATTCCGAACGAAACGACGAAAGTACGAGCAGACGCCCACGAAGCTTCGCAGTTGTTTCAAAGTGGTCGGTTTCCGAAAGTCAGCGACGGCGCGCAGCTTCTCAGGATCAGGCAGAACTCCATCTTTACACACAACATGTCCGAGTATTGTGAGCTGGCGGGCACCAAAGCGGCACTTTTCGAGGTTCAGTTGAAGACCGGCGCGCGTTAGGCAGGTGAAGACTTGGCGAAGTCGAGTCAGGTGGGTCGGGAAGTCGGTTGAAAAGACGACGATATCATCAAGGTAGCATAAATAGATGTTCCATTTCAAGCCGCGCAGTACAACGTCCATCATTCTTTTAAATGTGGCTGGGGTGTTACAGAGTCCGAATGACATAACATTAAATTCGTATAGTCCGTCTGGAGTAATAAAGGCGGTTTTAGGACGATCCGCCTCTGCCATGGGCACCTGCCAATACCCGAAGCGTAAATCGAGTGAGGAAAAAAATCCTGTGCCTTGCAAGCAGTCTAGGGCATCGTCGATTCGTGGTAGGGGGTACACATCGCGACGATTGATTTTGTTGAGGCGGCGATAATCAACACAAAATCGTATGGAGCCATCCTTCTTTTTAACTAGGGCCACAGGAGACGACCATGGGCTACAGGATTCTCTAATTACTCCGCGTTGGAGCATGTCATCGACTTGTTTGGCAATAACACGGCGTTCAGTCGGGGACACACGATACGACCGCTGATGGAGAGATGAATGAGGTGGGAAACGGTCGTCGCGCGGCCCAAGGAAGGTTGCGGGATGTCGAAGGAGGAGCGGAATCGGTGTAGAAGGTCAAGAAGTTGCTCGCGATGGCGCGGCTCTTGAGCGCTGTCCACAGAATGGTCAAAAAGGTCCCGCTGTAGCGGATCGGAAGCCACACGAGTCGGGGTCAAGGCGTCAACATGGCAAACAGGGAATGAAAATCATCAAAGGCGAACAGAAGGTCCACGGGCTAGATGCGGCCGAGGCACTCCCCTCCGATCAACACAGCGGGAGACGCAAGAGGATTGGCTACCAGAAGTGTGCTAGCGCCGTTGTTCATGTCAAGGACGGCAAACGGCAGCGGTAAGTGGCGGCGGCTGCAGACAACGTTAGAGGGCGCAAAGAGGACTTTCGCGGCGGTGGTAAAAGCGGCAGTGAGGGGAACCAGAACAGCGCTAACGGGTGGGATGGTTGTGTCATGAGCTACGAGGAGTTTGGTCGCAAAACGAAGACACGGCTCGTGGAGCAGGGCATCAGACGGTGCATCACTCGATTCAATGAGCTCTACTTGAGGACTGGAGCAGTCAGTGATAGCATGATGCTGGGACAGGAAATTCCAGCCGAGAATGACGTCATGAAAACATGTAGGGAGAACGACGAATTCGATGATGTACAAGGCTGCAGCAATGACGACGCGAGCAGTGCAGATAGCTGTCGGCTGTATACTGTGAGCGGATGCGGCACGAAGCGATAGTCCCTCGAGAGGCGTAGTCACCTTTCGGATGGAGCGGCAGAGTTTTTAGCTGATAACTGATACAGCGGCACCGGTGTCGACGAGCGCAAGAGTATGAACACCTTCGACGATGACAGGTATAACATTCGCGGGATTAAGAGGAGGACTTCGAAATTCTGTCGAATACGTAGTTCGTGCCTCGCGAACTGCGGCGGTTAGTTTTCCGGCTGCGTAGCGGGTCGTCGGCGCATTGGCGATATGGAGCGGCGACGTGGTGATAGCGAACGACGGGGGAGGAAGTCCGAAGGATCAGGGGGTGCTGTTGGAGGACCCGATGGGACTGGGAACTGGGGGGCCAAATAAGGTGGCGCAGGCCGTGCAGCAAAGGCCATATGTATTGGGCACCGGCAGTAGCGTGTAGTGTGCCCAGGGATGCCGCAGTGGTAGCAAACAGGCTTGTTGTGTGAAGTGCGCCATGGAGATCGTGTCGGAAGCAAGGAGGGAGCAAAAGCTGTTGTTGCCGACCGCATGGGGTGCGAAGCAAAGGCATATGCTGGCTCAGGCGGTAGACTTGAAGTGACTTCGGCGTACGTGGGACGCAATACTTGAGGAGGAGTCGGCGCGAATGCTGGAGCGTAGCTCAGTGGCGCAACGCCGGACGATGAAATTGTGGGCGTGGGGAACGGTATTGAGGCTGCGACCGGAGCTGATCGAGTAACAGGATTAGGGAGGACTTCAGATACATGCTGCTGGATTGCACGGCGTAGCTCCGGAACAAGGCCAGTTGTTGACGACTCCTTAACATATGGCTGCAGGGACAGTTGTCGCGCGACCTCCTGGCGTACAAAAGCCTTGATGTCTTCCGATAGGCTAGATGACTCCCTCTCCGCGGCTAGTCCAGCGAGTGATGCATAAGGCTGGCGAATCAAAACACGCTCCTTCCGGAGCTCATCGTAGCTTTGACAGAGGTCGTAGATTTCCTTGACCGTAGTGGGGCCTTTCGCGATGAGCATGTTGAAAGCGCCGTCATCAATTCCTGTGAGGGCATGATGTATTTTAACGGCCTCCGTCATGGCCGGGTCAACGCGACGACACATCAACAATGTCCTTGTAACTGGTGAACGTTTCACCGGGCAGCTGCAGTCGCGACCAAAGAAGCTGTTCCGCGCGGAGTTTTCGGACGGCGGGGCGGCCAAAGACTTCAAAAAATTTCGTCTTGAAATTCGCCCAGGTAGTAAAGTCCGACTCGCGGTTTCGAAACCACAGACTAGCGACGTCGCTCAAGTAAAAGATGACATTGTTGAGCTTACGGTTGTCGTCCGAGTTATTGTGACGGATGACCCGTTCGTAAGTGGTCAGCCAATCGTCGACGTCGTCATCGCAGCTTCCACTGAAGGTAGCGGGGTCCCGTTGACGAAGCGCACCTGTGCAGGTGACGGGCGGAGGTAGGTGCAATGAAGTCGGCTCCGTCTTTCGGGTAGTCAACGTTCTGCTGCGAATTTCCAGGGCGAGATGGGTACAGGGAGCCTCAGATTGACCTCCAGCAAGTGAAATGTGGACTTAATAGTTGATTTTAACATCTAGCGCTGCCAGTAATTCGGGCACAGCAGGGTCGAATTGCCAGCCGCAGGGCACAGCTTCAGCACGAGAGATGGGCGCCGGAGACAAGCGATGGTGATGGCGATGCCGCAGCGCTTTCCGTTCTTTGTCTTTTTTACATTATATATATATATCCCAAGCAGCACACCAACATTGGTCCAACAATGGTTCATTACTGGAAAACAATGGCATCAATATTGGATCGATATTGGCATTTGGGCATTTTACTACATTCTCCATTCTTGGCCCATCTTTCGTTCCAAGAATGGTCCAGTGTTCAACCAAGCTGGAGCCACCAATGTAGGCACAATATCAGACTTTCTATTCATGCACCATGATTCTTGCCAATACTGTCCAGCATTATACCATCATTGTATTACCAATATCTGTTTAATACCAGCTATTCCATTGATGGCCCATTGTCAATGCCAATATCATACCAATGGTTAGCCATTGCAGGTGCACTGGCTACTCCATTCATGCCACATATTGTCGATACCAATATTCATCCAATGGTTAATGGGTACACTGGCTACTCCATTCATGTCCCATTGATGATGCCAAGATTACACATTTTGTGGCACTGCCTGTGCGGGCCATTAAATGCAGCCTTTTTCATTCAAGCCATATTCGTGACAGCACATCGAACTTGCTGGGACAATAATGGCCTTTCAAATAGGAGTGGCCATATTAATGAAAATTGCCGCTCATGAGCAAGCAGTAAATATGCACAAAACAAGGGCAGGGTTCACAAAAAGATAATGTTTATTGCAATTTAAAAAAAAAGTTTGAAATAGGGCTAAATGATGCACTTCACACATCCGCAGCTGGAAGGGCAGTGGCAGGCAGAGTGGCAGCCGTAAGCAGGGTGGCAGCAGGGGCGTGCGTGGCAGTGGCCGGGTTGGGCAACGCAGTGGCAGGCACAGTGGCAGCAGGGACGTGCATGGCAGTGGCAGAGTTGGGCAACGCAGTGGCAGGGTTGGGCAGGGCGGGCTCTCGGGAAGTGGAGGGCCCACTCACAGGTGTAGTGCAGGGGGCTGATCCTGCAGTTGTATTCGCAGGTGGCATGCTTGGTTCGCCAGGGGAGGTTTCAGCGTAACGCCTTTTTCTTCCACCTCCCCTGTCACAAGAACCAGGCAGCCACCTGCGAATAAATGCATGTGCCTCCAAAATGTCGACTCCAACTTTTTCGCAAATGGCACCTGCACAAAAACAATGAGTAAACAAAATTTACAACACAATTGCCAGGCACATAAAATCGTTCGCATTCTTTTAGGAAGATGTAGAAAATTTCAGGATTCCATGTACCGAAATTCATGGCCAATGAGAGCGCTATACTGATGGGTTCCAGATTAGTTCCAGCTGCCTTGGGTTTTTTAGGATGAAAGATGCACATACATTGCATAGCATGTTCCCTGTTGCATTTTGATCGCCTCCATAGCAATACAGCTGAGACAGCCAGTGTTTCATCCCACAATAGGAATCAGCAGCAGAGTACCTGACGCATGTCAGGTAAAAATACAGTAAGCATACATATTATTAAGAGCCTCATATCAAGGCAACATACCACAAATAAGAAATAAAGCAAACAATCACTGCGGAGGACTGAATCTATTAACGACACTGAATTTCCACAATCTACCTCCTTGCATCTATTAAATGGCATCACAGGCAGCTGATAAAGATAATGCAATTGACTGCAGTGTTCGGAGAGCAGCTAAACACCATCGCTTCGATGAGCATTTTTGAAGAACTCCACCGATCGAGTTTTCAACTGTAAACATTGAAAGTAAAATTGCAAACGCATATTAAAAGAACCATGAAAAGGTGTTTACCTAAACTAGATGTGCATGAGCAATCGGTACTCCATCAATCCTTTAAGTAAAGCAAGACTTATCACTTTTCACTAACAGCAAATGACGGCGATGATCAAAAATGATGCTCTTCCTCTCACTCAACTCAGCACATGCTGGTGCACTAGAAAAAATTTCCCACGATTACTTTACTTTTTAATGCGAAATTCGACCACAGCTCATCAGCTGTTTCACCTTTTCAATAGATTGAGGCGAAGATTTCAAGCAAGACAAGTATGTACAATTACAGACTTTTTTTTCATTTTTCACACGTATTCCTTAGTAACACGTATTCACACGTATTCCTCCAGTAACAGTTCTTGGCTGTCATGAAAGAAGCTTTGTGGTCGGAGAAATGAAGAAACCAATTGAGTTATCTGGAGGTTGCAGGAAGCAGCACGTGGGCCCATAAGAACGTTGCACGACGAACAGATAGCAGCGACTGACTGATGCCGCTAGGGATGCACGCAGTGTGATCCGCTGATGGCGAGCCAGCGTTTCAGCAACAGGAGAGCACCTCGCCGCCACACAGGAAGAGGAGGACCCCCTCCTCCTCTTTCTGCATGGCGGCGACTGTGTTCTACGCAGTCACGTTGGCGTCAGCGGCATCAGTCAGTCGCTGCTATCTCTTCACCGCGAGCGACCCCCCCCTCCATTCTTCGTGTTCTGGGTTGCTGCGCGCGCGCGTTTGCCGCTGAATGTACCCCCCCCCCCCCCTGCCCCTTTTTCTGTGCCGGCTCGAACTGGGGGGCTGAAAGGGGGGTGGAGCTGGTTACAAGGCCGACGTAGCAGAAGCAGACGCGAAACCCAGGAACGGGTGCCAAAGAGCTGCGCTCTAAAATAAAGAAAACAGGCCACTATGCTTTGGGCAGAATAATCACTTTTTTGTATGTACATTTCACCGCGTGCTCCAACACTTAACAATGATACAATCTTGCCAGTCGCGTTGGGTGTCAAGTGATACGGAAGCATTCTGGTCGAAAATTTGTCGGCGTAGTAGTTTTAGTCCACACCGCGCTTCGGAAATAATAGGGAGCCTGAGTAAAAGAAATCGTACCGTGGTAATCCTTACTTCTAGTGATTGATGACCGACTGGTTTGTGGCAGACAATAGTGAGTTAAGGAAATCACTGAAGCTAATTGAACGAGGAATTTAAAAAATTAAGAAAAAAAAAACATGAAAAATGCGGTTCAATGGTGTCAGGATGCTCCGAGTGGAAGCCAATGCTCTATGATGCTAATTAAGTAAATTTCAGTGTGCAATTTATCAATTAAATAACTGAAATAGTTGAAAAGATGAAAACTGCTTTAAGAGATGTACTGCTCAGAATGGAAAGACAATGTTAGCAGATGCCAAGTATCGGTGAGCAAAAGTTGTAAAAAAAAAATGAAGTGACAAGCATTGTCTGTATGTGTGAAACGCTATAGCATCTTAACAGCGGAGGATCAGTGTCCTCCTTATTTTTAGATCTTCCAACTTGACCTAGGTATGTTGCCTTGGAAAGGAGTGCATGCTCGCTATGCTCACTCCTTTTTCATCGCGTTCCGTACAAATGAACGTTTTCCTCATCATTATTGTTTTGAGCAATAACAGACATGCCACCCCGAAAACAATATGTGTGAGGCGTACATTTGAAGCTTCTGACGGTTGATGTCATCTGAAGCTGAGCCTTGAGGGGAATTAAAGGCCTGCCTTATAAAGGATCGACACACCTCCTGCTATTGGGATATATTCTAACCCGACAGGTCTTGTATATTTTCATAAGGGCTTATTGCGCTTTCTTCGCCCCCTTCCAAAGTTGGTTAATTTGTTTGTTTTTTCTGCTGGCTAAAACGGCATGAATCAGCCTGCCTCTTCAAATTACGGCAGCGAAGTGCACTTTTTTCATGGGTTAATATAGTGCGCTTTAATTTTCTGAACCTTCATCATTTTCAAAGGCTTTACACCCCTTTTATCTTTAATAAAGGATTTGTCCTGCTTGAAGTAGACAGTCCCTTCACTGTTAAAGGTCCAACAAGCCTTGCATAGTGTCCAAAATGTGCACAATCGTGTCTACATCTCTTGGGAAGTGATTGTCAGATCCATATGGGCAACGTCGACACTAGTTGTCCGCGACCAAATATTCCGCAGACTGTGGCACTAGGTCTTAGTAATATTTCTGCATGAAAAAAAAATCAGCTTATGATCAATACACATTTTCATCCGGAGCTGCCGATCTCTACGTAACCACAGAGCGCTAAGTTTTTTCCCCATGACTTGATTAAATTTCACTCAGCTGAGTTACTCGGTATCTTTCGCACATCGCTTTGCATTGTGTCACTGAGTACAACTTTGGTGGCTCTTTTTATATTGTTACGAAGCGGCAAGCCGATGAAGACAGACGGAACAGTTCTGACCGATGACGATGGTAGATGACGTTTTAACGAATGTTCGTGGGCCTAGCGCGAGCGCTCCTGCCCGCGCCACTGCCCGCGCCACTGCCCGCTTCTTCTTCCTTGTCGTCCGTAACATGACCCGGGGCCACCGAGCGATCGTCCCGATCGTGGACGAGGAAGTTTAGCGATGTTAATGATTTTATGGCATGATGATGGACGTGTCTCGATGCTTGAAGAAGAAGAGGAAGAAGGAAGAATAGAACGGCTTGCCGGTACGATGTTTGATGCGTGGGTGATCCGCCTCCCTTGGAGCTGTCAACCATCCGTCACCAGAGTCCATGGAACCGATGGCTCGAGGTCACGTCGGGCAGCTTGGGCAGGGATTGCGTGTTCGTGTCCATCGGTTCCTTCGGGTCATTCGGGTCCTTCATCTCGGTTCTGATCGGTATGTCTGTTCTCCTTGTCTTCAGGTCCGGGCTGGGGGCTGGGCGGTGGTAGTTGTTCAGGTCTGGGCTTGAAGGGCTGGGGCGAAGCTGCTCGGCGATGTCCCTGGGCCCTCCGTGATGGTCCCGGCTTGAAGATGGTGTCGATACTCCAAGGCGAGGATGCGGATGCCGTACGCCGCACCTCCAACCAAATGTTACGAAGCGGCAAGCCGATGAAGACAGACGGAACAGTTCTGACCGATGACGATGGTAGATGACGTTTTAACGAATGTTCGTGGGCCTAGCGCGAGCGCTCCTGCCCGCGCCACTGCCCGCTTCTTCTTCCTTGTCGTCCGTAACAATATTTTTGCTGTTTCTGATGTAGACAGATGTATAATATAGATGATTAGGTCATATGCTAGGAAATGCATGAAGCCTAGCTGAGGGACTATGCCGCTCGCTAGGTTTTGACCACTTCGGTGAATGCATGTTTGTATAAATTAGCGATATACCATCTTCCAAGAAGTGTGTCTTGCACACGCTTCATGTCGTTCTCAACAGTTTGGCTCTCCGGGGTACCGTTGTCTCCCAGTTGCAAGACAAACGGCCATTTGGCGCCGGAGAGAAGTCTCTCTTAATTCTCCCAGTTACGCCGGTTCGTCCTGGAATATTTTGGCTAAAAACGCATTATAATATGTTTCCTCAGTCCTGACACATTCTGAACAAGATAACTGAAAGTCACCACCTGCCTTCTGAATGATTATTTTCAAAACTTTGCACTCAATAAATAACATCCGGCAGGGCGTGGTACTTGTACATCGATTAATAATTCATGGCCAATGCCGGCGCCCATATTGAACTGCAGGGTATAACTGCAGGGTAACATGTGCAGTACAGCTGAGGATTCGCAGACACACAAAAAAACAGGATATTTGTATGAAAAAAAAAACACTAAATTAGTGCACGCAGCTATTGCAGCATCAGTCACGCTGCTGTATCGGCGCATAGTTGCCGTGGGGCAAACTTCGACCGCAGCGCCATCTCAATGCCTAGGCGCAAAAGCGCGGCCGCTTTTGGAGGTGCAGTTTCAAAATTGAAAAGGATCTATAAACGAAAGTCCAGCATTATATTAACCCTGTTATGTGCGCAGAATGTTCAATGTTTTAAATTGAAATGGCAAAAGTGTAAACAATATACCTGTTGCCCCCTTGCAAATCCTGAGGCTTATGAATGGCCTCTTCCCCTTGCGCCCATGAAGGCTATAGAGTCGCTGCACTTCTATACTCATGAGTGCTGCCATGATATTGCTGCCCGCCTCTTTTAATGTTTTTCCTCCCAGCCGCATGAGCTGATTCCGCTGAAATGAAATCCACAGTTCGACAATTACTATATGGTAAAAAAGAGCACTGAAATCATGTAATAAAAATATTACTGTCATTACTTATGAACTCACATGAATGATTCGATTTTATCAATTATGCATTTTGCTGTCTGACCTTGCTAGTAATTTTACTGTAAATTTGGTTAATGCAAAGCCTAGAAGGTACGGCTAGGTTGGCATTAGTTCATAATAAAAACAATTTCCTTAAACACTTCCATTGTCTAAATAATCGATTTCATTAACTTATTCAATCATCTATGCCATTTATTGTTTGTGGTGCTTTAAAAGTGCCCCAGCTGTTTTTTCTTCAACAATACTCCATCCATTGGCCAGTTGCAACAAAAGTAACCAGACAATGTCATAGATGGCTCACTTGCTCGCTGGATGCTTCCCAAACAGCTGACTGGTGTTTTATAATTTTTTTTTTACATTGCACTGATATATTAAAGGCTGAAACAACAAATTCAAGCGTACACCTGAAGGACCAAGCAACAGCAACAAAAATTTGCGAGCTGTGCCACAGCGCCAACTGTTTTTGGTGTCCATTTGTCTCCAAAAAGTGTTGGAAGAAGTGTCTTCCAACACTTTTTGCAACATTACTAGGTCATGGGAAGCATCCCTGGCCATGAAATCAGTTCTGGTTTGCTTTGTGCATTAAATAGTTCTAACTGTTAGCATCTAGGTCCACCTCACACATATGAATGCCCAGGAATGTGATGTCAATCAAGCCAAAATGCTTAAAGAACCAGAGAATTTGCACCTTAAGCGTGTAAGACAAAATAAACTGAACAAATACATTGCAAAATATTCATGTTACTACCAACTAATTATTGTTTAATGAATAAAACTACATAATTACCAAGGCAGTGGCCGCACGTTCATCTTCAATTGCGGCCTCAATTCCCTCCATTTCCTGCAGGCTGTAGGCCGGCAGCTGCAGGTTGGCTGGCACTGGTGCTGGTGCTGGTGCTGGTGATGGGGCTGCTAAAGGAGCTTCTGATAGAGAAATCCTGGCTGCCTCAAGGCTTGACAGCCTCTGCAGCACCTCAGCTTGGTGCTTCAGTTGCTGCTGGTGATGCACCCGCTGCTGGTGCTTTATTCCAAGCAGCAGCCTAATAGCCCGCAGCTGGGCCGCTGAAACAAGATTTTCACTGAGGGCAGACTCCCTATTGCAAGTTGTCATACTTAATGTCCCACCGTGAGCAATGAACCAGGCATCAACATATTGCTCATATTAGCCCTTAAACAAGAACATGAGTCTTAAAACCAAATTTTTTTGAAATCTTGCCCAGCTGATTTCAAACATGTCATTAGCCAAAAGTAAACTACTGTTTGCAGTGTGACCGAAAATAGCCCTTAAACATTTATCTTGGTGTTCATAGATGAAAATATACCGGTTGTCCCAGCTAACTTGAACCAAGGGTTACAAAATAATGTATTTCAGGTAGGTCAGTGAAACCAGTTGCATACAACTGCTAGCCTCCTTGCGCACTACAGGCAATTTTTTGTTTTGCAATTACTTAATTAGCTAATTATGTTAATTTTTCTAATTTATTAAATATTCATCTTAGGCCAAGAATGTGAATTGGAAAGTTGTAGAGCACCTTCAGAAACCCCCATTTCAATAACTGCGATAAAGAAAGTCTCGTGTGCATCTTTTTTTCCTGGCTCAAAAGAAAGCCCGCGAAATACAAATAATACCACGTGACTAGCGCATTTGAGTGCCACGATTGTGCTGCACTCAGTCGTGGTTTGAGCGAACAAAATCAGCTGCGGCCGTGACCCGATGGTCCCCTCTCAGCGGCACGCTGAAATGTTGGCGATGGTTGGAGCGAGCTCGAGTTCGCCCGTCGCCACGCTGATCTTGGCAAGGCCTGCGCACCCCAGCAGCCTACGTCACGACAGGTGGATGATGATAAAGTACCGGCAAATGAAGGTACGAGCGCGAATTTGAGTCGATTCACATGATGTCATCCTGCCCCTTTACCCCAGCCTGTACGCCCAGTGCGCAGATTCGGTGGCTGATACCTTATCGCTCATCCGTTTGTCGTGACGTTCACTGATGGGAGAGAAGGCGATGCAAAGGACTTTTTAGAATGTCGGTAGTGGCTTGCCGCGCTCGCTGCCACTTGCACCGTCACGTGGGCCGGCTGTCTGAAGCGGGCGAAGGAGCCATCGCAGGCATATCGGCCTGCCGCTTTAACGGGGCCAAGGAGACACGGCCGCAGCTAGTTTCATTCGCCCGAACTGCGACTGAGAGCACCACAATCGCGGCGCTCAAATGCGCTAGTCACGTGGTATTATTTGTATTTCGCGGGCTTTTTTTTGAGCCCAGAAAAAAAGATACACGTCAGACTTTCTTTATTGCAATTAATGGAATGGGGGTTTCTGAAGGTGCTCTACAACTTTCCAATTCACATTTTTGGTCTAAGATGAATATTTAATAAATTAGAAAAATTAACATAATTAGCTAATTAAGTAATTGCAAAACAAAAAATTGCCTGTAGTGCGCAAGGAGGCTGGCAGTTGTATGTAACTGGGTTCACTGACCTAGCTCAAATATATTATTTTGTAATGCTTGGTTCAAGTTAGCTGGGACACCCGGTATAGAGTATAAACATTTTAAATGGTCATATTTAAGTAAAATACAACTTTCTGAACTTGTACAACAAAAGTGACTGCAATTACAACAAATATTTATCCCAACTAAAAACTGATATTCGTCCGAAATTTTCTAATCGAAATGTGCTATTAATTGAAAAAACAAATCCGTACCTCTTGCTATTCTGGTACTGAGCTCACAAACAAGCACGGAGTGTGAAACGAATGTGTTTAGGAAGTTTTTAAAAAATCAAATTCTTATCTCTTGAAGTTATCATGATGGAAATATGAGCAATAATTTATCTCTATAGCCTAATTCTAATCATGCAGTTCAGTTTCACAAAAATGAAGTCAGCATTTTGCTCTTATTGATTCTGCAAGCACAAAAGAAAAGTAGCACAGTAACTATAGCCATACCTGCTTTCAACACAATGCCTTCCTCTACAATTTAACAGCTTGGGAGTATTACAAAAGCTATATAATTTTTTCTCTGGGGTGATGCAAACTCGTTGCAAGAATGTGTATAATTCAAATAGGCCATATTGCACCATTGCACTGGAATTTGTATTCAACACCACTTTTTGCTGTTGCGCTCAGGATACGGTAAATCAAAGAAATAAAATACTGTAGGTAGTATAAGTGGTTTCTCACTCAGTTACAGCTCGCCTGCCTTGGACCACATATTCTACTATAGTGGTACAAGAGAAAGTTCCACATCCAAACTTTACAGTTGGGCACAGTATTGGTGCACACTATCCAGGTTAACCTACACCTCTACATGTATATGCTGATGTATGGCTATAATTTTCTTTGCTAGAAAGCATTTTGAGTAACAACCACACTGTGGAGCACAGCCATTTTGGTCTTGTGCGAAATGCTTAACTTTCATGTATCGTTTTTGGTGGAGAACTGTTT
This sequence comes from Amblyomma maculatum, assembly GCF_055883805.1. Classification (NCBI taxonomy): domain Eukaryota; kingdom Metazoa; phylum Arthropoda; class Arachnida; order Ixodida; family Ixodidae; genus Amblyomma; species Amblyomma maculatum. The sequence goes on from NC_139353.1 coordinate 85,343,868, forward strand.
GAGCGTCTATGAAACTGCAACACTATACACTATGTGCCAGTAAAAAATAAACAATGCTCGCACTGTACTGGCACTTTTCAATCACACATTGTGAATCCTGTCTCCCTAGGGCATTCAAAAGTAATCTGCTAGAAAGCAAAAAAAAAAAAAAAAAGGCATTGCGTCCATCATTTTTGACGTAGGTCTTTCTATCACGCCAGAATGGCTGCCGGTCATTGAAAGTTTCGCACTGCCCATGCCTTTCGAAAAAGAAAAAGATGATAACTGAGGTTGCAGTTACATGAAGGGTCACTGAATTAGCCAGCACTGGAGGCCGTGGACCCTACAATGCCTACCACCATGTCGTCGCAAGATGCAATAACAACCAGTAGAGTGAGAAGAGCGGTCCATGTTGACACGCCATACCTCTTAGACACTCAAAGAACAAAGAGCAACGAGTGACAAAAGCGCATGCTGAACTTTCATTGCCTCAGGCACCCGGAGAAAGCGATCTCTCTTGGAAGCGACACCCAAAAGAATCACCCATGTTTGGAACCTCGTTCACAGTGTTAACTATCCCTAACTACCATATATTGATATTGATCTTTTTTTTTTTTTGTACTAAAATAAACGTAGCACATTTTCGCCGCTAAAGGGCTGGTTGCTGGTTTCCAACAACAAACAATATAAAATGGTCATAGAAGCTGCGATTGCCATCCGTAGCAGTTTGGGCCAAGGAGATTATAAAAAAATTGCAGTTTTTTTATAGCCTCCTTAATTTGGGCACGTATCTTGATAGGTGGAGTGATAACGTGCACATTATCGACTGGCTGCAGTGCACCTGTATGCCGGCCTGTGTTTGCAAAAGGCTTTTTTTTTTTTTTTTTTTTTACGGACGGTACCAGCCAGCTGTCGTACGAAGTGGGATCCGTCTAAAATTACATCGTATATTCGAGGTTTTTGATATATTATCTCTATGGTGATTTTGCCGGGGCTGCGCAAATTTGTTGTAAAATGCAGGTCGTCGCATGACCGGGGGACGTATATATCGAGGTTCCACTATAGTTTGGCAGTTTTGGTGCAAGGATGGGGTTACTGTTTATGAAGTGCATGCCTAAGCTGACAACTTTATTTTGCTGGCAAGAAATGCAAACAAATAAAATGCAAATGAGGATTTAAAATAGACTACAACGAACACCCTACAGGCCTGAGCTCGTGTTTTGCGTATTTTGTTTTCTCTATTCACTTCTGTTGTAAGCTTAAGGTTACCAGTAGGTAGGCCATGGAATTGCAGACCAAACAAAAAGAATAATATAAGCAGGCGAGGGACTGCAGCAATTAACATAGTAAAAATAATGAGGACAAAATAACGGAAGTATTGAATTTGTTCACTAAAAAAGACAACTGCCTTTGCAAAATATTGGCAGTGAGCTTTCCCTTGACGTGAAAGATGAATAACAAAATTATTTTACAACTCTTGGAATCCCCAAGTGCTCTCTTACTTCTTTACGGCTGTTTTCACAGAACGAAAGAATGTGACAAGACTTACGGTCACAAGTGGAAGGTGCTGCGTCACCACTATCCAAAGGCTCCTCCGTCAGGTCTGCCTGCATCTGCTCTCTTTCTTTCTCAGCGCTGCTGCCTTCTTCTGGGCCTTCATTTATTTCGATGTGGTCCATAGGGACTGAAATTGAATGCAAACATGTGGCAAAAATGTTAGTACAGTAGAATGGAGAGTTGGTCCAGTTGGTACATACTGGTAGCGGAAAGACGCAGACAAAAAGAGAAGCACACAATAAGGCTGAACTAACAACTGAGTTCATTGCTAAGAAACTGACATTCATATATACCCTTCAGCTAAGTTGGAAGAGCACCGGACGCGATATTCGGAGGTCGTAGGTTCGGTTCCCAACATCAGCACGTTGTTTTTCCTTCTACTTTGTGTTTATTTATCTTTCCCCTGAGCACATTACATTACTAATTTATGTGATTACCGAAGTAAAAATTTAAAAAAAAAAAAAGAAGACAGAGTACAATCCCCAATGCTTTCCTTGGCCTCGGCGACTGCTGGCTTCTTTCCTTCATGTATTATAACGAGCACCCTCATTTCCCCTTAATTTATCTGCTTCAGCGAAGAAGCAACACATGCGCACGTGGCAAGAGAAATAAAAAAATTAAAATGAAAATCACGGGGAAAATTACCTTAACAGCACATTATCTATGTGTACTGTAAAGAGCTTAGGAACTGAAATTCTTTATTGTCCAAGGTAACAGAAGTTTCGCTAACACAAGCCTCATCATTTTTAATAATGTGAAAAGCCTCCAGGATTTCACGTTGGCTCTTTGTCCCACCCCAAGATGACTTCTTCCTTAAGCAACGGCCTGCATTTATGCTTCCGGCAGTGTTTCGGCAAATTGGCCCGTTCGTCGAAAACTATGGATCTTTCATGCTCATGAAGTCGAGCATTTAAAGGGACACTAAAGAGAGAAAGGAAGTGGGTTTGCATTAATAGAATGCTAGTTCCTGATTACAAAAAGACCACTCTTACTGAAAACAGAGCTGTTATAAGGTAGTAAAGAAGAATAACAGAAATACAGGTATCGCCACCACAGCCAAACGGCCGAGGCTCGCAACTACAAATCACGTGACGCACTAGGGATCCCGGAGGCTGACAAATGTGAATTACGTTGCATGTTTGAATGCGGTAGTACGTTTTTTCTCAAACATGATAACACGCTTTTATCATACGTAAACGACGGCGAAAAGACAACGTAAATGTTGCAAGGCAAATACAAAAATATACTTGGAGGCGCCACAGGCGCCCACTTCAGTTTTGGTTATGTTTCGGCTCAGGCATTTCGTGCGCACTCGGATAGTTTGTTTGAACCTGCAGCGCCTGAATTACGAGCTTGGAGCAGCAGATGCGCCTTGATGGTTCCCATTTGAGCATTCGGAGGCACAAGCGAGCGAAATCCGCTACCGCCGACACGCTCCTTCGTTCACACTTCTGCGCCAACATATCGCCGCCGTTGCCGCTTCGATTGCGACCTGACCGCTTGACTGCAGCTACGTACGCCACGAAAAGCATACATATGCTAAGTACCGAAGGAAAAACGCAGTATCATTCAATTGTTCACTAAATCATGGCACATCTGACCAACATATACTGCGTCAACAAGACCTTCAACGTGCTATTTGCAGGCGTCGTAAACAAAAGGGGCATATTTGCCGCTCATACCAAGGAGAGCGTCGATATATTGCGCTCGTCGCCCGGCGAAAAAAAGGGCCTCTGGTAAAAAGTAAAAGCTAAAAATAACGAAGCACCAGAAATACATTACAAAAGTTAAAAAAAGAAACGATTTGTAAAAAAAAACAAAAAAAAAAACGCCAGAAGCGGTAAGACTCGAACTCGCTATTGCTTGCTCCGTAACGTTCGGCGCTAACCGCTCGGCTACGCCGCGTCACAGGAAGCTTGGAAATATTTCTAGTGTTTATGTCATGGCCCCATTTACAATAAAGTGTTTCTGCTGCCGGTCTAAAAATTACAACTTCTTGATCATTGGCGCATGCTGCCTGCTTTCACGTCTTGCAACTAATGTTCTGGATGCCTATGCGCACTATATTGTGCACTGGATCCATTTTAACATGTGGAATTTCACAGCGCTGGCAAATGTAGTGGCACCGGCACTTCGGTCATGTTCTGCCACCGTGGACGTAATTTTCGCTGAACACGGAGCTGTAGCACAAACCTTGAAGGAAAAAAGTGCGACGAAGCTTCAAAACTGACAAGCGCAGCAGCGAGGACACTATTTTGCTGGTAACTAAATCTTATTTGTATGTAAACATGTCAGGAAGCGTTGCGATGACCGAGGGCTCGGTTTGTTTATACACAGTGCAAGAAGGAGCGCAAAAGCTTGAGAAACATGTAAAGTATTGTGCATTACAAGCGCTCTATGTTTTTTTTTTTTTCTTCCTTTATGGGCCCATCGCTAGGTAGATTACTCTCTTCATCGTTTTATTTATTTCGGCTGAGGCCGTCATTGCGAGTACGCTGTTGCATGTTGGCCCTTGAGGGATGTGACGCCGCGGGCCGCGCCGGCTCGCTAGCTATCACGGAGTCTCCGCTTACGTCATAGTGTGCGTCACTCAACTCCAACTACGTAGTCGGAGGGCACAGTTTGAATTTGACCGGCGGGAACAAGAAAATCTTATCGCAATATCTCAGCAATTATTCGATTTTTTGCTGCCGGATATGCGGCGACAGTGTCACCGAATGTAGTTTATTAGATTTTCATACCATCTTTGGCTGTCTTTAGTGTCCCTTTAAGCACTGGCCCGTCTCTCCGACGTACATATTCCCGCATGATAATGGAATGCAATAAACTTGAGTTGCACAGGGTACAAACTTCATCTCTTGTTCACCGTGCACTCAGTTGTTAGTTGTTGTTAGTCCAGCATTGTGTTTGTCTGCGTCTTTCCACTGGTTTTAATCCTTACCAATGATGTTAGTGCAGGAGGTGAACATAAGCTACAGTCGAGCCCATTTTTATTTAGATTAATAGAGGAACAACTTAAAAGCTTAAATTTTAAATTAAAAGAGCAGCAAAGTACGCATACGCAAATAAAGACCCACAATGGAAGTCAGAAATTTGGAATAAGTAATGTCGTTGCCTCATAATCTGAAAGGCAGCGCTTAAGTATCACCCTTTTTTTTTTTTTTTTTCAGGGACTAAAGACAACAGTAACTTACCAAAGCAGCCTTTCCCATATATCACAAATGTACACCTTTCATAGCAAAAAAATTCCTCCAGTGAAGATGCACAAGCAAAGTTGTTTCTATTTTCTTTTTCTCCAAGTTTAATACTAATGCTGGCAAAGTCATAATCACATGCCTCTTTGGTACCTGTTTTCCTCAAAATGACTAGCTTTTGCTTCATCAGCATATAAGTGCCTGCTAAAGTATTTATTTAGAAGCTGTTTCTGCTTTTTTTTTTTTCATTCAAACTTCTGATTTCTTCACTGAAGACCATTTTCTTAAGCCTCTGTTGCTCTGCTTTTCTCTGCTTTCCTAACCCTGACTCCTTACTCCATGCTTGCCTTCCATGGATAAAGATAACCAATATTTCTGAGTGCCAAACCATGCACAGCAAGCTAGGTACCTCGATTCTGCCTTCGATACCTTGCAAACACATTGCTCCGTAGCTTGTGTTCACCCTTTGACATGCAATGCAGTCTTGTTTTCTCGGTGGTTATTTGGAAACAACCCAACTAATTGCAATCAATTAATACATGAAAAGATACCTTCACCTTGCTTTTACTCCTCTTTATGAGTTCACAATCTTCCTTGCACAGAAAAAATATGCCAGAACCTGTTGAGGTTCCACAACATAATGTTGCTTTCATCGCAAACTGTGGGCATTTGTTTTAATTAATGCTTATAAACTGTCAGCTAGATTAGGTATACTTTCTCATCTCATTAAATAAAAGAAGAAATATCATTTATAAAACCGACAACGGTCTTTCACTTACGCTGGTGCCAAGTTTAATCCTGTAAAGACCAGCGTGAAACATGACTATTGTTATGGCTGCCATAAACCTGTATGATACCACTGCATATCAATCTACTTATCAACGTCACACAACTACAGCCTTTAGACGTAATCAATAATTCTTATCACTTACGAAGTGATGGCAGCGGGACTGCAGGTGCACCAGAGCCTTCATTTCCTACAAAAAAAAAAAAAAATACTGCCTTTACACTTATCTTCAGCACACCGACAATTCACTAGTATTTAAAAATTTCAAAATTTCAAAATTACCAGACAATGCTGAACTCTCCACACCAGAGCTGTTATATTGGTATCTCGTCATTTTTTTTTTAGCATTCTTGTATGTGCCTGCAAAAAATTACAAATGAAATTCCAAACTTTTATACAGTGTACACTGAAAACACTACTTCACATGTAATTAAGACCAAATTTCACCAAAACACTTCATTATCTGTACCTGAGGTTGAAAGTATCAAAGCTGAATGCATGCCATGCACGAGAAGCAATGCAAAGAAGGGTTAATTTTAACCCTGTCAACACTACTTCTCATGATGTGGATCAAACGTGATGTCACGATTCATTCCTTCAGCTTATCACAGCCGGCTGGCAGGTGCCAGGGTTTTAGTTGCTTATACAGTCATTAAGCATGATGCCACAGAATCCAGCCAACATCACTAGTTGCACAGCTTCCTTAGGCATGCTTTTGCTGCTTTTTTGTTGTTATATGACATAACGCTGTATAGTATGCGTGCAATTTCCACATTCAGCTCTCACTAAAACATTGTCACCGTGGCAACAGCTCAGTTCAATGAACTTGCTCAACAGTAAAGCACTTTAACCTCTGAAACTGCCAGTTCAACATTCCAAAGCGGTAGTTAAACAGCAGCAGGATAAGTAAAGTTCAACCTCATTGTAAGGAACTTTGCAATGCAACCAACTTTACTTTCCTCCTCAATTTATTGAAGCAGTTTTGTGCTGCAATTTCAATCCACTGAAGTTTTTGCAAGCACAAAAAAGCAAATTCGGGCATATTCTACCACATGTAAAAAAAAAAATGTGAAGGCTGTTTTCAGAAGCAGGTAAAAAATTATAGGCAGTCTGCATAATTAATCAAAAAAAGTAGGCGCACTAGCACTGCTAGGCCTGTCATGCTTTTCATGCATTTTTACACTATAAGGAAGTTCCAAGAATGAAGAAATATAACCAAAAGGTTAGAAGCTAGGAGACATTAAGGCATGTAGGTGAGCTTCAGCTGCTCCACGATCCAGCGAGCGGCACAGAGCCGAGGTCTGGGGAGTACTGTGAGTACATATTCACTGTCCGTGACGGCTGGGGGGATGACTGATATGCGAGGGAAGACAGGTTGAAATTGAAGGCATGCGATTCAGTGACACATGACTGCTCAGTCAGGAATAACATGCACTTGCACAACACTGCCCAGTGATGACCACAACTATCACACATGCCCCTTTCTCACTTGTTGCAGCTGTGCATCCGCTCCCCCTCATCATTGGCTAAGACATGTGATGTGCGCGTTGCCACCATCTCTGTCGTACTTTAAGTTCACAGATAAAAAGATAGAGACAGCAGCGTCGAACAGACTGGCAAAATCTGTGTTTGCGCCTAGTAGTGCTATACTAAAAAAAAAAAAAAAAAAAAAATTCTCATCGTGCGCCCCAGGCAGCTTGAACATTCACATAGTAAAGCAGTGTTGTCAGAACACCATTTTTGTTGTTTAACATGCAAAGATACAAGAAACAGTCATTTCTTTTTGTAATCATACGGTACTTGTACCTTTGTGCTCAAGATAATCCCACATTAGCTCATCTTTGCCTGCCGCAATCGCTGAGTGTTAAAGGTGCTCGACTGCTGGTTTCAAGGATGCGGGTTAAATCTCGGGCATGGCTGCAGTGTTTTTATAGATTTTTTGGACACAAAATGCAAGGCATCAATGTACTGTGCTATGTCAGTGCATGCTAAGAACCTGATGAGAAATTCAGGAAGCATTCACTACAGTGTCCCTACAGTCTCAATAAGTGCAGACGCAATCAATGGTTGACAACTCTTGCATAGTGAAAGTTCTTTTCTTTCTTTAGACTCCCATCGGGTGCATGTGCACACATCATATGCAGTATTTTACGGAGAGCTGCTGATAGCACATCCTGTTCCCATCAGCCCGTAACACTATGCAATGGGTTGCAGGGTTGTTTGACGCTATTACTGGACCTCTGCGGACTTCGGTCAGCTTCAGCTCACTAAGCCAACATTTCACCAACTGTACTTGTCTTCATCAGGATGAAGACTAGTCCAGATGTCAAAATGTTGCCTCAGCGGGCTCAAGCTCCCCCATCAACCTTTGAGTTCACACTGGACATGCTCTGAAGTAACTATAATACCACTGTCACATGTTTCCTTCAAAAGACCTTAAACCAATAGTCTATCAACATAGCATGCATTTCCATGAGTGGGATGGTTTGCACTATGATCTCGAGTGAAAAATTACAGCAGTAAAATTTCCACAATATTACGAACTTCAAGATGTATTACTTAATTTGCAGATTAAAATATATATCAATGCCATACACAGCACCATAATGTGGCAAAAATAATGCCCTGTTCACATTATTAACATCAGACAGTAATTTGTTTAAAAGCATGCAATAATATGCTACTACATGCAGTCCACTTATAAAGCAATTGAGAAAACCTAATAATCCGATCGTTATAATCATTTATCGTTATATATGGACCAGCGAAAAAAAAGAAAGGTGAAAAAAAAAAAAAACACACACACCCACGTACTTTCCCATGCATGTAGGCTTGCCTACTTACTCGCGATGAGTAAATCGGGTTGAACAACGCAAATCATCGTAAAGAGCACTAAACACGTTATAACATCAATAGCCATAAAATAACTTAAGCATACTTAAAGAAGTCGGAAATTCGCGCTCGCCTGAGCAGCAGCTGAAGCTTGACAACTGCTGTGAGCATCGCTTCCAGTAGCGTGTACGCTGGCGGCAGTCCTTTTTGCGTGCACGAAACCGATTGGATGAACTGAAGGACATCCCCAGCCTTGATGATCATTAAAATCGTAAAGTGCAAATGTCCGTTAGCTTTTCACGAGGCTTCCAACCTTGAAACCCTGCCAAAAATCCAGATGAATTTGACGTTTCACCTCCTAACCTATCGCGCTGTCCGTCAACGTGGCCAGCGCGATTTTCCACGGACAGCAGAATCGGCGATGATGACGATACGGCAGCAGCAGCACGCTTTGCACGGCTGCGATTGCGATTATGATAGCGCTCGTTTCCTTCAATTTTTGCCGTATATAGAGTTTTCACGTCATTGTCGTCTTAATATTTTATCTGTTATTGAATATTCAGTCAAATTTTTGTGGTAAATACATACCGGGCGGCGATAAAGCTATCGTTGCATCCGATGTACCGCCAATAATCGATCGTTATATCTGGTTTATAGGGGGCAATGGGAAAAATGATAAATCTCAAAAATTTGATCTTTATAAGCAATATATCGCTATATCAGGTATCGTTATAGGTGGACTGCACTATAGCTTCTGAAAAACAAAAATTTATTGCAAAAGCAATCACGTACTACTCCAGCCTTAAACAGTTTGAACTAAACCTAAGAAACTAAACATTTAGGCTGACTGTTTGCATGCCACAAATATGTTGGCAGCGATAGTGGTGAAGCAGCAGTTCTAGTGAGAAAATTTAATTTCCTCAACAATGGCCAGGTCTGCAGCACAGGAGTGGCTTACCTAATACGAGTTCAATCTACTGAAAGCCTTGAAGGCCCTTAATTGTTCAATGGCCAATCGAAAGTGACTGCAATGGGACCACTGCTAGCAATGACTTTAGTAAAGCCAGAACTTTATACTTGAAATTTAAGCCTGAGGAGTGGAAGGCTTACAAAAACTCGGACTCTGCAATGCAACTTACGAGATTTGGCAACAACAACCGCCTCGCACAGGGTCCAATCGGGCCCAGGGTCCACCGTCTCCTGGATGAGACGAAGTACATTGGTTGTTGCCGCTGGCCAGTGGCATGCAGCCTCATCTTCAGTGAGCCATCCGATCGGCACCACTGCTAAGCTTTCCTTCTCCAGGGGAAACTTCACTACAGCAAATAACTTTGCCATTCTGCAAGGTAAAAGCAGTGATCAAAAATAGGGAACAATCATTCTCACCCCAGGTGAAAATTTTCTGCTGGTTTCCAGCTGGGATCCTGATGGTTCTAGCAGTGCTGGTTTATTAGCACATTCCCAGCAACCACTGGGACCCGTAACCACTGGGACCAGCAGCTACTGGAACCAGTGGCTGCTAGGTTTCAACCGAGGGCTGCATAATGTCAGAATTGGTGCATTGGTTCTCTGGGGGCTTGTCGGCCTACAAGAATTTGGTGCAGCGGCAGCCTTGAACTGCGCAAAGAAAATAAAGGCGACAGAGGTTTCAGTCATGACTCATAGTTTTATTTTCTATGCCCATATAAATTCTGCAATCTTCATGGACACATTTTCCCTTCGTGACTGCTTCAAGACTGTGGTAAGGCAGCTTGTGTTCTCCAGCTCCAAATAGATGGTGCCGTGAAGGTAGCTGCATGGAAAAAAAGTCCAGAAAAAAAATGCTATCAACACCATGCTGCTGCACTTAAAAGATGAAAAATGGCAATTGAAAGCATCTACCCCAGAACCACATATTTGGTGCAAATCCGCATGTGAACAGGTCAAGTGTGATACAAACCACGTTTAGAGAAAGTTTTCAATGAACAGCGCTTCTACTAATGTGTGGGTGGCTCACTTTTGCATGTGCTTGTGCAGACTGCACCAATGCCCACATGCACCCATGACGTTTCATTCATTCAACCATGAGAATTCCATTCCTAGGAAAGTGTCAGTGCATTGCTTTAGGCAGACGCCACTTAACAACTGGTGTGGCGTTACCAGAGAGGTTAGAGGTATACCCACTGCTAGCCAGACGTTACTGTTTAGCGGCACATTCTTTTAGCCTTGTTTGGTATGCCACTTAAGTCATACACCCATACCCTGCAAATGGATTGGCATGGAAAGACAGTCTAGTTAGACATGGGTTAGCAATACTAAAGGCAATGCAGTCAGTTTAAGATAGTTACACAATGAAAAAAGCCAACGCCTTCATCATCACAAGCTGGCTCGACAATGCACAGCACAACAGTAATGTACTGAAAAAAAAAGTAAGTGTGCAAGGATTTCTGGATTTTTCTGAAATTTGCTCGTTGGCATGTTTACAGACATGTATTTACAAAATTGCATTTGCCATTCACTATCCGACTCAGCCAAGTAATAAAAATACAGTTCAGTTCAGTTCAGTTCAGGCGTTCAGTCGTGTCCGACTCTTCGTGACCCTATGGACCATACAGTCCATACAGTAGACCTGCATTAATCGTCAGATATCACTGCGCAAAAGCCTTCCACGAAACTAACGGTGAAATAACATACGAACATCGCGCTCCACTTCGGAGAAAAGCTGTAGCTCAAGTCGTGAAAGAACCGAGACTAACATCGAATAGCACACGGGCATCATGCTTTTCACCTCGACCGAAATGCGGCCGATATTCAATTCCGCATCCTTGGGCACAACCGTCGAGCGCCCTAACTGCAAACCCACTACCACGGCGGGTGTTCACACATTTTCGGTTTAGCTTTCTAGTTTCAAACTTAACTTCTAGCGCTTCACAGGATCGCGGTTAGCATTGGCGTTCACCGGCAAGCGGCTCTCATCACTGCCGAACTGAGCCGGCATTCGTGCCTACTTGCGTCACTGTTCCCGCTTGCTTCACTGTTTGTTTTCGGGCCTAAAATAAGCTCTCACAAAGTCGCTAGACGTAAGACCAATCTTACAAGACGTTACACAACACGAGGACTACAAAAAAAAAAAAAAATTGAGATGCACTTTTTTACTTACCAAACACAGATGTCGCATCACATTTCTCAGTCTTGACAGAAGTTGTCACACCACCTTGACCGGTTCAAATTTACGTAAACGTTCGGATAAAATGCCCTAAACAATTCATACTGACGACGACGTTTAAATATTGTAAAGAACACAAAATACATCACCATTCGCAAACACGGGTAAGCACACAACAGCTCACTACGTAAATGTCTAAACTTCGGGACGGCTTCTTTTGGCTTGTTGAGAATCAACCCGAGAATGGTAACGATAGTGCCGTAAGCGCTTAAAATGCGCGTTTGTAAATGTTACGGCAAAATACACCTGAAATAATTCAAATTGTGCTAATATTGCTATTTGTAACCTTCATACCCGTAATTATATTCGCTCTGCTCTGATCGTTGCACCGGATCATCGGAAGGCGCGTCGTCTGCTACGCTAGCAGATAGATGAAGGTAACAGCAGTAACAGACTCGTGCATCACGCCGTGATAAACAAGATCGTAAAGATAAGATAAACTTTTTGCATCTTTGATGTTTGCAATTCCTCATAGCGGCAGAACTCTCTGGCTACCGGTCGGGAAAAAAAAAAAAAAAGAAAAAGAAAAAAAAAAAAAAGCTTAGCATGTTTAAAAAGCTGTCTTTCGCAGCTATGGTGATATTTTGATCACGGAGCAGAAACATGATGTAAAAACGGGTATATACTTTCCGTGCTTCGTTTTTGTCGAATGAATGAGCTCATATTCATATTACGTGCATACACTAACTCCAGTGCATGCGTTTGTAAGCGTGGACAGGTGACAGTAGCATTCCAGGAGGAAACCAGCAAAATTCTAGAACCAGCAGAGAAAAACATCAAACACTCTGCTGGAACCAGCAAAGCCAGCAGGTTGCTTGCTGAGACCAGCAGATGCACACTACTGGAACCAGCACAGCCAGCAGGTCGCCTGCTGGGACCAGCAGACGCACACTGCAGGAACCACCACAGCCAGCAGGTGGCCTGCTGGGACCAGTATAAAATCAGCAAGCACCCTGCGGGAACCAGTACAACCAGCAGAAATCCAGCAGGCTACCTGCTGGTTCCAGCACAAACCAGCAGCTTCCAGCAAGATACCATCAAGAAATTTTCACCTGGGACCAGTGCCTTCATCTGAGGTGTTCATCTCATAAAAACATCAGTCATGTTACAAACAGGCACAGAGCATAATAAGAGAATAATTTACCTAGCAATGCACTGCATGCAGGTTGCGACTATACATCTGATGAAGCACTGAACCAAACATCTGGCAGCTGAACAAAAATAGAGGCAGTGTCTAGGTTGCCATTTCAAGAACAGCACAACTTAGATAAGGACGACAGAATGACATACATGGACAAGAATAGCACCACTGAGACAAGGAAGAAAGGAAGGAAGGCAGACGTGGACGTGTGTGTCCATGTGTGTCTTCTTTCTGTCCTTGTGCGCTGTCCTTGAAATGGCACACCATGCAGTTCACCCAAAAGCATCAGTTCTAACCCATTCTGTCAGCAGCAGGCAAAATTTCCAAGCTGACTATACCTCTGACTGAGAGAGAGAGAGAGAACTCTTTAATAAAAAACAGAGAATTTAGCCGGCATTTAGGATTTGCTGACATGCTCCCTTGCATAGGAAACGGAATTGGCGAAAGAAAGGCAGGATCAGAGAGGGGTTGAAAATAAAAGAAATAAAAGTAGGGGGAGATAGAATACGACCCTTATATGCATGCTAATAAAGTTCATAAATAATAAAAAAATAAAGGCCCACAGCCCGACCAGAACCAATGCGCTCAAGTCTGACTTTCTGCAGCCCTCAGAACACAGTTCCAATAGCTGCACAGCTACTGGGAATGTACTATATTTCATCCCCTCGTTAGAGCTAGGCATAGCATGCAAGTATGCAATTTTGATTTAAAAAAAAAAAAGAAAAGAAATGCTTGGTGGAAATGACAACAGCAGAGACAAAGGTAGAACGAGGTTCCCGGAAGATGGCTACACATTATGAAAGAGATCTGAACAGTGATTGCGGGGAGCCTCAGCTCGCAAGCCAAGCCAATGTTTCAACGAAGGGACTTATTTGTCTGCGCAGCGCGAAGTGTATATGGTCTTGCTTCCGAAAAAAAAAAAAAAAGCGAGGTTGGGGGGGGGGGGGGGAAGGTGCAGGGCAAAGAATGAATGCTTCCTCAAAAGGGGAAAGTACAACCCTAGGTACATAATAGATGCATTATGTACTCGCATATTGTACTCAATTCTCCCTGTCGCTACCGTTTATTTTCTTTTTCAGGTAACGGGAGCACCACACCGGTTCCATGTTCTTAGAATGATGGTATTAAGTAAACGTAGAGAAGCGTTAGAATAGGGGGACCCAACCGATTAGGGGAATAAGTGCGGGCGATAATGCGCGCGCGCGGAATGCTGCGATGAAAGGTCCTGGAGCGCGGCAAATCAGAGCGCGCGCACTCACTCCCCCGCCTCCCCCTTGGATGACAATCCTGCCCAGACGAACCCAAGTCCCCCTGTCGAAATGGCAATTGGCTTAACCCCACTACCCACCTCCCATAATCCTTGTTCGGTTCTTTTTCAAACAATGGGAACAAAAATTGAGGAACACAGATCGAATTATAGCTGACCTAAAGCAAAAAGAGGCATGCCCGCCTTGACAACAAAGATCGAGTGCACCGAACCAATAAAAGGCAGACCTTTTCAATAAGTGGTCCTTGGTACTCGCTGGACTGCATTTTGTTCAGAAAAACCGGTTCCGCTGCGGCTTCCACCGTGCTAACGACAAGCGCTCAGAAAAACCGGTTCCGCTGCGGCTTCCAGCGAGTAGTATGGCGGCGCCCAGTGACCTTATCTTATCTTACGTGATCTTATTGAAAAGGTGGTAAGTGCGGAAACTTACCCAAACGAGGACTTGTGGTACTTGTGGGTCTTGTGGGTCTTCCGGCAAGGCGACCACAGCTCTATGACGTGTTGTCGATCACAGTCGGACTCGGACGCACAGTTAGCACTATAGGTTCTGAATCGTGCTCGCGGTTATATACTCAGTTCGCCTCCGCATGCATTCGCGCGGGAACTCCTGAGGTCACGTGACGCTTCGCTCCTCGAATGAACGTCTGCTGGCAACGCTACCTGGTACTAAAATAATAGACGAGATTTGCTTTGCTGCAGGCACATTCTTTGCAGCATAGCGTTCTCCATCTTGGCGCGAGATGACAGCACTCTTTGTTTGGAATATCTTTTTTTTTTATTATTCGTCACAGTCACATATGCGTATTTCGTCTTTTTTTTTTTTTTTTCCCTTTGAGAGAGAGAATCTCGCCCTCCACCGACAGATATGAATGCGCATTTTGCAACGTACCAAACATCCTGCAACATATGGTGTGGGGATGCAAGGGACTAAATGGTACTATAACCACCGTGGCCATAACCGAAGAGCAGTGGGAGACTCAGCTGTCAAGCCCCAGCCTGGAGGATCAGCGTAGTCTGGTCAGCCGGAATAGGGAGATGGCTCGGGTCCACGGCTTCCTGGACTGAGGAGGCTGCCCACCTAGTGCTGAATATTTCACGCCTGCTCATAATAAATGTTTGTCTCTCTCTATCTTGAGAGAGGCGCGCTGCTCAGTCGAAAGGCGCGATGCGCGGGTAAGCGCCGATTCTGTGCGTTCGCAATTATTTGCTTTCGTTCTTTTCCTATTGCGACTGTAGGAGGGCAATGCACGGGCCTGCTACTGGCTCTGTAGCTGAGCCAACTCCGCTGCCTCGTGCACACAGAAGAGAAAATAGAGATGAAAGAAAAAAAAAAGGGGGAAAGACGCGCGTCGCAGCAGCCGTCGTCCACCACCGAAGATGTGGCGGGTACAATTACGGCCTACAACAAATAAAAATCCGGTGGCAGGCTAGCCCCGCCGCAAGCGACGGTGACCTATACCAGTCCCTGCTGGTGGGTGGTGGCTGGTGTGCGAAGTCACGCAGGGAGGCAGTGAGAGAAATCTATAGATTTTATTTTAAAAAATAGGATGAGCCGGCGCAGATGGTAAAGGCATCTTTTTGGTCCGCGGCTCCAGATGCCGCAAGATATACCGCTTATTCGTAACTTATTCGCTGCGCGCTACAGGAATTGTGCGTTTAATTGTATTCCTCATTGTAATGAAAACGTGCAAGAGTACTGACCGTGTGCGCGGAGCTGCAAAATAAATATATATATAGTATCTGCGCATGACTTATTTGCACACACGCGCGCCCACACATTCAGTTTTGTAGCGGCGGATAAAGAAATAACGGTCCAGACAGAACATCTTCTAAAGGACTCGTAAACGTTGAAGTTTGGTAATATATAAACTGTGAAATCGTACAAGATATTGTTTCACCAGTTTCACCTGCATTCCGTTCGCAGCCTCAATCGTTTGCGGGTAAAGTAATCTCGGAGCTTCTTCTAGAACCTATAACATTCTTCAACCACAGATAGAAACGACAGACAAAAAAAAAAAAAGATCAAAAGTTACGGTGTAACGGTGCGTGCAGCAAGTGGGCAACTCGCTTCGGCCGGCAAGCATACAAATGAAACCGAACACAGCAGCAGTGAACAGCTTACCTGTCAAGAGACCGCAGCTCCGCCTTGTCTGTCTGCTCACACGCGTTCTATTTGCGCTGCTGGACTCGGAAGTAGAGTCGCTTCGTGTCGTGCACACAATTGTGAATTGGCAATAGGACGAAAAAAAAAAAAAAGATGGGAAAGAAAAGACTGGACACAGAAATAAAATACGAAAACGAACAATGGCTATATTAACAATTAACCACTCGATTACAAATACACTTCTTCGTTTCGCACACAATTTTCAAGCGTCCATCACTGATTTGCACATTTCTTCACGCACCCGCTCTCATTGTCGAAGTACCGCGCACTGCTGCTCGGTATCCCGTGATCGCACTCTCTTGCACCAAAACATGGACGCTGTATTCGCTGCGCACTATAGGCCAATTCCAAACGAAAACACCACAACCAAAACGAGGTAAACAAAGATGGACAACACGGCTTCAGCGACCGCGGCGCCGACTCGTCGGATGCACGCTGCAGGTGCACGTTGTCAGTTTACATCGCACTCATGGGACGCTCACGTGTGGTTCAAGGTTCACACAGCCGCCGCCCAGGCGGGAATTCCCGGCGCAATAAGTCAGCCGCTGTCTTCGATAAATCTATCCACCAAGTTGTCTGAAGCGAGTTCAATTCACGTTGCTTATACGGCCGACGCTCGAATGGAACGAGCCATCTCTACGCCGAGCCTGTCGGGGCGCGGCCGCCGCCGGTTACCTGGAGCTCGCGGAACTATCGACGAGTGTTTTCGCCAGCGTAACGCAGCGTGTGCTAGCGCACGTGCGTGCGTGCGTTGCGTCGGACTAAATTCGTGCCTTTACTATCGCAAAAAAAACAAGCGTGCTGCTCTGTGCTTTGAAACGAGCGCCAAGGGCAGCTCGAAGCCGTCACTAGTTTGAACGCGCTTCGACGGCCAGCCTGCCAGCCCCTACGCATTGGACTTGAGAGAACTAATTGTAATCCCCCTTTCTCTCTCTCCCTCCCTCCCAGTAGAATAAAAAAAAAAAAAAAACGCCGGCTGCCGGCGTTTTTTTGTTGTCTACACAACGTCACTTTAGTGTCCCGTGATTTTCGTCCAGAACCTGCAAAAATATCCCTCGCTGGAACTACCGCCAGTGCAGTCGCGATTTTCATACGTCTGGTGCCTCTTGCTGTGCCTCTGTGGTGCAGCACTCATACATATTTACCCGGCATGTTAACAAAACAGCAATGCGGCCTATGTGGTGTTTGTACTTTGTGAAAAGCACAGCTGCATGCTGCATATTACAAGGTACACACGCACCGAGTGTTTGGAGGACGACGTATACAGTGTTCTGCAACTTTATCGGAACCGCGTCTTGGAAAATTTTACCGCCTCGACCGGTGGGAATATTTTCCAAGACGGCTCCGTAAAGTTGCAGAACACTCTATGTAGTACTCGTCCCACTATTTCTGAGTGCGCATATCGTACCGTCCGAGCACTCCGGTTTTCAATGTTTTCTTTTCAGCGGTTATGTCTCAACTTTGTTTGTTGTGCTGTAAAGAAAATCGAAATTAACTCCACTTTGCTGCATCTAATTGCACTTCGCTTCACGCCTCTCAGATATCATACATGAGAGTTAATCGTATCATCTGATTGTATCATGTTCTGATCCAATTCCACCACGCACCATGCAAGAAATAACGAGTACTGTTTCAGTTCCTTGGTCAGTAACTTTCGAGGGTACTTCATATATAGCCAGGACATCCGGGGCGTTGTGTAGTTGGCAAAGTCCTGGGATGAGGATCCAAGGGATGGAGGCTCGATTCCCGGTTGAGACAAGGTTAATAATTCATTTTTAATTAACTCTCGCTCTCGAAAGCGTGACATATGTTGACAACCTTCTGTCAACAACGATGACGCATTAAAGGCTTTCGTCTTAAAACTGCTTGAAAAATTAGGCTGACCGCTTTGCTCTGCTTTGCCTTATGATGTATACGTAGCGAAAAGCTGCTGCTGTTGACTAGCAGCTGCGGCGGCGGCCATAGCACGTCGTTCAGCTTTTTGGCGACGTCTTTTCGCTAGCCGGCCGTCTCTCACGTTGTTCTGGCGTTTCGGCTGCCCGTTTCGCATTGGCTCGATCCCTCTTCCGCTACTCAGCGGCCAACTGCGCGACTACCTTGGGATCAGAAGTTATTTCTCCATTCTTCTGCATTATGGTGTCGCAGCGCTGGCAGACAAGGACAAAAGGACGAGGGACACACACAATAACAACGCATGCAGTTGTGTGTGTGCCCCCCCCCCCCCCCCCCCCCCCCCTTCCCGTGGAAAGCGTACCGGAGTGGACTGCCGAAAGTTGTGCGTCTCGTCGTAACATATAAGTTACTTTGTTTACAATTCATCTTCGGTTTCGTCAGGGAGAGACTACGAATGCGACATAACGTTGCATGTCTGGGGAACTGGCTTCAGTACAATGTGTATTTGAGGTCTGCCTTTTATTAAATAAATCATTTTCGTCTCGAACATACATGCACATGCCCTGACAAACAAACGTTTCGTTTCTCGAGTGCGCATAACAGGATATATTCACCGTTGGAGCGAAGCCCCGAGAGGTTTATATCAGTGTAGTTCTAGCATCCAGGCACGCAGCATTTCATATATGGCAGTACTGTTGTTGGGTTTGATTCCATGCTTGCGGGACTCTGCGCACAAATACTGAGCACAAGAACACAACGGACGACGTACAGGACGAAGCGATGATCAGCGCTTCGCCCCTTCGTCCTTCTTGTTCTAGTGTTTCGCCTTTGTGCGCATAGCCGCGCAAGCATTTCATATATGGCGCAGCTAGCAGAGGGGACCCAGCCATACTTTACGAAATACACGGGTGCACTGCTCGGCTGTGGCAGCCCCTACGGTATCGGCCCGTCTAAAAGTCCAAAGTTCCATCCATCGCCTGTTCGCATCTCGCGCCTCAGCTAGGTTTCTAGCGCAGGCGTCGCGTAGCGAAGGCCACGCGAAGGCATTCCTTCAGAGCGAAGCGTGCGAAACCGCAACCGAAACCAGCTACCGGTTACCGCTTGCAGGATGACGTGACGGCTAATTTCCCATGATGCTTTCCATTATATTTTTATTCTGGAAGAACTAAGCTTCACTTTTCAGCCGCGGCGTTCCCGCCCTCCAAGAGAGACTCGGAACTCTGCTCTATCCCGCGTAGTGTAGCTTTTCGCTACAAAATCCAACTAGTCTTTCGTTACGGCAGTGAACGAAACAAAACAACCGCGCCAGCAGACGATGTTCTACCTCGAGACCGGCCGTGCTGTGTGAAGGCGGCGACTTCCATCGCCGCTGCTACAATTGGTCATTCCTTCGCTGCTCACTTGGTTATAACTATCGTATAGCTCCTCCCGCTGTTGGCTGTAGCTGTAGCTTTGTGCATTGCTATTCCGTGGCAGCGTCGACAGGCCGCGTAGTTTCATTTCTCTCATTTAAAGGCTTCGCGGAGCTGTGAAACGTTTTCAAGGGGCCGTACTATGTGAAGGCGGCGACTTCCATCGCCGCTGCTACAATTGGTCATTCCTTCGCTGCTCACTTGGTTATAACTATCGTATAGCTCCTCCCGCTGTTGGCTGTAGCTGTAGCTTTGTGCATTGCTATTCCGTGACAGCTATAGTTCGCAATAGTGGCAGCGTCGACAGGCCGCGTACGTAGTTCCATTTCTCTAATTTAAAGGTTTCGCGGAGCTGTGAAACTTTTTCAAGGGACCGTACTATGTGAAGGCGGCGATTTCCATCGCCGTTGCTACAAGGTCATTCCTTGGCTGCTCACTTGGTTATAACTGGTATCGCTAGCTCCTCCCGCTGTTGGCTGTAGCTGTAGCTTTGTGCATTGCTATTCCGTGGCAGCGTCAACAGGCTTCGTAGTTTCATTTCTCTAATTTAAAGGCTGAGCAAACGCTGTTGTGCTCTAGAATGAGTGACAGGTGGCGGAAGTACTATGAGGTGGAAAAAGAGTATAAAGAAATCTTGAAAGAGCTCAACGCCCCGCGACTGCCTAGGGTATCACCATCTGCTCGCTTGACGGCCAGCGAAGGCACAGCTGATAGAGCATCCTCGGGTGATATTTGCACCACACCACTTCTGCAACCATCCGGAGCGATCAAGTCCAACAAGCGACCGAGAAACGAAGTGAGCACCGATGACGCTGGCACTAGTGGCAGTGGACTACTTTCACCACTACAAGCCAGCGCCGAGATACCTTGCATCAGTGATTCATCGCAGCATTTCGCTGCCGACGGGGCTTGTCCCAGTGACAGCGCACCATCTTCATCGTTGCAAGTCTGCACTGACGGGGCCGATGCCAGTGGCAACGAAAGCAGAGTCCCATCGCCACCAGCAGATCGGCTGAGCGCTGCACCAGCTGGCCTGAGTGAGCCTGAAGATTCATCATCGAGCAGCACGTGCAGTAATGACAGTTTTTCAGGTTGCGATACATCGCCCTCAGAGGAGGCATTTGTTGAGAACGAAGTATTAGGCCAGCCTCATGACAACCACAGCTCGCCAGCACAGAAATTTGCTCAGATAGCTGTCAAGCATAACATGACTCATGCCTGCATAAATGATGTTCTGGATTTCTGTCGTGAAAATGGCATCGTGGAGCTTCCAAAAGACGCTAGAACAGTTTTGCAGACACAGAGGAAAGCAAGCCTAGACATCAATGGCTCCTTTGTACATTTTGGCCTTTCGGAGGGCATACAACAGGCAGTTCGGCAAGGACCAGTGCCCAGGTGTATCGAGCTCCATGCCAACATTGATGGGCTTCCACTGCACAAGAGCAGGCAGACTGCTCTTTGGCCGATACTCTGCCGTATAACGAATATAAAGGGATCAGAACCATTTATGGTCAGTGCCTACTGTGGCACAGGAAAGCCACCCTGCCTTGAGGAATATGTTCGCCCTTTCCTAAATGATGTCCGCAACCTGAGTTGCAGAGGACTTGTTATAAAAGGGGTTTGGGTTAGTGTGTGCCTGACCGCAGTAATATGCGATGCCCCAGCCAGGAGCTTTGTCAAGGCTATAACCGGCCACATGGGGTATCATGCTTGCGAGCGATGTAGCCAAAAAGGCCATTACATTGACAACAGGCTGACATTTCCTGACCTAAATGCAGCAGAACGGACAGATTCATCGTTTCGTGCCCAAGAAGACCAGCGGCATCATACCGGCATATCACCATTTACATCCTTGAGCATTGATATGGTGGCCGCTTTTCCCACCGAGTACATGCATCTTGTATGCCTGGGGGTGATGCGTCGGCTCCTGCGAAACTGGATATGCCAGGGGCACACTTCAAGGCTGAGCAGAACCGAGCGAAATGAGTTGAACGATAGACTTCGAGGAGCAGCCACATCCTTCCCAAGGTGCTTTCAGCGAAAGCCAAGGGGGACCGAGGAACTCGATCGCTGGAAGGCTACAGAGTTCCGGACATTTTTACTCTACCTGGGGCCTGTGGTACTGAAATCCATTTTGAGAAAAGAGTTGTACAAGCA
Source organism: Amblyomma maculatum (assembly GCF_055883805.1). Classification (NCBI taxonomy): domain Eukaryota; kingdom Metazoa; phylum Arthropoda; class Arachnida; order Ixodida; family Ixodidae; genus Amblyomma; species Amblyomma maculatum. The sequence goes on from NC_139353.1 coordinate 85,365,456, forward strand.
TTTCGTCACTTTGCATGTTGCTCTGCGAGTACTCGCCTCTCCTGAGCACCATGTGCCAATGAATGAATTCGCCAAGGATCTACTCAAGCAGTTTGTGTACGACTTTGGAAAACTTTACGGGGCTAAACAGCTCGTATATAATGTACACTCATTGATTCATTTGGCAGAGCAATGCTTACAACATGGCACGGTTGATGAATTCAGTGCGTTCCCTTTCGAAAACTATCTTGGAAAGGTAAAAAAAATGCTGCGAACAACCAACAGACCTCTGGCACAGCTAAGTAGAAGAATGTCGGAAGTGCGGAACTGTGCTCATGTCTCTAGCAAAGAAGTGGAACAGCATATAAAAGTGGGCGACTGTTTCCTTGTTGAAAACAACGCTGTTGTCATCATTGAAATGTGCGAAGACAGTGTGAAAGCTGGCACTTTGCTCAATTGCAGGGATTTTTTCAAAGTTCCGATAGAGTCTTCAAGGCTAGACATTTGGCGTTGTGGCACTCTTGGCTCTGAAATTAAAGTCTTGCCTCTTTCATACCTCAAGAACAAAGTCCAGTGCCTGAAGCTTCGATACAAGCAAGGGCATGTGGTTATGCCATTCCTGCACCTTCGATGAAAGACCTGGCAGCTCCATAATCTCGTGTCTGCATCAAAGAAGGAGCCATAAGGTGTTGCTCAGAGGGCATTGAAACTCCAAGCATAGCCAAAACTAGCTACCAAGATTGTGCAGTTATTTAACACAATGGCTGGCAAAGCTGATCTCCCAGCTTTGGCTCAGGTTTGAAAGGCACTGGTGGTGAGTTTCTTTTTGAGCGGTTGCTAGAATTTGGTTTCACAGCCACTTCGACTAAATCCAACAATGCAGGTGGTTACGCTTCTGCACTAAAAGACAGAGTTTAAAAGTTGGCGTGCAGTGCAGCTTTATCAGAGGAGATGACCACTCCCAAAGTGACTTGGGCTATGAGAAATGCTGCAGTCGAATTACTCTGGGAATTTCAACTACCTAGGGTTCTTTAACGTGCGTTGAAATTGCACAGTACATGAAACCTTGCTTTTTGCCTGGTTGGGATTCGATCCCACATCCTTGGGTTCAGCAGCCGAGCGCCCTAACCACTTAGTCATCGTGGCAGAACTACTCTGGAACTGCAGCATGAAAGAACTTTGGCAGAGGAGGTGAAGACTACGTCCTAAGCACTGCATGAAAGACTGGTAGCTTAGAACTGAAGAAACTGGCTACCCAGATTATGCATTAGTCTAACACAGAGGCCAGCAAAGCTGATCGCTCAGCCTTGGCCTGGGTTCAATATCCACTGGCGACAAGTTTCTTTTTGAAAGAGCTATCACAGCCATGTCAGCATAATCTGAGAGTTCAGGTAGTAATTAATGCTCCTGCTCTAAAGGTCAAAGTTTGAATCCCTGGTCTGTATGGTCGACACTGCTACGCCCTGAAACACCTACACGCCACGCTACTGATACCGCAATCCTAATGAGTGGCGCACCCCTGATGATAGGCCGATCTGTTTCACGTGCTCGCGTATTGGCCACATCTCTTGCCACTGCCGCAGCCACTGGTCTTCACCACCCTGACGTTTCACTTACGTTGACTGCTACTCCGATTACGATCACCGCCGCTTGTCGCCTCATTATGAGCCGCCGCACACTGATACCACTCCGCCTCCTCCTGTGTCCAGTCGCTCTCCTTCCTCGCCAACCCGCCGTTTCCGTTCACCTCTTCCTCGCCGCAGTTTCGCACCGTCCTCTGCCGGCTGCTTCACGGGAAACTAACCAAGGCAGCTCCCGGAGGTGGCGCTGCATTGGTACCCCGACCTGGAAATCCTCTACTGCCCATTTCTTCGCCCTGTAACCCCCTCTCCCTGTTCGTGGATGGTGTTCCCGTCTCTGCCCTCATTGACACTGGTGCCCAAGTCTCGACCATGAGCTCATCATTTTGCTGCCGCCTCAAGAAAGTACAGACGCTTGCCGCTTTGCCCACTGTTTGTGTTGCCGATGGCAGTACTGCTGCCGTCACTGGCCTGTGCACTGCCCGAGTCACCCTTGCTGGTCATCACATCCCTGTTTTGTTCACTGTCTTCAACCACTGCCCTCACAATGTGATCCTCGGCCTTGACATTCTAACGGCCCACTCTGCCCTTATCGACTGCTCCAGCGGCCTTCTTCATTTGGACCTACCTGTCTGCTTAGAACAGCCTCAATCTACACCTCGCTTTCGCTCCACTGAGTTCCCTCGCCTGCCCCCAGACTCTGCTGTTTACCTACCTCTAACTGTCACCTTTTCCGCCTGTGCCTGACGGTGACTATTTTGCTTGCCCTGTCACTGAGGTCTTTCTTGACAGCAATGTCGTTCTTCCTCATCTCATCGTACGCATTACCCAGAACAGCACCTACCTTCCTATCTTGAACTTCAGTTTGCCGCCCCAAGTTCTACCCGAAGGAATATCCCTTGCTACCTTGTCCCCTCTCACAGACTGCACCATTTGTGCACTCAGTCCTGGCCCACCTTCAAGCATCCTTCAAACACCCGTATTCCCCGCACAATTACCAACCCTATTTTTGTGATCATTGCCTCTGACCTCAGCTCCGAACACGCTCAGGACCTGCACAACCTTTTGTTGTCCTTCACCGACATTTCTGACTTTGCTGCCAGAATTCTCTGGGCCAAACATCAGTTGTGACTCACCGCATTGACACCGGCGATGCAAAACCTGTACATCGGAGGCCTTATTGTGTGTCCCTCTCTGAGCACCAAGTCATCCAGCAGGAGGTCGACAAGATGTTGGCCAACGATATCATCGAACCTTCGAACAGCCCCTGGGCATCTCCTGTCATGCTTGTTAGAAAGAAAGACAGCAGTTGGTGCTTTTGCGTCGACTATCGGCATCTGAACAAGATTACAAGGAAAGATGTTTACCCGCTTCCACGAATAGACTATGCCTTGAATTGTTCACATGGAGCCCGCTATTTTCCCTCCGTCGACCTTGGTAGTGGCTACTGGCGAATCTCGGTTGACGAACAAGACTGCGAGAAGACAGCTTTCGCTACACCGGACTTTACCAATTTAAGGTTATGCCTTTTGGGCTTTGCAACGCTTTGCCACGTTTGAACGAATGATGGACTCCTTACTTTGCGGCTTCAAATGAACGACTTGTCTATGTTACTTGGATGACGTGATTGTCTTCTCACCCTCGTTCGAAAGCCACCTTCGTCGCCTTCCATCTTGGCACTTTTCCGCATTGTGCTGGACTTCAACTGAAAGGAGTGCAGTTTTGGTTGCCGCGAACTTTTAGTGCTTGGTCGTTCGGTGAATGCCACCGGTGTGCAACCTGGTCTCGACAAAGTTCGCTCTGTCAGTGCTTTTCCATCTCCCCGTTCACCCCGTGATGTCCACAGCTTTATAGGATTGTGCTCTTATTTTCGCCGGTTCATCCCAAACTTTGCTGCCGTTGCTCGTCCTCTCACCATCCTGCTGAAGAAAAGCGTTCCTTTCTCTTGGGGACCAGAGCAGGCTAATACATTCTCCAACCTCATCGCTGTTCTCAACAATCCTCCTGTGTTGGCCCATTTCAACCCGTCTGCCCCGCCGGAACTTCGCATCGATGCCAGTGCCCACGGGATTGGTGCCATTCTTGCAGCGACAACATGGCCAACACTGCGTGATTGCCTACGCCACCTTTCGATGCCAATAACTCCCTGCTCTGGTTTCCGCAACTCGAGTCCCATTTTTTACATTTGCTAATCCATCAGATTCTACCTCTTCAAAATCCATCTTCTGGGTGGCTTGTTCAAGCATCTTACTTTGAAACCATTTGCACCCACCCTATATGATAACCTCAAGGCGCTGTCCTCAAGCACTATAATTTTCAACCCGCACAACAGCTCCATTGCAAGCCCATGTATGTCCAATGCAAGCAAAACCACTTCCAGCCGATACCTAATTGCTTTGCGCCACAGCGCGTTCCTCCTGCCTGCCGTTTAAACACATCACCTGCAGCATCTATCTCGGGAACGGTGTCACTATCTTTTTTTCTGGCACTGCCGCTTTTACTTCTTTTGCAGGCCGTAGGATCCCTGGTTCCAGGCTGAGAAATACATACTGAAGGTTTTTTGTTTTTTGTTCACTCCATGACCTACTTTCTTCTCATCCATCCTCCCCTCCCCACTCCTTCACCTACTTCTCACCCACTTTTCCCTCCCCAGCTTTTCTTCTTCGGAAGCAAAAGCATATTTAAACCCCTGCCAGTGATGATCGCTTTGCCCAGACGAAGACAAGTCCACTTGTCGAAATGTTGGCTCGACCTGCGACTGAGGCGTACCCTATTTACCCTTGTTCAGTGCTCCTTCATATCTTCAAACCAGTCTCTTGACAGCTTTTCCCAGCTGTGCACCTCACCGCCTGCAGTTCTTCTACACAATGGTGCGATGTCCCTAGCTTTCAGTGCAGCCATGCTACTGGTTTTGAACTCTTGTCTTGTTATCCAATCTTCACCACAAGGTGCAGCAATCACTGTGCGCACTGAAGCTTCAACAGAGGCCAGCATCCCATATCCTTCCTGCTACCAACGGTCCGACTCGTGTTCACCTAATAGCATCTGGTCATTCTCATTATACTGACCTTTGCTCTTTGCTTCTTTGCTCCGGTTACATTGCACACCACTCAAAGGGTTTCATCACTCCTCAAGACAGCTGTCTACATAGAGCACCGACCATTCATTGTTGGACATTTGTCATCCCGTGCAATTCACATCACTAAGGATCTCCCCGTTGCCATCTGAAAATATTCAACTGCTCCCAGCGAAGCAGTTCATGTCATTAGCAAGCATCATGGTTGACGGTTTCATGAGCCGTAGGACACCCACCAGTGCAACAGACTAAGCAGTCGTACCTAGTCACGTATGCAGCCAACTTACTATCTGGCAAAACAACTGGCATCTCATATAAATTTGCCTTCTCATCGCACTTATGTTTGTGAGCATACAAGTGTTGTCACAACCTAGCTCCCTTACTTCTCCTTTTTTGAGCGCTGCGGTAAAACCGGCCGTACACTGTGTTTTGCTCAATTACAGCCTCTTGAATGTTTCTTTTAATGTCCCTCTGTTAGCCATCTATAGATTTAGATCTAATTAAGGATTTGCATATACGTAGCGATAATTTGTACATTGTGTCACTGCTGCTCTTAGCTTCACCAATAATTCTTTCGACCGGTGGTTTCCCTTTTTTTTATCAAAGCTCGGGGGAGGGGGGGGGGGGGTCCTAATGGTGCCATGTACACACATGATGGCATGTGGACAAGTAAGAAGTGTTCAGCACAACCTTCAACAACATGGCTTCTCTTCGGCAGTGACGCATCTGTCAACTGACAGTTGCTTTTCATCAGTCGTGAAGTGGCTCCAATAAATGTGCACCACATGCCACTGCAGAAGGAAGAGACGGGATTAAAAGCATGCATTTGCATATGTGTGAGGTTGGCTTTGAGCATCATAATGTGGAGTGGTATAAAGCTGTGACAGTGAGTGGATTGGAGGTGGTCACAATCTCAAGTCTCCACCACAACAACCTGTTTTTCAACTGCTCAGCCTGACAACTCGGGATTGCTGCACTTGGGGTCTTTGCTACAGAAACTTTCATCTTTAACAGCCCTTCTCAGGGCTACCAAGTTATGCTGGCAGGACTGCAAACGTGCCTGAAGGATCACTTTTCCCTCGCACGAATACCCAATAGAAGAAAATTCAGGTTGGTATGCAGAGAAAGATGAGCATGTAAACCTCCACGAGCATGAAGCTGCGTTAAATATTAGATAAAAGCATTTGATGAATGGGTAGTGTTGGAATTTGGTAATGTAATCTATGTTTCGCAAATTCTGTGGGCGGGGTAGAGCGACTAAGCAGCATGTTTATTCGACATTCTGGGCTGTACTAAAGAAAATCGCGATTGATCTGCATGTGCACCTTTCTCAGATTAACCAACACCCAAAGCAATGCCTCATGTGCTACAGTTGATCATACTCTGATCACGTCACAGCAGCACAATAAAAAAAAAAAAAAAAAAACATAATTAAAGAAGCCAACAGTCTTTGAAAGTCCAAGGTAAATGTATAGAGATTTTTTTTTATCTTGTAGTTGATCCTGACCAGGATTAGTCTTGCAATGATTTTAGGGAGAAAGAATATGATCATCACAAGACTAATTCTGGTCAGGATCAGCTAAAAGTTACTAAAAAAAATAATATTCCTTTATGTTTACCTTGGACTCTTAAAGACTGTTGGCTTCTTCATTTGCATCATAACGAGCCCCTAATTTCCCCTTTAATTTTCTGTTTAAACGTAAACATAGTAGGAAAGCTAATGAGTTTGACATCCTGAGACACTGCAAAAGCATGCATGCTTCAAAGTGACTGGTTAAAGGGCCATACAGACCTCTAAATTTTATTTGATTAATTGCTTGCGTTCTTTGTAATGATGAATAGTACATTACCAAACACAGATTCCTAAGTTGTAGTCTCTAGTGACTGCTAAATTTATAATTGCTTGCTTACACTAATTTTCACGAAGATATGCCTTCAAATTTCAGTATAGGTCATGTGAGTCTGTGCAAATAACTGCTTCTATGCTGCTTTAATACAGTAAATGCTAGGGCTAACCTTCCTGAGGAGCTAGTGACAAATGAAGAATCAATTATTGCACTTTTTGATGCCTCCATGCAACCTATACTGAACTTTTTATATCTTGGAGTGGTGACACCAAACAGGACGAGAAATTGTATGTGTATTCACAGGAAAAATACCCTTGGTTATCTGTGTCTGCTAAGGCATTACTAATTTACTACAGAAACGAAAACACTTAATGAAATATGTCTATGCACTTATTTAACATATTTCATTCAATTGACTCTTTTCCAAAATGCTTGTTCTTTCCAAGTAGACAAATTTCAACAGTGTAGCATACTTTGTTGGCAAGAAACTGTTTCAAGAACTTATGAGAAGAACTATGCCTGAAAACTTGTGGCCAGGAGCATACACCAAAGTCCCCACTTGGGACTTATAAATTCCATCATTAAACAATTGTTAATAGAAAGGTTAAGATTCTCTGAAGTTTCTTATACACTATAGTTTAAAGCTGCAGTATTAACCACATGAAGCTAATCACTTTTCTTGTCGTTGAATCTGTTGGCTTTTTTATTTCAAGAAAACCTTTTAACACCCTCACTAAAATGACATATATAGGGTGGCAAAAATTCAGACATGAACATACAAAAAGGAACCTCTAGCAAGAGAAACTGAACAATAAACGAACAGGAAAAGTGCAATAAATGAATAGGAAACAAGTATCAAAGTGTGTAAACAACGTCACACAAAATGAACATGGGGAAAAAAGCAACATAATAAACAGAACAATAACGGGACTCATACACAACTGGCGAGCAAAACAAAGCTAGAAGAAAAACTATATCCCTTTCATTTTTTAGAAGTTCATGAAATAATTTATTTAAGTTGCATTTGTAGAAGGCAACCAGCTAAAATCATTGATAGTTGGGCATGAAAGATCTGGCAAATGTTGAAGTGTGGCATTGGATGCATTTGATCTTTGGACATTTAGGCTTTCATTTCTCTACAATTTGCAAGATGTTTGGTGTTTATTACATTAAAGCTTTTTTTTTGCTCCTTTAAGCAAGTAACATATTTTGTATAGATGATTTACAGGCTTTCTTCAGCCACATAATTGCAATAAGGTCATTAAGACCTTTAAGTATGTATTTTCTCTAGCAAAAACTCCAATACATATTTGTATGAGTCCAATACAGAACATTTATTGGTGCTATGGGATTTCTGCTTGTATCTATTTGGTCTTATTTGACTTTGTATAGGACTATTACGAATATGAATTGGTCCAATTGACAATAGGTATTGGTCCGATACATGGATATATATTGGTCGTTTTTGTGCGACATAAATATACCAATTGTACATGGGCAACCAGTACAACCACTCATATTGGTTTGGCATGTATAAATATGTCTTAATAGTATTACTATACGAAATGGATCGTATATCGTGTTTTTGTTTTTTCCTGGTTGCTTTGTGCACGAGATTGCCACTTTTATCAGCGTTCTAGAGGTCCAGCTCCACTTACCGCGAGCTGATCCGTTTGCAACACCAGTTGGCTGCCGCTGTGAGGTATTGCAAGCAACATGATGTGAGAAATCTTATATTTTGCGGTGATGATTTTATCCCACGGGCATATGTTCGAGACTCCTTCAGCTGCTGTCTGCTAGCGCAGCAGACGACGCGCGTTCAGACGATCGCCTACATCACTCGAAGCGAAGTGGTGCGAAACAAAGTATTTGCGAGAAAAATAAAAATGATATAGCAGTAATTTTGAATATATCACTGATTACTTGCTAATAATTTGACTAATGCATGTTTTCCGCACTGAGCGCTGTCGTTGTCGTGTCTATGGCTTTAGCCTCCAGAAGCCAAAAATAGCCATTCCGAAGTCTAGACTAGACGACTAGCGAATGACAACATGGCTGTGACAACGGCAAGTTCGTTTCGTGCAAACACGTTTTGCAAATACTCTGTGCTGTCAGAATCCAGCGCTAATTATTTGTTACTATAATTAAAATGTAGCCGTCATTATGAACGATTCTTCGGCATTTCATCTGGCAAGACTCAAGAATGTGAAGCGACTTCTACAAAGCCTACGACATGCTACTCACCTTGCCATGCTACTCTTCGGTAAGTATAAAATGTTTCTCTTCTATGGTGGTCATCCCGCCCTGTGTAAGTGTTATAAAGTTGCGTTGGAGTTCAGCTAATTTGTGAGAGCTTATTTAAGGCATAGACAAAGACGAACAATGACGGAAACGGGCCCGATGATTTCATTCAAGCGAACTGTCCAAGGGAGGTGATGACTTTCGTTCGCTGTAAATTGAGATGAGCTATGTTGGTCTGTTGAACTACATTTGGATTTACATACGGCCCGCAAAAAAAGCAACTTCATTACCAGAGTGTTGGCGCCTCGGAACCGCCGGTGATGCGACTTCACTGTGATGACGTGAAGCGCTGGTAGTTAGGTTTGAAACTGGAAAGCCAGCCCGAAAATGTGTAAACAGGCAGAGACCGGTGGCTGAGTAATTCGGTCCACACCTCTTGTGACTAGGTTTATCCATCATGTGATTATGTGAAATGTCCCCCCCCCCCTCCCTCCCTCGGGCGCATTTTTTTTTTTTAACTTACGTTAAGCTTGGCTTTACAAAGGGTGCCTATAATTCGAGAGACTACTTAGCAGTGTAGTCGTGGGCGAAAGAATATCACCGTGCTAAGAGGAAGGGTACTGTCACCAGCAGTTTCGCTGGAGGTAGATTGTGCAGTACTGATACCGTATCATTAATGCAGTACATTTCATCACTTGGCTTGGCTTGATGCTGCATGGTAGAATAATTTTTATGAATACTGCTGTTACACTGTAGCACATTTGAAAAGAAGCCAGAAATTCTTGCACATTTTGTCGTGCTTTGCATTTAATATGCAACATCAGGGCAACTTGGGGTGATGAGAGCTTTGTTGTTTTTTGCACTCTAACTTTGTAAAAGGTCTTCTGTCAGACACTCTTTTGTAACTGGATGTTATGGAAGATTTGAGGACAGATCATGGTAGCAGCCATTCAAGGTATAAGAATGTGCTTTTAATTCACTTATCGCTGCCAGCTCTGATCTGCTCTGTTTAAGCTATGTCTTGGACTTCATCATGGCTCCTGTGACAACACTGGTAAAACCCTTGCAGTAAGAGATCATTATCAACTTGCTTGTGGACTACTGGTGACAGTGTGCGCTCATGCTAGTCTTCCAGTAATCAGCATCATAGTAATTTTTAAGGCATGCATTTGGCAACAGTGGCATTTGGGTACTTCATTCCATGCACTTCAAACATTTGGGACTTTCCTCAAAACCAACATATGTAATCCTTGTGGCTGCTGCTGCAGTATCATCAAGCTGCCTATTTTACTGCATGGTTACTGACTGCATTAGCTTTGCACTGTCAACCTTACCATGAGTAGGCTGGCTTTCAAGGCTCATTAATATTTGGTGGTCTTATTACTATAACTACTGCAGGTTGGTGTGTTTCAAGTAGCATCCCAGCTATTATGAAAGTGCGTGTTACAAAACAGCCAGGCCTCGCTCACACATTTTACGTGCAACCTTACTGGTTACACTAGTAGTTATGAGGCATTGCTCTAAGACCATGCATTCATGCTGCTCCTAGGACCGTGCCTTTTTCATTTTTTGAATGAAACATAGTGGGTGTATGTGGTCTTTCGTGCAATGTGCATGTGCTCACTTAGCATGTAAGTGCCTACAACCTTTCACTTGTTCCATTTGGAAGAACCGTTCAGGGAAAATGTTTGTTAGAGACCACATGCTTATACAACACTTGACCTGTCCCTGTGTGGATTCCTGCCATATGTGTTGTCCTTGAGTGGCTGCTTTCAAAACTGTTCATCATTAGAGTACAGCAGTGGAATGTTGCATGTCTTCTGAACAAAGCTTTTTTCCATGCAGCTAACTTCATGACATCACCTGATCTGGAGCTGAAACACACCTGCAGCATTACCCAGTGTTCCACAGCCATGCAGTCAGCAGAATTTATGTAAGCATGGAAAATAAAATATGGTTTGTGATTTGAAATCTTTGCCCTCATCTTTGTTTTTGTTGTGTGGTACAAGGCAGCCACTGTAATGCAATTCTCATAGAACCAATGCACTCATAGACCAATAGCCTAATGCTACCAATATCCCAACATCACCAACATAACTTGATTAGAGATTTAGTTTTAGAAGGAAGTGCAGTTGTCATTTGTAAATAAGAGAAGTAAGGGCGCTGTCAAACTAAAATGTAGACTTCTATAAATATGGCTGTTGACCTATCACTGCATCATTTAATTTGGGTAAGATTGGAGGAGGTTTCCCTTAAAAGGATAAGAGCTAGGGTGGCCCTTACCCCGTCGGTAACATGTGGGTTGGAATCTCAAGAAGACATATCGGACCCACCAGAAGCCCGAAGTGTTCCAGCTGTAGAAGTGGATGTTTGCCGCATGCTGTGTACTTGTGCAGGGACAGGGACACCAAGGACTGATTCTGCAGGAATTAGGACTAACCACAACAAGGGAAGAGGACTTCTCCCAATAGCTCACCGACAATGATAAGAGCAGGAGTTTTGTCCAGTTCCTTTCGGAAAATAATTTACATGGGTTTTTATAATATGCCTTATGGCAAACTTGCGTAAAAAAAATCACATGGTCTACCTATTGGTGTGTGGTAGGAAATCAAATGTTTTTTTCACAGAAGTTCAACCTAAACGGAAGCCAAAATATATTAGCTTATGATGCTTATGCATATTCTTACGTCAGTGTCCTTCCAGTTAATGCAACACTACCCTAAGAGGGTGCTACATATAGTCGTTTGCCGATGAGGCATCTAGCGTTCATGCGATGGAACTATGGGCAACATATGGTACTAGCCCTCACAATCGCCCTTAGAATTAGAGCTTACACACTCCCACACAATTGCCAACTATATATAGCTACAATAACAGATGTGAAGATTATATATCCTTAAATTATCACTGAAAACCTATTTTAGGAGATTTAATTCTGTGTAAACTAATATCGGTGTCTTCTCATTTCAAACCAAACGTCGAAGCCCGAATTAACTAGCTATAATGTGCTGCAGATAGAGAATGATTTGTTGTCTCATTAGGATAGAGAATGATCTGTTGTGTCATTTGAACGCCATGGGGTATGTATAATGATTGAAAAAACCTTCAACATTTCATGTATGCACGCTGGCTTAACATCGTCATACATGTCATTCGACACATCTCCCGATATTATGCAGCTGCATGAAATGTTTCAACGACATGAGCCTAAAATGTTATTATTCGAGAGTTGGAAATGATTTGCTATGGAAACGTGCATCCAGCTGTGGATTTTGATTTCATTGTACTTGCTGCTTATTTTACGAAAGGCTATAGTGTCATCCTTGTCATCAGCCTAACTATACCTACTGCAGGGCGAAGGCTTCTCCCATATTCCCTCAGTTAACCTGGTCCAGTGCTAGCTGCATCCACTTGACCCCTGCGAACTTCTTAACCTCATCCACCCGCTTAACTTTCTGCCGCCCCCTGCTATGCTTTCCTTTCCTTGGAATCAAGTTTGTTGCCCTAAGCGACCATCGGTTATCCTTTCTTCGCACTGCATGTCCTGCGCATGTCCATTTTTTCTTCATGTTTTCCACTAGAATGTTAGTGACAAGTTATTTCTCTGAACCACTCTGCATGTTTCCTATCTCAACATTATCCCTACCATTTTTCTTTCCATAGCCCTGTGTGTTGTTTTCAACTTAAGTAGAATCCTCTTTGTTAGCCTCTATGTTTCAGCTCTATAGGTAAGTACAGGTAAGATGCAACTGTTGCATACTTACCTCTTGATTGATACCGGCGAGCCGCTAATCATAATCTGGTAGTGCTTGCCAAATGCTCTCCACCCCAATCTTGTTATCCTTGTTAATTCCCTTGCATGGTCCGGATATGCGTTTACTACATGTCCGAAGTAGACATATATTCGCTGACTTCCAGTGCTTTGCTACCTAAAGTAAACTGGTGTTCCTTCCCTAGGCTGTTGAACATTTTCTTAGTCTTCTGCATATTGATTTTCAAGCCTACCTTTCTACATTTCCTGTCTAGGTCATCAATCATTCTGTGCAGTTCATCCCATGAGTTACATAGCAAGGCAATGTCATCAGCAAATCGCAGATTACTGAGGTATTCTCTATCTACCGTTATCCCTAACTGCTCCCATTCCAAGTCTGCTTCTAAGCAAGCGGTGAATAGTACTGGGGAGATCGTGTCTCCTTGCCTAACCCCTTTCTTTATAGGAATTTTGTTTCCTTATGCAGAACTATATGGTTGCTGTGCAGCCCCTATATATACACCAGCACTTTCACGTGCGGCTGATTTCGCAATGGCTGCATGACCGCCAGGGTTTCTACTGAGTCAAATGCTTTTTTGTAATCGGTATGTATAAGGGCTGGTTATATTCCGAGCTTCCTGGTTGATGCTATGGATATGATCGATAGTAGAGAGTAATCCTTTGCAAAAAGCTGCTTCTTTTGCTTGGTTGTAGTCTAAAGTTACTATAGAGTACAGGTTAAATAAGTGCTGCAAGAAAATTGTACAGTATTCATAATTTACTGTGAGAGTGTGAAATTTCGCTGGGAATACTCATATAATGATCCGCATTAAACTTGTTTTCATATACCCCGTGCAGTATCCATTTGCGTAGGAAAAAAACCCGTTGCAAGCTGAGCTGTTCTTATGTAAAATATCCTGGCATTGCAAATTTACTATTCTGCAGCAAGCGCCGAGATAGAGGTCCCCAAGTGCTTGATTGCCGGCTGTCTCCGCATATGACTGGCGCGCTAGTTTTTTGCCGCTCCTATGCTTTCTACGATGTGCAAGCTGTTTATATTGCGTTACCAAGAGAATGTTCAGCGACCATTCGCATTTTTTTGAAATGTCTAGATATCATATACACAAGCGATCTGAGCCCACGACTGCTGCACTGGCCGCTGGTTAGCTGCTATACGCTTTTGGGCTGATTTTGTGGGTAGATCTGACATCATTTACACCAAATCTACACTCGACGACCGTCATGCTCGCGTAAGCGGGTGAATATCGCTTTCCACACACGCCGAAATCACTAGCTCTGTCTGCATACTCGTCACGGATAAGCGTCTATTTACAGCTCTTGAGTGCTGAAGTGTGAACACGGAAATCTAGCCACTCGATCGTTACAATCTATTATAATTCTGCTGAAGTCCATAAAACACACTGCAGCTATTAAAGCAATGCTTATCGCTCCGCTGCCAGTTTGCTGAGGACGGCTGCGACCGGGCGCGTACGCTCGAACATGATTCGATCGTTGCGTCATCGCTAGCCAGAAAATACCTATAGCGGTCACACGGCAGTATAATATGTGGTCGCATGGTCATGCTATCATCAGATATAATTGTGCGACAAACGTATGCGCCTGCGACGAAATCTGCATGCATGCCAATAGCCTAAAATCGCAAACGCATAGCTGATCACCAAAAGTGCGCCGCATATGAGCGCACCGAAAAGACGAATCTCGACAGCTGCAGCGGTACGTGCTTGAATGCTTTAGAGTAATTGCCATCCTGTACGTGGTACTCTGTGAGGTCCGAACGATCGGCTGAAATGTCGGAATTAAATGTATACGGGTTGGCGTCCAACGCACATGTACGTATTCAACAATAAAAATGTAGAATGTTTTGATTGGATGGTCAACGGAAAATATTCACTTCGGCAGCCCATTAAAGCTGCGTTTTTAGGATGTAAATGACAATAGGAAGATCAGGGGAGAAAAGTGGTCCATCGTGGGCGGGTTTTATACAGGGATAGGTAATACTGGAAAATCACAAGACAAATTGGTCCATTATAGCCAGTTTTAAAAAACAGAATGGTCAACGCCGGAAGAACACAGGACACCTTGGTCCATTGTAGCCAGTTTTAAAAAACGGAACGGGCAACGCCGGGAGAACACAGGACAAAATGGTCCATTGTAGCCAGTTTTAAAAAAGGAACGGCCAACGACGGCAGAACACAGGACAACTTGGTCCATTATAGCCAGGTTTAAAACACAGAACACCCAATGCTGGAGGAACAGAGGATAACATTGTCCATTGTAGCCAAGTTTAAAAACCGGAGCCCCCAATGCCGGAAGAACGCAGGACAACTTGGTCCATTGCAGCCAGTTTTAAAAAACGGAACGACCAACGACGGCAGAACACAGGACAACTTGGTCCAGTGTAACCAGCTTTCAAAAATGGATCACCCAATGATGGAAGAACAGAGGATAACATTGTCCATTGTAGCCAAGTTTAAACACCGGAACCCCCAATGCTGGAAGAAAACAGGACATCTTGGTCCATTGCAGCCTGTTTTTAAAAACGGGAAACCCAACGATGGCAAAATACAGGACAACTTGGCCCATTGCAGCCAGTTTTGAATCCCGGTGCGACCATTATTGGAGGAACAACGGACATCTCGGTCCAATATAGGCATGCTGTATGCACGGCAGCGCCAATATTGGGAATGCACTGTACATCATGGCCCAATCTAGCCAGCGTCTGATATTGGCAGCACCAACACTGGGAGAGCATTGGCTAGTCTGGGCCATTGTTGGACGTGGTGTTGACTGGCATGTCCTACATTGGGAGCACGTTGGTAAGGCTGGTCCAGTGTAGGGCCACTGTTTGCCGTCGTACTTCCAACATTGGCCCAATGCATTGTGCTGCCTGGGATATATATATATATATATATATATATATATATATATATATATATATATATATATATATATATATATTGTAAAAGAAGGCTAGGTCGAGACGGCGAGGTCGTGACGGCAAGGACAGCGAAGCCTTGTCTAGCTTTTTATTCCGATCAGGAACCCAGGCGCGCGCCGGAGCAGGCGCCGCGGGACGATGATAATGGCATGTACAAATGAAAGAAGGTCCACAGAAGGCTCACACAATCTGCCCGGGGGGTCGGAAGCGGCCAGCCTGGCCGCTCCTACTTACCCGATGTACCGCGGCGCACAAACGGTTTCAAGCGAGAAACATGAACAATTTCAGTTCCACGGTGGCGTTGATCGGCTGGGGGATCAACAGGCGTGACTTTGTAGTTAACTGGAGAAGTTTGGCTGATGATCTCGTAGGGACCAATGTAGCGGTGATAGAATATGTCACTAAGGCCAGGGGTGCGCAGTGGTGTATAAAGCAGTACTTCGTCACCGGGACGATAAGAGAATGCGTAGAATCGTAGCGACTCTTGCGGTCTTCCTGGCACGCTGCTGTGTTGAGGCGGGCAAGATGACGGCATCTGGCCACACGAGTTAGGAACTGGGTAGGTACTGATGTGGAGTAGTGCGGTGTAGAGAAGAAGGAAGCGTCGAGAATTGTAGTGGGAGGACGGCCATAAACGAGGAAAAATGGAGAATAACCCGTAGTCCGCTGTACTGCTGTGTTATAGGCGAAAGTGACGAATGGTAGAATAGTGTCCCAATTTCGATGACTCGGTGTGATGTACATGGATATCATGTCCGATAAGGTGCGGTGAAATCGCTCAGTCAGCCCGTTAGTCTGGGGATCGTAGATTGGGGTTGTCTTATGAAGGGTGGATGACGCGTGAAGAACTTCGGCAACGACTGCCGATAAGAAGGCCGTCCCGCGGTCACTTAGGAGCACCCGAGGAGCGCCATGACGCAATACAATTGATCGCAAAATGAAATTTGCTAATTCTTCAACGGAACCGGTCGGTACAGGTGCTGTCTCAGCGTAGCGTGTTAGGTGGTCGACAGCTGTTATAATCCAATAGTTACCCCCATCGGAGAGAGGTAGGGGACCATATAAGTCGATGCCGACTACGTCGAATGGCGTGGCGGGACATGCAACAGGTTGTAGAAGGCCAGCGGGCGAAGACGTCGGCCGTTTGCGACGTTGGCACGGAGGGCAGGATGCGACGTATTTGGCAACGCAGGAAGATAGGCCATTCCAAAAGAATAATTTTTTCACGCGGTCGTACGTTTTGTCAACACCAAGGTGACCTGCAGTAGCGTCATCGTGGAGAGAGAGAGAGAGAAAGAGAGAAGGCAGAGAGGTTAAACAGGAAATCTTCCGGTTTGCTACCCTGCACTGGGGAAGGGTAGCAAACCGCACTGGGGAAGGGGGGGGGGGGGGTAGAAGATGTAGAATCGGCAATGCGAAAAGTAAAGACGCAGTATACTATACTAATGGGCGACTTCAATGCCAAGGTAGGGAAAAAACAGGCAGGAGGCAAGGCAGTAGGTGACTATGGCATTGGTTCTAGGAATAGCAGGGGGGAGTTACTAGTTGAGTTTGCAGAGCGCAATAACTTACGAATCATGAATACCTTCTTCAGCAAACGGAAGAACCGAAAATGGACATGGAAAAGTCCTAACGGAGAGACTAAAAATGAAATCGACTTCATAATGTGTTCAACCCCCGCCATTGTGCAGGATGTAGAGGTAATCGGGAAAGTTCGATGTAGTGACCACAGGATGGTGAGGTCCCGAATTAGCCTAAATCTGAAGAAGGAACGCAATAGATTAGTAAGAAAGAAACCCATCAACGAATTAGCGGTGAGGGGGAGGGCAGAAGAGTTCAGGATCTCGCTACAGAATAGGTATTCAGCTCTAACTGAGGATGGCGACATTACCCTAGAGGCAAGGAACAATAATTTCAAAGATATCATTACTGAGTGCGCGGTAGAAGTAGGCGGTAGGATAGTTAGAGAGGATACCGGTAAGCTGTCTAAGGAGACAAAAGATTTGATTAAGAAACGGCAGAGTATGAAAGCTTCCAATCCAACAGACCAGATCGAATTGGCCGAGATATCAAAGCTAATCAATAAGCGCAAGGTGGCCGATATATGGAAGTATAACATGGAGAAAATTGAGCATGCTGTAAAGAACGGGGGAAGCCTTAAAGCGGTAAAGAAGAAATTGGGCATAGGCAAAAACCAGATGTATGCGATAAGGGACAAGGCGGGCAACGTCATCACTAATATGGACAAGATAGTCAAAGTAGCCGAGGAGTTCTATACAGATCTCTACAGTAGCCAAAGTAGTCAGGACCGTAATGAGATTGGCGTCAGGGAAAAAAAGTCAGACGTTCCACCAGTGACGAAGGACGAGGTCAAGAAAGCACTAGAAACTATGAAAAGGGGGAAATCAGCTGGAGAGGATCAGATAACTACAGATTTGCTGAAGGACGGGGGGGATATCGTGCTAGAAAAACTGGCCACCCTGTATACGCAGTGCCTGGTGTCATCGACGGTACCGGAAGCATGGAAGAATGCAAACATTATCCTCATTCACAAGAAAGGGGACTCTAAGGACCTTAAAAATTACAGACCAATCAGCTTACTGTCTGTTACGTATAAGGTATTTACTAAGGTAATCGCTAATAGAATCAGGACAACCTTAGACTGCAATCAAGCAAAGGATCAAGCAGGGTTTCGGAAACAGTACTCTACTATCGATCATATCCATACCATCAATCAGGTGATAGAAAAATGTGCGGAATATTACCAGCCCTTATACGTAGCATTCATTGATTACGAAAAAGCATTTGACTCAGTTGAAACCTCGGCGGTGATGCAGGCATTGCGAAATCAGGGGGTAGACGAGCCGTACGTGAAAGTGCTGGAAGATATATATAGGGGCTGCACAGCAACTATAGTTCTGCATAAAGAAAGTAACAAAATCCCCATAAAGAGAGGTGTTAGGCAAGGAGACACAATCTCCCCAGTACTATTCACAGCTTGTTTAGAGGAAGTATTCAGAGACTTGGAATGGGAGCAGTTAGGGATAAGGCTAGATGGAGAATACCTCAGTAATCTGCGATTTGCTGATGACATTGCCTTGCTAAGCAACTCGGGAGATGAACTGCAAATAATGATTGATGACCTAGACAGGAAAAGTAGAAAGGTAGGCTTGAAAATCAATATGCAGAAGACTAAGGTAATGTTCAACAGCCTCGGGAAGGAACAGGAGTTTACATTAGGTAGCGAAATACTGGAAGTAGTAGGCGAATATATCTACTTAGGACAGGTAGTAACCGCAGATCCGGACCATGAAAAGGAAATAACAAGAAGAATAAGATTGGGATGGAGCGCATTTGGCAAGCACTCGCAGATTATGACTAGCAGCTTACCGGTATCGCTCAAGAGGAAAGTATACAACAGTTGCATCTTGCCTGTACTCACCTATGGGGCTGAAACGTGGAGGCTAACCAAGAGAGTTCTACTTAAGTTGAGGACAACCCAGAGGGCTATGGAACGAAAAATGGTAGGGGTAACATTAAGAGATAGAAAGCGTGCAGAGTGGGTCAGAGAAATAACTCAAGTTAACGACATTCTAGTGGAAATTAAGAAGAAGAAATGGACATGGGCAGGACATGTAGTGCGAAGAGAGGATAACCGATGGTCGCTGAGGGTAACAAACTGGATTCCAAGGGAAGGAAAGCGTAGCAGGGGGCGGCAGAAAGTTAGGTGGGCGGATGATATTAAGAAGTTCGCAGGGGTCAAGTGGATGCAGCTAGCACAGAACCGGGTTAAGTGGAGAGATATGGGAGAGGCCTTCGCCCTGCAGTGGGTATAATCAGGCTGATGATGATGATGACTGGGGAAGGGGAATGAGGAGTTTAAAGGAGAAAGATAGAAGAGAATGATAGGAAAGGTAAAGCGGCGAGGAGCACAGTCACAGTTTCTCAATCAAGTTTGTGTCTCTCATAAAACACGTAAGTGCTTTGAAGCCTTTGCCGTTAGACGCCTTCTGTGGATATGGGCCGAGGATTTTCTCCTGTGTGAAAGGACGGCTGTCAAGATGGTCCAGAGCCGAACGCAGCGCATATCTTTCGCTTGAAAAAGCAGGGCACTCGCAAAGGAGATGCTGTGTGGTCTCTTCGCAGCCGCATCATTCGCAGTTAGGGCTATCCGCCGTTCTCATCACATAGGCGTATTTTTTGGTGAATGCAACACCGAGCCACATACGGGACATCAGTGTTGTTTCGCGCCGCCCTTTGTTAAGGGGAACATGAAGGCGCAGCCCAGGGTCTAGTTCCCTGAGGCGTCGATTGGAAAATTCTCCTTTGTTCCAGGCTGAAAGCGTTAACTCCGCCGCTAAGGAACGAAGTCGACAAGCTGCGTCAGCTCTAGATATAGGAATGTTCACTGTAGTTCCATCGTTGTGTGCAGAACAGGCAACTTGGTCTGCCTTGTGGTTTCCCTCAATACTGCAATGTCCAGGTAGCCACTGGAAAATTATATCATGACCTTTTGATTTAGCGTTGTGGTATAGCACGCGGATCTCTGCAGTTAGTTGTTCATGTGATCCATGACGTAGCGCAGCTTGAACGCTTTGAAGCGTTGCTTTCGAGTCCGTAAAAATGGACCAGACACCTGGAAGTTCTTGGCCGATGTATTCAATAGCTGCACGTGAGGCAGCCAGTTCCGCACCAGTTGAAGAGGTGGGGTACGTCGTCTTGATCCTCAGCACGATGGACCTCGACGGTATCACTACGGACCCCGCAGAGCTTGTTGAAGCAACTGAGCCATCGATGTAGACGTGTTCCCGATTATTGTGCATAGAATGCAGGTGACCCAACGTCATTTGCTTCAAGGCAGGCAATGGTACACCCGTTTTCTTTTTTACTCCCGGAATAGATAGGTAAACTTTCGATTCATGTAGGCAAACTCATGTATGTATGTTCATGTATGGGTAAACTCGGTCTTGAAGCTGGAGTGAACTGTGAAGGAAGGTAGGTGCGATGAGCTGCTATGGTTTTGGCAAATGCAGTATGTGGTCTAATTGTTGGGATGGTTGCCAGGTGGTGACGGGAAACCCCGGTGAGGTGTCCTATGTGTCCTCATGGTTTCAACAGCAATATATGTACCTATGGGATGCTCGCGGGAGAGAAGAACCGTTGCTGCCGTTGAGGTGCATTTTGGCAGTCCAAGGCAGATGCGGAGAGCTTGAACTTGCACGCTTTGGAGGATCTCGATGTTCGTGTTCCTAATATTATTGAGTATTGGAAAGCTGTACCGCATGTAACCCAGGAAAAGTGAACGGTATAGTTGCAGCATAGAGTGCACTGACGCGCACCAGGACTTGCCTCCTAGAAAGGAGAGAACATGGGCAATCGCCGTCAGTCTTTTCTTCATACCACTGATAGTGGACTCCACGAGAGGTTCCTATCAATGACGATTCCAAGGAAGTGATGACTCTTTTCATAAGGAATAGCTTTGCCATTTATGTATACTGCGTATTGTGACATTGATTTTCGTGTGAAGGCCACCACAGAACACTTCTCTGTTGAGATAGTAAGACCCTGTACACGAAGACATGATGTCACAATCGATGCCGATTTTTGTAGTCTTGCACGAACTTGGGGTCGAGTCACGCTTGAGGCCCAAATGCAAATATCATCCGCATATGTGGAGATCTGAGGTGACTGAGGCAGCTGGTCGACTAGGCCGACGAGCCGCCAGTATACGTGGGCGAAGCACACACGGCACGACTGGGATCCTGCGAGTTCCATCACGGCAATACACGAAGCGGAGTAGGATGCCATCTTCGAGCTTAAAATTGCGAAGTTGTCGGCGAAGCCGAGCATTGTGTGGGTCCGAAGCGCCAATAAGGCGGTCGATGATGGGTCGGCAGTAGGCATCGGTTAATTTGCTGTGAGCGGAGAGCGTGTTTGTTCTCAGAGTGTTCAAATGAAACTGTTGTGATATACATCGGGGAAAGAGATGGTCGGCTGTCGTCATAGGTGGAAATGCATTGGGAAGAAAAACAGCAAGCCGATTCCAAAAGTGGAGAGCGAGAAAGAGCGTCAGCGTCTTGGTGTTGGCAACCCGATTTATAAGTGACGTAGAAATTGTATTCTTGCAGGCGTAGAATCCAACGGCCAAGTCGGCCTGTCGAATTTTTGAGCGAAGACAACCAGCAAAGAGCATGGTGATCTGTCACAACTGTGAAATGCCGACCATATAGGTAAGGGCGAAATTTTTGGACAGCCCAGACGACGACAAGGCACTCCTGTTCGGTAATGGTGTAGTTTTTCTCAGCTGGAGTCATAGTCCCACTGGCGAAGGCAATCACTTTCTCACGCGAAGTTGCATCGCACTGCAGGAGTACAGCTCCAAGACCGAGACCACTGGCATCAGTGTGGAGGATGGTTGGAGCGCTGTCACTGAAGTGGCCAAGAACAGGGTCTGATGTGAGAGCGTGCTTCAGATTATTAAAAGTGGCTTCGCACTGTTCAGTCCACATGAAAGGGCTGCGTGCTTTAAGTAGTTCACGAAGTGGAGCAGCAATACTTGCAAAATGCCTTATAAAACGCCGGAAATAAGACGCCAGGCCGAGAAAACTGCGCAATTCTGTAATCCTTTGCGGACGAGCAAAGTTCAAGACCGCGATGATTTTTTCAGGGTCTGGACGAATGCCATCATGGCTGACTAGATGTTCCAATATTTTAATTTCCTTCCGTGCAAAGTGGCACTTCTTGGTGTTGAGCTGAAGGCCCGCTGAAGCGAGACACGTGAGGACCTCATTCAGGCGCGTGAGATGGTCGTTAAAAGTTGACGAAAAGATGACAATGTCATCCAAGTAACATGAACAGGTTCTCCATTTTAGGCCACGAAGCACAGTATCGATGATTCTTTCAAATGTCGCCGGTGCGTTACAAAGTCCGAAAGGCATAACATTAAATTCGTAAGGCCATCGGGAGTTGAGAAAGCGGCTTTTTCTTTATCATCCTCGTGCATAGGTATTTGCCAATAACCTGAGCGGAGGTCCAAAGTCGAGAAATATTCGGCGCCTTGGAGAGAGTCAAGGGCGTTATCAATTCTTGGCTTTGGGTATACATCTTTGCGGATAATTTTGTTGAGTGCCCGGTAATCAACACAAAAGCGTACCGAGCCGTCCTTTTTTTTAACTAACACTACTGGGGAGGACCATGGGCTTGACAAGGGACGAATAATATTGCGATGGAGCATGTCATTTACATTTTCTTCAATTACTTTTCGTTCAGAGAGGGAAACCCGATAAGGCCGTCGGCGAACGATAGAGTTACCTTGAGTAATGATGCGATGGTGCGCAACACTAGTCCGTCCCAGTGGTGGGGAAGTGGCATCAAAAATGGCTTGGTGGTGTCGAAGCAATGTCAGCAGTTCTTGGCGTTGGTTCGGCGTGAGGTTAGGATTAATAGTCTTTGTGAGAACAGAAAGAGAGACGTCTGGCGAAACACGGCGCTGAGGCCGAGGGGTGGTAAGCACCATCAAGGAAAAAGGTTGAACGTCCACCATGCAGGGGAGAGAAGTTCCTTTTGGGAGCACGAGGGATTCACGTGAAGTGTTAGAGGCCGCTACTGTCGCTGAGCCGTTGCAGAACCTCACAAGACTAGACGGGAAGGCGATACCGCGTGCAAGATGACGATAAGATGGTGCGATGAGTACGTACCCGTCAGTGATGTGGTCAGAAACAACGGTAAGCAGTTTTTCGCACTGAGGAGGCAAAACAGCGTCAGCGGCGGCAACGAGGGGATGATGTCGTTCAGAAACTTCAAATGAAACATCGCTGCCTGTCATATGGATAACACGGTCGCCACAAGAAATTAACGCCGAAGCGGTTGACAAAAAATCTTATCCCAAAATCATCAGATGCGCACATGGTGAGAGCACAGCAAACTGCACATGATGGCGGACGCCACCATGTGCAGTACAGCACTCTGCACATCTTGTACAGCACATCATGTACAGCACTCACTTTGACTCTGACCGATGGCTCCCGCAACCTGTGTTACAGCTATGGCATGACTAGACACTCCTCCCGGTACTGTCGTCGATGAGGCCTGTCACCACAAGATCGCAGCATATTGTCCAACCATTCTGATCGTCGTAATACGAAATTTCATCTATCGACGCCTACACAACGCTTATGATACGTACCGCCCGACATAGATGCAAAATTCCTCGCCTGATTCTGACCGTTGCCTAACGTCGCATCACTAAGACGGCGATGCTGACCGTCTACTTGGCGCTGTTCATCACCTTCGAGAAACTAGAATGCGCGGCCAATGGTTGTCATGTTGCCGGAGAATCAACATTCTTAATACCTCAGCCTGTATTTATGTCAAAAACGAAACTCGAATTATTCATTGACGGCATCCGCACAATGGCATTAATTGACACTGGAGCAAGTCTCTCTCATCAGTTTAAGATTCAAGAATCACTTGGAATACAAAGTTATGTTTAGCATCAACCATACTGTGGTAGTCCGTAGTGTTGGCGGTGAATCATTGATGTGTCTGGGTGTGTGCTGCGCGAATGTTGTGATCACACGTTGCCACGTTTTAGACATTAGGTAATTCTAAGTATAGACTTTTTAAACAGTGTGGTGCCACTTTAGACTACCGGAGTGGACAGATCTCACTGAATACTACGTTGATGTCAGCTTTTGTAGAAGCCTCGGCGTCCGATTTGGGAGCGTTTTGTGTTTCTGAAGATGCAGTTGTACCTGCAATGTCCGGAACATTCATCCAAGTTATTTCCTTTACAAATTCGTGCTAGTGTTTCGACGCCGTAGTGGAACCTTCAACACTTACTCGTGCCACGAAAATTGTCCTGGTGCCTCGTTGAATAGTTTCAGTTACCAGAGGACACACTTTGTTGTGGACTGTAAACTGTTCAGATGAGCCAGCCGTGTTACCTCGTGGCATGAAACTCGCTTGTTTCGAGGAAGGTGTGTCGAATTATTTGGTGGCACTAAGTGCCTGTGCCTGTGAAGAAAAAGCACCAGCTTTTGAATAGTCTCGAATCCAGGCAATGATAAACACATCTTTCGGAAAACAGCGCCGTATTTTGCATGGCCTGCTTTCGAAGCTTGTCTCGGTTTTCGACTTCGTCAAAGATCATCCGCGAACAATTCCAAATTCTTGCTTTCATCATTCGATTGATACTGAAGGATCTCGCCCGATCAGTTCAAAACCCTACCGTGTGCCGCTTAGCGAATGTCAGCTTATTGACGAGCAAGTTTACGACATGCTTCAGTGTGGTATTATCGAGGAATATTCAAGTCCTTGCGTGCCTCCAGTTAACTTCATTAAAAAGAAAGACAGCACATGGTGTTTCTGTGTGAACTACCGTCGCCGTAATGCCGTAACCAAAAATTAACTGTGGCTTGGTAAGGTTAAGCCTGGATATCTCGAAGCGAAAAGCCGGTAATCTAGCCTTGCGCTTTTCATATCTTATCCGCTTTTTAGCCAACTCCCAAGCTACCACTTCTGGATCCGTGTTTCTGCGCCTTAAGACTGTTGCTGCTGCTTCTCCTTCCATGGCGAGTGTCTGCGCCCGTTCTATAAGCAAGCGCGCCTTATATACACCCCCCCCCTCCCCCTCTTTCAAATGCGCACTGCGCATGGCGCCGGCGAAAAGACAAACGTTGGCGACCAGAAGCAGCGGCGCACATGCGCAGTAGCGCGCGGCGGTGGCGAAATGGCGGGCGATGGGGTCTGCGGCGGCAGCGGCAACGGCGGCCGCCTGCGCCATGCAAGACGTCACTCGGTTTCGCGCATGCGCAGAAGTGCCAAGTCCGAGGCTCCGGCTCAGGCGAAGAGCGGTGTGGACGAGCCTAGTAAAGCTTTTGGCTTCAAAACACGTGTATCCGCTTCCACGTATTGACGATGAAATCGACTGCATTCACTCGACCTCATACTTCTCCTCGGCAGACCTGAGATTGGGGCACTTGCAGATACCGATGAACCCGAGCGACAAAGAAAAGACGGCATTGGTGACACCAAATGGTTTCCATGAGTTCACTGTAATGCCCTTTGGATTGTACAATGCGCCTGCCACGTTTGAACAATTTATGTACACCATTCTGTGCGGAGTTAAGTGGAAAATTCGCTTGTGCTATTCGGACGACATTGTGATCTTCGGCAAGATCTTTCAGGAGCATAATAGCCGCCTCGCCAGCGTTCTTGACTCAACTGAGAGAGCAGGCCTTGTCCTCAACGCTAAGAAATGCCAGCTTTGCGAACACCAGACACTTGTCCCTGGTCGCTTGGTCGATAAGGATGGTGAACCGGATCCTCAGAAGATTAAGGCTGTAACAAACTTTGCAGCGCCGAAATCAGTGAAAGAGTTTCGGAACTTCATAGACCGTGTTCCTATTTTTGGCGTTTTGAGCCCTGATTCGCTGGCTTTGCCTACCCGTTCACGTACCTTTTTAACAAAAATGAACCGTTCATTTGGGCTGATGACTGCGATTCTGCCTTCCACAACCTCAAATTCCTTCTGACATCGGGACCTAGCCTACGCCACTTCTGCCCTTCTGCCTCTATCGAAGTTCACACCCACACTAGCGGCGTGAGTGGTGGCACCGTGCTCATCCAGCGCCATGGCAGCGACCAGCACGTGATAGCTTATGCTAGTCGTTCATTGATCAAGTCAGTGCGTAACTACCGTCACTGAACAAGAGTTCCTCGGAGTGGCTTTTCGTTTATACCTATATGGCAATGTTTTTACAATCGTCACTGACCCCTAGGCACTTTTTGGCTCCTAAATCTCCGTGACCCTTGCAGCCAGCTTGCCCAACGGGTGTTGCGGTTGCAAGAGTTTAACTTCACTGCAACCTACAAAAGCGGCCGTCAATATGCTGACGCTGACAGTCTGTCACGCTTGCCGCTTTCGTCAAATGGTAGTGATGGTGACAACTTTGGTGACTGCCTGGCGCCTATATCAGCAACGTTTCCTTATCCTCAACTGTTCGAGACAGAACAACGCAACGATCAGGCTTTGGCATCGCTCTCCTCTGCCGCTCATGTTTCAAGAGACGCGTGTTTCTGCGCTCGAGCCGGCGTGTTTTGCAAGAATTTCAACCCCGGAGGTGCACGCTTTCTTCTAGTCGTACCAGAAAATTTCCGACTCTAGTTCTTGAAATGATTCAGGACGATGCCAAGTCGGGCCACTTGTGTGTCCCCCAGACCGTCCATCGCACACAGCAACGATTTTACTGGCCAAAAATGCGCCAGTTCATTCAGTGATATGTAGCCAGTTGTGTTACGAGCTAACCGGGCCCGCTGCACCCTATTGCGCCTCCAACCGCACCCTTTGAGCAGATGCGCATCGAATTCTTGGGTCCTTTTCCGCATTTTTCAAACTGTAACCGGTGTACAGTGGTATTCGTTGTCCATCTCACTAGATATTCAGAAACAACCGCCATACCCTCAGCCACCGTTTACGAAGTATCCCTATTTATTCTGCGATTTCTCGTTCTTACTTGATTTGTGATGAGTGATCGTAAGCGCCAATTTACGACTGAGGTTAGTGAAGAACTTCTTCGTCAGTGTGCCTGCAATTACCGTCATTCAAAGCCTTATCGCCCTGAAACTAATGGGCTTGTTGAACGCACTAACCGCACTCTGGCCACTATGTTGGCTATATACGTCGATTCTGATCACAAGATCTGGAAGGACATCCTGCCTTACATTAAATACGCGTATAATATTGCTCAGCATGAGACGGCTCGCTACAGTACTATGAACGTAGCATCGAGAAGCTCTCCACAGTGCCGTTAATAATGAACAGTGTTTTCGGTTCCTTAGCCTGCCCTAGGCAACAGCAACTCACGATTAACTTTTTATTTACATATTTGAAAGATATTAGACTCTTTGACAAACTCTATATTCACCCTGCATGTTTTCCTCAGGCATTTTTCAAGCTGGGAACTGCATTTAATTATTTGATTTTGTATCATTACTCCGCGAAACACCTTAACACATATTTATTGGCCGTGTTTTACCTCCCCCTTAAATTCTATTATTTCTCTCACCACTCGTTTTCAATATCTCCTTCCCGAATTCCACTTCCTACACAGATTAGCATGCCAGCGAAATCTAAACGCCGGCAAAATTCTGTTTTTTTTTTTTTATTAAAGAGCCTCTCTCTCTCTCTCTCTGGGTACAGCCCGTTTTACCTCCTTTATGCTCGAGTTCGCCGCAGCTGTCTCGACACCATCCTTCCTTTCTTCCTCCACAACGAACCTTCTATCACGGCCGCTGTATGTCGAGCAGAAGAATCACGCCACATTGCCCACCTACGCATACTGGACACATAGGAACGTTCGACGGAGCGTTATGACAACAGACGCCCACATGTTTGTTATGTTCCCAGTGATTTAGTGTCACTGTGGAAACCGCTGTGCTAGCACGGCTTAACCCAGAACCTACTGTTTCACTATAGTGCCTCTTTTGTCGTTGTGGAGCGTCTGAGGGCTCCGTTACACAGGCCCTTACCGTGTTTTTGTTTTGCGCCCAGTGACCGACGTCCCACACGAAGTTGAACCTGTGCATTCGAAGATGTCCGCCCTGCCATCCTCCGAAATTTGGCATGTGTCCCGTATCAAGCCCTATAAATCTCGTTCAATTTCGCTAAATTCAAAAGCGCCGGGACTCTATATTGCCCAAGGGGGGTAGAATTAATAGCGTTATTCGCAGATAGTGCTCCAGAAAACATATGAAGTGCGACAGACTTCCAAAAGACGACGAAACTCAGGGGGACTGATCTGAGCTGCCATCAATGCTAGTTGTATGGACTGCTATTGCTTGTGGAGCTTCCTTGATACTATATATATATATATATATATATATATATATATATATATGCGGTACGGAAGACGAAGTGCGGCGCTAGCGCGTGCAAGACAGAGCCGGAAGATGAGAACGATGCAGCCTCTGACTGCGTCAATGTCCTAAGTGTCGTCCTATCCAGTAACATTTTGGTGTCAAAAATGGGATCATGCCGCTCATCCGCTCCCAGAGTCAAGAACCCGACTTGCCAGAAGACAGGACTCCGCCACCAGCCGATAGCGTCGAAGACGCCGCGGCAAGCGTTGCTATGCCCAGGTACTCTGAGGGGCTCCATCCCTTCCAGCAGCTGCATGCTCCTGCTCAGCGCTTCTTGGAACTATTCTGCCAAAGCCTGGGCGCTTCGGACGCCCAAATTGGCTGTCAAAACAGCGGCAGTGGCAGCTCTCCGCCGCGGGGTTCAATGCCTGATGCCGGCCGACTGAACATAGCGTGTCAGATGTCCTTGGGAATATCTGCCGCTACCCTCAACCAAGAGGCCCAATTACGAAAAGAGCTGGCCGAATGGAAGCGGAGCCTGGAGTGGCTGATCGCCACCTTCACGCATCAGGTGTCCGGGCTCAAGACGAAGCCGGACATAATGGCGAGTTGTCAACGTTGGAGCTTTATTTTGGCAGCGGGTGCACAAAGCAAACACAGCTAAACCCAGAGCCTGAAGTTAGACTGCTTACCACTTTACTAGGATAGCAACCTTCCCCACTGTTGAATTTAATAAAGTACTATAATAAAGTGTGCCCTGTATTAAACCTTTATTTAAACCTATAATAATATGTGCCCTCAAAGCATGCACCCCCCCCCCCCCCTGCGTACCTGCAGTTGGAAGATAAATTAGGCAAAATGTTTTTTTTCAATTTCGCCATCAAAAAAGGGCACAGGGTGTCAACAACGTATATTTGAAAGTACAGGCGGGACGTAGGAACAGAAACGACTTCAAAGCACCCCCCCCCCCTCCCCAAAATATGCCTACTTCTTTAAACAGAAGCCGTGGCACATAGTACCTATTATTTTCTGAATATAAAAAAATATAAAACTGCTATAATTGTGTTTCTTAAGTATCAGTCTTGAGCTTTTTCTGTATGGCGTTCTTATTTATTTTGGTAGACGACCTTTCAAGCTCTTCTAATGGTGATTTCCAAACTTTCTCTAGCAAGCCTTTCAAGAAGCGTTCACATTGCATCATGCCTCTGGGCTTGAGTCCCGTTGCCTAGCAACCGATTTCGTCAAATCGGCGCTCTCCTTTCATCGGGAGCGTGACATTAAAATCAGCCTGCCATGAACTTGAATTCATGTCACCCCTATACCACGCAGACGTTCTCATAGGGCCTAATTAGGGCGGAATTCTTAAGTGGCTGGTAGGCACGCTATCGCGTCATACCCTTAAAAGCGACGCTTTAGTGTGAACCATAATTCTGTAGCGAAAGGTACACTACACTACCCTTGAGCATTTAGACGGTGTCTGAAGGAATGCGTCGTTGTCTAGAAACCGGTTTGGCAGCTTTTGCTGAGGAACAATTAAAACAAGAAGACAAAGTCAAGCGCTGGGGATAACGACAACCGAATGCGATTGTTATTAACGAATGAGTTTTGAAAGGTGTATATATATATATATATATATATATATATATTGTAGCGTGTGCAACAGCAGCCGCTAGGCGGCAGCTCATCGAGTCTCGTGCGCGGACTGGAAGAAGTGGTCTCGTGGCGTTCGAGAAGAAGCTGAAGTCGGCTGCTGTCTCTCAGTGCTCTCTCTGGACCTACTCTTCTGTGCCTTCTAGGTCAACCCCCCCTATTAAAACCAACCTTCTGGTTACGGGCCTAAACGGCTACGTGACACTGGTGGAGGTGAGGCCTTGAATTACATGTCTCGGGCCTCTCGCAGCCGCTCATCGAGTCCCAACCGGCTTCCGCTCGTGTCGACACCCGTTCATCGCTGCAGCCGTCGCCTCCGAGGTCTGGCGCCGGAATTTGCCCCTCTACCTGAACCGACGCCAGCTGATCAGCAGTTCGTGACTTCTGTAATGGCACAGGCAAGTCAGCACCAGTTGCTGCTTCAGCAGCCTCGTACGCCCCCCAGTTTCCATGGCGCTACTGGGGAAGATGTCGACGACTGGATCGACCAGTTCGAGCGAGTGGCGCAATTCAATCAGTGGAGCCCTGCTCAGAAGCTGCACAATGTGTACTTCGCCCTTGAGGACTGCGCCAAAACATGGTATGAGAATAGGGAAGCCAGTCTTCAAAGCTGGGATTCCTTTCGCCAGCAGCTGCGGGACACTTTTTCCAGCCATGACCGCCGTGATCGCGCACGCCGCCTCCTAGAAGCTCGTGTCCAACTACCAAACGAGAGCGTGGCCATGTTCGCTGAGGACGTGACGCGTCTTTGCCGACGGGCTGATCCCGACATGACGGAATCAGCGAAGTTGCGCCACCTGATGCAGGGCGTAAAAGAACCCCTCTTCGCTGGTCTGGTTCGGAGTCCGCCTCAAACCGTCGCGGACTTCATCAATGAAGCTACCCTCATTGAGCGAGCCCTGCAGCAAAGATACCGGCGCACGGAGTCTGCCTGTGGTCAGCCCTTCAGCAGTGTGGCCACATTGAACGGATCCACTGACAATCACTCTCTGCGTGAGCTGATCCGCGAGGTAGTTCGCGAGGAGCTCCTCAAGTTCAACCTTGGATCGCCTAACCCGACTGCCGTGGCTGTCACCGAAGACGTGCGGGAAGAAATACGTCAGACATTGTCCCCGCCTGAGCCACCGTCGGAGCCACGTTCTATGAACTACGCAGCGGCTCTTCGTCGGCCTGCAGTGCCTCCTGCGCAACAGCTTCGATTCGAAGCACAGCCGCCACCCACTTTGCAGCCACCGTTCTACCAACCGTCCTTCCAGCCGCCATACCAGCAGAGCCTCGTCATACAGCCGTCCGCTCCTCAGCCACTATACTACCAGCCTTCCTACCAGCCACCGCCCCAGCAGAGCCCCGTCATGCAGCCACCGGTTCGGAAGGCAGACGTCTGGCGCACTCCTCGCCAACGGTCGCTGTGCTACCACTGTGGAGAACCCGGCCACTTGTACCGTCGTTGTCCATACCGTGAGCTCGGTCTTCGGGGTTTTTCTCGGGATTCCCCGCGTCCCCGGGTCGGCGAACGCCCTCCAGAAATCGAGGAGTACCTCGCAACCCGTGCAACCCCTTCAGGCAACCGTACACAGTCTTCTCCCGCGCGCTACTCGTCACCTAGCCGCCGTGATTTTAATGATGCGCCGAGGCGCCGGTCGCCAAGCCCACACCGGGGAAACTGAAGGCGGCGACCTCAGGGGGGCAGGTTGCTGACGAACGGAAGCGATATCCCGAAGACCCCCCCGTGACGACTCAGTCCGATGCTGTGACTAGGATGCCGCCGCCGCCACATGAATCCGAAACTCCCAATCAACCTCAAGCCGATCAAGTTGTTAGCGCCGACCTTTCCGTTCTCGTCGACGGACACCCAGTAACAGCTTTGGTAGACACCGGAGCAGACTTCTCAATAATAAGCAAAAATTTCGCAGATCGGCTCTCTAAGATGAAAACTGAATGGCTGGGGCCGCAAATTCGTACTGCTGGCGGTCACCTTATGACGCCGATCGGACGATGCACTGCCCGAGTAACCATCGCCGATTCAGCCTTTGTAGCCGTTTTTGTTATCCTGCCACACTGCTGCAAGGATCTCATACTCGGCATGGACTTTTTACGTGAGCATGGGGCGATTATTAATGTTCCTCGCCGTACTGTAACGTTTTCGACGCCTGAAACGATGACCGCTGACTCAGAAAGACGCCACGCACCTTTACGCATCGTTGACGCGGATGTATTCATGCCGCCGCGTTCGTCTGCTCTCGTCGCAGTCAGGTGCGACGATCAGTCCTGTGCTGCCGGTGTTGCCGAACAGAACATAGAGCTTCTGTTACGTCATGGAGTCTGTGTTACACGCGGTATAGTTCATCTGACTAATGGTCTAGCTCACGTACTGATTACGAACTTCGGGAACGAACGGCAACGCATCGCTAAAGGCACCACGGTAGCTTACTTTGAAGGTGTCGCAGAAGCAGCCCACGGCTGCTTTGTTCTTGAGACCAACACGTCTGCCAGCCAAACGCCCAACTTCGACCCTGATGTGAATCCCGCTCTATCACCGGCAGAGAAGGACAGACTCGTTGGGCTACTCTTTCAGTTTCAAGACTGCTTCTCATCCGCCTCCGCGGTTAAACAGACGCCCTTGACCAAGCACCGCATAATAACCGACGACCGCACCCGACCAGTCAGGCAGAACCCCTACCGAGTGTCACCGCGGGAACGCGAAGTCATTGCTCAACAGGTCGACGAGATGTTAAATGACGGTGTCATCCAGCCATCGAGGAGTCCCTGGGCTTCGCCTGTTGTCCTCGTTAAGAAGAAAGACGGAAGTTTAAGGTTCTGTGTGGACTACCGTAAGCTCAATCAGGTCACAAAAAAAGACGTCTGCCCGCTGCCACGTATTGATGACTCATTAGACCGGTTGCGCCACGCGCGCTACTTTTCATCGCTTGATCTCAAGAGCGGTTACTGGCAGATCGA
The DNA here is from genome assembly GCF_055883805.1 of Amblyomma maculatum. NCBI lineage: Eukaryota > Metazoa > Arthropoda > Arachnida > Ixodida > Ixodidae > Amblyomma > Amblyomma maculatum. The sequence goes on from NC_139353.1 coordinate 85,398,358, forward strand.
AGTCGATGAACGTGATCGCGAGAAGACAGCGTTTGTCACGCCCGATGGACTTTATGAATTCAAAGTCCTACCTTTCGGATTGTGCTCCGCTCCAGCGACATTTCAGCGAATGATGGACGCAGTTCTATCTGGTCTTAAATGGCAGATGTGTCTAGTCTACCTGGACGACGTTGTTGTGTTTTCACCAACGTTCGAGGAACACCTCCAACGTCTCTCCGCTGTGCTACGGGCTATCAGATCTGCCGGCCTCACGTTAAAACCACAAAAGTGTCACTTTGGCTATGAAGAGCTCATGTTCTTGGGCCACGTCGTCAGCCATCGAGGAGTTCGTCCCGATCCCGCTAAAACAGCTGCCGTCACCAAATTCCCTACTCCATGTAACAAGAAGACAGTTCGCCGTTTCTTGGGCCTCTGCGCCTATTACCGCAGATTTATTGAAAACTTTTCACGCATTGCCGCTCCGTTGACACGTCTCACCCGGGATGATGTCACCTTCACCTGGACGGACGAACAGCAAAAGGCATTCGACGAGTTACGGCACCGCTTGCAGACAACACCTGTACTTGCCCATTTCGATGCGAATGCCGAGACTCTGGTCCACACAGATGCCAGCAACGTGGGTCTAGGCGCTGTACTCGTCCAGTGGCAAGACGGTGCCGAGCGAGTTATCGCATACGCAAGCCGGACTTTGTCCCGTGCCGAATCAAACTATTCAACCACCGAAAAAGAATGTCTGGTCGTTGTATGGGCGGTGATGAAATTTCGACCCTATCTTTATGGCCGGCACTTTCGGGTTGTGAGTGACCACCACTCTCTGTGCTGGTTAACAAACTTGCGAGACCCCTCCGGACGCCTTGCACGATGGAGCTTACGGCTACAGGAGTTCGACATGACCATCGTGTATAAGTCTGGACGTCAGCACAACGACGCTGACTGCTTGTCCCGTTCACCTGTCGAGGCTGCGCGGGAAGACGAAGAACCAGACTTTCCTCTTATCGCAGCCGTCGACGCGCTCACTGTTTCGCAGCAGCAACGTAATGATCCGGGTCTCGCACCACTTATTGATTTTCTAGAAGAGCGCACTACAGAAATTCCCCGTCTCTTCGCCAGAACGCATTCGTCGTTTTGCATGCAAAGCAATGTTTTATACAAAATCAACTTCACTCCGACGGGAAGAGATTATCTCCTCGTCGTACCAGAGTCTCTTCGCGAAGAAATCTTACAGGCATGTCATGACGAGCCCACCGCGGGTCACCTGGGGTATGCTCGAACTCTGGCCCGAATTAAGAAGAGTTATTATTGGCCAAACCTTGCGGCCGCAGTACGCCATTACGTGAGAACATGCCATGATTGCCAGCGACGAAAAACACCGCCTGTGAAACCGGCCGGTTTACTACATCCTGTTCAAGTGCCAAGATACCCATTCGAGCAAGTTGGCATGGATTTGTTGGGTCCTTTTCCAATTTCTGATTCCCGCAACAGGTGGATAATTGTCGCTACAGATTACCTTACGCGTTACGCTGAAACGAAGGCCCTCCAGCGTGGTACGGCAATCGAAGCAGCGAAATTTTTCATCGAACGCATAGTCCTCAGGCACGGCGCCCCGAGAGTTATAATAACGGACCGAGGCACTGCTTTCACTGCCAAGCTACTGGAATCTGTCATGCAGCTAAGCGGCACTACCCATCGCAGGTCAACAGCCTACCATCCACAAACTAATGGCTTGACAGAACGTCTGAACAAAACTCTCGCCGACATGATGTCCATGTACGTGGATGTTGAACATCGGTCTTGGGATGACGTCCTCCCGTACGTCACGTTCGCGTACAACACGGCGCAGCAGGAAACAACGCAAATGACGCCTTTCTCCTTATTGTATGGCCGTGATGTTTCGACAATGCTCGAAGCCATGTTGCCCCACGACGGCCGTGACCTCGAAGTTGGCGCCGAGGAGTTCACTCAACGCGCAGAACAAGCGCGACAGCTGGCGAGGGCACGCATCCGGAACCAGCAAGGTCGAGACGCCCAGCGGTACGATCACCGCCATCGTGTAGTGACTTTCGAACCGGGCGACAGAGTGTGGCTCTGGACTCCGATTCGACGTCGGGGACTATCCGAAAAACTTCTGAAACAGTACTTTGGCCCATACAAAGTGCTCCGTCAGCTGATCGACGTGACTTACGAAGTGCTTCCGGACGGCTTTTCTTCTACTCGTCGTCAGCAGAAATCCGAGGTTGCTCATGTCGTGCGCATGAAACCGTACTTTTCGCGAGAAAATTAGTGCACCGCCTACCGCATGTTTCTTGCTTAATTTTTTAATCTTTCTGCTTTTGAATTCATCAAACTCGCATTTATTTTTTTTAGAGAGGGGGGTAATGTAGCGTGTGCAACAGCAGCCGCTAGGCGGCAGCTCATCGAGTCTCGTGCGCGGACTGGAAGAAGTGGTCTCGTGGCGTTCGAGAAGAAGCTGAAGTCGGCTGCTGTCTCTCAGTGCTCTCTCTGGACCTACTCTTCTGTGCCTTCTAGGTCAACCCCCCCTATTAAAACCAACCTTCTGGTTACGGGCCTAAACGGCTACGTGACAATATATATATATATATATATATATATATATATATATATATATATATATATATATATATATATATATATATATATATATATATATATATATATATATATATATATATATATATATATATAAAAAGTCGCTTACAACACCGGCAAAATTTGATGCGTTCAATGAAACGCCGCTTGTGTTCTATGCAGCTCTTGGTTGCCCGCAGCCAAAGCATTCGTTAAATATTAAGTTAAGCAGAGTTCAAACCCTCTGTTTCGTGAATGTACCTTTCTCAATGCTTTGCTTTTAAAATGTTTTCAAATCTATTAATAAAATCTGCTGTGTGGATCTCAATAAAACTTGGTTTGCTTCACGCCAGCTCAGGCATACATAAATAGCCATGTTTCAAGATGTTTATCCTAACAAAAATTAAGAAACGTCGTGGCCCCCTTGCCCACACCTCACGGGGTACTATCCCTCTATAAATCCACGCGCAACTTGTACGCACTTCCAAAAGCATTCGATCATGATGACAGTTTTATATTTTGGTACAAAAGCTGCCTCTGCAAATGTTATCAGTTCAGTTTTTATATATACTACATGTTGATGGCAGAGGAATTATGCGATTTTGACAAAGGCCTACCTTAAATAGAAATGTATCCTCTAGAAAGCTTCATTGATCTGCTTCGCCTTCATCACTGTTGCGACGCGAGCATACACTACTGTTCACATGGGTAACACAAAAATAACCTAAAACTGGAAGTAATTCAGTGTATAGAGTAGGTGGACGTCTGCAACACTTTGAAAAATAGCGTATTTTTTCAGGTCAGTGGTTGGAATTCAGTCTCAAACCTAAGATCACTTGTGCTAAAAAAGACATTCCACTTGTATTTGTGAGATGAGATAGGACTAATAAGGATAACGACAGCCAGTAAATGTGCATAGCAATATGTTAATAATATAGATAGACCACTTTTGTTACCTGTTGTGAGTTCAATTGTCGTTCCGGACGGACCAAACTTCACTTCAAAAGCGATGTTTTCTATTCTGAAAACAAAAATGCCAACATTAATACTAAACAAATAAGACTTGATAACTAATGCGGTAAACCTCTAAATTTCTCCGCGCATGTGTTTTACAATTTACAGTTTTCGCAAAGCTGGCTTCTCAATCTGAGTTCGCATCTGTCTAAAATGCAGCACTAAGCCGCAGCATGTCTGAACGCCCTGGAGCATTCTCATAGTATTCGGACAGTCATGCATATAATTTAAATCCGTAGGAAAACATCAAACCCTTAGCTAAAGAAGTGTGCCTATTATCTTCAGGGAATACTTCTATTAATCGACAAGAATGATTCTTTGCTCGTAGGGATAGTTTTGGCAGTGGTTATTGAGCCAACATTCATTTTCCTAGAGCTGAGGCCTATGTAACCGTGGTTTTCGATTTGAAATATTGGCATGCATATTACATTGCCACCCCGACTCGTTTCTACCTGCTGAGCAAATATTGCAGTAAAGAGGTTAAATGACGCAGTAAAATGCTCGCAGGCTACTTCGTCGGCCTCTGAAGCCTTTGTTCCAACTCCGCTTCGCCCGGTTTCCTGATGATCTCAACTCCCCTTGAGAACACGTAGGGCGCGAACCTTTTTTTCCTCAAACAGAAAGTGTAATCGGTTCTGCTCGGATAAAAACTGCGAGCATTCTTAGTTTTACGTAGTACGTATAGTATAGTATAGTATAGTATAGTATAGTATAGTATAGTATAGTATTAGTATAGTATAGTATAGAATAATATAGTATAGTATAGTAAAGTATAGTATAGCATAGCATAAACAGTACATGCTTAAACATGAGGACGCAGATCATGTTCTCAAAAGTTGGGGAATATCACCACGATATGTTCCGCCTTTTACAGCATAAACGCTAAATCACGCGTCAAATATAACCAACAATATGACAGGTTACATGTGGCAGGCTCGTACAAAAGTAAAAGTTCCGGACATGATTCGGTCTGTGAAAATGTTTCTTTTGAAGGCCCTGCAGAATTTCGCTGATGTCTCCGCTTCCAATCATCTGCGCGCTAAACTGCAACGCACTATTACATTGTGCATTGCATGTCATCTCGGCGTCTCCTCCTCTTTCATCTCGGCCACAAACCTTTCGCCGATATTATTCAATGTACTTGCGTAAATGTATGCCATTTTTAAATGAAACCTTCGATTGCGAATATTTGCGCCATTGTCATATTTTTCCTACACTTAAGTTGGTAAATATTGGAATCTTGCAAATGGCACGCTAATCACTAAATAAACTTATATAGGTTTACCTGTGAAGGAATTGCTTAGGACCTTTAACATCTGTTACAAATCAAGGCTAGTTCTCGGGTCTAGAAACTTTTTTTAGTTATTGCTGTCATTTTAGAATCATTCTCAAAACAAAAAGCCAGTAGTAAGAGACCCTCTACTATTGGGAGCTTAAAATGCTACTTAGAGCAAACTTCTAATGCCAGCAATTCATAAAGATGGTATTTGGGCGTACTCTTGTCAGATTTGAAAGCTTTACACGGAGCTGATAATTTGTAAGTAATTTTTAAAAAGTGGTGCTGGCGACCGCTCGGAGCTTATTTGGGCAACCCATAGCCGCGCGGAAGCCGCCCCGCTAACGTCAGTATGGCTTCTGGGTACGGCCGCTTATTGAACGCTCCCATGTTAGGTGCGCGGGACGAAGTGTGGTGGGTAGCAGCTGTGACTTATTTTCCTTCACACCGGCGTGGATTGAGAGAAGGGAAGTGGAAGAGCATGATCTTAGATCGCCAATATTTTCAGAGCTAATGAATCTATCTTAAAGATTTTTGTTTTGGACAGAGGATTGATGGGCTACCTATGGCTAGTGCACTTTTCATATTTCTAGTAAATTGCTTTTCCTGAGCACTTTGAAGCGGTGATCGATGCAGAAAATCAGTGTTTGATTTCCAATCATTTATGCTTCCTTTTCGACCTCGCTCTCCGCAATCATTGTTATACCTCGTGTTACAATGGCTTGGAAGGCCATACAAGGTCCCTCTGGTTAATCAGTAGGTCAACAGGCATATTGGCTGGACGTTTTTCTTAAACCAGACAGGAAGACTTGGTAGCTCTCACACTGTCATCGCAGAATGCAGATATTTCTTTGATCCATTAAGTTTCTGAACGAGAAATGCGCCTAGGTAAAAGCCGCTTGCGTCTGTATAAACTTCTGTTTCGATGTTTTCGTCAAAGTTCCCGAATAAAGGAGGAGAATGTAGGTGGTGCTTAAACTGTTTTAAAAATTCCGCTTGGAATTTAAAAAGTACGCCCGATTTTTTAAATTCCGTCAAATGTTCGGGAGTGGCTAAATGCCCTTATATATTGCCTCAAGTATAAGATTACAGTCCATGCTAATTCATTCTTCTCCACATGCTGTACAAACTGTGTCGTAGCTATGTTGTGTTACTTTGGGCGAACTCCATCCTTGCTTATGATCTGACCCAGAAACATCTTTTCTTAAGCGAAATTACACCTCTCAGCTCTCAACGTAAAGCTTGATTACTTGATTCCATCAACCGATGTCCAAATTCTTTCCAGGATGTCTTCAAGGCTCAACAGAAAACAAAGAAGTCAGCTAAGTGTACCATAAAAATCTGCCACTTCAAACCAGAACTTATAGTATGTCTGGAACGTCATTGTTTCGGCGCAATGACCTATTGTGATTACAGTTACATATAAAGAGACGGTGTAGTATTATGAACGCGGATTTCTCGAGGTCTCTTTCCTAGACCTTAATTTGCCACCACCACTCTTTATGTCCATGGACGATAAAAATTGAGCGTTGTTGAGACGGTACAGTGTGACATATATGCGGGGAAGAGGGCAGACATTTTTCTTCGTTAGGTTGTTGCGATGGCTCTAAGCACGCAGAAGCGAGATGTGCAGTATACGTTCTTCACTAAAACTACTGGTGTTGCCCTGGAGCTGTCCAATTACAGGCTAAGAATACTTAAAAACAGTTCCACTACCTCATCGCTGTTGCCCTGGTGGCCTCACTGCGATAGGGGGTAAAGGTTTTTATGAAACGATCGGGCGTGTTAGTCCGTCATAATATGGCGCTTAGAAAGCAGCGATCGTTGCATTTACGATAAAGGCCGTTTCACATGAAGCGATTCTCGCCGCAGCAGAGTGCGATTTCAGCCGCACAGCGACAGAAGGGCACGCCACTTCCGTCGCAGAGCGGCTGCGGCAGACTTCCAACATGTTGGTCGCACGCCGCTCCCGTCGCAGCGATCGTTGCGAACGAGACAGCCGCCAGCCTATGGAATTCAGCCTGATGTGACTGTTGTACGTAGTTGCGTACAAAACGAAAAAGTTAAAAATGTCTATTTTGCATAAATTGTTTTATATTTTGATAAATAACATAAATTAAATACTACATTTAATCTTACGCGTGTTCTACCTTTATTGTTCGTAAAATATGATTGTGCCGCCGCTCGTGCCGCATCGACAGAAATCGCTGGTGTCGCAAGCATGTCAAAGGACTGTTACGATTTGCGCCGCAACGACACTGCGACTGGACCGAAATTTTTCGTGCGCGTCGCACCATGTGAAACGGCCTTAAGGAGTAGGATTCACTGCAGCTTCAAAGAAGAGTGCGAATTTGATTTTGGCTTCTGCAGGTTAGTCTTGCGTTGATGTTGAACGTGTCTTGATTGATTCGAGTCTGTGAATCGTCGGCGGGATGGAAGCAGAGGACGAAGGCGTCTCGTATGTCTGTTAGCTCGCCGAAAAAGCGATTGTTCTGCACTAGTGGAGATGCCAGTATCCTTCGGTAAAATTCGTAACCAGCACCTAACTATTGTCCGTAAGGAAACGCACGATGGAGCGCTTCGATTCCCAGTAAGTGATCTAAGAACATACGGGTGTTTCATCAACATGCCTTCATAATTTTCAATGCCTCTTGTACAATTTCGTCAAGCCCGTTTTGTTGTTGCTAGCAATTAGAGGAAATAGCCTGGACCTCGGTTATCCAGCACCTCCTCCAAATGTTACGTGATGCTGAAAATGCAACAAGCAGAAAAATAAGGATGCTTGTTGCGCTTACATTTACTCGCTATTGGAAGACATGCGGCCACAAATGAACTAAGCGTCTCGGACGTGGTGAATCAGCAAGCATGCTCGCTGTTCACGAAACTACGAGCGCCAATTGCTATCGTCAGAATAAAATAAAAGTGACCAAAGAAACATCTAGATGAAGCTGTAAAGGTAACAAAACACATTGGAGCTGCACTAAAAACGCCGCGATTGGATACTATCATTATAGGTACAGTTGTGAGAAAAAGTGGTATACAACACTTAACCGGTGACAGAGCTCAGGAAAATGGCCTAAAATTGCCATATAGCGTTAGCGACAGGGACAGCGACAGTCACATGTGCATCCCGATAAAATGGGGCACCACCACTATTGTCTCGATACCAGATATAGCTGTTATTAGATGAAGTTTCCATGCAGTTTTCCCGAAATGCGCCACCGCCTGAGTGTTATATACCACTTTTGCTGACGACTGTATATCTCAGCGCACCTTGTGCGACAAGGAATGTGATAAATCCGAGGCCGATGATTCTGAGCTTGTACAATTGCCTATATTGCAACAATATATTTTCTTTGGATTCAGGTCTAATAGCTGAAGTTAACGAATTTAAATATCTTGGTGTGACATTAACAAGCAACTTAAACTGGAACACTCATATCTCTAACACTTGCTCGTCTGCATTTCGAAAACTTTGCTTGTTGCGCCATAAGCTAAAGGATGCCCCTCTCAAAGTTAAAAGATTAGCATACGAAACTTTTATAAGGACTAAATTAGAGTATGCCTGTATTGTATGGGACCCGTATACTGTCACCAACATAAACGCTCTAGAGCGGATCCAAAGGAAAGCCGTCCGTTTCATGTTTTCGCAGTACTGTCGAACAATCTCTGTCTCTACACTGATGCAATCGAATTCAATACCTACCCTTCAATCCCGGCGAAAATTCCTTCGACTGAAATTTTTATACTTATTGTTTAACCATAAACTTGGAATAGATTCTTCACCGTACCTGCTAGTATCGAACACCAGACAAACCCGACACTCTCACCCCCTTTCTCTTACCCCGTACTTTGCTAAGACTAGGTTATTTCAACACTCTTTCTTTCCGCAGACCATCAGTGATTGGAATAACTTGCCAGCTACCTGCCTACAGTCTCTTGACCTGATTTATGACCATGTTTAGCTTTGGTTATGCTGTGCCATTATCTTTTTCATTTACCGCTGTTTGTGCTTTGTTCTGTTCGCATCTTGGTATTATTGCTCACTCGTAATAACTTGTTTGTAATCCACTCCTGCTTGGGCCTCACGGCCTGCAGTATGTACTAAATAAATAAAATAAAAAATTAATGAGCGCAATTAACGCAAATTGATTAGACCGCACACTTATCACAGCAAAACACAAAAGACATTACAATGCTCGCTGGATAGATGATTAAAGATCTGGTAGGAAGGCAGAGAAAGACATACAAGAAATTCTCGGGAAAGAAATACAACAGCGCCGTTGGAAAACTCGAGAAAAGGAACGGAGGACAATGGGAGAGTTGAGGGAAATGTCAACGGTGGCCCCCGATGACGCTGAAGGAAAGTGAGCCAGCCGCCTGGAGAATATTAAGGCACTGGACGAACATCTCACTTCATTTAATTTAATTAATTTTGGGCTAATTACAAGTAAATCGAGGGGGCCAAGATAAAAGCTGTTTGTTCGTAGCTAGAGGGGTCCTTGGTCACCTTTACAAATTGGCGAACAAACAGCATAGAAGCGTATTACTGAAAAAAGACGGTCATATTTAAAATAATAATATACGTGAAGCAAAAGAGTTTACAACGCACGTGATCTCCAATGGTGTTAATGTATGAATGTCTACGGCAGCTTCTAGGTAAAAATGTCATCGCCAGGGCCTGGAGTCAGCCTTCATGTGATGGCCGCAAGTAGGTCTCGAAACAGGGATAAACGATTTTTTGTGGCTTCGCTCAATATGTTTGCGTAGTGTGACATACGTTTACTATTTTTGTTATTAAATTATTTTTATGCTGTTTTAAAAAGAGATAGGTAATATACCGCTCAGTATGACTTGCATCCCCAAACAGGGTGGTCGGAGTTCTTTCTGGAAGCATGGCGATGCCGACAATGCTACGCGCTTGAGAGCACAAGGGAACCATTTCGTTGTTCCAGCACTCAGGATCCTCCCGGGCGACTGGTCATGTTTTGGTCTTGTGAATGAAACAGCTTATCGCATCGCCGGCGCTTGCCTACCGAATGCTAGGTGCCTGTCGCACTTAATGTTGATTCGTTCATTTTGCTAGCACCTGGTTTCTGTGATACCGTCGGCCCCAGGATGAAACCCCGTCTGTGCAAACTTAACGCGCTGGCTTCGTGATACATAAGGAGCTAAAAATTTGTTGAGCAGAAGACGCAGGGGATGCAGCTTGTTGGTGGGACAGAAGAATTATTTCCACTAAGTCTTCTGGAGTGGCTGCCGGCCTCCCCTTGCAAGTAACAAGCCATATTGAGGGCCATAGTACGTGAGTGCTTTCGATTCTAGAGATGATGAGTTTTCCGAATGGTATACTTGATGAAAAGCCTTCAGTGTGTGAGTTGCAAAGAAAGTTTGCAGATTATCTTTTTTTTGCATAAGTCTTTTTGGCGAATGGAAGCCTGATGTTCTGCCCCATTCAAGATGCGAGTAGTTTAGATGAGAGTCAGAGTAAGTTGTATATGATCAGTTTAGCTGACGGTGGAGAGATGTAGCGGTTTCGAATTATTATCCACGTTATGCGGCTTAGTTTTGCAAATGCAAGTTCCATGTGAGGGCGTTTTTACAATGTACTTGAGAAGTATACGCTAGGCTCTCCTATTGAGCTGGCAGCTTTATATTTTCTGAGGTAAAAAAATATGTAGCAGAAATTCATGTACAGGCGCGGACATAAGTAAACGGAGCACGTTTCCCGTTCAAATTAAAATCAGGCCTTCTGCACTGGAGATGAGAAAACAATATTGCCGAAGTGAAACGGCGAAGGTCTTAAGTACCATTTCGCCACATGCCTCGACTACCAGTTTTAATTAGGCAACACGTGAAAACAGTTAGAAGCAAATAGGATGCTCAGTTTACTTTTATGCAAACCGGAAAGTCTTGCTTTGAAGATGGGCTTTTTTTTAGTTTACTATTAAAGCGTTATCCTCGCCCCCATTTTGAGAGATGGGTTAGTAAATTATTTGCTGGGGTAACAAAGCCTGGATAACAAGTTAGAAGATAACAACCACTAGTGTCATCTGCACAATTTATGAATTCTGCGTCTTGCTGAACAAGAACAACACCTTTAATGTATAGGTTAGCGAGGAAACGACTACGCATACCTCCATGAGGGACACCTGGTCTCATCTTTGGCGTGGGTGATATACATGTGGTTGCGGACACATACTAATGTCGGTCTTTCAGGTAGGATTTGAGTAGGTGAAGAGGAGGGCCTGTGGTGCCATATCTTCAATAATATATTTCAGAGGTCATGAATAATACAATCGAGCGCTTTTATGAAGTATGTGAATAGACCACTGTGTTTGCAAGATTTTGGAGCAGATTAATTGCTTGAAGCGCTAGTTCTTTTCATTTGCCATTTTGAATAGCATATTGAGTGCTTATAAAAAGCTGTTATTTTTGCTGAAGGATTTGAGTTGGTTAAAAATGAATTTTGAAGGCTTTTAGAAGGCTGAAGTAAAACAGAACAGGAACAATGTCCCGTATGACATGTTAATAGGTATTATTTGTTGATCGTCAGTATGAAGACTGTACGAATATTTCATTTTGAGGAAGTCCAATTAGCCCCGGCTGTCGACGTTGCTTGAAAAACAATTTTGTGCTTGATTGGAGGGTAATGAACCGTATTAGGTGAGTTTCATGTGCATAGGAATCGACATTAGTTTCAATGACATCTTGAAACGGCTGCAGAACAATCGCTGCGCGTTAGCCCGCAAAGCATAAGTCGAGGCGCGAACTTAAAATTTCGCTCCAGGTCACTTTCATACCCTGCGATACTGTGATGATGGTGATGGTGATCGCGAGTGCGCGGGGGACCAGTGCGAAAGAAGTGAACTGCGGCCGTGTACGGGTAGTAATGCTGTTGTTATCCGCTGGAGGTTCGTCTCGAAGAACTGCTTCACAGGGGGCACAGGGAGGTTTTCCTTCTGGATGGTACCGTCACACAATTACCCGACGCACAAGTATACGAGTGAATACGCCATACTTCATTGGCAAGGTGAGCGCAATTTGTATGAAGCGGCCCATGTACGATCGCATGCTTGGGAATACCCAAGTGCCAGGCAGCCAGATGATCCTAAACACAACACGACTAGATGACTGCAAGCAGCCGAGACATTAATGGCTCGCACGTTTTCCGAGAACAGGTGCCATCTGCTAAACTCAAAACTTGTGTTGCAGTCATTGCCAAGTCATCAGAATAGAGAACTCCATTGTGCATGCCACCAATTCATCTGGCGGAAAAGCAGTGGAATGATGTGACAATAAAATGGCTCTTTCTTAATATAAATAAGGAATTTTGATTAGGCTAAGGGCACTAACACCATTTCCGTGCGGAAGACAAGATTCTTTATCGGTATTCCTGCATCTCGACGGGCAGAACCTTCAAGCAGGTTGTGTTTCCCCGAGTTTTACGGCAGCAAATCCAAAGATAGCGCAGGGACGTAACATGTCCGAACACCAAAGAATTGGGCGTAGGACTGATCACGTACCTCAGAAATTTTATTAATCCGACATAAGCTGAGATTCCATATTTGTTAGGCCCTATGCTAAGTGCCGAAGAATTGAACCGATGGTTTGGTTTGTGGGGTTTAACGTCCCAAAGCGACTCAGGCTATGAGAGACACCGTAGTGGAGGACTCCGGAAATTTCGACCACCTAGGGTTCTTTAACGTGCACTGACATCGCACAGCACACGAGCACCTTGCTTTTGGCCTCCATCGAAAAGCGGCCGCCGAGGCCGGGATTTCAGCCCGCGTCCTTGGGAACAGTAGTCGACAAATTATCATGGCACAACAAATTATCATGGCAAAAGCATAAGCAGAAAACGTACTGCAACAGCAAATAGCCCACGCCTACGCATCGAGCATGAGCCGCAGTGGAAATAAATCGCATATCAGTGGACCTTTAGATATCCAACGACGACTCCACTGAGCAGCTTTCTGTGAGTCTGCATAGTGAAAATCTATCGAAGACGGCGATGAAAGCCTGATTGCCACAAGGACCAGAGGGCCCCATTCCCAAACCTGCTTTCACTACCGTCGGAAACTACCTCGGTGTTACTTTTGTGGACCGCGTGATAACTGTGTATTGTTTGTTTCTGGTGACTACGAGTTGAGAGATATGTGATATGAACTCTCGAGTAGCAAAACAAGAACTCCTGTATTTGTGCTACGAGTTTTGTCTGTGTTATTTCTAAGCAATACTTTTCTTCTTCCCAGCTTGTATTGCCCCTTGCGCCATCTTGTCCTTCCCCATTGCCAGAATTGTTGCAAGGAACTGTCTTGAAAGTAGGGAGGTTGTGATGATGACGACCGCCAGCGCACAGGTGACCAGTGCAAAAGAAACGAAGTGGGACCACGTGCAGGGCAAGCCAGGGCCCGCGAGTGTGTTCGATCCAAGGTTGAAAGAGGGACGTTCCTCAGCATCGCTGGGTGGTTTTTCACCGTTCTGGGCCTGACGTCTAAAGGCCGACCCGCAAGCACCCGCCGGCCATCTAGGTGGGGTCTGGTGCCGCACAGCGCTTTGTCGTCCATTGGGCTAATCTCGAACTCAACTCACTGCAAACCGTGCCTGACCACTGCACCGTGCCTGCCGCAGTACCTATACTCGGACGCCTGGGCGTGAACAGGGCCAGTGTCATACACCGGCCGCCGGTCTTTGTAACCAAGGCCTGGTTCCTGCACAGTGTTGGGTAACAGCGCTGTAGGTACTCTCCCAGTAGTAGTGCCTGCTGCCGTTGGTAGAGCATTGCCCCAACCGGATAGCAGGACACCGTCTGGCTCTCCTGAAGGACTTCTATCCGACGACCTGACAAAGCAACACTGGGACGCTTTAGGACATGCACTACTATAGACCTTAGTTGTTAGGCTGTATGTGTGTAGTGGTTGTTTCAGCTGTCAAGAAAGGCGTGCATGTATCCGTGAGCCTGAGCTCTAACCTGTCCAGAGCTCCTGAACGGATCTGAGCCCCCTAACAGCCTCACATGTACAAACCAGTCCATTATTAGGGAAGGAAGACGAGCCCCGTGAAAGACGAACCAACTTGATGGGTGAACTCATCGAATGGATGAGCGGAAAGTACACCATAAATTTCGCAACAGCTCAAGCAAATGTACCAATTGATTTTGACCAATAAATTCTGGTTAAGGTCTGCCTTTCATACCGTATATATATATATATATATATATATATATATATATATATATAGAGGTTATTTATTGTTCATGGTGTATATAGCGTTGAAATACCTAACCCTATGCTGCTGATTATCAATGAAACTTGTCCGCTGGTAAGTACTGAGTTATGTTCTATGCATGATCGGCTAGAGACAATCGAGTGGATTGCATTGAATTTCTAACGAGGAAGAAGGGCAATGAAGAAAGCACATGATCAATAGCGATTAAACTGTATACAAATGGCGGTTTACCTTGAGCACACACTTCTGTGCCCTAAAGCCAGCTTCTTTTTTGTCACTTCTATGACACTACCTGCGGCTTTCAAGGTATCTTTCCGATTCTGGAAATAACAGTCTCTCCAGTGCATAGGTTCTGAAACTGGGTACCGCGAGTGAGTGAGTGAGTGAAAAAACTTTATTGAGGTCTTTTGGGTAGTCTCGGAGAGTCTTCCTGCAGCCGCTTCTTCGCCACCGTGGGAGACTCCTTAGCACGGGTGGTTCCCTCATTCCAGGGCTCCACTGGTCCTGGCTACCTCGCATGCGTGCTGCACCAATGCCGTTTGGGCGGTGAGCTCGCAGCTGGTTAGCAGGCCCTCCCATTGCTCCGCACTCGGGTTAGTTTGTTTGTGGAAAGTGTAGTTGTGTTTACATTCCCATGTGACGTGGTATAGGGTCAGACTGTCTCCGCACCAGGGGCAGCTATCTCTATACTGTGTGGGAAACATTTTGTTTAGAATGTATAAGTTGTGGAAGGTGCCAGTCTGCAGTCTTCTCCAGCTGGTCGCTTCTTCTTGTGTTAGTCGCTTGTGGGGCGGAGGGTATTTTAACCTGGTGCCTCTGTAGTGATTTAAAATATCTGCGTACGTCGGGTCCACCATCACGGGGTCCACGAGGTCTTCTGTCAGCAAGGCTCGGTGCGTGATTTCGCGAACCAGGCTGTCTGCCCTCATGTTGACCGCGAACTTCTTCCGTGGGATCCGCGAACCCTTTCGTGCAGTGCCTTCCAAATCCCTGTCCTTTGTTGCGTCTGCGGGTCAGACATAGTGCCTAGTCTGTTGAAAGTCATTTTGGAAAATTTGATTTTCTTATCCTGGCTCGTTCCAGGAGGGGTTCATGCACGAGCAACATCGCTTTATTACGACGGTACAAAAAGAGAGGGATATGTCACGTATATTCAAGGCTGTTAAGGTTTTTCTCAGCCGCAAAATTTGATACCTTCTGCTCCAGCATCATGCCCGGATGTAAACGTGAAAGGGTGGTTGAAGGGAGAAGAAAAAGGAAAGCTACCCTATTTTCGAAACCCAGCGCCGCTGTGTCCTAGCGCCCCAGCGCCATACCTGATTATGGGCCCACTATAACGCTGGAGACTGGACATACTGGGACGCGGCCTACTGGCACGCTCCGCATGGTGGCACTGGTCGCCCGTAGAAAAGAGGCCTCGGATAAAAACTAAAAGCTAAAAAATAACGAAGCACCTTAAGTACATTAAAAGAAGCGAAAAAAAGTGAAAACATTATCCAAACTGGAACAAAAAAAAAAGAACAGGAACACTAGTGCGTTTCCAAGTCGTACCTCTCACACCCTAGCTGTCTATACTAACCACTCAATCACGCCACTTTTTATCTCTTTATTGCCGGTCAAAAAATTGCAAACAGCTATAGAAATCACGCCTACCTTTGTCTTAAGCGATGTCTTAAAACCTTTTCATTGCTATCAATGCGTCAATCACATCCATCCACTGAGGCTGCTCAGGCTGACTGCGGAGAACATCTCTGAGAAATGTGACACTTTTAATGAAGTTGTCCCTGACCGATCCTACATTTTCTTCGGCATGTCAAAATGCCATCCACGTTTTCCAAATGCTGTCGAGGCCCAGCACCATAATCATGTCGTACGGGACCTCATCACTTTGTACGGGTAGAAACCGGATGCCTTAAAGAATAATGGGTAGTTCTTTTTTTTTAAGTTTTTTGTAACGGGACTCCAGCCGTCTATAAAAGTGTGATTGATGGTCTCTGATATTTTACATATTGTGCAGTTAAGGGTCCATGTTACAAATATACCTTTATTATTAAGCCACGTTTTTACGGGATCTTCCTTACTCTATTTAGAACATCTTGTTCTAAGTCTCCACAATATATAGATCGTGCGCTAAGGTAACCTAATACCAGACTTTGTTGTGTCTAGTTATCCGGCCCGAAATCGTGCTGTCACTGGATCTTTAAGAGAAGTTGTTTTTGCGTTACAAATTTTTCGTGCCCATTTTTTTGTTGAGTATCTTAGTATTGTATCCTGGAAAAAATTGCATAAGGACTTGCTCAACCTCTTTGTACACGTACCACTATACCTTAACCACGCTACATTTTTTCATGTTATGTGATGACCGCATTTATAAGGTCAGCACTCCATGTTTCGAGGTGTACAGGCCACTGCTGCCGCTCTAAAAAACAACTTCTTGATCATTGGAGCTTGCTGCCTCCTCTCACGCCTTGCGAATAATGTTCTGGATGACTGTGCTCACTATTGTGCGCACTGGAACCATTTTAACATGTCGAGTCTGGCATCGGTGGCAAATTTACCAGCAATGGCTCTTCGGTGGTGCTCTTCTACCGTGGGCGTACTATTCGCTGAATACTGAGCTGTAGCACAAACGTTCAAAGAAAAAAAGGGCAATCAATCTTCAATACTGCCAAGCGTAGCTTTGAAGACACTATTTTGCTGGTAGCTAAATCTCAATTTTATTTAAACATTTCAGGAAGCGTTGCGATGACTGAGCACTCAACTGGTTTATACGCACAGCATGAAGTAGCGCAAATTCTTGAGAAACACGCAAAATATTATGCATTGCAAGCGCAGTATGCTTTTTTTTTTCTCTCATGGGCCCATCGCTTGGTAAACTACCGTTTTCCTCGTTTTTTTTTTCTGCTGTTTGTATACGACCGCGGTGCAGGGTATGCTCTATAATGCGTAGGCACTCTTTGGAGCCTGCGATCTATCTCGCATTGAACATTTTGGTAGTAATAATTGTGTTAGAGTGCCCTCAAGATAGGCTGTGAAGTTTGCTATGCTGGTAGCCCACATTATTCAATTCCAGTTTTAGTTGTACGTTAATTGTCATAGCGTCATGATGTATCAGAGGCGCAGCGATCGTCGTCTCTCTTGGAAAGCTCGAACAAACCTAACTAAACATGGAAACTCTTGAAAAAAGATACTGCCTCTGTTGTCTTACAGGCGCGCAAAGACTGCATAGCAAAGAGCGCTTACTTGAACCATATTTTTCATATGCGCATTATTTCTCGCCTCCCAGTTTCCGGAATTCCGACTATATCCAAAGCGATACTGGGGGCAGTGCGGTCCCATCGCACAAACAGCGCTCCTCCCAGTGCATCGCGGATGCCACCGACACACCCAGCGTCAAAAAGATAATCCCAGCATTTTTCTTTCATCGTACCAGTGCAAGCAGTGCCTTCCCGTCACTGCTCCAGTGAATATTGCATACCATGAGCGTCCCGAGCAGGTCCAGTGCAAGACCAGCGCGAACGTATTAGTGGTTTCGCACTGGAAGACGCTGGGAGATGCTGGTTTTTCCAATAGGGTAACCTTTCCTTGAGCGTTAATAGGTGAAGAACGGTTTATGAACCATTTGAATCATACAACTTCAAGATAGATACGCTGAATGAAGCCCAGGCAACCATGTCATGGGTGTGTCCAAAGTGTGTGTGGTAGCTTGCTTCAGCGGGATTCTTACACCTGGTTTTTTACTATTTTCATGGCGTTCATGACGTGCTGCGTGAGTCTGGGATGCTGGGTCACAGCCCGGCAATGCATACCAGATAGGTACGCACTAAAGGTAAATGGAATACACGTTCAGTGCCCACGCTTCAATGCCAGGAAGCTGAGTAATACGACAAACTGCATTAAATGTAGCGGGGTGGCAAGTTAGGCGAGACATTACCAACAACATAAGGTGTTTGAAAGAGAAAATCGGCGCGAATGAAACAGGGGCAATAAGGCACATAAACGAACAGGACTGGATCTAATTTCGACTGAAATTGATTGCACCGCCTCTTGCATTTTATAATCAAAACTCAGCCATAGCACCGAAACGAACCACAAGGAAAACAGTCAGCGACTAAAACTATCCATTGGAATCAGTATACGGATTAGATGCGAGCCTGAAGACCAGAAGGACGTATATCTCAGTGATACAAACACGTCAATTTAAGAACAAAAACACATCCAACGCGAGAGCATAAGCCCAGTGTCAGAAGAAAACATGACAAACAATTTTACCTAATTTTTTGAGCTTCCCTCTAAAACAAAAAAACAAGTGACAATGGAAAACTAAAATTGGGAACAGCAATGTGAATAAAAAAGGTGCACATTGTGAGGAGATCCTTTAAAACTCACCAATCAAAGGGCTGGTTTAGTGCGACCAACCGAAAACACGACCAGACCGGTCGAACTAGGAACATATCTTTTTATACAAACAGGCTAGCCCAGGCAATAACAACAAATTACAAATAACAAGCTCAACAAGCAAGACGAAGACGAACAAAAACTAGTATAAATTACGGGCACTAGAATATTGAAGTTCACGCGTACGCTCCCGGGTGTGTGGGCTCAAAATAATACAAGTTTCAGTGTCAGTCCTATAGTCTGAGGTTTTGTTTTCCAAGAAATCACGGCTGCTGTTCGCCTCAAAAAATGAGCTCTCCGATGCGTCAACTTCCGTGAAAACGCGCCGTTTCCGCTCAGTAGAAGAACGCGACATCGGCGGTAGGATGTAAACTAGGAGCGCCGATCACCTGACCCCAGAGACCATCTGAGCGGGAAAAACTGAAAAAAAAGGGTTCCTCTATTTTCCACTGGATAAAGCCACGTGTCAAGAAACGCTTCGAAAGCGGGAAAATTCGAATCGTGAAATCAACGATAGCTGGCTATAGGTGGGAATAGGCGCGGTAAGAAAGTGCTATACCGTCCTCCGTACTCCATCAACGGCATTCTAGTAGCACTGAATTCATATATGCTATTCTAGGGAATGGAAATAAGACTACACAGACAACGTTTGCATATTTCTGCCACATTGTGCAAAGAATTATACATTATGTATTATTCCAAGTTTACAAGTATTTGTTGAGAATTTGGTTAAAGTGAATAAAGGAAATGAATTAACAGGTGGGCAATATAGGAAGGCTCCAGGACTACATTTAGGAGTGTTACATTTACGGTCGAATGGTCGCTTATTTCTTTTCTTTTATGCCCTTTGCATTTATCCCTTTTCTTAATTAGCAATCTAATTGTTTTCTCCGGAACAACACGCCCCTGAAAGCATCAGTAAATAGATACGGAAGAGAGGCGATACTGTTGGCAGGCAGGATTATTTTAAACAGAGAAAGACTTCCTTATGGCGCTAACGTTGGGTATGCCTCCAGAAAACTGAAAATATATAGCGGTCGTGAGAATTTCAAATATGTGGACGAGAAAAACTAAAAATACTTACGTTTTCAGCCAACGTAATTCATCATTTCTGGAATAAAATACAAAATAAAACATTTACCTCCCATTATTTATTCGAGCAAACTTCGACTTCATCTGCCATAGAGCACGCATTTGTGAACCAAACTTGACTTACGTGAAGGACCTGCTTCTGAATAAAACGTACTGAATCCCACCCGCCTTGTAGACCTAAACGCTTGTACACCAGTGAAGCTCTTTCCGCCGACTTTATTTTTTCAAATAAAACGCACCACATGTTTCCATGATATATTTCATTGAATCACCGATTACACTCTTGTTGAAGAGATTAAAGGGGACGGAGGCGCTTCTGGCAAACAGATGCTGCTCAGCCCATAGAAACAGCACAAAAACTGCACATACGTGTTAAAGACATCCGCTAGTGCTATGTATTCATAAACCTCTAACGTGGAGTGCAACAGAATGCAGCTGAAAAGCATTCGGTGACCAATTAAGAGCATAAGAAATGAATATTAAAAAGGGTTTAAAGCTGGAAGCGGATATATTCACAAGGTCTTGAGCCGCCTAATTTGAGGTGGCTGTTTTTTACTTACTCTTCCTGCGCTCTAGTCCTATCGCGACAATTATAGAAATAATTACCAGGTACTAAACATAACAAAACCTAGGCTTACAAGCGATGAAGATGTTTATTTGGGTTTGATTAATACCAGACGTGCAGTTGCCGTCACACCATACTTATCCTGTGATCTCTGATGTTAACAGTAACTAATTCTCCTTTAAAGTCAAGGGTGACTGATGCTCCGCAGGGATTAATTCTTTTCTCCTTACTATTTGTCGTTTATATACACGACATTGTAAACACTGCGAAAACAGAAAAATTTACATTATACGTGCTCTATGCAAACCACTATTTTTCCGAAGCAACCACCAAGAACTAGAAGCTACTACTTATCTTGTTTAGCTGGGAACGTAGCAGAAATCCAAGTTTAGCTTGTATTCTTATAATTTGTTATAGAGTACACAGATAAAAAAGGTTTTCTCTTCAATTGTTCATTTTCATCTGAAATACTGTGCATTAGGATGGTGAACCTGCAACTGCACTTATCAGTCAGGCTGCCTATATTTTAAAGAAAGGCAGTTCGAACATTTCAATCTCCACCGAAATGTGTGGTTGCGAAGGAATTCGCGCACATACACAATATCCAAATTCCAATTCTGAGCATTATTTGCGGACCCCAACTGGCTATGTACATATATAACAAGTTAAAAATGAGTACATATTTCGGCGGCTAAATATTACAGCAGAAATAAAGGTCATTACTCATTTAGGACTTTCAATATTACCGGCATTTGTCTAAATAATTACGGTAAAAATAATCCGTCCTTCAAATTAGGCTCCTATGCAACAAATGTCCGAGCATAATTGAAACAGCAAACACTACTTTTGCAGCTTCAAGCTTCAAACTTCATATATGGAATTATTTATTCTCTGTGGATTTATAAGACAACAAGTTATTAGGCTAGTATCGTTTTGAGAAATTTTGTATCCTGCAGTGATTTGTGCAATTCACTTCCGTGCTGATACCAGATTCAGAAAAAAAAATATTTGTCTAGTATTATCTCTTTTATTTGTGTACAAACAATAGACTATTATTTATACATCAATTTGTACAATGGAGCCCCATCCTGATATGAACACGTTGCGATTTATTCCGCCAATTCAATGCCGTAAAAGTATCTTAAATGTACAATGTTAGGGTGGGTGAAATATATAAGAAGGATATAAAAAAAATGTGAATTACGTGTGTGACACGGCACACCTTTCGCGAAATGTACACTTTTACGCTAGCAGATACAGTGAATTGCGGCATATTCCAATATGCCGTACAATATATGAAACATATAGCTTAGCAAGCACGTTCCCCGGTCACTTTAACAAGTTGCATGCTGCAA
Source organism: Amblyomma maculatum (assembly GCF_055883805.1). Lineage (NCBI taxonomy): Eukaryota > Metazoa > Arthropoda > Arachnida > Ixodida > Ixodidae > Amblyomma > Amblyomma maculatum. The sequence goes on from NC_139353.1 coordinate 85,419,875, forward strand.
AAGTCGATATACCACGAGCATGCCGCAAAGGTATACTAGAAGTATGTGTTGCTCTTTAAATTTAACCATGCGTTCTTTGCTTCTTTACTGTTTTGGCACCATAAAGTGATAACCTGTCCTGAAGAACCACAGACCTGCTTTTCTATGAACTGTTTTTTTTTATTTTTTTTTTATTTTTGTATTTTTCATTTCCTTGTTTTTCTTTTTTTTTATTATACGCAAGCCGTTTTTGACAGTCCTGTTTGCACTTCGGGATGTTACTTGTGTAAGTAATTTGAATGTTGCCTGCTGCACTGCAATGTAGGGGCCGCAGAGCAATCCAAGCCACGATTTCTGGCTTTTTCCTTCGATTCACATCGCGTATACAAGGGAAATAAAAACATTTAAATTGGAATTTCACCTTTTTGCCTCTATATTGTATTCTACGTCTCCAGTGTTATTTTGCATTCTTCTCAAATTCATATTCATTTTGTATAAGCCCAAACGTGAAGTTGTTCTGGCTTCAGGACATGCCCTGATTCGAGTGCTTCTAAATTCATTTTAGAATATATAATAATGTATTGCCAATGATACTATATCACCACTACTGTGCCTTACGAATTCGGGACCTTGTCAAGAGGCCTCTACCCTTCGTTAGTACTGTCTGATAGGCTATTCACTCTAGGCAAAGTCTAAGACCACAGCTGAGATTCAAGGTAACATGGGAGGAATTATCCTCTCCGCGGGTTTCGACCTGGAGAAGCAAACATATTGTTATGAGAAAACATTGTCTGATGCCGCAATTTCATGGATTGTACTGTAGGCGCTGCCACGGGTACTATTCTCGCTGCTCAGAAGTCTCCTTCGCCTCCGCGCATATACCTCACTACCTCATTGGTCGTCGCCTGCGCGTGCGGCAGCAGCCTATGGTATTCTTTTCGCGCTCCTGGATCTTGCCACTTTCCGCTGAGAACAACGCAAAGTTCAAGACCTGGTACCACTTTTTGAAAAAGCTCGTGACTTGGCATCTGAAACACATTTCTGCATTCGCGATGGTTTCCTTTACCGGAACAATTACTCGTCTGGCGGTGCGCACTTTCTGCTCGTCGTTTCTGATAGCCTCTACTCCTCTGTCCTAAACGCAATACGCGACTACGTTACAGCTGGGAACTTGGTATTTACCAGGACCCTTAGCCTGCATTAAGAAACGTTTCTACTGGCCAAATATGCGTCAAGCGACTCAGCGTTACGTGACCTCCTCTGTGCCGTTCCAGAAGTTCAAACTCCTTACGACTTCTCCGCAGGGCCCCTTACGTCCGGTGAGGCCACTGGCCACACCATATGAGCACGTGGGAGCTGACCTCATAGACCCATGTAACAAACAAAGCGGGCTAGTTGGTGATTGACTATGGAATGCATATTTCGGCGTTTTTGTCCTGTGCGTTCTTCTCTTTGTCCCCGTCGCTTCGTGCGGTTGCCATATGCATTCCATATTCATAGCCCCGTTGCCCCGGTCGTACAAAGGCAACCGCTGGGTCATATTGTGCGTCGATCATCTCACGCGTTACTGTGAAATTGCCGCCATCCCTTCCTCCACCGCCGCTGACGTTTCGTTCTTCTTCACCCTATCGTCCTCCGTCATGGGCCTCCTCGTGTATCATTGGCCGTGGCCACCAGCTAACGGCAGATGTTTGTGAAACAGGTTCTGCGAATTTGGACATGCGGTTTGCGTCACTCTACACCGTAACACCACAAATATCCTCGTTGAACGTACAAACCGGACACCGACGAACATGCATGCAGTCTATGTCGACTCTGAACACAAGTACTGGAATGACGTGCTTCCCTTCATTACATATACCTAACATACCTAGAGACATGAAAGAACTCCTTATAGACCATCTTTCCTTCTCTATGCCCGTCCGACGACGTTCTCTCGACATCAATTTGCCGTTCTCACTCGGCACCAAGCCTTCTGGTTCGAGCACCCTCTGCCACGCTGAAGAGGCTGGTCGGATCGCCCAATCACGCACTCAAGCCTCGCAGGGCGGTTCTAAGCAGCGCTGCGATCATCAACATCAGGATGTCTGCTACCTTCCTGGGACTTAGTATAGGTCTGGACATTTCTCCGCAAGCGTGGTTCATCCCAGAAGCTGCTGTCGCACTACACAGGCACATTTGCTTTGCTCACACACCTCAATGATTAAATACGGGCTGTCTCGCCAATGTTCCCAAAATCGCCGCTCTCGGAAAACACGTTCCCATGTCGCAAAAATGAAGCGCTGCAACTCTAGAGACTGATTGACAGCTCAGGGGGCTTCGTCCACGAAGGAGAAAATGTCAGGCAGCGCAGAGAAGAGAACAAGGAAGTGAGAAAACGAAGCTCGCCAGAATGAAGGTTGAGGAAGACGAAGCTAGTCAAGGTTCTGTGAACGCACTAGCTGAAGTGGAGTCGTCTCTGTAAAAAACCTAGAAATATTATATACAAAGTGGGCAAAACATCCGACTTTGCGGGAGCAGAATGACATGAAGTTGTAAATATTACGAACTCCGGTCACTGTTAGACTGACACAGCAGAATTTAGATCAATATGTAGAGGTTTGTGCTTTGCTTAGTATTCAAGGGTGGTAGTGACACCCAAATTACTTAAAAATGTTTTCGCACTAGATAAACACAAGATATTCAGGAAGAATGTCGTTTACAAATAAAAAGGTCTGCGAACACAAATTACTACTCACGGTTTATACGCTAGTCCATGGCATGACACTGAACGCCGTAAACTTGGAGAAGTGCCCACTAATCCAGAATCCATACAGCGGCACTCAACAGCCTGCCATGCATTGGAGGAAATTCGAACTAACAGCATCTTTTGTTCACTCCTCAGGACCTGTGGAAGATAAAAATGTTAGTCTAAGTTACTCAATACACCTATATATCCACGAGATGGGTTATTTATAGCGCATTGAAGAGAGCCGGAAATAGTGATTAAAAAGTGAGCACCGAAAGATTTTTTTATTTTAGGTGTTCTACGTAATTCAGAATTGTCCGCGATTTTTTTTCTTTTGCCTCTGACAAAGTGCGGATGTAGTGCGTACATTGCCGCGGCTGCCGGTTGTCGCCGCACAAGCCAACTTGTGGCATCGGCGCTTTCGTTTCCGTATCCTGTTTTCAATATACTAAATAAATATTATTATTATTATTAAAAACAATTCGACGGAAAAGCCTTGCTATTCCCTCTATGACGATGTGCAGTATTCTCTAGCTTCTTTAGCGTGTAGGGAATGGGTACCCAGGAACTGAATGCCCAAATGTGCCGCAACTGTGGCAGAGGTGTAAGTTGTGTTGATTCGCTGCTGCCATCCGCTCTATTTTCTAAGCTTCATGTTCGCGACGTCCCAGTCTTTGCGTCCTTGAACATGGGATACGCAATGGTATGCAATCTGCGTGTAAATGCACAAATGAGATGAAGAGCCGTCGGATCTCAATGAAAGGAATCGCAAAGTTCAAAATGGACGTCAGCAGGATTGTGATTAAAAATTCACCTCCATGTACTGAGAGGATAGGGAATAATTCCCGGCTTATCCGCGATTGGGCGGCTTTTCAGCCGTCTAAAAATGGAGCTGTGCGGGCAGACACCAACGCCAAATATTCGTGAAGAGGGTTAGCGGGCTGCGAGAAAGTTTGTTCATTGTAAGCCTATCAAAGCAATTAGCCTATATTTCTTGCTTTTAAGAGGGTTTAATGACTTGAAACATTGTCTTTTTTTTTAACATATCGCGGCAGCATAGAGCGCAAGTGCAAACTACAATGCTGATTTGAATTATGTCAAGAAAAAGAAAATATGGAAGCTGGCATATCAGTTTCTCACGGGCTGTTTTTGTACGTTTTACTTAAATCTACCTTTTTATAAGGATACAGGAATTTCAAAAGGTTTGTGACACATCCTAAATCTAAGGAAATTTCTGTAGCGTCATGTTCTCAATCATAAATATGTACCAAAGTCTGAAAGCAAAACGTTTTTGACAGTAATTGTCCGAAATGTAGTCTAATTTCTAATTGTGTTAAAATTCATGAAGAAAGAAAGCTATTCAGATGCACGCTATATCTTTTAAAATGTCGACATCTTCCCAGAAAATATTTTTTTACCAAGAAATTGTCATCAAAGCACATAAAAAGCGACCTAATAAGGATAGTTATTTTGCTCTATCCTCGCGTCGAAATTCGATATTTCAAATCTAAATGGATATTTTAAATTAGCTTTATATTTGGCACTCACATGCTAACGTTCAACAAGGTAGCTGAAAAATGAAGGATGAAATTTCAACACACTAATCCCAATTAAATTTCCTCTTATCTCTGTAAATTGTAATATGCAATTTTTATTCACGTTATTATTTAAAAACCTATCTGGAATCGGCGATAGGCGGCTGCAAAAGTCCGTTTGCAGGACTGTACTTTATTGCTCGGGGAATTTGGATGAAACATGGTTAGCATAGAAGCAACTGACAAAACGAAGCAATGAAAGCCCATTAGTGACAGGACTGGCGGCGACTACTAATTTCTACTAATATTAAAGTAATGGAACTTTTGAAACGCAAAAGGAAAAATACACGCAAAATAAATAGGGCGTCAGTCAAGGCTAGCATGATCAGTGATGTGACTTGAACTAAAAATTATTGTGGGCTGCACTCAGTGCGAGTCAGCAAATTTTTTTGACACTACAGGGATGTGCTACTCACACGTGTGGCAAGTTTTTTTTTATTAAATTCGCTTCAGCAATATTATATTTATTCTTGTCCATTTTTCTACCTATAAATACATCATCTATTCCTCTATCTTGCCATACATCATGTGTTAAATAATCAGGTGACTGCATCAATATCCGATAAGGGAGCATGCCGGTAACATAGACGCCCGATACGGTAACTAGCCAGACACGTGTCAAAATGCGTATCCATATCAAAATTGTAACAAATATAATTGGCAGCTTTAAAATTAAATAATAATAATTACTAATCAATCAACAAGCGTACACGCGTCATCACTGACATTAACCAAAAAGATTAAGTATCTGGATAAGTAACAACGACCCGAGCGACAAATCACCATTTTCATTTCTTTCTTGCTTTTATTTGTTCTATTACACATTTCAAGTATCTATTGCCTATAAGAAATAAAATTATTCAGTTGCTAGTCAGCGCTGAACCTGTATTCTTGACTGCGTTCCTTTACCTCTGCGCTGTTTTGCTAAGAAAGATGCACGAACTGGTTAAGGCGCGTGGGGTGGCGCTATCCACACGCCACGGCTTCTTCACGGGCTCCGTTCTTTCAGCCCCTACGACTTAACGACAGACTCCGTCTGCTTCGAGACTCGCATCAAGCGCCCCCTAACGTTTCAAGGAACTTGGAGATACCATCTTTACCAAGGTCAGGCCTTCGACCATCTAGTCAAGACTTCTAAGAGGACTGAAGCGGCACCACGCCACGCTAAGCCTACAGGAACGCACACTGCCGGCATGTCTTTGTTCTATTACACTTTTCGAGTATCTATTGCCTGCAAGAAATAAAATTATTCAGTTGCTAGTCAGCGCTGAACCTATCTTCTTGACTGTGTTTCTTTACCTCTGCGCTGTTTTGCTAAGAAAGATGCACCAACTGGTTAAGGCTCGTGGGGTGGCGCTATCTACACGCCACGGCTTCTTCACGGGCTCCGTTCTTTCAGCCCCTACGACTTAACGACAGACTCCGCATGCTTCGAGACTCGCATCAAGCGACCCCTAACGTTCCAAGGAACGTAGAGATACCATCTTTACCAAGGTCAGGCCTTCGACCATCTAGTCAACTCTTCTAAGAGGACTGAAGCGGCACCACGCCACACTAAGCCTACAGGAACGCAGACTGCCGGCATGTCTGACCGCCCCCTGCATCAGCCGCAGGGGGCTGCTGTACCCGCAGAACCTCACCTATGCATCCCAGACACATGCCCCCGAGCCCGCATTTCAAGGCATGCCTTACCGTACCCTGCACCAGCCGCAAGGGGCTGCTGCACCCGCCGCATCACCGCCGTCCCTCGTCCATACATCTATGGCGCGCACATCCGAGTCCGCGTCTCAAGTGCCTCCGCCGCCACCTCATGGCCTGCCAGCTGCGCCGTCTGCTGCAGACTCGCCTCCTCTCCATGAAGTGACTGCAGGCGTCTCTTCTGACCCGCTGGATCTCACGGCTGCTGCACTCCACCCGACCATGGACTTCACTCCATCTCCGGACGACGGCTGGGAAATGGTCGGTGCCACTCGCAAGGCCGCGAAACCTGCCAGATCTCGCCTGGACGTAATATCAGTCGGGCTTCAGCTCCCGCCTCACACCCTTTCCCCCGCACCCGGCCCTACGAACTGCCTAAAACATAATCGATGCTGCCAACCTCTCTGAACGCTCCAGTAACGACCTCACCCTCGAGACCAAGCCAGTGCTGAACCTGGTATTTCTGAAACGCACTCTGACCTCACTGCCAACCTTCTATTGCATATCACCCACATCAGCCTCCCCAATAAGCTCGTAAAAGTCCATTCCTGCCCTGTCAAATATCTTCTTTCCTGCCTCGGTGTCATTCATGGTGTCGAACGCGGCCTTTAGACCACCGATCTCATGAGGGACCTAGGGACATACACAGCCGATATCATAACCGCGAGCATGATGAGGTCCACCGAACCAGTACTAATTGCATTTGCTGGTACTGTCATCCTCCTCACTGTTTGCTTTCATCGAGCAGCATTTCGATGCCGTCCTCACAAACCCCGCGTTCCTGCATGTACGCGCTGTCTCGAGATTGGGCACCGCGCACATCAGTGCTCTAGTGCCACTGTTAACTGCCCCAAGTGCACTTCAACCATCCTCCCGCCGCTCTCTGTCCACGAGTGCACGTAGCCCTGGTGCCGGCAATTCCAGACAAATGAGCATGCTACTTTCGCCTCTATCTGTCCATACTATCGCAGCTGTCGCTTCTGTATTCGCCACTCGGTACGGCTCAGCGATCCTCAGGAAGGACTCAGTATTGACATTTTGCCTAATATTTACGGGAACAACAAACGTTAGCACACTTTTCTGCAGCAGGCGCGGTGCGGCAGCTAGTGCTGCCATCTCACGGTGGTCGCGCCCAGGAGCGGCCTTTCGCCCGGCCGCCGGCGAAAATATCTGGCCCGGCTTGATAGCTTGCGAACGGCCACCGGCGGCCGCGAACCGCCGCCGGGTGGCAGTTCACAATGTTTGCCGCGGGAAAATCGCTCCATGTGGGTCGGCCTTTAAACTTAGAACTTTCGCTTGCCGCGCTTCGAAAGCACTGTGACTCGCGTTCTCCGACGTAGAGACTGCGCGGGGTCGAGCCAACAAGCAAAATGGCGTTACTTCATATGCGGTTCGGTCGGAGGTGACAAATGGGCAATTTACCTTTAGCTAGAACAAATTGTCGGCTTCACGAGCTGATGTAGAGGGCAGAGTCGGGACCTGGCAGTACCTTGACGAGTAGCTCAGGATATTCCTTGAGAATGGGGTGTTCGGTAGATTACACCTACAGTTTCATTCGAGGCATATATCGGAGGGGCGGTGCCAAGCCTCTGTCATCTGGCTAGGCTTCGAATTCAGGCCAGCATCTCCCAGCGGGCTTATCGGATGACTCACTGCGTGGAATTCTGCCATTCTCCGTGAGCTACCCTCCCCAACTGGACTGCCAGTGGGACCCCGCGCTGGTGCGCCATATTATGGGGGTTATTACAGGGCTCGGGCTCTGCTTTCAGAGGAACACTGCACTCCACTAGCTCGGGCGATAACCGTTGCTATGAAGAACGACACTCCGAGGCACAGCCAGCAGGCCAAACTGAATATTGGAAGTGCCCAATGTTCTTCCTTTGTCTCGCAGCCGAATCCACGCGCTCCAGCGTCACGGTGCGGTCCCTGCAGATGCTGTTCTCAGAGATAACTGGGGAGGGGGAAGGATGGGCCTCCCGGTGTGTCGCGCGAGTTCTCTCGCTCCACTTCTCTCGCTACAGCTCCGGGGGAAGAATCCAGAAGGTAAAGATGAGAGCCCTCCGATAAAGAGAGAAAGAGAGGGTGGTTCGCCCCGTCGTTCCGAGTGCGAAAAATGTTATTTTCTCATAATCTGTATAACAATATTCCCATAAAACCCCTACCGTGTGTCATCATGGGAACACAAAGTCGTCGCTAAACAGGTAGACGAGATGTTGAATGAAGGTGTCATACAGCCGTCGCGGAGTCACTGGACTTTTTCTATCCTCGTCAGAAGAAACATTATTTTGTGTGGATTACCAGAAGCTTAATCAGGCCAGAAAAGACGTCTGCAGGCTGTCAAATATTGAAGACCAGTTTAGAATGGGAGGTGAGAGTTTCGCAGCGGGCCGCGCATGCATGCATGTGTCGTAGTGATTCATGCTGTTGACAGGTTGCGCGCGCGTAGCGTCTTAGATGCCTCTTTCCGCTGGGGGACGTTTGTCAGGTGCATGCGCGTCTGTGCTGTTGTGCGTTTTCTCGCCGCGTTGCTAGCAATCTTTTTTGTTTTCTGATAACGTTTACCCAGTGGCTTTCACACACTGGAAGGATACGTTAGAATGGATGTTGTAAGAGAAGCCTGGAAATGTGACAACAGGGATTTTGTGAGGCTAAAAGCCATGCACATGTAACTAGGGCAGTCATTGAGCCGAATGGATTTGAGAAAATGAAGGTCAACTTTGCTTTTTCACTATTTAGCGACGAGGTACTGAGAGGGCTCTATACTTACCAAGATGACATTAAACGAGAGTGCGGTGCTGGCTCTAGTGCAGCAACAGCATCATTTGTAAGGCGGATGTCTAAGCTTATAGCAGCTATGACATCTCGGAGCAGCCGTGGTGCTATGCTCATTGGTTCCCAAAGACACACAGAGGTGAAGGATTTCTTAGCCTACATAGACACCTGGGAAGCACAAATAGGAAAGGTAGGCTTTCTTACGCAAGGCACAGCTGAAGGGCTTCGCGTTACGCTTAGAAGCACAATATCCCTTCTTGATTACCTCACAGAAAAGCTCGACTACAAGTACCTAATGACCTCTCGTTTAAGTCAGGATCGCTTAGAAAATTTATTCTGTATCCTTAGGCAAATGACAGGCAACAATGACCACCCTACACCGTCACAGTTCTTGATTTCAGTCAATTGTTTGTCGTTTTGTAGTTTAGCGAAGGCCCCACCAAATGGAAATGTGTCGCCCTCGTTAGTGAAGAGCCTGCTCTCGGCAAGCAGTAAAAGGCCAGGAAACATTGAAGGAAAGCTTGATCAGCTGATGGATATTGAATGCCTCAACGAAGTGCATGAGGTGCTTGCATCATGCGACCTACTTTCTGATCATGAGGCGACTGCTGCAATAAGGAGCGACTCGCGGATATCCTACTATGTCGCAAGATATGTTGCTCGGATGATGATGAGCAAAACAAAGTGCCATGACTGCTCTAGAGCACTGCTCCTTCCAGCTGGCTGTAACCTTCCAAAGGAAGCTGGCCTCATACAAGAGGTTGATAAGGGAGGGTTGCTCTATCCATCTCACGAGCTTCAGAAATTGATTGTGAAGCTAGAGGATTCATTCACACATTGCTTCAGCATCAATAAGTTGAAGGCCAACAGCGTGATGTATTTGATTTCTTCTTTAGCAAGGAACAGGCTAAATACAGTTGGCTGCGACAAACACAGCACAGAAGTAACAAACCATGCTGTGAAGTTTTATGCACTAACAAGGCTACACTTTTTAGTACAAGCAGAGAACAAGGCTAGAGACGGAAAGAGGCAGAGAATGCGGCACCTTAAGCTGAGGCGTGCTACTTGAGGCTGTGTTGTCCCTTGCAAGCTGTTTTAATTTTTTGTGTTCTGATTTAGGCTGCATCACTTGCTTGCCCTTACCGGCTGTCTTTGCCCACATACTTGTCTGTCCCTGCAATAAAATGTTGTGTGGTACTGCAAGAGCCCTGTGTGCTTTTTCCTGCTTGAGAACGAAACGCTGGCTCACAGCCAAGAGAAATGCGGCGCCTTTTTCGGCAACAACTTGATGCGTTCTTTCACAGGCAGAAATAGCTAAAAATAAAAGTTTTTGCCGAGCGCCTCCTACCCGTCGGGGTTACTCGCGCATTGAGTATGGTTGCGTGTAATGCTAGGCTTGTTATCTTTAACTGCCCCCGTCTGCCGATTAACATTCTATGTTCTTATGGTGGGCAAGCGTCACACATGCTCCTCGACGCTCAAACAACGCAAAACTACCACGCTCACAGAGCGCGCGAGCAGCTGGAGCGAGCCGCCGAGCCTGCCGAGCCCGATCTAAGTGTCGACAGCAGCGCCGCCGCTGCAAGCATGATCGCTTGCTGCACTCCGCGCCGGCCAATGCTCTCACCTCCCATTCTAGCCACCGTAACCCCGTCGTGCTCAGTGCGGACAATGTTACTTTCTCACAATCTGTATAACAATATTCCCATAAAACCCCTACCGTGTGTCATCATGGGAACACAAAGTCGTCGCTCAACAGGTAGACGAGATGTTGAATGAAGGTGTCATACAGCCGTCGCGGAGTCACTGGACTTTTTCTATCCTCGTTAGAAGAAAGATTATATTTTGTGGATTGCCATAAGCTTAATCAGGCCAGAAAAGACGTCTGCAGGCTGTCAAATATTGAAGACCAGTTTGACAGGCTGCGCCAGGCGCGCTAATTTTCATCGCTGGATCTTAAGAGCGGTTCGACAGTTTGAAGCCGACAAAATTGATCGTGAGAAGACAGCATTTGAACGCCCTATAGACTTTACGAATTTAGGATCCTACCTTGCGCATTGTGCTCCGCTCCAGTGACATTTCAGTCAATAATAAACGTAGTTTAATCTGGCCTTAAATCGCAAACATGTCTACGTGAACGAAGTTGCTTTCGCCGACTTCTGAGTAACACTTCTAACTTCTTTTCTCTTTGATAGGGGTGATCGGATCCGCCGGCCTAATGTTAAAACCTGAAAAGTGTCGCTTTTGCTATGAAGAGCTCCTGTTATTAAGCCTGATCGTCAGCCATCGAGGTGCACAACCCGATCGCACTAGAACCTCAGCGTCGCCACATTTCCTACTTCCTCGAACAAAAAGTAAATCTGACGTTTTTTTAGGCCTCTGCCCCTAATACGGCAGATTCATAGAAAGTGTTTCGTAGACTGCCCCCCCCCCCCCCTATGACGCATCTCACCCCAGATGATGTCACCTTCACCTGGACAGGGAAAAAGCAAAAAGTATTCGACGAATTATGGAACCACTTGCATATCACACCTGTGCTTACGAACTTCAATGCTCGCGCCGAGGCTCTGGTCTACACCGATGGGCCTCGGAGCTGTTTTAGTCCGGTGGCAAGGATGGCGCTGAGTGAGTCACCGCCTTCGCAAGGCGGACTTTGTCCCGTGCTGAATCCAATTATTATACTACTGAATATGTCTTCTGTTGTATGGGCAGTGATAATATCTTGATGCTATTTTTACGGCCGGCACTTTCGCATCGAGAGTAAGCACCACTATCTCTGAGCATGAAGAAGAAAAACCAGACAATCTCTTTAGAGCAACTGTCAACGCGCTTACTGTCGCAGCAGTGCCGTGAAGACCGGGATCTCACACCGCTTATTGATTTTCGGTAAGCACGTGCTAAGGACTTTTGCCGCTCTTTTGCAATAGTGAATAGTCTGGTTAGGATACAGAAGAGTTAATACAGACAAAACTTTGTGGTCGCAGTACGACACTACGTGAGAACGTGCCATGGTTACCACCGAAGGAAAACACCGCTCATGAGAGCGGCCTATTCAGCGCATGCTGTGCAAGTGGCAAGACATTCATTTGAGCAGGTTGGCAAGAATCCGTTAGGTCCTTTTCGAAATTTCACCTTGGGAAATAGGTGGATGGTCATCGCTACAGGTTATCTCACGCGTTATGCTGAAACGAAAGCCCTCAAGTGCGGTACAGCAATGGAGGAACATAAATTGTTCATCGTGCGGAATATCTGGACCCGCGGTGTTCCGACAATTATAAAAAGTACCGAGGCATCGTTTTCACTGCCAACCTGCTGAAATCTATCATGCAGCTGAGAGGCAATTGTTCTTTTATAAATGGCGTTAGGGAGGACTCTTTTAGAACAACAACGACATGAATTTTAATTGTCCAAACTGCATTCACACAGGCACTGACCGGAAAGCGTCTCAAAGTATCACCGCACTACTCCAGAGACGCTAAGTGTCTCTCTTTTCCTTGAAGTGAGCGCCCCTCCCGCGCGCCACCCACCAACCGCACAACACAGGCGCACGCAGCCGTACTCCGCGGGGAAGAATGGGCGATTCCAATCCGGATACATTCTTTCCCCAGAGTCAGTGGGATGGCCCAGATGTCGTGCCGTGAAGACTGCAATAGCGGAGGCGGCACACGAAATATTCAACAGCCCTACCCATCGCAGATCAACGGCCTACATCCATAGACGAATGGCTTGACCGAACGTCTCTACAAAAGTCTCGCCGACATAATGTCTACGTACATCAATGTTGAACATAGGTCTAGGGATGGCTTCCACTCGTACAACATGGCGCAAGATGAGCCCCCGCAAATGACACCCTTAGCTCACTTATATAGTCGCGAAATGTAAACAATGCTCGAAACCATGTCGCATGATGACGGCCTTGACTTCGCATTTGGCGCCAAGAAATTTGCTCAGCGCCCAGACGAAGTGCGACAACTGCCGAGAGTGCACATCCGGAATCAGCAAGGTCGAGACAATCAGCGTTCAAATCACAGCCACTGTGAAGCAACTTTCGAACTGCACGACAAAGTGTGGCTCTGGACTCTAAATCGACAACAGTCTTCCAGAGAAACTATAATGTAGTACTTTGGCCCTTAAAAAGTGTTCCACCAGCCACGTGAGATCACATACGAAGATCATCCCGACAGATTTTCTACTGCTACTCGCCAACAGAAACCCGAAGTGACCCAGTGGGCATGAAGCCGTACTTTTCGAGATAACTACTCCAGAACCACAACACACCGCCTTACCACATGCTTCTTGCGAGCGCTTATTTTCTTACTGTATTCTGCGAATGCATCGGTCGACGTTTTATAGGGAAGGGATAAGGCTCCGTGTGCTACAGCAGCCACTGGGCGACTGTTTTACCTAAACATCGGTCTATCTGTGTAGCTGCGAACTTCATTCCGAATAACATTTAAATAATCTAGCTGTAAAGCTTTTGCCACGAAATAAATAACAGGAGATTATAGGTTGGCAAAGTTCCCTCTTTTTAACCGCGTAGGTAGGCAATTCATTTCAGCCCTGTCGGAAGTGATCTCAGTCTCCTGTAAGGGAAAAGCCTTTTTTCCTCAGCGTTGACAGCAGGAGCTGTCGGCAGATGCTGTTGGCACAGGGTGTCACACTTTCGAAGGAGATAGTTGTGAAATGTTAACATAATTCCCCTTGTCCACCTTGAGATAGCGGGATTCCGCAAGTGAAAGACACTGTACCTTTAATTTCCTGTAAACGAATTACAGAACGCCGGTGAATTTTGATGCGTTGTGTGGAATGCTGGTTGTGTTCGAAAAGGGGTCCGTCATATACCGTTACGGCTGCTGATGACACAAGCAGGCGATTCATGAATAGACGAAGCTGATCCCTCCAGGCGTCCGATCCAGGCGTCCGCGCAGCGCCTTTCAATTGGCGCTTCCTGAAACGCCGCACCACACAGCAAACAGCAGACCCAGATTTCTAAGAGGCGTTAGTACAGCAGGCATCAGCGGCGTTTGAAATTAATTTACAGGATAAAAAGACGCAGTACCTGACATGTACCACGCTGTAAATGAAGGGGGAAGAGGGGAGTGAAAGAAGACAGGCAGATGGAGGTGCCGTAGAGGAGGGCTACGATCCACCTTGGTATAATGGCTTTCGCCTCATCACACTTTAATGACCCACAGTTCTCGGCAGAGGTTTATTCTATCCCTGCCTCTGGGCGGGACTACTAGTATATTTGTGGCAATTGATTATATACGTTGCATTTTAGCGCGTAGAATGAAACGTATAGAGCATGAAAGTTATTTTGGAGGCAATGTTTAAATAAATGGTGCCATCTGTCATCTTAGCACATTGAAATATCTACAAGCTCAATACGTTATCCGCATATACTTGATTTTCTTCAAGCATTTATTCGTCTGGAATGCCTACGATACAAAGTTTCACAAAATTTGCGCGTGACAAATTCTAAAATGCTGCAATGCACTTGACTCAAAAGTAGGGAGACCTATCGGCTAGCGAGAAAGTATACACACAAAGCAATAATATTGGCAGAAGAAACTTTTTGTACGTAAACTATCTGGTAAAAAATGCAATTTACCTATAGGCAACCAAACAACTTCTAAAACCATGCACGTTGCAGTAGCGGCGAGAACGATGTACCTGCTGTGCAGCCCGAAAGGCAGAGAGGTTGCATCTGTAATAAAAAAAATGTTTGGAAAGGGTTCATTATACATAAATGAAGCATTCAATACATAAATTTCAGGAAAGCTTAGAGTAATATTCCTCAAAACCATCAAAAAATCTACACAGAAGAAAAGTCATGAAGATTAAATTGCACAAAATGCAAAGCCGGCAGTTCCTGATTATTTCTTCAACAACGATTTATGAGAAAGTATTTCAAAGATAAATGACTAAAAGACATTTCCTCAATCACCCACAATACCCATATATTATGTTGCTTCATGCTTGGTTAAATAAGGCTACAGAAAGGGCAGTGTGACACGAAAGAGCTCAGATAGCATCGTACATGGTCTAGGCTCATGTCGACGAACGACCCCGAATATTTGCTGTGTTGCCGCCACCAAAGTGGCCGTCCTCGAACAGTCACTTAAAAAAAGGAAGCATAGGCATCACTACCATTGAAATAAACCTTCATGCTGTACTGGATAAAGAATTAGTATATTTGTAGTGAGGCGCCTCTTAAATGATTAGTCTCTACCAGGCTCCTAAAAATGGAAGCGTAGGCGTCACTACCGATTATAAAGCTATCATGCTGTACTAGATAAAGATTTTTTTTAAATATTCAGTGTCGAGGCTACTAATAAGACTCCGCTCAACTAGCCTCTTAAGAAGGAATCATAGGTATCGCTACAGATTCCAAAAAGATGATGCCGTACCGAATAGAGATTTTAAAAAGGCCTTGCTTGCTGATACATCCCTATCCTTTGTTGACAGCAGTACATGAATTTTTTCTCCCGAAGGGATGACTTCTGTAAAGGCCTGAATGTGAATACCCGATATTGCATGCGACTGACGATATGTTGATAAAAGCGAAGATGCTCTGCTATGAGAGCCTCACACTTTTGCAGTTACGTCAATGGCTTGCATATATGCGTTGTCCAACGTTCGTGGTTTGGGAAGAAGTGGCTGGAGTGTGCTGGAAATATAATGGAAGTCAAGAAATAAGCCTGAAGATGTATAAAAGCGTAGAATGTACTCAGTTTTGTCGTAGATATATTTATCAAATTTCTGATACATTGGTGTCAATGAACGGTCAGCGCTGCCCAGTTAACACTTCAAAAAAGTGGTTGAGGTAGCTTGTTTGCCTCTGCAGAATATATTTTATTAGAGCGCACTTTATTTTTGTTCAATGTTTGGCGGATCGCAAAGCCCGCACATGCCAGGAAATATTTTTGAGATTGAAACCTTCTAAAAAAGTCTAGCAATTGCCGCATGTGTGGTATTTAGACAAAGGGCAGATTTTGGAGGTGAATCTTTAAATCTGTCAGTAAGAATAGAGAGGAGTGCGCGATGAATTAGCTCAGAGAACGTTTTACATTGGACTAGGTTTCCATCGGCGAATGGTACCAAAATTGGCTGTGACGCTGCCTCTAAAGTTATTGTAGAACTACAGCATGGGGGGGGGGGGGGTGTCAAAGAACTTACAGTTATGCCCACGTTCTCTGCAAGCCAGTTGTTGCTTAATCCATCAGGGGGCACTGTTGGTAGGACTTGACTGTCGGTATTCCGCAGCTTTGAGTATTTGGAGACCGTGGTCAGCGTTCCTTTGTCATTGCTTAGCTTGTGGGGCCCTTGGCCCCTGAGTTTTAGAACATAACCATGCAATAAAGCAGCCAACGGCATTCGGCCGGCGCCGACGCTACTGCGCATGTCAGGCAGCCCGGAGTCTGACGAGTAACGCGGCACGTGACTCGCCAAACGCCTAGACAAGCGACGAGCAAACACCCGCAGGGGGCTTTTTTCCGCTGGACGGCCCAGGCAGCGGTGTTTGCTAGGAGCTCTACGTGAGTGTGTGCGTTTCCGAAGTGTCCTGGTTTTGTCCGGCAGCGCAGGCTCTTTCCGGCCTCGCCACACGCGGCTTGGCCCTTGTGTTTCCATGGTTGCACTGGTCTCAGATTGTGTGGCATGTTATCGGTGCTCGCTCCCTTGTACAGTGCTGTGCAGCAACTCGCAAGATTGTTTTCTTCCACCTAGTATTTATTTTTAACTGCTTATATTAGAGCGGTTTTTTCTTCTTCACGTTGTTGCTGGTCGTTTGTCGCATGGTTGGCTGCTCACGAACCTGAGTGAGGGCTGAGGCCCACATTTGGCACCCAACGGAATTTTTTATGAGGTTTCAGGGAGTTGTTGCCCGCCACTCTGAGCGCGCAACATTGCCGCGAGGACAGCCAACAACGAGAACCACTGACTCTGTGACTCTGTGTTCGGAACTACAAGCCGACCTTATTCTCGGGTTCTCGGCTACGTGTACTTTCACGGCTCCCTCTGATTTCAGTCGTTAGTGGAGGTGCCATCGATTATACCTTCTCCTGCGGACGACACTACGCGGCCGCCTCTCATGACCACTCCTGTTCATCGTACCAGCCGACGGCTCCGAGGCTTGTCCCCCGAGGCCTTCCCTCTTGACGAAGAGACTCGGGCTGTGGCAACGACACCGCCCGCCCATACCATGACTGTTCCTTCCACCCCTTCGTCCTGTCTCATCCTTCAGACCCCACGTACCCCTAAACCATTTCACGGTGAGCAGTTTGAAGACGCCGATGACTGGCTAGCTCACTATGAAAGGGTCGCGACGTTTAACGGCTGGGACGACGCTGCGAAAATGCGGAACGTCTATTTAAGCCTTGAAGACGCTGCTCGGACATTGTTCGAGAACAGCGAGGCCACATTCTCTACGTGGCCGGCCTTCCGAAGTCAGCTCCTCGGTACGTACGCCAACAGTGACCGCCGAGAGAATGCCGGGCGTGCCCTGACCTCTCGAGTTCAGCGTCAGAACGAGGGGGTCGCAATGTACGTTGAAGACGTCATGCGCCTTTGCCATCGCGCCGACCCGTCCATGAGTGAGGAGCAGAAGGTTCGGCACCTGATGCACGGCGTCAAAGAACAGCTTTTTTCCGGCCTCGTGCGGAACCCGCCCACCACCGTCGCGGCGTTTCTGGCTGAAGCTGTGACCATGGAGAAACTGCTACAGCAGCGATGCAGCCAGTACGGTCGGCCGCTGAATTCCATCTCCACACTACCGCCGTCTGACCGAACCGACTACAATCCCGGGGCAGATATGAGCTCCCTTCGCGACCTTATTCGCACCGTGGTTCGCGAGGAGCTCCAGCTACTTCATGGATCATTTACTCCTGGCGCAGCTTCCCTGGCCAGCATCATCC
Source organism: Amblyomma maculatum (assembly GCF_055883805.1). Taxonomy (NCBI): domain Eukaryota; kingdom Metazoa; phylum Arthropoda; class Arachnida; order Ixodida; family Ixodidae; genus Amblyomma; species Amblyomma maculatum. Next base: position 85,437,562 of record NC_139353.1, read on the forward strand.
GTGAGGAGGTCCAGAACGCACTCACGCCGCCAACAAGTACAGTCGTTCCACCACCACCCCCGGGCCCCACCGAGCGCATGACTTATGCTGATGTCACACGCCGCCCAGCCCTGCTACCTACCCCTTCGCCTTACACGCAACCTCAGGTCGCTGTGCACGCTGCGGCACCGCTGCCCCTGTGGACAGATCGGCGCCAGGCACCCCGAAAGACTGATCTCTGGCGCACTCCAGATAACCGCCCTCTCTGCTACCACTGTGACGAGGCAGGTCACCTCTACCGGCAGTGCCCTTATCGTCAGATGGGCCTTAGGGGATTTTCCCCCGACAGCCCTCGACCACGGCCTGGTCAGCGGCCTCAGGACATCGCCGAGTACGTCACACGTCAGCGTACGTCACCCGCCAGTCTGCCACATTCTCCTCGTCGCGAGTCGCGCTAGCCTTCACCTCGTCGCTCTTCACCCTCTGGGTCACGGTATACTGCTGGACGCCATGGTTCCTCGAGCCCTCATCGCGAAAACTAGCTCCGGCGACCTTTGGGGAAGAGGCCGCCGCACACCGATTTGCTGTAAAGCTTCCACCGCCGCACCGCTCGATTCGCCCCGACGTCGAACGCCGAATTCCTGTCCAGTTTTCGCCGCACAGACATGATCGCCCCGACGTCGTCCGCATCGCCGACCAGTTATCACCGCCGTGTCGTTTAAATCGCCCCGACGCAGACCACGCAACTGCCGCCCAGCTTCCGTCGCCGCACCGCTTGCTTCACTCCGACCTGCCGTCGACATTGAATTATCCCGACGCCGACCACCCAACCGCCGTCCAGCTTCCGCCACCACACCGCTCACTTCACTCCGAACCGACGTCGACAGGCCCTGGTCTTGGCCGGGTCTCCCTAGACATCCCTATTATCGTCGACATGAAGAAGGTCAGCGCTTTAGTTGATATGGGAGCCGATTATTCTATCCTTAGCGGGCGGCTTACAAGGACATTGAAAAAGGTGATGACGCCATGGAACGGACCAGACATACGTACGGCAGGCGGACATGTGGTTGCACCACTGGGTATGTGTGTGTACAGCCCTGGTTACGGTGCGAGGCTGCACATTTGTTGCGACTTTTCTCGTTCTACGCGAATGCTCTCGGGATGTTATTCTTGGCATCGACTTCCTTCGTGAGCACGGTGCCACTATATATCTACCGAACCGCTTGGTGACGTTTTCCGCCAAACTGGCCACTAAAAAGCATGAGTACCGCGGGTCCCACTCCACGCTGCGAGTCGCCGATGATAGCCTCACAGTGCCACCACGCGCCAGCATCCTCGCCAGAGTTACTTGTGACGAGTCACATCACGGCCTCCGGGTTGTTGAGCCTAATGTCTCCCTCTCACTAACTTTGGGAGTTTCTGTGGCAAGAGGTCTTTGTTTCCTTCGTGGAAGAGAGACGGAGGTACTTGTCACCAATTTCTTTAATGAACATCGAAATCTGTTCCGTGACACTGTCATTGCTTACGTCGACCATCTGCACGAAGTCGCCGAATGTTTTGCTTCAGAGGAAGCTACGCCTAGCACTGAACCGGATGATGCCGTACACGCTGTCGACATCAATTCGAGCCTTTCCTTCGTTGAAAAGAGGCAACTCCAAGATCTATTGCTGGAGTTTCGTGTGCTCTTCACGTCTTCATCTAAAGTGCAGCAAACGTCGGTCATTAAACACCAGATTATCACGCATGAAGGCACTCGACCCATCCATCAGCAGCCCTATCGTGTGTCTCCTCGGGAGAGAGACGCTATCCAACAGCAAGTCACGGAGATGCTCGCCGATGGCGCCATTCAACCTTCAAGCAGCCAATGGTCCTCGCCTGTAGTCCTCGTTAAAAAGAAAGACGGAACACTTCGTTTCTGCGTTGACTATCGGAAACTTAACAGTATGACAAAGAAGGACGTCTCTCAGCTGCCACGGACTGATGACTCTCTCGACCGACTTCGCCGAGCCAAGTACTTCTCCTCCATTGACCTCAGGAGTGGTTACTGGCAAATTGAAGTTGATGAGAGGGACCGTGAAAAAACTGCCTTCATAACACTAGACAGGCTCTATGAATTCCGCGCCCTCCCATTCGGGCTCTGCTGTGCTCCTGCCACCTCCAGCAGATGATGGACACTGTGCTCACAGGTCTTAAGTGGCAGACATGCCTCGTTTATCTCGACGACGTAATAATTTTTTCACCGACGTTCACGGAACACCTGCGCCGCCTGAGAACTGTTCTCGAAGCTGTCCGGTCTGCCAGCCTTTCTCTCAAGCCTCAAAAGTGCCACTTCGGGTTCACCGAATTGAAGTTTCTTGGGCACATCGTGAGTGCTGATGGCATCCGAGCTGACCCTGAGAAACTTGCTGCCGTTGCTGCCTTTACCGTACCCGCCCACAAAAAAAGCAGTCCGACGGTTTTTGGGGCTGTGCTCCTATTTTTGTCGCTTTATCAAAAACTTTGCACAGATGGCCAGCCCTCTGACTCTCCTGACTCGAGATGACGCATCATTTTCCTGGGGCGCCGAGCAGCAGCTGGCTTTCGACGAGTTACGACGCCGGCTCCAGTCACCCCCGATCCTGGCACATTTCGACGATGATGCCGACACAGAATAACACACGGATGCGAGCAACGTCGGCCTTGGTGCTGTTCTAGTTCAGCACCAAGACGGGGTCGAGAAAGTAATTGCCTACGCCAGCCGTGCACTTTCCCGTGCTGGGTGTAACTATTCCACCACTGAAAAAGAATGTTTGGCGGTAGTATACGGGCCGCTGCCAAGTTCCGCCCGTACCTTTATGGCCGACCGTTTCGCGTCATCACTGACCATCACTCGTTGTGTTGGCTGAAAAACTTAAAGGATCCTTGTGGCCGCTTAGCACGTTGGGCATTGCGCCTACAGGAGTTCGATTTCGATGTTATTTATAAGTCTGGCCGGAAGCACGCCGATGCTCATAGCCTGTCCCGCGCACCGGTCGGCCCTCCTTCGTTAGATGCCACCGACGACGATAGCTTCCTCGGAGCAGTCACTACGTCCGATCTCGCCTCCAAACAGCGTGCCGACGGCGACCTGCGACTGATTATTGACCATCTTGAAGGTGGGCATCCTACAATATCCCGGTACCTTGCTCGGGGGTTGTCGTCGTATTGCCTCCGCAATGGGGTGGTTTATAAGAAGAATTCTACGTCGAGTGCGAAAACATACCTGCTAGCCCTACCGGCTGATCTAAGGCACGAAATCCTCCTGGCCTGCCACGACGAACCAACTTCAGGGCATCTTGGCTTTACACGCACCTTAAACCGAGTCCGGCAGAACTACTACTGGCCACATCTTTCTCCGAGCGTTAGACGTTACGTACAGACTTGTCGACAATGCCAGCGGCGAAAAAAACCCACGCTCAAGCCATCCGGTATGTTACAATCTATTGAACCACCCCTCACACCCTTCGAGCAAGTGGGCATGGACCTTTTAGGCCCATTTCCTTCATCCTCGAACGGACACAAGTGTATCGTAGTCGCCACGGACTACTTAACACGCTACGCTGAAACGAAGGCCCTTGCCCCAGGTACTGCCGGCGAAGTTGCTCGATTCTTTATGAACGACATTGTGCTCAGACACGGTGCACCGTCGACCATCATTACTGACCGAGGAAAGGCGTTTACAGCTCGGCTACTGCGGGACACCTTCACTCTCAGCCATACCGAGCATCGCTCAACAACAGCGTATCAGCCTCATACAAATGGATTAACGGAACGACTAAACAAAACTTTGGCGGACATGATCTCAATGTACATCGACGTTGAGCATAAAATGTGGGACGAGATCCTGCTGCATGTCACCTTCGCCTGCAATACGGCGCCGCAGGAAACCACGAAATTTACGCCGTTCCGTCTCGTATATTGCAGAGAGGCCCGCACGATGTTGGACGCGATGCTCCCGTGCGGGGAAGAAGCGGTCGAACCCGACGCCGCCCATTTCGCAGAACAGGCCGAGCAAGCCCGTCAGCTGGCCCGCTTGCACATCAAGGAGCAGCATGCCACCGACGCTCGACACTATAACCTTCGGCACAGGTAGGCCCACTACTAACCAAGGGACCAAGTGTGGGTGTGGACCCCCGTGTGTCACAAAGGCTTGAGCGAGAAACTACTCCACCGCTATTTCGGACCGTATAAAGTCCTGTGCCGCTTAAACAACGTTAATTACGAAGTCATTCCAGATGGAACTGTGACCGTCAGTGTTCGACGCCAGCGGCCTGAAATTGTGCATGTGGTGCGCTTAAAGCCGTACTTTTCGCGTGACTGAGCGTTCCCTGCAAGCGAAACCTTGCGTTATTGTACAGTTCACCTCACGCCTAATTTTTTTTTCTCCTCTCACCTTGTCATCAGGACGATGTTTTCTTTCACGGGGGGGGGGGGGGGGGGAATAATTCCACGTGCCTAGCGCCGCGCGACTGTCGTGTTTGGTGCCGACGCCGACGAAGCGGTGGTTGGCACGAGCGGAGCGCTGGTGCTGGACTCTGTGACTCTGTGTTCGGAACTACAAGCCGACCTTATTCTCGGGTCCTCGGCTACGTCTACTTTCGCGGCTCCCTCTGATTTCAGTCGTGACAATATAATTGATGTTCAGTGGAATAATAAATTTCCACTGCTCTTCTGCAATTTGTATTTTAGTAGCGCATTTATTGAATTTATTTTTACACATGGCCTTTTTCAATTTTTTTGTGAGTTTGAAGAGACAGTAGAGTGAGGCAAGTGTGATTTGCAAAACAGGGAATCCCGCCTAATGGCAAAATAGCTCGCCGGTATCTAAACGACATGTGGGACACTTTCGGGATGACCTTTATTCAGCTTTTGTTTTTCAATGCCTATTAACGCCTTCGGAAGAGCTTTGTTGTCCTCTGTTCTGGTCCACTACAGTAGCAAACATTCCATCTTTAGTGGGAAAGTTGGTTTTCATGATGGCATACCTGAGCTGTGAGTCGTTTGTCAGCTATCTTTTAATGTCCTCCAGTTTACGATTAGCCAATATCTACACTTATACATGGTCGCTACCTTCATCGTGTGCTGGCGTAGTATATGAGCTGTTATTGTAAACATTGTTGAAGAAATATTAGGTACAGTGAATTTTTGTTTACCATTACGGTCAATGCTTTGATGGCAATACCGTAACGAGTACTTTTATAGCAACTCTGATGAAATTAAGGGCCTAGAATTGGTTAATTCGTACTGGAAGGCGAGGAGAAATGGTTCCCACTCGCCTGTCAGACCGCGTCACTCAATCTGGTGCCGCGATGAAGACTTTGCAAACGCTGATATGGGCGTGGTACGGAGGCGTAGTGGCAACGTGGAGGTCTGCACCTGAGACATCGATGCTTGGAACACGGGATGATTATTAAGAACCAAACTCGAGCCAGATATACCTGAAGCACAGGCGAACACGTTTCAACGCTCCTTTACTTCCGGTTCTCGCCCGCACTGTATTTTTTTTCTCTCCTCGCGCTACAACACTGTTGACTTCATGACAAATATTTTCCACATATTAGCAGGAATAAAGTACTGAGCTGCACCTAATTCAAAATGTGCACTGACAACATAACCGACTTCAAAAATTATTCAGACGTGATGATATTTTCAGCTTTTGTACTGAAGTTGTCTTGCCCAAGGGTATACCAGTTTATTTTTCGTGAATATTGCATATTGATACTACTTCGATGAAGTGATTCGGCCTAGGATCAACCTAAAAGAGAAATGAAGGCTTACTAGGCCTAATCATACTGCTTTGAGTATTTAGTTATTATTGCTTTCGCCGCATATTTGAAATTAGATGCACATCAATTGTTTTCTTATGTAGATAATTATGGCCTATGAAACACAGCAATGAAACTTTTTGGTTCAGTACTCTGACCTTAGTTTGAAACCGAAGATGACCTGTCTAAAGTATGCATTCCAGTTCTTCTGAGATGAAGAAGGAATTAACAGCAACCGCTATATCAGTACAACTAAAAACCATTAAAAGAGATAAGCCATTTTTCTTACCCGTTGTCAGCTGAATTGTTATTCCAGGTGTACCAAAATCTACTCTAAAATTGATGGTTTCCATTCTGAAAAACAATAACACGTATTATAAACAACTGAAGCGTACAAGAAATGCAACCAGCTTCCAGAATTTCTTCGCTTCCAGTTTTTAAGTTATAGCTCTGGCAAAGATGGCTCCTGAATTGATGGGCACATCACTATTAAGTTCCGTGCAGCTAGAATACTACTTAACGCACTAAAGATTTTAATAGCGGACGAAGACTCATGCATATAGTTTAAATGAGGGGCAAATAACCAAAGTACTTTGCTAGCTGCCAATGTTATAAAACTTCGATAATTTTATTTACATACACAAATTAGTGTTTGTAAGTACGGACATCTTAGCAATCACGTAATGAGAGAGCATTAATTTTGTTATGGCCGACTCATGTGGCGCTGCTTTTCACTGTGAAATAGTATCGCAAGTCAGATTGCCACCTCGGCTCAGTGCAAGGCAACAAAGTGCAATAGAGAAGATTAAAGTAGTCCATGAATTGCTTGCAGGCTGTTCTATTGCCTCTCAGGTATTTGGCCCTACTCCACTTCATCCGGCATGGCGATTACCTCAGCGAACTGTGATAACGTATACGGCGGTGGCCTCCTTTTCAAGCGGAAAACTGTTATCATTTGCGAGCACAGGAACTGTGAAATATTGTTAGATATCTATCATCCCTGATACGCAAGTAATTGTAGGTGTGTACCCAACGCAGCGGGAAGACCGATGTGTAAAGACGAGATAGTTAAATGTCCTCAAAACTAATGCAACATCAACTTAAAATGTGCGGTCATTGCAGACAGCAGTATTGCGCTAGGTTCATCTGAACCAAAACTGTAACAGCTTTCCTCAGCCAAGTTATAGCTGGAACTATAATGGGAACCCTGAGCTTTTTTGTGTGCCTGTGTGTCCTTTCAGCAGCATGTCTCTCTCTAAGTTTTACTCTATCTCTTCAAATGAAGTAACTAGCCCATCAAAGCGCCTCACTCGAACTATGAAATGGAAAGCTTTTGCATGCTGGAATTTATATTATTTCTCAATAGAACAGGCTAAACCTAAGGAGTAAACTAAATCAGAAGATGAGTGTCCAATATTAAATTGGTAATGCTTCTATTTCAAGTTGGTTCTGAGCAGTTACTGTTGGTTATCTCTCGCATCACAAGCTGCTTAAAACGAAATGTAAGGCCTATTTGCTAGTAATAGGTCGAAAACATGCTGGACATACTTCTTTTCTAAAATGAGATTCCATCTTTTCGTTTCATCTAGTTTCATCTTTTCGTCAACTTTTAACGACCATCTCACGCGCCTTAATGAGGTCCTCACGTGTCTCGCTTCAGCGGCCCTTCAGCTCAACATCAAGAAGTGCCACTTTGCACAGAAGGAAAGTAAAATATTGGGACATCTAGTCAGCCATGACGGCATTCGTCCAGACCCTGAAAAAATCATCGCGGTCTTGAACTTTACTCGTCCACAACGGACTACAGAATTGCGCAGTTTTTTCGGCCTGGCGTCTTATTTCCGGCGTTTATAAGGCAGTTTGCAAGTACCGCTGCTCCACTTCATGAACTACTTAAAGCACACAGCCCTTTCATGTGGACTGAACAGTGCGAAGCTGCTTTTAATAACGTGAAGCACGCCCTCACATCAGACCCTGTTCCTGGCCACTTCGGTGACAGCGCTCCAACCATCCTGCACACTGATGCCAGTGGTCTCGGTCTTGGCGCTGTACTTCTGCAGCGCGATGCAACTTCGCGTGAGAACGTGATTGCCTTCGTTAGTCGGACTATGACTCCAGCTGAGAAAAACTACACCATTACCGAGCAGGAGTGCCTTGCCGTCGTCTGGGCTGTCCAAAAGTTTCGCCCTTACCTATACTGTCGGCACTTCGCAATTGTGAGCAATCACCATGCTCTTTGCTGGTTCTCTTCGCTCAAAAATTTGACAGGCCGACTTGGCCGTTGGATTCTACGCCTGCAAGAATACCATTCTTACGTCACTCATAAATCGCGTCGCCAACACAGACACCGACGCTCTGTCTCGCTGCCCACTTTTGGAACCGGCTTGCTGTTTTTCTTCCCAATGCATTTCCACCTATGACGACAGCCGACCATCTCTTTCCCCGACGTATATCACAACAGTTTCATTTGACGACTGAGAACAAACGCGCTCTCCGCTCACAGCAATTAGCCGATCCCTACTGCCGTCCCATCATCGACCGCCTTATTGGCGCTTCGGACCCACCCAATGCTCGGCTTCGCCGACAACTTCGTAATTTCAAGCTCGAAGAAGACATCCTACTCCACTTCGTGTATTGCCCTGATGGGACTCGCTGGATCCCAGTCGTACCGCGTGTGCTTCGCCCACGTATACTGGAGGCTGTCCACGATCACGCTACTGCAGGTCACCTCGCTGTTGACAAAACCTACGACCGCGTGAAAAAACGATTCTTTTGGCCTGGCCTATCTTCCAGCGTTGCCAAATACGTCGCATCCTGCCCTCTGTGCCAACATCTCAAACGGCCGATTTCTTCGCCCGCTGGCCTTCTACAACCTGTTCCCTGCCCCGCCACGCCATTCGACGTAGTCGGCATCGACTTATATGGTCCCCTACCTCTCTCCGATGGGGGTAACCATTGGATTTTAGCAGCTGTCGACCACCCTACACGCTACGCTGAGAAAGCACCTGTACCGACCGGTTCCTCTCAAGAAGTAGCAAATTTCTTTTGCGATCGATTGTATTACGTCATGGCGCTCCTCGGGTGCTCCTAAGAGACCGCGGCACGGCCTTCCTATTGACAGTCGTTGCCGAAGTTCTTTACGCGTCATCCACCCTTCATAAGACAACCTCAAGCTACCATCCCCAGACTAACGGGCTGACTGAGCGATTTACCGCACCTTATCGTATATGATCTCCATGTAGATAACACCGAATCATCGAAATTGGGACACTATTCTACCATTCGTCAATTTTGCCTATAACACAGCAGTACAGCGGACTACCGGTTATTCTCCATTTTTTATCGTTTATGGCCGTCGTCCTACTACAATTCTCGACGCTTCCTTCTTCTCTACGCCCGACTACTCCACATCAGTACCTACTCAGTTCTTATCTCGTGTGGCCAGATGCCGTAATCTTGCCCGCCTCAACACAGCAGCGTGCCAGGAGGACCGCAAGAGTCGCTATGATTCTACGCATCGCGTGGTCTCTTATCGTCCCGGTGACGAAGTACTGCTTTATACACCACTGCGCACCCCTGGCCTTAGTGAAAAATTCCACCACCGCTACCTTGGTCCCTAGGAGATCATCAGCCAAACTTCTCCAGTTAACTACAAAGTCAAGCCTGTGGATCCCACAGCCGATCGACGCCACCGTGGAACTAAAATAGTTCATGTTTCTCGCCTGAAACCGTTTGTGCGCCGCGGTACATCGGTTAGGTAGGAGCGGCCAGGCTGCTCACTTCCGACCCCCCGGGCAGATGGTGTGAGCCTTCTGTGGACCTTCTTTCATTTGTACACACCATCATCATCGTCCCGCGGCGCCGGCTCCGGCGCGCGCCTGGGTTCGTGGTCTGATTAAAACACTAAACAATGCTTCGCTGTCTATGCTGTCACGACTTCGCCGTCTCGACCTAGCCTTCTTTTACAATATGTTGTCGCGTTCACATATTCGTTGAAAAAATGGGAAGAACTTCTAAAAAAAGATAAACCTTGATTGCGATGTGACCTGCAGGAACTACGGCTGCTTGTAGGGCGATAAGTGAATCATCTGTGCTCTTAATGTTATTGCCGACGACTTGATTGCATCGAGCACTGCCCGAAGCTTTTTCAGGTGGTCTTCGAGGTTCGAAGAGCAGCCAACTACATCGTCTCGGTACACCAGTCAAATCTGCCATTTCAAGCCAGCCAGTGTCGTATCCATTGGTCGCTGGACATCGATGATAAGCGGCTGAATGGTATTACCTTGATCTAGAAGAGTCCGTCTGGTGTGGCGAATGCGATTGTTTCGCGGACTCTTTCGTCGATGTCAGTTTGCCTTGTCCCCGCTCTTCAGGATTATGGAAACGAAGTCCATAGCGTTCCAGGCCCGGTCGAGTGTCATCTATGCGGGGCAGTGCGTAAACATTCTTCTTCGTTGCATTATTCAAGCGGCGGTAATTGTCCCAGAAAGGACATGTGTCGTTTAAGTCTTCACCGAAACAACTGGTGCCACACAGCTGCTATTTGCTTGCTTCACGTCATCATAAGGACGCATTTCCTCTTCTTGATCTGGTTGGCCTGGCATCTTCGCGCGAAAATACGGAAACAAGTTTATAAATTTTCGTGGTAATACGACGCTTTGTTAACGAAGTTAGGGGATAGCAAAAAAGTACTTAAAACTTTGGAGGGTACGAACGTCCCCTTGTTTGCTTCGAAGTAGTGCTCGGTTAATGTCGAATGTAGGCTCATGGATAGGGTGGAATCATTGTCTCTGGCTTGGTAGGAGAGGGCGAAGATATCTCGAATGTCTAGAAGCTTGTCGAAGAAAGCAATTGTGTTTTGTTGAGATGCCAGAATTGTGCTTTGTTGAGAGGCCAAAATTGTGCTTTGTTGAGATGCCAGACTTCTCGGTGAATTTCGTACCTAGCATATGAAATTGACCTTTACGGAAATGCGCGATGCCCTTTGTTATACACAGACCATTATTCGAGAGTGACATGCCATTTTCTTCAATGACACCTTCAGTCTGTCAGTGTCTTTGTATACACACAGAGACAACATTGTCTGAGCGGTGCGGTGCACTCAATGCTTCTTCTAGAACATTAAGAGTAACGTGTTGCCTGCAATTTGCCGCCGGAGGTATAGCTTTCTGCGCCGAAAGCTTGATAAGCTTTGAACTGAGGTCAATGTTTACCCCATGTACAGACATATAATATGGAGAGGCAACCGAAAAGAGAATAAAATAATATGCCTCTGCCCCCCATGTACAGACAGTCTATACCCAAATTTACGTCACGTCCGTTTGATCTACAACCAGGAATTGGGTACGGTAGGTACTTGCGTTGATTTCAAACCTTGCAGAGCATCACTCAGGCGCAGTAATGGGGTTGCCACCAGCGGTGACAGTGAGCGGGCTATCCCAAGTTACTTTTAGCGTCTTGATCTGTGAGACAAACGATCCAATAATAGCTGAATCGTTAGCTGTTGTGCCCAATAGGGCGTGATTGTGTGAATATCGACAGAAACTTCGAGGTGATTTGTTAGGGTCATTACGTTTCGCTCTATCCGTGGTGTACTGTCTTAGATTTGGCAAGTACTCAAGTCGAGGCCGTACCCAACCGCGTCACTTCGCCAGGACCCGTTGTCATTTTGAGGTCAGGTTGCGTTGTCATCGATGTTGTCGTGCGTAGTGACGGTGTAATTCTGGCGGGCTCTCCGATCATTGTGGGCGGCGGAGGATCGCATTAGTTCGCTGTGTAGCTACCATACCTGCCATGTTGCCCTGTTTAGTTTATCCTACGTGAGATAGGGGACCTTCTGCTACGGAAGCTACTGCTCGGTGGCACAAACGTGCGCTGAGCGCAGATACGGAGAGGATATGACGGCTTGATGAAACTCCCATGCCCAAGCATTTTCAGCCTCCATCTGGCATATCAACGGGGCAGGTTGCTGGGGAGTTGCGTCGAATGCAAAGCTACTGAAGCCAATTCGTCTGTACGAGCAGTAGCATAGACTGTAGTTGGCCTCATAGTAATGGAAACATAGCCAGTGGTTTTATATCATCCAGGAGTCGCATTTCCCGGGGTGGGAGCGTCGTTCATATTCCAGGTAAGTGAGGGCCAGGACGCGCACAAGAAGCTCCCGAAGCTTCTTGTGTCCGTCTAAAGCTTCTTCTGTCCGTCTAAGGGGCTCCAAGGGTCTTGTAGGAATGTAGGACATCGCAATGCGGTAGCGCATTGAAAGCGCAATGTAGAGGGAAATGACCCGTTGTAGTGACAATGCCTTCGACAGCACACAAAGTCCGGTGTTGCACTAAGTATGAGTTTTAATTGTGTTGGGTTGCGCCCACAAAAGAACTAAGGAACTCTACAACGGCAATAACGTCAAGCGAGCTGTGCTGTCACCAAACTGCGAATGCCCGTTACACACGTGGGACATCAGTTTAAAGTTTGCTACGACACATTTCGATAAACTTACAACCGAGACTAGAACCTAGAATATGTGCAAATCCGCTAGCGGCTAAAGTTATTCGCTACACATATCGGCGCGCCTTGAGCGACAAGGAAAATGATAAAACTGAGGTAGGCGGCTGTGAGATCGCATACAATGTTACAAACCTTATTGATCTTGCCTACTTCATTCTGCGCAATAGAAGGAAATTGATAAGACGACATGAATGCGGTTGTTCGCAGCAACCGATAAACGTTACAATAGATCGCGGAAGTATGATTACGATGTAGTTAAGAGCCTCCAAAAACTCAGCGTCTCAAAAAGCAAATCAACAGCGTCGTAGGAGAACTCAAGAAAGGCGGCACGGAACAGTGCGAGAGTTGAGAGGAATATCAGTGGCGGTTCGAAAGGGTTTCGAAGGAAATGTCCACAGCTGTTCTGGAAAGGAGGATAGCGCAGGAAGCTAATATCAACACTGGCTCCTCTAAAGCTTTTTTGAAGCGGTCGTAGGCGCTCGAAGCGTATGTGCTTAAAATGCATACATCGCCGCCCGAGCTCCGAATTTGCTTCTGCAACCCTTCCACTCTATTTCACACAAAACAGGCCCCTAATGTTGGAAGGGAGGAGAGGACTAGAATGTCACCACTGCCAAAGAGAATAGAAGTGCTTCAAAAGCTGCCAACCTAAACATCATCATGAAAAAGCGGCTATCTCTAAAGCAGCGGCCTGACAAGAGGAACATGCGGAACAATAAGTTTTTGAATTGCGTCGCAAGTACAGAAGAAACGCACTGAGTAGCAAACAAGTAGGACAAACAAGCTCTTAAACAACCTTTCTCTGTGCTTTGTTCTCGTCTTGATCGGGCTGAAAAAACTAATGAAAAATAAAAAAGCCAGACCTCTCATGCTCTTTATGCAGATATATATGTGACACAAGCGTTCTGGCAACGATAACACTGATTGAATTATAGGAAGGGAAAAACGCTGTAACTCTCTCACTTGTTTCTGTGGTAACCTCAACCACGCCGTAAGGGAAGGGAAGAAGTTAGGAGTGAAAGTGGAAAGAGAGAAAGAGGGGTGCAAGGCGCGCTGCCTAGAGAGAAGAAGGTACCGGCGGGCGCGAGCACCACACCCGCAGTGTTCAATTGGATTTTGATTCAGGCGCCTATAAAGTTCTATTTGTTATTTTTGTTCGAGGAGTATATGTCGTTTATATATCCGAGCATCATGCTAAATTATGTGCATATGAATGATCTACTTTGAACGTGCTTTGCAGCAAGTGGACAGCAATGCAAATTTATTGTTCGAGGAGTATATGTCGTTTATATATCCGAGCATCATGCTAAATTATGTGCATATGAATGATCCACTTTGAACATGCTTTGCAGCAAGTGGACAGCAATGCAAATTTAAGGAGAGGGGTTCCACTCGAGTTCATATTCTATGGCAATGAGATAGTATAAAATGGCGATAAACATGGCGCAAGCACTTCTGCCCACCGCATGCCAGGTTCTTTGTATTTTTATTTTAAGAGAATACGTGGCAAGAAAGCCATAATCCCGAAAGTGGTCATGAGAGAACATCTTAAATCTGGAAAGCGCATAAAAAACACACGGACAACAGCAAGAGACAGACACACGAGCGCTCGTGCGTCTTTCTCTTGCTGTTGTCCGTGTGTTTTTTATGCGCTTTCCAGGTTTAACAAGTCTAACTAACTCGCCAAAACGCTGCCATTATTGAGAGAACATTATTCGCTTGACTGAACGATTCCCAAGCTTGGTCCTGCGGGCTGCTAGTGAGAGTTCCACGAGCTTTTACGTGAGTGCCTCCCCTACACCTGTCTTATTAATTGATACACTTGCAGGTCAGGCACAGTGAGTGGTTAGCTGAAAGCCAGTTAGGAGCATTCAAATTTCTTGTACTAGATCATACTTTGATCACAATCACTTGGTTGTAACGATGGGAAGGGAGAGAGGGGGCATTTCGCAGCACGTATTCATGGTTTTAGAGGTTTCTTTAATGAAAACAATTTCAGAAGCCCTGCTCTGAGGGTTTGCTATGCGGTGCACTAGATAGGGGGAGCATGGCTGAGAAAGAAGGAGAAGAAAGGGAGGGCTTGCCCTCACTATATTTATCTGATTTAGCTCTCTTGATGAACAATTCGAGGCACAGGCCGCGAAGATCCAATGAATGAAGGTCGAGCCTAAATATAAATGGCAGTGGCTGGGGCAGTGTCTCAACCTGAGGGTGGTATCATGCTTCGGCGGGATGCTTACGTCTGGCTTTTCGGCGTTTGTAGCATATAGTGACGTGGGAGTTGAACGGCACGCAGTTGATGACGTGCCGAGTCGTATCTGGAAAGGAGGGTCACAGATGTGCAATAGTTGCTGAAACTCGTTAGAAATTATGGAACCAGACGCACGGGATAGGGGATGCTAGTCCAAGAAGCTAAGCAACGTGTACGCCTCAATTTCTTGTATATCTCACGGAAGGGCAAGTAACATTAAGAAAAATGTACCAACTTCATGAGGGGGTTTAATTATATGGCTGGGCCTGGTACAAGTTTTCAAGCAAGTGCTTCGTTCCGCACTCTTGAGTTCGTTCCCGAAGCAGAGAAACTATTGGTAGCTAAATCCAAATAGTAATGACACTTAAAGGAGGTTTTACTGTATTTTAACAAGGAATATAGCCCTTTCTAAGCTACACGGCGAAAAACACAACACAGCTAGCCTAGACAAACACCAGCGAGCTCGAGAAGCGCAGCGGCACTTCGTCATTCTCTTCTTCCTCTTTGGAATATCCGCTTGTAGAGTTCATTACAATACCTAATGTTGATTGCTCCAATACAAGAAGTTTATAGCGGTCACTCTCCATGCTGCGCCAGTTGATATCATGGGCTCAATATCTTCATTGTCCAACTATTTGAGGGTTTTGACTAGTAAAGTGCATCTGCACGGAGCTATATTAACTGATCCAACTTTTGCTAATCTCAAATTCGCACCTCGTCACTACACAACCTCAACTTCAATCACAGTGTCTTTCACCCACCAAGTATCAGTCACCCACCAAATATGCTCTTGTCGGCAAACGGGCTTGGCTGTTTGTAACACATGTCATACCGGCCCTTGACCGGAACTCCTCCCCCCTGTGTAGAGGTGAGGTAATGAACCCGCCATATAGAAGCAGCCTTTTTCATGACCTTTCTCGTTTGTCAATATGGCTGTTTTACGCACTACACCTTGAAATATCATGCACGTTTCGCCAGGAACTCATGCAGGTAGAAATACAACGGGCTCTATATGTGTGAGAAATGAGCTGTCGCTAGAACAAATTTCCAAATGAGTTTCCCAGTGTTCTTAGAGTTCAATTTCAAAGGACGATGTCGTAAGAAAAGTTTCAGTAAGGAATTATCTGCTTGGGCAACCTTTCGAAAAATATTTGTACTTTGTAGTCTCCACTGTAAGGTATATAATCAAAACTATCAATCCTTCTTCATCAACGGCATTCTCGATGCCCTGCATTTATATATACTGTTACGGATGAACAACGAAGAAGAAGCGGCGGTCAGTGGCGCGGGTAGGAGCGTTCGCGCTAGGCCCGCTAACATAATCATTAAACGTCAGCTACCATCGCCATCGGTCATATTCAGTCGTCTTTCATCATCGGCTTGCCGCATCGTAACATTTGGTTGGAGGTTCTGGGTATGATCACCCCCTCATCCTGGACCGGGGCTTCGGTGCCCTGCGACTTCTTGCGCCGTCAGCTGAAGGTTAGGAGGCATCGCATGGCTGTTCCCCAGCCTGACAGACCCAGCAATACCTTGCCGTTCCTCCGCGCCGTCCCCCGCCCCGACCACAAGACACGACAAAGGAGATACTGACCCGAGACGCTACACTTGACCACAAGACCCGAGAAGAGACCCGATGACCTTATATGACCCCATTGACCAGATGTGCCGACCTCAGACTCCAGCGACCCAAGACACCACTACACTTCAAGACATTCTCCCCTGCCTATGCCATGCGGTGCGTGCCTTGGCCTTCGCCACCGAGTCGTGGCAACATGTGGCCCGAGAGTGCCCTTAGCCAAGGTTAATCAGGAATCACCGTGCCGGCAAGCCGTTCTATTCTTCCTTCTTCCTCTTCTCCTTCAAGCATCTAGACACACCCATCATCATAACATGGAATCATCAACATCGGTAAACTTCCTCGTCCACGATCGGGACGATCGCTCGGTGGCCCCGGGTCATGTTACGGACAAGCAACGAAGATGAAGCGGCGGGCAGTGGCGCGGGCAGGAGCGTTCGCGCTAGGCCCACTAACATATTCATTAAACGTCATCTACCATCGCCATCGGTCATGTTCTGTCGACTTTCTTCATCGGCTTGCCGCATCGTAACAATATTTTTGTAATATATGTTCTTGTGCTGTTTGATCTTTTCGGGAGACTGTCAGTGCGAGGTCACATGTAGAGGGAAGGCTGTACCAGAGCGGAAATGGATACTGTTTCTGGGCTAAATTTGGAAGTGTATTCAGTATCCCAAAATGTTGACATATTTCTTCAAACTGGAGTAGTAAAGATCTGATTTTATGGGGTTTGTTTACGATCAGTGCTCTGGAAGAGCACTTTGTAACTAAGAGGAAACAGAAATGTTTTGGTAAAGATCTTATTTTGAGTATGTATGCAAATGTAAGCATCCTCGTTCTGTCTGCAAGGAAGATGCTTTTAATGGGGTATGTTCAGTATGCACCATTAGAAAGACGTAATCCGATGTTATGCATTCGGTCTAATCGCTTTTGTTATGATGGTCTCGAAGAGCCATGCACAATACAACCATAATCTAAACTGCAGTGTAGAACAGAGCAGTAGGTGCGTAATTGGCATGTTGAATGAGATCCCCAGTGCTTCCTTGAGAGAACTTTAGGTATGTTGATGGATTTTAGAAGCTTTCTTTTTATAGTTATTTTTATGAGGCAGGGATGTTAGTTTGTTATCAAAAGTTATGCCTAAATATTTATGTTCAATTTTTAAGACAAAACATTTTCTTTCATGTATAATGTGGGGTCGATTTGTATACCTCGTTTTCGTGAGAGAATCAGTGCCACAGTTTTATGAGGAGAAAAATAAAATCCATTTTTATGTGCCCACGTTGTTAGCATGCTTATAATTACCTGTATTTGTCGCTGACATGTTGAAATGTTGGATGATGTTTTCTGAAGATCATCAGTGTAAACTGAATGCATAATAGGTTTTGAAAGTATTTTGCTAATTGAATTTATTTTCAGATCAAAAAGGGTTGTGCTTAAAATATAGTCATTAACTCCCCTTTCTCTTGAACAAAGCTCTCCGACCTATTGCTCTGAGAGCAAGAGGTCGATTTCCCGCTGTTTAAAAAGCAAAAATTATTAGAATAAGATCTTCTATACATCCTCCTCGTGCATCAATGTTCTTGCTTCCCCAAAAGGGGGAATGTGCATTAAAATCACCAACTACCACACAAGATCCGGTAGTTGATTTAAAAGGTCTTCAAAATTACTCAGGGTTATATTTTGGTAAGGCTCAATATACACGCAACAAACTGTGAGTGCTCTGAATGTGAACTGACAAGTTTAGTTTCAGTTGCTGGAATGTCATTTTTAACAATTGTGGCAAAACCACTGGAGAGCCTGCTATTTTGCTATCGGTCGCGCCGGAAACCTTTATATTTTTTCAGTAGATTTGAACGTTTTGGACCGAGGTTAGTTTCCTGTATACACAGCGCTACAAGTGAGAATTTAGCGAAGATTTCTTTTATATCGCTGTAGTTTGCTCTGCAGTTTCATTGGACTAGGGACGCCATCTTTAGAGGAAGGTAGAGAGACTAGGATTTTTTCTGGCCCGGTGATTCGGGCCTTTTCCTTTCTACTATGCTCTGAGGAGTTCCGAAGCCTCTCTGACGTTGACGGCCCCGAATGATCATTGTTCGTTGTGTTCATTACCTCCTCGCAAGTGCTGGTCGATTGGACAGAATTCAGAGGCACATTTATGTTAGGCCTCGCCGTAATTGGAAAGACCTTAAGGCTGGCTTACCTCGCGGTTCGCACAGCCTGTTTAGAGTTTTTGGAGCTGCCTTAGCTACATCCACCTAGCGCGTGGATGTCCCTGTCTAGGTGTCCCTGTAGAGGTCCCTGGGCCCAGAGGTCTCTGAGGTTCCGAAAGCTGCTGTGATGCCGCCCTCTTTTACGTCACAAAAAATAAGTTGGATTCTGAGCCGGTGTGACTTTCTTGCGAGCTTCCCTGTAAGGTACGTTTTCTTTGACTTTCAGGGTGATGATATCTTTTTATTGTTTCGAGGTTGTACAGGGGCCTCATAATTGGTGCAAAGAGGTGTTTCAGCTTGAGAGTTATCTCAAGGATGTTAGGAATACTCGTGGGAGGCACACTTCGCAATGTAAGTTGGCCTGGGCAAGTCTGTGAGCCGTGGCTAAACCTTTGGCATCTGAAAGAGCGACACGGGTTTTATATGTACGGTTTCAGTTCTATGTTTGTGTACCCTACCTTCTTAGCTTCAAGTAGTGTGCTCTTTTCGATTTTAAGGATTATGTGCCTGGTCGGTATCTCTTTGTTAACCCGTCTGATTTTGAGCTCCACCCATTCATGACATTTTGTTCTCGTAGAACTTCGAGGAGTTCTTCACTGTTATACTTTAGGTCGCCATTTAAAATATAAAGGAATTGCAAATTTTCTAGCCAGGTTCATTTCATCGCTCATATGGTGGATGCCGCTCCAGAAAGTCATATGCAGATATGTCTAGGCGAAAGCCTTAGTTAACTGCGATTTGGCGTCAAATAAAAACGGGCGCAAAACACGGACGGAAACATGTCGACCAGCCTAAAATAGTTTAGCAGCGGAGTCAAGTACAACACGACTATAGAGGTAGAGGGGTGAGAGCACGACATTTAATAGCATTATTGATTAATGCTGAGTGAATAGTAAAAAAAAATCAGAGGCTCACAGCGAATTAAACCTGAAATAGCTATATTGCCTATATAGTGGGAAGATGTGAACACCGTTGTGACGTCAAAATTGTGCGGATATGATCCAAAACATTGCGAAAACCACGAACAAGATGAACGAAAGACTGAAATAGATTACGAGGTGATTAATTTACATGAAATAATCAATAATTCCTAATTTGGAAAAAATTGTTGAAAACATGTAAACTCTGCATCTGACGTGACCGCCGCCGCTGATGCCATGGCGTATACTATCGCTAACCTGATGTGGAATGCCACATGGTTAAGAGAAAGCCGCTCGACAGAAGGTAAACTTTCCAAACTCACTCATACAGGAGAAAGTGTGACAGATAGAGCGTGTTTCTTTTAATGCGAGTTAATTATTACGAAGTTCCGCCAATAAAACGAAATCTCCGCTGTACCGGCCTAGCACCGGCCTGTACCGGCCACCGACCTCCGGCCTTGCTAGCAAAATCTCTGTAAGGGACGCGGGATATCCCGTGATCAGCAACAACACTCTGGATTTCGCATTTCACCGGGCCAATTCTGCAGTGCTCTCAATGTTTTTGCCAGCCCCCAGCGTCTGCTGCACGAAAGTGGTTGTAAGACAAAAAATGGAGGGAGGCATTCAAGCCATTTAAATAAAACCTTGGCAAAGGCCTTCAGAGCACCGAGGTGGCGGAGCTACTTAGGAAATTGAACGCAATAGGAAAAAAAAAACATGTAAAACAAAAATTAAAGACATGTCACACGACACCAAACCCTTTCCAAATGCACTGTTGCTTGCATTATACAAAAGAAGCGTCTTGAGTATTTTATTTCTGTTACTACTTTATGAATAAATCATTTGCACATGTGCCGCAAGACGTATAGCTGAGATAGGAAAGCATTAATAGCTGTTAAACCGAGCCGGGTAACGAAAAAGATGTTAAATATTCGGCTGAGAATGTCGTGTTGCTTCAAGCAGGGAATGATAAATTATTCATAGCATGGCGAAGCTTGCCACTTGTCACATCTGGAAATGATATGTGGCTGTGAATGTCCACGTGGGATGCAACAGTCAATTGACTAATGCTTACTCCGCAACCTAAACTGCGACTGAATGTGCGGCGAGTATTGCGCCTGTGCCTTTGACGTCTGTTGGATATGTTGCATCTCCGATATTATAACCAAAACATTTTGCATTCCAATTCAAGCTGAGAATGTGGCGCTCCATTACTTTTGCTCTTAGCCTAGACCGACGTCTTAACATGTACTTTGCTAAACGAAACCGACACTTTAACCCAGAAAAATTGTATGCGAGCTTCCAGTTTCTTTTAACAGTTAGTGTACCCATACAAACATTTTACCAAAGCAGGATGACATACGTGTTCGGCATGCGCTGCATGTTACAGAGAATAACATAGGGCTTATTTGAAAAACATGAAATCAATAAATGGCCTAAGAAAGGGTTGGCTGAGCCTAGCGTGCTGGAAACAATTGATGTTCCTTAATGTGTGTGTTTTCAATAGGTGCCTTATGCGGTATAACGAAAATTTGCTTCATAAACAAATAAACGCTAACGTCTTCGCCAATTTAGAAATCTGTGGTCACGTAATTCATTCTTGGCACTTCCTTCATGTAAGTAGTGTTTAATTACAATTCATTTATAGCTCCGTTGCAGAAAAAGTATTTAACTGGAAGCCGTCGGTTGGGAGAGCAACTCCTTCTACATTTTCGTCATCTAAAAAAAGCAGCATGGCGCTGTGTACTGCGAGAGAATCGAACCTTCCGGAAAGAGTACCAAATATCTGTGCGCGTTAGTTGCTATGAGAAAGAAGTACCAGAAAATGGAGATTTCAGTTATAATTTTTATATTAATGGCAAGATTATGCATGCTATTTAATTTCTGACTAATAAAAGAAAATGACAACGCATTCCGCCCTTCTCAGAAACCCGAGAAGTTCACTTCATTAGAGAGTAGCGATGCAAATAAAACACGCAATTACTAAATCACACCTTCAGGCGTCTAGATATATATAATATTTGCCCAAAGATCTGCCATAATTGGTTACCTTTATGCGACTTGAAAGATTAGATATACATAATAGTGCATTTCAAAGCAGGTTGGCAAAATTCTGAAATGTTAAATGGAGCTCCGCTCAACTGCACCTTAAAAATGGGAAATTAGCTGTTCGAAGAAAACAAAGCAAAATGAAATAGGGGAAGGCATTTAGAATCACAGCTACCTTGTGCAACCAAAATAATAAAGCCTTTATTATTTCATTGCTATTTAAGCTCCAGAAAAGACAACGTTACCATTTTTAAACCTGTTCAGGAGAAGCATGCGTAAAAATTACGTGGAGAATCACAATGTGGCACCTAGCTTTAATATACGTATCTGTAAAATTGCCTACTAATTTCAGCATAATTGTCTACAAATTCCAACTCCTAAATATTTGACTTTGTTTTTTTTTAAATGGGTTTAAAGTCCAAAACTGACTAAGTCTTTGAGAGATATTATAGTGAAGGGTTCTGGAATTTTTTACTACCTTAATCGAAATACGCCCGCCGCGGCCGATACTCGATCCAGCGCCCATAATTACAGCAGTCGGGCACTCAAACCTTGCTCCACCGCGGCTGGTTGCGTTTAGAGGGGCTGAAATACAGGCTTTTATTAGATGAATGGTATTCTAAAAATTAAAAATTTAAACTAATCGTCTACGTATTTAATACAAGAATTAGGAAAAATGAATTTCGCACCTCTTTTGGTGTTGCGCATTTTCGAAATTCAACAGCCCCATGCATAGTAAGAATCATTTATATTCTGAAGCTGTTTGGCTTCAGTTTAATGGTTTGTATGTTGAAAGATGCTTGAGCGCTGCTCAAACATCTGAGCAATGCTTTGTGTATATTCTGAAATGTTGAATAATTCAAGTAATTGTAAAGAAGAAGATGACCTTGCGTCGGCACGAAACGCGAGCACCAGCTGTTAGAACCAGAACCTCCAAGCGGCTAACTTGACAGAGCCCTAGTGAGCGAGCTTACCCAACATTGAATCTCGCTAAAATGCCATTTGATGCCATTTAGCCAACCCCTTCCTCACCGTCACCCGCGACCTGCCCCGGTGCGATTCGTTAACGGAATCCTGCAGTTTTCACTGGCACGGACGGCCATGATGTGGAGGACTGGCTGTCCTACGACCGCATGAAGCTTAGAAATGTTGTCTTCTCCTCGATGGTTGTTGCAAAACTGTGGTTCAGAATTAACCAATTGGACTTCGCCATCTGGTCCGCTTTCAAGATCGCCTTATTTGATATCTTCGGACGTCCGGCTGTGCGTAAACTTAGTGCTGAGCAGCGTCTTTGCTCTTGCTCTGAGCAGGTTGGTGAAAGCTTCACCAGTTATATGGAAGATGTCCTCGACCTATGCAAACACGTCAGTGAATCAATGGCAGAAGCTGACTGCATCGAGCATGTGCTCAAGGGAATTGAGCAACATGCCTTTCACATGCTTGTTTCAAGACCACAACCTCGGTCAGTGAGATCGTGAACATGTGTGTAGAGTTATGACGAGCTGCTTCGAGGGCAAGTCTTCTCTCGCCTTCCGTACATGCTGAGACCCTTAACAACATCGACGTGATCACAGCAGTCAATGGTTTTCATGTTTCATATACAGCAGTTTGTCCTTTAGGAATTCGCTTGTCAAATGTCGCTGCTTCCCTCTGGCACCGACACTCGAACACACAATTCGGGAGCAAGTATCCGAGGCCATTCTGTCAATTTGTCACCCGCCTCCCGTTGTAGCGCCTCACGATGTAGTGCATCACATTGCGGCGCCTCCTGTTTCTGCGCATCCTGTTGCAGCATCGATTACTTACGATGAATTAGCGAGACAGTCAGGGCCAGTGTTTTATTCCTTTTCGATCTCCTCCTGGAGCCGTTTCCGCCCCAGCCGTTTGGCCGCGCCCCCAACGTTTCCAACCATGGGAGACGCCAGACAACTTGCCGATTTGCTAGTCCTATGTCAACGCTAGACACGTAATGCGTCACTGCCGCCGCCGCGTCATGACCTCTTTTAACGAAGCCGACAACCGAGGATACGCTCACGACCCTGCTTAGCATTTTACCAGAACCCCGCCTTCGGAGCCCCCCGACTCCGAATACCGTCCATCTGTTCGTTGCCGCTCTCCATCTCCGCGTCGTCGCTTAGTGTCAATCATGCACCGTCGATCAACCCCGCTTCAGAAAAACTAGTGAATGCAGTTCCTGAAGTAAGAATCGCGTTTCCGACGAACGATCCAAGTCTTCGTTTTTTGCCGTCTAGTTTTACAAATATTTCTGTGGAAAGAATGGATGTTTTTGCCCTAGTTGACACCGGTGCTGCTGCGTCCTTGTTAAGCGAAAACGCTTAACACGGACATCCAGATACGCAAAGTGCATAGTTCATCAGATACGCAAAGTCACGAGCCGCTATATGGGTTTTCGCTTCGTGCCTCCAATTCCCAGCTCATATAGCCTGAAGCCGCTTGTACAACGAGAGTTCGTATTCAAGGCGCTTGCTACATTATTGAATTCATCATCCTTTTATACATGCTCTCACGACGTCAACTTGGGCTGAGACTTTCTATCCCAACATCAGGCCGTTATCAACTGTACTTGCGTTGAAGTAGCGCTGTGTTTCCTCTCAGATGCCACGACGACCGACACCGGTCCGACGACCGACACCGAAACGCACTCTGGCTGACGAGGTTTCAATCACAACATGTTCTGCCGTTGTTCTGCTTTTTATCCTACTCTCTTTCAAACGGACCTGTAATCTCCACGCTTTCCGATGGCTGCATGCTTCGCCACTGTCTACCCCTGTCATTTGCCGTGCTTACTGCTATAGCTGTCGGCAGCGTCATGGCCATCATCAATCGATTCGACTACCCGTTCTCTTTTACTCGTGGCCAGTTTCTAGGACACGTCCAGCCTTTTGCCTTAATGCTGGAATGCGACAACTGCGATGATAACCCTTGCCACATACCGGGTGCTGCGCTTACGCATCTTTCTGCTCATTCATCGCCAGTAGACATCTTTGCCAGCTATATTGACAATGCGCTCACGCCGACTCAACGGATAGATTTTGTTGCCCTGCTTTACCAGTTCCAGTAATTTGATTTCTCACATCATATTTAAGGCCGCAGATCTGTTGTTACCCATAGACAAGGGTACCCATTCGCTCCTGCGCCAATGGCCTTATCGTGTTTCCACGACCTAACGTCAAATCATCAAAGTTCGAGCGGCCGACATGCTTAAGCGTGGCGTCATTCAACCTTCGCACAGTCCTTGAGACTCCCACGTTCCTGCCACCGCAAAATGCGGCTCCATCCGTTTTGTTTTTACTATCAGTGCTTTAATAAAATCACCCGTAAGGACACCTATTCCTTGACCCGAATTCACGATGCCCTTGATTGTTTGCATGCAGCTGAATTTTTCTCATCTTTAGACATCCGTTCAAGGTACTTGGAAGTCCCGCTGATCGATGCTGGTCATGCCAAGACAGCTTTCGTTACGCCAGACAGATTGAACGAGTTTAACGTAATGTGGTTCGGACTGAGTATTGCACCTCCTGCAAACAAGCGTATGATGAACACCATATTGCGTGATCTGAGGTGGAAGACCTGCTTGTGCTATAAGCCGACATTGTTGTTTTCTCGCTGTAGTTCGTGACGCCTCTCGCTCGATTGAAATATGTGTTGGAATGCATTACTGCACCTGGAATCCAGCTAAATTTAAAGAATTGTCACTTTGCCTATCGCCAATTTATAATTTTGAGCATGCCATTTTTAAATACGTTGTGCTTCCCGACCCAGCTAAACTTCCTACTGTCACGGCGCTCCGGAAACAATCCAAAATGAAGGAATCACTAAGTTTCCTAGGCCTCTGCTCTTATTTGTGACGCTTCATCCGCAATTTTTCTTTCATCATCGCACCCTGGACATCCTTCCTTTGTGGAAACAATGACAGTCTCCTACTGGATTTTACATGTGACGAAGCTTTTAGCACACTGCGCTGACTGCTTACTTACCCCCTATATTGAAGGCGTTTAGACCCTGATGCTCCCACTGAGATCCGCAATTATACCCACGGCACACGTATCAGAGCTATCTTAGCGCAACGTGAAATTGGGTGTGCTATGTTGTCGCCTACGGGAGCGGCATCTTGACAAAGCCGGAGCTAAACTACTTAATTACTGAGGAAGAGTGCCTAACCATTGTTTGGGCGATTGGGAAATTTCACCCTTATGCGTACGGCTCGCCCTTCGAAGTCGTTGCTGACCACATTCCCTGTGTTCGCTGTCCTCCCTTACTCTTGCTGCCTCGCTCGCTAGAACTTATGTCTCCAAAAATATTATATTAATTGTTGTGTATCAATCTGAGAGGAAGCACACGACTATGAAGCATTTTGTCGCTCTTCTATACCCCGGAAGGTGCTTACAATTCCCACATCAACCTGCGACTCCTTGTCTTTGACCAACATGACAGTCGAGCAGCCCCGACACTGCTGGATCGCGTCCTATCTCGCTTTACTTTAAGAGCCTTCGACCATTTCGATGCCTCATGCAATTCGCCGAGAGGCTGCTTATTTCACATTGCTCGATGGCACGTTTTAGGGTCGTAATTATTTTGTCCTGGCCGCAAATGGCTGCTTTAATTTCTCGCCACTTGCAATCAGCAATATGCGGTTCATTTTCATACTGACAAGCAAGCCGTTCAAACTGGAGCGTTCAAGACATACTCGGTTTCGGCTGCGTTGCAACTGGCGCGGAATATACACGTATGTTTGCAAGTTCGTCCGCTCGTGCCTTAATTGTCAACGCTGAAATCCCGGCCATCGCCATTCGAATGACCCCAAACAGCCTCTCCTTTAAATATCCAGGCGTAGATATGCGGGGATTACGAGTGGCCATCGCGACAGCTCCTCAATATTTTTGAAGCATCATGATATGGATAACTTAACAGCAGCTTGCAAAGAAAAAGCACAAGTAACCAATTTTTTGCCATTATATTATATTATTCACCTTGCCTAAACACTCTAGATTAGCACAGAAATACGCTCTAGCAGCTGCGTATAATCTAACTTATTGAATAAAATTGTTATGGGCACTGAGCAACCTGCTATAAAAGAATAAGCCGGAGGCATATAGCATCTTTGTTACTTTTTCTATTTTGCTACTTTTATTTTTTAGCGATATTTGAGATCGGTGTATGTTTTGCTTATGATCTTGACATGTACATTAAACAATGGTGATTTAATTTTGTCCTAGATGCTAATGCACAGGCAAGCTGTGTATGCTGCTCCCTAGCACGGGCTCCAGGCACCCTTAAGTTGTTTCTTATCAGCTTTTGGTCTGGGGACCCCACCCCCCCCCCCCCCCCCCGACAAGTTGAAAATAAACTTCATGAAGTTTAAAGTAAAAAAATATAATCCGCACACAGATTCTTCCGGAACGTTGCTTCTTTTCTTAGCTCGTCTTAGCCTCTGTATTCGCAATTAAATACTGTCGACATATCAATGTTTTGTCATCAAATGTATGTATATTTTGCAGTTAGAGGTAGTAAAAACACTGTTAGTTTCGTAACTCCCTTATATAATGTAGACTTTGCTTCGGGAGCTAGGAGCAGCAAAAATTATTTTCTCTCCTAACTTAGCAGCTACCTCGTGTCGCCATGTTTGAAAATTTATTATTATCAGTTAAGACTTAATAGGTATTTTTCGACTGTTTAGTGCTTTCTCTAGTGCACTAGAAATCAGCCTAGATTCTTAAAATAAAAACTGAAGCAATAATATTTCGGTATAGGAGCTTCTTCGACCTTTTGTGAAAGCCCCTTTTAGCAGCCCTGAATACGTGGTAAATATAGGGCACAAATATTTACCTACATTGATTAATATTATCAAACCTAAAAACTAAGTTGATGTTTCATTTATAACTCCTTGCGGTGCGCAATGTACGATTGTTCACGAGACATTTCAAACTTCTTTAAACGCCTACAAATAATGTCGGCTAGGTAGGAAATTTCAGGTAGACAAAATGCGAGGGCCATTTAGGCCTTCAAAACAGATCGCTTTTCAAAAACAAGCAGTACCGATGATCGTCAGGATCGTCAGCAAAGCGCCTAAGTCAGGATGTCTCAACCGAAATGTTCTGTTTTTCCAGGTGAGATATTTCACTTAACGATACTGTTACATAACTGAAGCTTCGAAACCTGCATCGGTTATTAAACAAAATAACCATCCGGACTAAATGTTCTTTTTTTCCTCAAGAAAACGTCCGCAGTATCATATTAGCAGAACTTGCGGCCTGCATCATTTTCTGATTATTTGGCAGTTCAAGATAGTGTGGCGAAATCGTTGATTTGAAAGACAAGAAAATTTTGGAATTTGTTTTAATGGTAAACAAATTGCCACATTGTCGTGACAATGCCGCGGTTGACAAACGAAAGAATTCGTTTTGTACTGAAACTGTTTAGTGGCCTTATTTTCGTCCTCAGATAACTCAGAAACGAGGCAGCCCCAACAGCGCGCTTGCTCGTCGTTCGTTGAGCTCAGAATGCCTGCAGGATTAGGCAGCGCTCAGATTAACTCCGGCGAGATCATCTAGATAACCGGCAGAAGGGACCTCGAAACGTTTGCAGCCACGCGATAAAAAGTTTGCCTCACTGTGGTCCTTCGGGAGAGTCGCAGCGCTTCTTTTACCAGAAAGGGGGGGATAAAGCCGAGACTCGCGATTATACACGCGATAGTTCCCTGCCTTGTAGTTACAGTGATAAGGCCGCTTGCTGCTGTCTGCGACAAAAGAAAACAAACGTACATTTGTCAGACATCAAGGGTCGTTGCGCAAGGAAAGTATCAAGTCGTACAATATGCACAAATTCTGGGTGCGTGCTCTGCCGCTTGAATGCTGTGGAGCCATCAGAAATGACCAGTATTCAAATTGCCGACTCTGCGAAGTACCTTCTAGGTGGCGGAGTGTTGCCGTAAATCTTTTCAGAGTCCGCGGCGGTGAATCGGCATCTAAACATATTCTAGGTCTCCCGGTTTGTATTTGGCGTCGTGTCGCCTTAAGGTGTAGTGTCGGGCGACGGTACATTTGTGGTCATACTCTCTGTCATACTAAAGTGTGAACACCTCGGCCCTTGTTGCATCTTGAACGGCGGGCAGTATAAGCGATTCAAGGTAAGGCATTCAACAGCCCGGCAGGCCTTATCGGGATCGTCCTCCGTCTCTGCCTTTCATGGAACGTGGCCGCGCAATGTCAACTTGAGCGGTTAACTGCGACCAATATTATATGCCTCGTTTTCGGCGCAACGTACTCGCGAAACCCCGGACGTCCGGCTATCGGCTCCTCATGAGATGCTTGAAGAATTTGCTTTGGGAGATACCTGGGAACAAGGAGATCAGTTTCTTGTTGGTGTAGAGTTGTCTAAAACGTTTGAGCTGCATCAAGTGAGGTCCGAAAGCTGCGGTTTGAATGCATCAGGAGGAGACGAGACAGTACCTTAATAAATAAGATTCTCAAACATCGCCTCCGAACGCTGCTGTTTTGCGAAATTCTTACGCTTTCCAATCCTATGAATATGTCGTAATTGCATTCTTTCTGTGGAGCGTCAGCGAGTGCTCGTGATAAGCAGTCTGCGACGGAATACGTGCGGCCGGACTCGTAGAGACCAAAAATGTCAAATTATTGAAAACGAGGCTTCATCCCGCAAAGCGGCCGGATATGTCTTGCAAATCTGCAAGCTAGACGACAGCGAGATGATCGCTTGTTTCCTCGAATAGCAGAACATCAATGTGCGGACGGAACTTCGACACGGCTAAGATTGTCGAGTAATTGACCTCGTGTTTTGAAAGAAGCGTGCTGTTATAGGCGACAACTTTCTTCGGACTGGTAATAACCTTACAGAGAGCGGCTCCCATTACCGTACTGTTTTTGTCCCTATCTCGCCGTTGTCATTGACGTGGTCGAGAATATGAGGGGACTGTGAGCGCGGCTATGTTTCTTGAAGGCTTGGTTTTGTGGAGCTTCCAATTCAAATAATATATCTGCCTCTGTAGACTGCGTAACAGATTCGACAATAGGTGGAAGCCTTCTCGAAAATCTCCGCTATACGCTCTCAGCTGCAGGCATCAGCGCACGGCTTTCTTATCCCCATGCTGCGGAAATTGAGAGTTCCCAGCTGCTATTTGCGGTTCTGAGCTAGCTTCGTCCTTGCTTACGATATGGCCCAGCAACTACTCCTTGTACGAGAAATGTCTCTTCGTCATGTTTCACCTTTATCCGTGACTTCTTCATTGCGTCGAGCCCTGCCGAAAACGTTTCAGGTGGTCTTGAGAACGCAGAGAATGCAGCAAAATGTAAGTATACCAAACAAACCTGCCACTTAATGCCTACCAGCATGATCTCCTTTACTCGCTGCAACGTGTTGGGGTGGAGTAGAGGAGAAATGGCACCAACTTGAGCTCGAAAAGGCTATCTGTCGGAATGAAGTCGATCTTTCCGTGATGTCTTTCGTCAACTTCAATTCGCTAGTAGCCGCTCTTC
Organism: Amblyomma maculatum; assembly: GCF_055883805.1. Lineage (NCBI taxonomy): Eukaryota > Metazoa > Arthropoda > Arachnida > Ixodida > Ixodidae > Amblyomma > Amblyomma maculatum. Next base: position 85,467,353 of record NC_139353.1, read on the forward strand.
AGGACAATGGAAGATAATCGCCATGCGTTTTTTATCTGGAGAATTGTGTCACCGATTCGAGACAAAGTTGAACATCTTCGTAATGTTGTTCAAGGAATGCTGATCGGCGCTGAAGTGATGTGTGCCCTGTTTCGTCCTCATTTGAAACGCTGCTACCGCCCCGGTGCTCTTCGCTGGTTTGTAACTTCATCGCGAATATTTTCCTCCGAATGATCTCTTATACGCTGATAGGGCTTATATATTTCGCGTGTGTGTTTCAGTGATAGTGGGTTTCTTGGCTACCTGAGCTCAGCTGTCACCAGCGCGATCTTGACAAGACCAGAAAAACCCAGTACTTCACGGCTACGAACTGGCGACAAAGTGCCAGCAAAGAAAGCTTCGACTCAAGTAATGTGGTGTCCCTTGCCAGTTTTCCCAAGCGCGTGCGCGCATATTTATTTTCTGAACCTTCATTGCTCATTTGCTCACATAGCATTCACTGATGAGAGAGGAGGTCAGGTACAAGCCTTGATAAAATGTCGGAACTGAGGGCTCTGTGATAATTCGCTGCTGACAAAAAACACTCGCTGTTGTTTTCAAGATGGACGATATCATTCCTTTGGTTTGGGATAGGGCTGGGTTGATGTCGAAGGATGGCTGATGGCCTTGGGTAAATTAGTCGTCAGCTAGTGCGTCGAGGGAGGCGACGTCTTTGATGGCTACTAGATCATCGAGGAAAGCGACCCCTGTACCCAAATTATATGCTGGTCTTCTTCGCTGATGTTCGCCAGAAGCATCAGCGTGTTTTGTCGACAATGTCTACAGCAATATTGATATTGTCATGGTGTTGGCGACTGGGGCTAGGTTAACAGAGCCGGTACATATGGAATTACACAGTCCGAGGTTTAGGTACGTCCGGCGAGTCCAGAGCCGATTCACTTCAACGTCCTTTTTACTCCGAGCGCTCATGGCATTTCTCCCTCCTTAAGCGTAACGCACACAGTAACACGTGCACACAAGCGTACAAAAGCAACACCCCACAAAAAAAAGTTTGTAGATGTAGTTAGTCAGTCACCGTACAAAGTACGGCTTCAATCGTAAGACATGAACTGTCTCTGGACGAGGTAGCCGACGGCCTGTGCGCTCTGATCCATCCGGGAGCACCTCGTAATTGACGCTATTGATGCGTCGCACGATTGTATACGGTCCGAAGTAGCGGCAAATTAGCTTTTCTGAAAGGCCGCGGCATCGAACAGGAGTCCACACCCACATCTGGTCCCCGGTGTTGTAGGAAGCTTGTCTGTGGCGGAGGTTGTATCGGCGTGAATCCCTGTCCTGTTGCTAGGTGATGTGGACACGTGCTAGTTGGCGTGCTTGCTCAGCATCTTGGGCAAACTGCTCGGCGTCAGAACAAAGTTCTGTATCTGTTTGGCAAGGGAGCATTGCTTCCAGCATCGTCCAAATCTCCCTGCCGTAAACGAGGCGAAACGGCGTGAAACGTGTAGTCTCTTGGACTGCCGTATTGTATGCAAACGCCACATATGGTACGATCGCATCCCACGTCTTGTGCTGGGCGTCGACGTACATCGCCAGCATATCCACGATGGTCTTATTAAACCTTTCCGTCAGCCCATTGGTCTGCGGATGGTAAGCAGTAGCTTTTCGATGCGCCGTACCGCGGAGATGAAAGACTTCAGCCATCATTTTTGAAGTAAAGGCAGTCCCTTTATCAGTAATAATACAGGTAGGAGCGCCATGCCGTAGTATGATCTGGTGTACAAAGAAATGGGCAACTTCAGACGCTGTATCTCTAGGTAACGCTTTGGTCTCGGCTTAGCGAGTCAGATAGTCTGTGGCGATGATTATCCAACGGTTTCCACCAGAGGACCGAAGGATAGCACCGAGAAGGTCCATGCCGACTTGATCAAACAGTGCTCGTGGTGGTATTATGGGCATGAGGAGGCCTACAGGCTTTGATTGCGGAACCTTCCGACGCTGACATTGCCGACAGCTCTTGACATATCGCTTAACAACAGTGGCAAGGTTCGGCCAGTAGAATGTCTGTCGTATCCTATCAAGTGTGCCAGAATAGCCCAAATGGCCAGAAGTTGGTTCATCGTGGCACGCGGAAAAGATTACCTCTCTCAGAGCTGCGGGTACCACGATGAGGTAGGTCCTCGACTCGGATCTAGAGTTCTGTTTATAAGGCACAGCACCTCTCAGGCAGAAAGTTGAGAGGCTCCGAGAAAGGCACTTAGGTATGGTGGCTGGCTGACCTTCTAAATAATCAATCAGTGCTCTTAAATCTGGATCGGCGTGCAGCCGATGAGACATATCTGAAGCATCAACTGCTCCGAGGAAACTGCCAACGTCATCCATGTCTGGTGAAGCGAGCTCGACAGGCGCACGGGAGAGCGTGTCAGCATCTTCATGCTTATGTCCGGAATTATTAACGATAGTCAGATCGAACTCCTGTAGGCGAAGGCGCCATCGCGCCAGGCGGCCGCATGGATCACGCAGGTTGGCCAGCCAACACAAAGAATGGTGGTCAGTGACCACTTTTAATAGGCGACCATAAAGGTTGGGGCTAAATTTCGTAGCAGCCCAAATAATGGTGAGGCATTCTTTTCAGTAGTTGAATAGTTTGTCTCGGCGCGGGATAAAGTACGACTGGCATAGGCGATGACTCGTTCAACACCCTCTTGACGTTGCACGAGAACCGCCCCAAGGCCAATGTTACTGGCGTCAGTGTGTATTTCTGTCTCCCCTTGCTCATCGAAATGGGCTAGAACAGGCGGCGATTGGAGACGGAGACGCAGCTCGGCAAAAGCAGTTTCTTGTTCGTGAGTTCAAACAAAAGGGGTGTCTCTCCGTGTGAGTCGAGTAAGCGGTTCAGCGAGATCAGTAAAGTTATCGATAGTAACTGCACAAGCCGAGAAATCGGCGAATCGGCGAACAGCTTACTTGTCACGTGGAATCGGAAATTCTGCAACAACAGCCATCTTGTCAGGGTCGGGCTTCACGCCGGCGGCGTTTACGACATGGCCGAGAAATTTAAGCTCTCAGTAGCCAAAGTGGCATTTCTGTGGCTTAAGTGTTAAGTTAGCGGATCGAAGGGCTTCGAGTACTGACCGCACGTGCTTAAAATGTGCAAATGATTATGCGAAGACCACCACGTCATCTAGGGAGACAAGACAACACTGCCATTTAAGGCCGTGTCCATCATCCGCTGCAAAGTGGGTGGCGCGGAACACAGGCCGAAAGGTAGAACTTTAAATTCGTAAAGGCCGTCGGGTGTGATGAAGGCCGTCTTCTCCCGATCTCGCTCATCGACCTCAATCTGCCAATAGCCACTTTTTAGATAGATGGACGTAAAATAATTTTCACGCCGAAGGCGGTCGAGAGAGTCGTCAATCCGCAGCAAGGGGTAGACATCCTCCTTGGTTACGGCGTTCAGTTTGCGGTAATCGACGCAAAAACGTAACGTGCAGTCATTTTTTTACCTAGAACGACCGGGGAGGACCACGGGCTATTGGAAAGTTGGATAACCTCATCTTCGAGCATTTCCTTAACTTGTGACCTAATAACTTCGCGCTCGGTCAAAGAAACGCGGTAGGGGTGCTGGCGGATTGGGCGCACATTATCGAACGTCACGATCTGGCGCTTGGAGATGGGAGTTTGATTCACTTTTGACGACGATGCAAAACATTCTTTGAATTCGAGTAACAATGAAAACAGCTGGTCACGTTGGCTGACCGATAGCTCTGAGCTGACATTGAGATTGTCGAGGGATGTGGTCGGTACCACGGTTTCTGTGGAGAAGCACTCGGAGACATCAGAGATTCGTTCGGCGAAAGCTACGGAAGTGCCACGAAAAAGGTGCCGATACTCGGGCGAAAAATTGGTAACAAGTACCTTGGACCGACCATGGTGAAGATGGATCAAACTGCGGACCACGCAGACTCCTTGTGTCAACAGTAACGATACGTTAGTTTCGGCTATTGCGTCACCATCGTGAAGGGCATTGCATTTGGCTTTACCGAAGGTGCTGGTTCAAGGTGGCAGAGTGACACTGTCCTCATAAACTCGAAGCACATTCAGTGGTCGCTTTGCACCGCTGAGGGCCACTGCTTTTTCAGTAGAAAACGAGACTTTAGAATTGCGGAGGTCAATAGTTGCGTCAAATTCACGCAGAAAATCTACGCCCAGAATCAAGTCACGCGAACAGCTTTTCAGAACAAGGCCGCTCAACACAAATGTTTACTCTTGAATTTGAACTCTGGCCGTGCACATGCCCAGAGGAGTAACCAGATGACCACCTGCAGTGCGTACGTGTGTGCCAGCTCACGGAGTCAAAACCTTCTTGAGAACTGCGGCAAACTGGCTGCTGAAAATACAAAAATCAGCGCCAGTATCCAACAGAGCTCGAATATGGCAACCATCCATTACTACGGGTATGTCCAACGAAAGCTGCTAGCGAATGTCAGGCTTCTGAGTATTTGAGGGCTCTGCGTCGGTGTACGCGGTCTGCTTCACCTGCAATTCGTCGTCGTTGCAGGCGCGTTGTTGCAGCATCCGTTCCACCGGCAATTCTTCGTCGTTGCAGATGCGTGGTTGCGTCGTTTGTTCCACCGGCAACTCGTCGTTGTTGCCGGTGCGTCGTTTCGTCGTCGGTTCCACCGACAATTCGTCGTGGTTTCAGGTGCGTCGTGTTGGTGTCGAGGTGGCGTTATGATCGGTAACCGCGGACTTTTCCAATGTCGATGCGTAGTCTTTCCGTGCCCGCACCGCGATATCCAGCGAGCCTACCCTCGAAGGTCGCTGGTTTCAGTTTTCGCTCTGGGGATTGGGCGATCGGCCCTGCGCTGCCCATGAGGAACTCGTAGCAGATGGCGACGGGCGAGCCCTGGGTGACGGCGATCTAGATTGTTGCAGACGGGACGGAAGAATCCGGCGTTGATCATTAACGAAATCTTCAACGGCTCGAGGCCGTTCGCCGTAGCGAGGCCGCCGAGAATCAGCGGAAAACTCTTCGAGACCCAGTCAACGGTAGGGGCAGCGCCGATAGACATGAGCCGGTTCGCCGCAGTGAAAGCATAACGGCCGTCGGTCGGGGTACGCCATTCGTCTGCTTTCCGTGTAGGCGGTCGAGAATCTGTGATGTACTGGATCACGGGGGCTGCTGTTTTCGGTGCAGCTACGTTCGCAGGAATCAGGGACGGCGACGAGGGCGGAGAGTATTGCAGCACCTGGGAGTATGTGGGGCGGTGATACTTAGGTGGTGTAAGAGGAGGAGTAGGGCGAGATTCACTGGTTGGAAATGGAGGCCGGAGCGCTTGCTGCACTTCGTCGCGGACAACGCTCGCAATGGAGGCAGAATCTGGTTGAGGTGTGCCATACATCAGCCGGAGTTCGTCACGCACAATGAAACGTACGAGCTCCGGTAGCGCCGATGCGTCCATGCTATGCGTCGGGAACTCAGCAGAGACGGAAGCGGCGTGGATGGTGCTATCCTGTGCCGAAGCTCGCTGCTGAAGCACTCTCTCTATAGTGGATGTTTCCGCAAGAAATTCTGCGACAGTTTTCGGCGGGCTGCGCAGCAGGCCAGCGAAAGGCTGCTCTTTGACGCCACGTATGAGCTAGCGCAGCTTTTTGTCCTTGGACATCGTAGGATCCGCACGTTTAAACAGGCGCTCCATGTCTTCGATATACGCCGCGACGGTTTCGTTAGGTATTTGGATCCGAGATTGTAGAGCGCGTTCGGCCCGTTCGCGGTGATCTCAGCTTCCGTAAGGTGCCGCAAGATGACGTTTGAACACACTCCAAGAAGACAGCTGCTCTTCATGGTTCTCGAACCATGTCCGAGTGCCGTCCTCGAGGCTGAAGTATACATTTCGAAGCCGTGTGGCGCCATCCCAGAGGTTGAATGTAGCTACCCTTTCGTAGTGCTGCAACCAGTCGTCGACGTCTTCGTAGGTGTCCCCGTGAAAGGCCTTTGAGACGCGGTGGTTCTGAAACGTCACGCAGGCGGGGGTCGCGCTAGGCATTGCGACGACGTCATGGCTACCCGTAGTCATGCCCGAGGGAGAAAGCTCAGGTGGTAGGCTTCGTTGCCTGCGGCTAGTGCTGTGAACAGGCGTTTCCTCGAATATATGACCAGCAATGCTGCTTAGCGTAGGGGTACGGGACATCAGACCTGACCTCCACCAGATTTGACACGGTGTTGGCGACTGGGGCTAGGTTAACAGAACCGGTACAGGTGGAAACACACAGTCCAAGGTTTAGGTACGTCCTGCGAGTCCGGAGACGATTCACTTCAACGTCGTTTTTACTCCGAGCGCCCCCTGGAAATATCCTCGGTGCCAACCCAGACGGCAATATTTGATCAGGGTGGTAGGCTGAGTGTTGATAAAGCACGTTTATGACAGCGTGGCTTGCCAAAATACATGTTTTTATTGGTCCAAACCATGATCAACTTTCAGCGAAGGTGAATGCTTGAGCAATGCTAATTCAGAAGTGCATGTCCAAAATCTTGCCGCGCGAACTCTGTTGCACAGCCACAAAGCTGCTAGGGTAAGTGTGACAGTTTACGGTTACTCTTGCAATGCTTCTTCCCGGCGGAGGACTCCGATAGCCATCAGCAGTGCGAATCAGTGGGCCATCTAAAATTATTTTTACTTTCCCGAACTCGGAGTCAAACATTACTCTGATGACTGAATAATCAGCCGTGGTGTGTACAAGAGCAGTGACTGTAGGCCCATCCACAGCAACTTTAACGCTGCTTATTCGCGTTATTGCACTGCGCTTTGGCCCTGGTGTCCGCTCACGACTCTGATGTGCACTAAGTTTAGCGTCGCTGGGCAGCGGGGAGAGTTTCAACTCTTGTCCGGTTATCGTTTTTAATCACAGTGCCGATTATGATGGCTTAAGAGAACGGCTCTAGCAAATTGGGGACAAAAAATGCTGTGAAACAGAAAATGATAGGTGCGATGTTAGGGCGTAGGAAATACGTAGAATGGGTTAGAGAAATAACTGAAGTCCATATATTTTAGTCAAACTCGAATAAATGGGCATGGAAAGAACATGTAGTTCACCCAAGATAACCTATGGTAGCTAATAGTAACCAATTGAAGTGCAAAAAACTAGGCGGCGGCAAAATTGGGTTGATGGATAAAGTTAAACAGTTTGTAGATGTTAAATTGGTGAGCTAGCCCAGGACCGGGCTACTTGGAGCAAAATGAGAGAGACCTTCGCCCTGCAGAAAGTATATCCGGTTGATGATGATGGTGAAGTGGCGTTGTATTTCTAGCGGCATCGTTATTCGGTATTGGAGGCTAACGGTCATTATTTACTCGCCATTCGGCAGCCTCCTCTTAAAGGTTGCTGCCTCCAGTTCCCCTACATTATCTAGGCGAGCAGCCCCGCACACTCCTAACAGTTGCGGGCCCGCGCCGCAAAGCCTGCGGTGTATACTGATCGGGACCTGAGCAGACGGCTTCATGCCACAAATTCACCAGTGCCAAGATAGTTGTCGATTTCTTGTGGTGATATATCTGAGCGGGGTCGCGGGGCGTCAGTTGAAAACCGCAGAGACCGATTCATCGGTGCCGGCAGTGGCGAAAAGTATATCCCGCCTGACTGCAGTGTAAAACGTTTGGGCGGTAGTGCGATGTCCTCCATGTGTCGATTATTCGGTGCTTGGGCATTGCTCGTTGGCTTCACTGGTGGAATCGAAGGGGCGGGGCAAATTGATAGCTTCACGTAATGGACGACATGGAGGGTCCCGCCGGAATGAAGGACGGTGCCATTCGGTGATTTTATGCCTCGAGGGATTTTCAATCTTTAGAGTCGTCGCATCAAACCCATCATCTGCTTACTTCATGGTCAACATCTGTGAGAGGTGGTGTGCTTTATAAGCAGAACTCCAGATCCGAGTCGAGGGCCTACCTCCTCGTGGTACCCACAGCTCTGAGAGAGGAAATCCTTTCCGCGTGCCACGATGAACCAACTTCTGGCCACTTGGGCTATTCTGGCACACTTGATAGGATACGACAGACATTCTATTGGCCGAACCTTGCCACTGTTGTTAAGCGATATATCAAGAGCTGTCGGCAATGTCAGCGTCGGAAGGTTCCGCAATCAAAGCCTGTAGGCCTCTTCATGCCCATAATACCACCACGAGCACCGTTTGATCAAGTCGGCATGGACCTTCTCGGTGCTATCCGTCGGTCCTCTGGTGGAAACCGTTGGATAATCATCGCCACAGACTATCTGACTCGCTAAGCCGAGACCAAAGCGTTACCTAGAGATACAGCGTCTGAAGTTGCCCATTTCTTTGTACACCAGATAATACTACGGCATGGCGCTCCTACCTGTATTATTACTGATAGAGGGACTGCCTTTACTTCAAAAATGATGGCCGAAGTCTTTCATCTCAGTCGTACGGGGCATCGAAAAGCTACTGCTTACCATCCGCAGACGAATGGGCTGACAGAAAGGCTTAATAAGACCATCGCGAATATGCTGGCGATGTACGTCGGCGTCCAGCACAAGACTTGGGATGCGATCGTACCATATGTGATGTTTGCATACAATACGGCAGCCCAAGAGACCACGCGTTTCACGCCATTTCGCCTCATTTACGGCAGGGAGGTTCGGGCGATGCTGGACGCAATGCTCCCTTGCCAAACAGATATCGAACTTTGTTCTGACGCCGAGCAGTTTGCCCAAGATGCTGAGCAAGCATGCCAACTAGCACGCGTCCACATCACCTAGCAACAGGACAGGGATTCACGCCGATACAACCTCCGCCACAGACAAGCTTCCTACAACACCGGGGACCAGATGTGGGTGTGGACTCCTGTTCGAAGCCGCGGCTTTTCAGAAAAGCTAATTTGCCGCTACTTCGGACCGTATACAATCGTGCGACACGTCAGTAGCGTCAATTACGAGGTGCTCCCGGATGGATCAGAGCACTCAGGCCGTCGGCTACCTCGTCCAGAGACAGTTCATGTCTTACGATTGAAGCCGTACTTTGCACGGTGACTGACTAACTACATCTACAAACTTTTTTTGTGCGGGGTTGCTTTTGTACGTTTGTGTGCACGTGTGACTGTGTGCGTTACGCTTAAGGAGGGAGGAATGCCAGGGCGGTCGGAGTAAAAACGACGTTGAAGTGAATCGGCTCCGGACTCGCAGGACGTACCTAAACCTTGGATTGTGTAATTCCACCTGTACCGGCTCTGTTAACCTAGCCCCAGTCGCCAACACCGTGACAATATCATTATTGCTGTAGACATTGTCGACAAATACACGCTGATGCTCCTGGCGAACATCAGCGAAGAAGACCAGCATCTAATTTGGGAACAGGGGTCGCTTTCCTCGATGATCTAGCAGCCATCAAAGACGTCTTCGCCTCCCTCGACGCACTAGCTGAAGACTAATTTACCCAAGGCCATTAGCCATCCTACGACATCAACCCAGCCCTATCCCGAACCAAATAAATGGTATGGTCCATCTTGAAAACAACAGCGAGTGTTTTTGTCAGCAGCGAATTATCACAGAACCCTCAGTTCCGAGATTTTATCAAGGCCTCCTCTTTCCTCCTGACCTCCTCCTTCATCAGTGAATGTTATGTGAGCAAATGAGCAATGAAGGCTCAGAAAATAAATATGCGCGCACGGGCTTGGGAAAACTGGCAAGGGACACCACATTACTTGAGTCGAAGCTTCCTTTGCTGGCACTTTGTCGACAGTTTGTAGCCGTGGCGTAGATACCATGGGCTTTTCTGGTCTGGTCAAGATCGCGCTGGTGACGGCTGAGCTCAGGTAGCCAAGAAAGGCACTATCACTGAAACACACACGCGACATCTATAAACCCCTTCTGCGTATTCGAGATCATTCGGAGGAAAAGATTCTCGACGAAGTTACAAACCACCGAAGAGCACCGGGGCGGTAGCAGCGTTTCAAATGAGGACGAAAGAGGGCACACATCACTTCAGCGCCGATCAGCATCCCTTGAAACCAATTACGAAGATTTTCAACTTTTTCTCGAATCGGCGACACAATGCTCCAGATAAGAAACGCATGGCGATTATCTTCAGTGGTCCTGAAGAGCGGCTACTAGCGAATTGAAGTTGACGAAAAACATCGCGGAAAGACCGATTTCATTCCGACAGATGGCCTTTTCGAGCTGAAGTTGGTGCCATTTCTCCTCTGCCCCACCCCAACACGTTCCAGCGAGTAAAGGAGATCGTGCTGGTCGGCATGAAGTGGCAGGTTTGCTTGGTATACCTATGTTTGTTGCAGCAGTCTCTGCGTTTCCAAGACCACCTGAAATGTTTTCGGTAGGGCTCGACGCAATGAAAAAGTCACGGATAAAGGTGAAACATGACGAAGAGACATTTCACGCGCAAGGAGTTGTTGCGGGGCCATATCGTAAGCAACGACGAATTTACCTCAGACCCTCAAATAACAGCTGGGAGCTCTCAGTTTCCGCAGCATGGGGATAAGAAAGTCGTGTGCTGATGCCTTTAGCTGTGCGCGTATACCGGAGATGTTCGAGACGCTTCCACCTATTGTCGAATCTTTTACGCAGTCTACAGACGCAGATGTGTTATTTAAATTGGAAGCTCCACAAGACCAAGCTTCAAGAAACATAGCCGCGCTCACAGTCCCCTCCTATCCTCGACCACGTCAATGACAACGGCGAGATAGGGACAAAAACAGTACGGTAATGGGAGCCGCTTTCTGTAAGGTTATTTCCAGTCCGAAGAAAGTTGTCGCCTATAACAGCACGCTTCTTTCAAAACAATCTTAGCCGTGTCGAAGTTCCGTCCGCACATTGATGTTCTGCTATTCGAGGAAACAAGCGATCATCTCGCTGTCGTCTAGCTTGCAGATTTGCAAGACATATCCGGCCGCTTTGCGGGATGAAGCCTCGTTTTCAATAATTTGACATTTTTGGTCTCTACGAGTCCGGCCGCACGTATTCCGTCGCAGACTGCTTATCACGAGCACTCGCTGACGCTCCACAGAAAGAATGCAATTACGACATATTCTTAGGATTGGAAAGCGTAAGAATTTCGCAAAACAGCAGCGTTCGGAGGCGATGTTTGAGAATCTTATTTATTAAGGTACTGCCTCGTCTCCTCCTGATGCATTCAAACCGCAGTTTTCGGACCTCACTTGATGCAGCTCAAACGTTTTAGACAACTCTACTCCAACAAGAAACTGATCTCCTTGTTCCCAGGTATCTCCCAAAGCAAACTCTTCAAGCATCTCATGAGGAGCCGATAGCCGGACGTCCGGGGTTTCGCGAGTACGTTGCGCCGAAAACGAGGCATATAATATTGGTCGCAGTTAACCGCTGAAGTTGACATTGCGCGCACACGTTCCATGAAAGACAGAGACGGAGGACGATCCCGATAGGGCCTGCCGGGCTGCTGAATGCCTTACCTTGAATCGCTTATACTGCCGCTGTTCAAGAGGCAACAAGGGCCGAGGTGTTCACACTTTAGTATGACAGAGAGTATGACCAGAAATGTACCGACGCCCGACACTACACCTTAAGGCGACACGACGCTAAATAAAAGCCGGGAGACCTAGAATATGTTTAGGCGCCGATTCACCGCCGCGGGCTCTGAAAAGATTTACGGCAATACTCTTCCCCATAGAAGGTACTTCGCCGACTCAGCAATTTGAATACTGGTCATTTCTGATGGCTCCACTGCATTCAAGCGGCAGAGCACGCACCCAGAATTTGTTCATATTGTACGACTTGATACATTTATTGCGCAACGACCCTTGATGTCTGACAAATGTACGTTTGTTTTCTTTTGTCGCAGACACCAGCATGCAAATTTATCACTGTAACTACAAGGCGGGGAACTATCGCGTTTATAGTCGTTGTCGCGAGTCTCGCCTTTATCCCTCCCTTTCTGGTAAAAGAAGCGCTGCGACTTTCCCAAATGACCGCAGTGAGGCAAACTTTTTATCGCGTGATTGCAAACGTTTCGAGGTCCCTTCTGCCGGTTATCTAGATGATCTCGCCGGAGTTAAGCTGAGCGCTGCCTAATCCTGCAGGCATTCTGAGCTCGACGAACGACGAGCAAGCGCGCTGTTGGGGCCGCCGCCGCGTTTCTGAGTTATCTGAGGACGAACATAAGGCCACTAAACAGTTTCAGTACAAAACGAATTTTTTCGTTGGTCAACCGCTGCATTGTCACGACAATGTGGCAATTTGTTTACCATTAAAAGAAATTCCAAAATTTTCTTGTCTTTGAATTCAACAACTTCACAACTATATCCTGAATTGCCAAATAATCAGAAAATGATGCAGGCCGCAAGTTCTGCTAATATGATACTGCGGACGTTTTCTTGAGGAAAAAAAAGAACATTTATTCCAGATGGTAATTTTGTTTAATAACCGATGCAGGTTTCGAAGCTTCAGTTATGTAACAGTATCGTTAAGTGAAATATCCCACCTGGAAAAACAGAACATTTCGGTTGAGACATCCCGACTTATGCGCTTTCCTGACGATCCTGACGATCATCGGTACTACTTGTTTTTGAAAAACGATCTGTTTTGAAGGCCTAAATGGTCCTCGCATTTTGTCTACCTGAAATTTCCTACCTAGCCGGCATTATTGGCAGGCGTTTAAAGAAGTTTGAAATGTCTCGTGAACAATCACACATTGCGCACCGCATGGAGTTCGTAAATGAAACATCAATTCAGTTTTAGGTTTGATAATATTAATCAATAAAGGTAAATATTTGTGCCCTATATTTACCACGTATTCGGAGCTTTTCAAAGGGGTTTTCACAAAACATCGAAGAAGCTTCTATAATGAAATATAATTGGTTCAGTTTTTATTTTAAGGATCTAGGTTGATGTCTAGTGCACTAGAGAAAGCACTAAACAGTCGAAAAATACCTATTTAGCCTAAACTGATAATAATAAATTGCCAAACCAGGAGAAACGACGTAGCTGCTAAGTTAGGAGAGAAAAATAATTTTGCTGCTCCTAGCTTCCGAAGCAAAGTCTACATTATATAAGGGAGGTACGAAACCAACAAAGTGTTTTTACTACCTCTAACTGCAAAATTTACATACATTTGATGACAAAACATTGATATGTCAAAAATATTTTATTGCGAATACAGAGGCTAAGACGAGCTAATGAAAGAAGCAACGTTCCGGAAGAATCTGTGTGCAGGTTATATTTTTTTACTTTAAACTTCATGAAGTTTATTTTCAACTTGTCGTTGGGGGTCTCAGACCAAAAGCTAATAAGAAACAACTTAAGGGTGCCTGGAGTCCGTGCAAGGCAGCAGCATACACAGCTTGCCTGTGCATTAGCATCTAGGACAAAGTTAAATCACCATTGTTTAATGTACATGTCAAGATCAAAAGCAAAACACACAGATCAAAAATATTGCTAAAAAGTAAAAGTAACAAAATAGAAAAAGTAACAAAGATGCTATATGCCTCCGGCTTACTCTTTCATAGCGGGTTGCTCCGTGCACATAACAATTTTATTCAATAAGTTATATTATACACAGCTGCTAGTGCGTATTTCTGTGCTAGTCTAAAGGGTTTAGGCAAGGTGAATAATATGATGTGATGGTAAAAAATTTGTTCCTTGTGCTGTTTCTTTGCAAGCTGCTGTTAAGTTATCCATATCATGATGCTTCATAAATATTAAGGAGCTGTCGCGATGGCCACTCGTAATCCCCGCATATCTACACCTGGATATTTAAGGGAGAGGCTGTATGGGGTCAGTCGAATGGCGATGGCCGGGATTGCAGCATTGACAATTAAGGCACGAGCGGACGAACTTGCAAACGTACGTGTATATTCCGCGGTAGTTGCAAAGCAGCCGAATCCGAGTATAAGTCTTGAACGCTCCAGTTTGAGCGGCCTGCGGGTCAGTATGAAAATGAAGCGCATATTGCTGATTGCAAGTGGTGAGGAATTACAAGCAGCCATTTACGTCCGGAAGAAAGATAATTACGGCACTATAACGTGCCATCGAGCAATGTGAAATGAGCAGCCTCTCGGCGAATTGCATGGGGCGTCGAAATGGTCGAAGGCTCCTTAAGTAAGGCGAGAAAGAACGCGATCCAGCAGTGTCGGGGCTGTTCGACTGTCAAGTTGGTCAAAGACAAGGAGTCGCAGGTTGATGTGGGAATCGTAAACACCTTCCGGGGTATAGACGAGCGACAAAATGCGTCATAGTCATTGTGCTTCCTGTCAGATTGATACACAATTAATATAATATTTTTGGAGACATAAGTTCCAGCGAGCGAGGCAGCCAGACTGAGGGAGGACAGCGAACACAGGGAATGGTGGTCAGAAACGACTTCGAAGGGTGGGCCGTACGCATAAGGGTGAAAGTTTCTAATCGCCCAAACAATGGTTAGGCACTCCTTCTCAGTATTTAAGTAGTTTAGCTCCGGCTTCCTCAAGATGCGGCTCCCGTAGGCGACAACATAGTACTCCCGAGTTCACGTTGCGCTAAGATAGCACCGATACGTGTGCCGTCGGTATAAGTGCGGATCTCAGTGGGAGCATCAGGGTCAAAATGCCTTCAATATAGGGGGTAAGTAAGCAGTGAGCGCAGTGTGCTAAAATCTTCGTCACATGTAGAGATCCAGCAGGAGACTGTCATTGTTTCCACAAAGCAAGGATGTCCAGGGTGCGATGATGGGAGAAAAATTGCGGATGAAGCGTCACAAATAAGAGCAGAGGCCTATGAAACTTCGTAGTACCTTCATTGTGGATTGTTTCCGGAGCGCCGTGACAGTACGAAGTTTGTCTGGGTCGGGAAGCACAACGTATTTAAAATTGGCATGCTCAAAATTATAAATTGGCGATAGGCAAAGTGACAATTCTTTAAATTTAACTAGATGCCAGGCGCAGTAATGCATTCCAACACATATTTCGATCGAGCGAGAGGCGTCACGAACTATGGCGAGAAAACAATTTCCGCGTGTAGCACAAGCAGGTCTTCTACTTGAGATCACGAAATATGGTGTTCATCATACGCTTGTTCGTAGGAGGTGCAATACTCAGTCCGAACAACATTACGTTAAATTCGTTCAGTCAGTCTGGCGTAACGAAAGCTGTCTTGGCATGACCAGCATCGATCAGCGGGACTTCCCAGTACCTTGAACGGAGGTCTAAAGATGAGAAAAATTCAGCTCCATGCAAACAATCAAGGGCATCGTGAATTCGGGCCAAGGAATAGGTGTCCATACGGGTGATTTTATTCAAGCACTGATAGTAAAAACAAAACGGATGGAGCCGTGTTTTGCGGTGGCAGGAACGTGGGAGTCTCAAGGACTGTGCGAAGGTTGAATGACGCCACGCTTAAGCATGTCGGCCACTCGCACTTTTATGATTTGACGTTAGGTCGTGGAAACACGATAAGGCCATCGGCGCAGGAGCGAATGGGTACCCTTGTCTATGGCTAACAACCGATCTGCGGCTTTAACTATGAAGTGAGATTGAGAAATCAAAATACCGGAACTTGTAAAGCAGGGCAAGAAAATCCATCCGTTGAGTCGGTGTAAGCGCATTGTCAATATAGCTGGCAAAGCTGTCTACTGGCGATGAATGACCAGAAAGATGCGTAAGCGCAGCACCCGGTATGTGGCAAGGGTTATCATCGCAGTTGTCGCATTCCAGCATTAAGGCAAAAGGCTGGACGTGTCCTAGAAACTGGCCACGAGTAAAAGAGAACGGGTAGTCGAATCGATTGATGACGGCCATAACGCTGCCGACAGCTATAGCAGTAAGCACGGCAAATGACAGGGGTAGACAGTGGCGAAGCATGCAGCCATCGGAAAGCGTGGAGATTACAGGTCCGTTTGAAAGAGAGTAGGATAAAAAGCAGATCAACGGCAGAACAGGTTGTGATTGAAACCTGGTCAGCCAGAGTGCGTTTCGGTGTCGGTCGTCGGACCGGTGTCGGTCGTCGTGGCATCTGAGAGGAAACACAGCGCTACTTCAGCGCAAGTACAGTTGATAACGGCCTCATGTTGGGATAGAAAGTCTCAGCCCAAGTTGACGTCGTGAGAGCATGTATAAAAGGACGATGAATTCAATAATGTAGCAAGCACCTTAAATACGAACTCTTGCTGCACAAGCGGCTTCAGGTTATATGAGCTGGGAATTGGAGGCACGAAGCGAAAACCCATATAGCGGCTCGTGACTTTGCACATCTGGATGCACTATGCACTTTGCGTATCTGGATGTCCGTGTTAAGCGTTTTCGCTTAACACGGACACATCAGCACCGGTGTCACCTAGGGCAAAAACATTCATTCTTTCCACAAAAAAAAATTATAAAATTAGACGGCGAAAAACGAAGACTTGGATCGTTCGTCGGAAACGCGATTCTTACTTCAGGAACTGCATTCACTAGTTTTTCTGAGGCAGGGTTGATCGACGGTGCATGATTGACACTAAGCGACGACGCGGAGATGGAGAGCGGCAACGAACAGATGGACGGTATTTGGAGTCGAGGGGCTCCGAAGGCGGGGTTCTGGTAAAATGCTAAGGAGGGTCGTGAGCGTATCCTCGGTTGTCGGCTTCGTTGAAAGAGGTCATGACGCGGCGGCGGAAGTGACGCATCACGTGTCCAGCGTTGACATAGGACTAGCAAATCGGCAAGTTGTCTGGCGTCTCCCATGGTTGGAAACGTTGGGGGCGCGGCCAAACGGCTGGAGCGGAAACGCCTCCAGGAGGATATCGAAAATGAATAAACACTGGCCCTGACTGTCGCGCTAATTCATCGTAAGTAATCGGTGCTGCAACAGGATGCGCAGAAACAGGAGGCGCAGCAATGGGATGCACTACATAGGGAGGCGCTACAATGGGAGGCGGGTGACAAATTGACAGAATGGCTTCGGATACTTGCTCCCGGATTGTGTGTTCGAGTGTCGGTGCCAGAGGGAAGCAGCGACATTTGACAAGCGAATTCCTAAAGGACAAACTGCTGTATATGAAACATGAAAACCATTGTCTGCTTGATCATGTCGATGTTGTTAAGGGTCTCGGCTTGTGCGAAAGGCGAGAGACGACTGGCCCTCGAAGCAGCTCGTCATAACTCTACGCACATGTTCACGATCTCACTGACCGAGGTTGTGCTCTTGAAACAAACATGTGAAAGGCGTGTTGCTCAATTCCCTTGAGCACATGCTCGATGCAGTCAGCTTCTGCCATTGATACACTGACGTGTTTGCATAGGTCGAGGACATTTTCCATATAACTGGTGAAGCTTTCACCAACCTGCTCAGAGCAAGAGCTAAGACGCTTCTCAGCACTAAGTTTACGCACGGCCGGACGTCCGAAGATATCAATTAAGGCGATCTTGAAAGCGGACCAGAAGGCGAAGTCCAATTGGTTATTTCTGAACCAGAGTTTTGCAACAACCATCGAGGAGAAGACAACATTTCAAAGCTTCATGCGGTCGTAGGACAGCCAGTCCTCCACATCATGGCCGTCCGTGCCACTGAAAACTGCAGGATTCCGCAAACGAATCGCGCCGGGGCATGTCGCGGGTGACGGTGAGGAAGGGGTTGGTTCAATGGCATCAAATGGCATTATAGTGAGATTCATTGTTGGGTAAGCTCGCTCACTAGTTCTATGCCAAGTTAGCCGCTTGCAGGTTCTGGTTCTAACAGCTGGTGCTCGCGTTTCGTGCCGACGCAAGGTCATCTTCTTCTTTACAATTACTTGAATTATTCAACATTTCAGAATATACACAAAGCATTGCTCAGATTTTTCAGCAGCGCTCAAGCATCATTCAACATACAAACCATTAAATTGTAGCCAAACAGCTTCAGAGTATATATGATTCTTACTATGCATGGGGCTGTTGAATTTCGAAAATGCGCAACACCAAGAGAGGTGCGAAATTCATTTTTCTTAATACTTGTATTACATACGTAGACGCTTAGTTTAAAGTCTGAATTTTTAGAATACCATTCATCTAATAAAAGCCTGTGTTTCAGCCCCTCTAAACGCAACCAGCCGCGGTGGAGCAAGGTTTAAGTGCCCGACTGCTGTACTTAAGGGCGCTGGATCGAATATTGGCTGCGGCGGCCGTATTTCGATTAAGGTAGTAACAAATTCCTGAACCCTTCACTATAATATCTCTCAAAGATTTAGTCGGTTTTGGATTATAAACCCATTTAAAAAAACAAAGTCAAATATTTAGGGGTTGGAATTTGTACACAATTATTTGGAATTTGTACACAATTATGCTTAACACGTTAAAGAACCCCAGGTGGTCGAAATTACCGGAGTCCTCCACTACGGCGTCTCTCATAGCCTGAGTTGCTTTGGGACGTTAAACCCCACAAACCAACCAACCAACAATTATGCTTAAATTAGTAGGCAATTCTACAGATACGTATATCAAAGCTGGGTGCCACATTGTGATTCTCCACGTAACTTGTAAGCATGCTTCTCCTCAACAGGTTTAAAAATGGTAACGTTGTCTTTTCTGGAGCTTAAATAGCAATGGAAAAATAAAGGCTTTATTATTTTGGTTACACAAGGTAGCTGTGATGCCAAATGCCTTACCCTATTTCATTTTGCTTTGTTTTCTTCGCACAGCTAATTTCCCATTTTTAAGGCGCAGTTGAGCGGACCTCCATTTAACATTTCAGAATTTTGGCAACCTGCTTTGAAATGCACTATTATGTATATCTAATCTTTCAAGTCGCATAAAGGTAACCAATTATGGCAGATTTTTGGCAAATATTATATAGAACTAGACGTCTCAAGGTGCGATTTAGAAATTGTCAGTTTTATTTGCATCGCTCGCCTCTAATGTATATTCAGTACATCTATCTAAGAGGCACTGCTGAAGTGAACTTCTCGGGTTTCTGAGAAGCTTGGCGGAATGCGTTGTCATTTTCCACTATTAGTCAGAGATTAAATAGCATGCATAATCTTGCCATTATTATAAAAATTGTATCTGAAATTTTCATTTTCTGGTACTTCTTGCTCATGGCAACTAACGGCGCACAGATATTTGGTACTCTTTCCGGAAGGTTCGATTTTCTCGCAGTACACAGCGCCATGCTGCTTTTTTTAGATGACGAAAATGTAGAAGGAGTTGCTCTCACAACCGACGGCTTTCACTTAAATACTTTTTCTGCAACGGAGCTATAAATGAATTGTAATTAAACACTACTGACATGAAGGAAATGCCAAGAATGCATTACGTGATCACAGATTTCTAAATTGGCAAAGACGTCAGCGTTTATTTGTTTATGAAGTAAATTTTTGTTATACCGCATACGGCACCTATTGAAAACACACACATTAAGGAACATCAATTGTTTCCACCACGCTAGGCTCAACCAACCCTTTCTTAGTCCATGTATTGATTTCATGTTTTTCAAATGAGCCCTATGTTATTCTCTGTAACATGCAGCGCATGCCGATCACGTATGTCATCCTGCTTTGGTAAAATGTTTGTATGGGTGCACTAACTGTTAAAAGAAACTTTACAATTTTCTGGGTTAGTGTCGGTTTCGTTTAGCAAAGTACATGTTAAGACGTCGGTCTAGGCTAAGAGCAAAAGTAATGGAGTGCCACATTCTCTGCTTGAATTGGAATGCAAAATGTTTTGGTTATAATATCGGAGAGGCAACATATCGAACAGACGTCAAAGGCACAGGCGCAATACTCGCCGCACATTCAGTCGCAGTTTAGGTTGCGGAGTAATCATTAGTCAATTGACAGTTGCATCCCACGTGGACATTCACAGCCAAATATCCTTTTCAGATGTGACAAGTGGCAAATTTCGCCATGCTATGACTAATTTATCATTCCCTGCTTGAAGCAACACGACATTCCCAGCCGAATATTTAACATCTTTTTCGTTAGCCGGCTCGGGTAAACAGCTATTTATGCTTTCCGATCTCAGCTACGTCTTGCGGCACATGTGCAAATGATTTATTCATAAAGTACTAACCAAAATAAAATACTCAAGACGCTACTTTTGTATAATGCAAGCAAAAGTGCATTTGGAAAGGGTTTGGTGTCATTTGACATGTCTTTAATTTTTGTTTTACATTATTTTTTTTGCGTTCAATTTCTTAAGTAGCTCCGCCATCTCGGCGCTCTGAAGGCCTTTGCCAAGGTTTTATTTAAATGGTTTGAATGCCTCCCTCCATTTTTTGCCTTACAACCACTCTCGTGCAGCAGACGCTGGGTGCTGGCAAAAACATTGAGAGCACTGCAGAATTGGCCCGGTGAAATGCGAAATCCAGAGTGTTGTTGCTGATCACGGGATATCCCGCGTCCCTTATAGGGATTTTGCTAGCAAGGCCGGCGCTCGGTAGCCGGTACAGGCCGGTGCTAGGCCGGTACAGCGGAGATTTCGTTTTATTGGCGGAACTTCGTAATAATGAACTCGCATTAAAAGAAACACGCTCTATCTGTCACACTTTCTCCTGTATGAGTGAGTTTGGAAAGTTTACCTTCTATCGAGCGGCTTTCTGGCATTCCACATCAGGTTTGCGATAGGATACGCCATGGCATCAGCGGCGGCGGTCACATCAGATGCAGAGTTTACATGGTTTCAACAATTCTGTCCAAATTAGAGATTATTGATTATTTCATGTAAATTAATCACCTCATAATCTATTTCAGTCCTTTGTTCATCTTGTTCGTGGTTTTGGCAATGTTTTGGATCATATTCGCACAATTTTGACGTCACAACGGTGTTCACATCTTCCCACTATAGAGGCAATATAGCTTTTTCAGGCTTAATTCACTTTGAGCCTCTGATTTTTACTATTCACTCAGCATTAATCAATAATGCTATTAAATGTCGTGCTCTCACCCCCCAACCTCTATAGTCGTATTTTACTTGACTCCGCTGCTAAACTATTTAATGCTGGTCGACATGTTTCCGTCCATGTTTTGCGCCCATTTCTATTTGACGCCAAATCGCAGTTAACTAAGGCTTTCGCCTAGATATATCTGCATATGACTTTCAGGAGCAGCATCCACCATATGAGCGATGAAATGAACCTGGTTCAAAAATTTGCAATTCCTTTATATTTCAAATGGCAACCATAAAGTACCACAGGGAAGAACTCACCGAAGTTCTACGAGAACAAAATGTCATGAATGGGTTCAGCTCAAAATCAGACGGGTTAACAAAGAGATACCGACCAGGCACATAGTCCTTAAATTCGAAAAGAGCACACTGCTTGAAGTTAAGGAGGTACGGTACACAAACATAGAACTGAAACCGGACATATATAACCCATGTCGCTGTTTCAGACCGGGTTAAGTGGAGAAATATGGAAGAGACCTTTGCCCTGCAGTGGGTATAATCAGGCTGATGATGATGATGATGCTCTTTCAGATGCCAAAGGTTTAGCCACGGCTCACAGACTTGCCCAGGCCAACTTACATTGCGAAGTGTGCCTCCCACGAGTATCCCTAACATCCTTGAGATAACTCTCAAGCTGAAACACCTCTTTGCACCAATTATGAGGCCAGTGACTCTGCTTACTGAGGCAGCTGTACAACCTCGAAACAATAAAAAGATATCATCACCCTGAAACTCAAAGAACACATACCTTACAGGGAAGCTCGCAAGAAACTCACACCGACTCAGAATCCAACTTATTTTTTGTGACGTAAAAGAGGGCGGCATCACAGCAGCCTTCGGAACCTCAGAGACCTCTGCGCCCAGGGACCTCTACAGGGACATCTAGACAGGGACATCCACGCGCTAGGTCGATGTAGCTAAGGCAGCTCCAAAAACACTAAACAGGCTGTGCGAACCGCGAGGTAAGCCAGCCTTAAAGGGCAACTCCGGGGGTTTTTCGACATTCGAATATTCTAATAAAAATTTTACTGTAGATTCTCCTCTCCGTCCTGACGCATTCTACAAAATTTGGGCGCTGTACGATAATCCGTTCGCGCGCAACACGACTTTAAAATATGCTGTTTTCATGGCTTAAGTTGAGACTACTCCTGCCGGCAACACTGAGCTTCTGACGTCACAAACAGTATACCGGCGTTACTGTCCACTTCCCGCATGATTATGAAATTGTGAGGCTTATATTGAACTACCTCAGACATTTTATGCAATGCTTCATGATTTCCATACTTTATTTTCACCATCCAACGCACGTACGAGTGTTTCTCTAATACTGAGTGTGACGTCACCATTTCGTCACCTGGGACGTCGTTTCTGGCAGTGAAAGCAGTTTCGGTTTCGATTTGCTGTTTTTTCTTTTTAAAAATACTTTTAATTGGAATTTCGAAAAACGGTTTTTTGTGTTCGAGTCAGGACGTGCCGAGGAATGTAATTCAACCAAAAACACAGAATGATGGAAAAACCACCGGAGTTGACCTTTAAGGTCTTTCCAATTACGGCGAGGCCTAACATAAATGTGCCTCTGAATTCTGTCCAATCGACAAGCACTTCCGAGGACGCAATGCACACAACGAACAATGATCATCCGGGGCAGTCAACGTCAGCGAGGCTTCGGAACTCCTCTGAGCATAGCAGAAAGGAAAAGGCCCGAATCACTGGGCAAGAAAAAATTGTAGTCTCTCTACCTTCCTCTAAAGATGGCGTTCCTAGTCCAATGAAACTGTAGAGCAAACTACAGCGATATAAAAGATATTTTCGCTAAATTCTCGCTTGTAGCGCTGTGTATACAGGAAACTAACCTCGGTCCAAAACATTCAAATCTACTGAAAAAATATAAAGGTTTCCGGCGCGATCGATAGCAAAACAGCAGGCTCTCCAGTGGTTTTACCACAATTGTTAAAAATGACATTCCAGCAACTGGAACTAAACTTATCACTTCGTTTGAGCTGTGGCAGCCATTCTGCTAACATTCAGAGCGCTCACAGTTTGTTGCGTGTATAGTGAACCTTACCAAAAAATAACCCTGAGTAATTTTGAAGACTTTTTAAATCAACTACCGGATCTTGTGTGGCAGTTGGTGATTTTAATGCACATTCCCCCTTATGGGGAAGCAAGAACATGGATGCACGAGGAGGAAGTATAGAAGATCTTATTCTAATAATTTTTGCTTTTTAAACACCGGGAAATCGACCTATTGCTCTCCGAACAATAGGTCGGAGAGCTTTGTTCAAGAGAAAGGGAGAGCTAAGGACTGTATTTTAGGCACCACCCTTTTTGATGTGAAAATAAATTCAATTAGCAAATTACTTCCAAAACCTATTATGCATTCAGTTTACACTGATGATATTCAGAAAACATCCTCCAGCTTATCAACATGTCAGCGACAAAAACAGGTAATTATAAGCATGCTAACAACATGGGCACATAAAAATGAATTTTAGTTTTCTCCTCATAAAACTGTGGCATTGATTTTCTCACGAAAACGAGGTATACAAATCGGCCACCCCATAATCATCGGTATCCATCCCTCCCGTTTCCGCCCTTTACGCCGCAAATGTTCTGTGATCAACTGGGACAGCTTTCGCTCATGTTTCGACACTATGTCTTCAGATTCGCCGTCACTCCTTGTTGACCGTATACAAAGAGCACTAAACATTGCTACGACTACTACCTGGAATGATGTAGGTCGACCGGCACCAGATCTTGGCCTGCTTAACTTGTGGGCAGCCCGCCGTCAAGCTGAGCTGGCTGCTACGCGAGACCCTACTTCGTGGCAGGCACGTACACGACTGAATTATCTTACTGCGAAGGCTCGGAGATATGAACGCGATCTCTCGCGACGCCAGTGGCATGCATGAGTGAAAAATTCTCTGATAAATCATCGAATGCCTCACTCTGGCGAACGTTTCATGCAAATGAACAATGTCGTCGTACTACTGAGGCAGCAGCAACAGCATGCTTTGCGGCTAATCTGTCGCCGGGCGATTACGTCAAAGGAGCTGCTCGAACATTTTTCCCAAAATACGATATACTTCCTCCTTCAGCCAAAAAGCTAATTTTATGGAAACTACCATCTGCCGACGCAGATGAAATTGCGAGCCCCTTTTCGATGTCTGAGCTGCTGGCTGCAATTAACGATACGAAACGGAAAACAGCGCCCGGCCTGGACAAAATTTAGTATGAGGCTTCCAAGAACCTCAGTACAGCTGCACTTCCTGAACTACTTGACACCGTAAACAAAGTGTGGCGTGCTGGTGTCGTACCCGAGAGCTGTAAAACCGCTGTCGTGATCCCTATTCCCAAACCTGGGAAGCCTCCAACAGACCTCGCCAACCTTTGACCAATCTCCTTAACATGAACGCTTTGCAAGCTTGCAGAGAAAATGCTAGCCACGCGGCTTTCCTGGTGGCTTGAACAGTACGGTTTTTACACTCTGCTCAAATTAGATTTCGTCCATACTTTGGTACAGAGGACGGGTTGGCTGTCTTGGCATCAGCAGTTCTATCATCCACCCGCAACCGCAATGTACGTACCATATTAGCAATGGACGTTTTAAAAGAATGCTGCAATCCTGAATGCCATTGACATGCTTCATCTCCCTCCGAGAGTACGCACTTTTGTCGCATCATTTTTGGAAGGAAGAAAATTTGCAATACGCCTCAGTGGTGACGCAGTTAGTTCATTCGTTTCACTACGTGGCGCGCCCCTGGGATCAGTATTGTCTCCGACGCTGTTCAATATTACTTTCATCCGATTGGCGTGGCGCTTACATGATATCCCTGAAATTGTTTTTGCAATACGCAGATTATATCACGGTATGGAGCTATCACCATAATCTTCTCACTCAAGAGGCCGCCCTTCAGTCAGCATTAGACGTCATCTCTGATTACGCATCCTCCTTTGGCCTTCAATTTTCGGTGTGTAAAACTTCATACACGTCAGTCGCCAACCTCTGGGGACGCCGTAAACTTACCTCAAATCCAATTCGTCTCTCTCTATCAGGCACCCCCAATATAAAAAAGTTCGAGCCTGAAAATTCTGGGCTTAACAATTCACCAATCAGGATCAGCGACTCCTTGGCTTTCTCAGGCAAAAAAGCAAGCACTTCAAACTATGACTTTAATAAGAAGAATTGCACCTAAACGGGTGGCGCTGGCTCCTCTGTTGCACGCAACTTAGTGAGGGCGGTTCTGAGCCACGTATTGTTTATCCGGCTAAGTTTCAGAATCTTACAAGTGCACAATGGGATCGCCTTGAAGCCGTAAATCGAGAAGCTATGAGGACCATAACATGCCTTCCACGACTCACACCGGTCGTATCGTTACAGGAGAATGCGCAAGTAACACCATCGATGAACTGCTGCAGCAGCGCCGTGATGCTCGCAGACTCAAGGCCACTGTCACATTCCACGCACGCACTCAGGGCGCATGCAACGTCACACATTTTTCTTGAACCACCTGCGCCAGTTCTTCCTCCCTGGAAATTTGTAAAATTAGAAAACGACAAGCCAACTGATATCCGCAGACCCATGTCTGCCAACTCGGCATCGTTGCTTCGCAAGAAATTTGAAGAGCAAGATACTCACCTGCCTGAAGATTCCATAGTAGTGTACGTGGATGGAAGCCTGCAAGGCTGTGTAGCCAAAACGGCAATCTACTGTCCACGGAGGCCTAGCCTGAATCAGACCATTACGGTTCAGCTTTCGGAACCACTTACATCTTTCTGCGCTGAGCACGTGGCAGTTCATGAAGCACTCTGCTCCATGACTTCCATAAATATGCTCCTTACAGCCCACGTTGTCATCCGCACTGACACACTTCAAGCAGTACGTCTGCTCCGACGTGTCAGCCGCTGCCCTAAAATTTGCCAAGACATCCACCAGCTTGCGGCGCGCATCCCACACTCAATACGCATTGAGTGGGTCCCACGGGATCTGCTGCTTTCCCAAAGTCAAGTAGACTTAGCAACCCGCCTCGTGAACCAAGACGCATCAATCCCACGGCTCCTCGAAGTGGACGACGCTACCCTCCTTTTGTCAAGAAAGGATCACCTCCGGCGCCGCACGCGTGCACTTATCCCTCCGTGTGCGATATCCCTTCGCCGCGGTCTCACCCGTGCAGAGGAGGTTGCGCTTAGGAGGATCCGGGTCGGAATTGCCCTTACACGAGCTGTCACTAGGACGTGGTCATACTTCCAGCACTTATATCCCCGCCCAGGGTGCCCGATCTGCAAAAACGAAGATATTGAGGCTGACATCCACCACTTGCTGTGGGACGGCCCAGCACTCAAACCAACCCGAATCCGGTACCTGAGCATAGCTGGCCTTTCAGCAACCAATCCTGCTTCATACGTCACTTGGACGCAGGGACCTCACCATCGTTCACTTCGGGACTTCATAAAATCAGCTAACCTTTTTTCATTCATTTATCATTTATTCATCCTTCATCTCGTACCATACTGATGCCCTGGGCAATAAATATCGATTAAAAAATGTAATAATGAAGAATAAAATAGGCTACATACAGTAAAACCCATAGTAGAAGAATAGAAGTCATCTCCACAGAAGGACCACCTCAGTGAGGTGATTTTGTGCCTTCTTCGAATTGGACATACACACTTGACACAGAATTTTATACAGATAAAAGAGCAAAACTCATTTTGTGAAAAAGGTGGAGGTGAGCTCACCGTGAACCACATGTTGATCTTGTGCACACAACTTGAACTGCTAGGAAAAAATATTTTACTCTATTCTATAATAAACGCATCCCAATCCACCCCTGCTTACTGTTAGGAAACATACACTTTTGTAGATTTCATGTTTTTAGTTTGCTTAAAGAGGTAGAGATTTTAAATAAGCTGTAATTTTGTAAACACTTTTCATTTTCACTCATAAACGAAGGTCAGCAAACTTTTGTTTGGCACATGATGGCCTTAGTTGCCTATGTGCCAAAAAAACAACACCACCACCTAACCCAATTTATCTCCCTAACGTGGTAAGCGTAATGAGCGTGGGATCGTAAACTCAAGATTGAAGCCTCAGCTTCACAGCGCATTAGAGGCCAAATCAGAGGTAAACAAGGAAAAACTTGTCGCGGTGATTTTGCAGTGATTTGTTTTCAATTTTAATTTTATAATCCCAACTTTTATTTAACAAACCATAATTGGTGGCACGACGATGGCGCGGCCAATTGTGGTAGGCTTGTGTGAACACAGACAACTAATAAGAAGCCTATCATTCCATAAGCCAAGGATATGTATTGATGGCTTCTCAGTTCATATTATTGGATCTAAAGTGAGCACACTATAGGTATGTATGTATGGCACCACTTCCCCTACGGGACAAAAGTTTTGTGTAAACTTTAATCTGAGAGATGACAACAGCTCTGAACATGTTTCAATTGCAGACACACAACCTATGGTGCTATGCAGGATACCCCGATTTGGCTACACTCTGCATCTAGATGATCTCTGGGCCCGTATTCCGAGTTTGCGTCGTTATCGGAAGTGTCGCTCTCTCCCCGCACTCGAGTAAAATGATTGGTGGAAACCCTGGAATATGATGTGGCCGCCTCTTTCGGTTTTGTATAGGAAATAGCCAGTTCCGGCGTTTCGACCAATCAGATGACTCGAGGTCACGTGAGAAAGCGATACTTCGATAACGGCGCCAACTCGAAACATGGGCCCTGGAGAAGCTTTCAGATGACATTAACACCTCACATGTCTCGGCGGGTCATCTACTTTCACTGATTTATCTAGAGTCACACCTGGGATATCAGCCCTTGGGTGTTGCTTCATGAGCGCCGTTTATATGAATGCCGTGGTAGCGCGTCGTATTTCCTTGCACATCTCGACGAGCTGATGCGCTGTCGTTTACAAGTGCCTCGTTAAGTCAGTGGCAGAGCTTAGCGTCCAATATGGGATTGAGCGTGAAACCGATCGCACTCTCCCGGTTGTAATCTCGCGTGGCAGGACGGCGCTTCCTGCTTAAACTGACGGTGTGTCTTGTCCGTCTTGCGATTTTTTCGTCATGCATCTCACCGCCTCATTTTGACCGTTGTTATTTCAACCATGGAGTCAAATGTTCACGTCCTGTTATACACCATGCCCTACGTACATCTGCAGGAGCACCGTCGGATACAGACAGCCTGCAGCGAAGCGCCCTTGCATGTTTCCAGAGTTTTCATGGCGGACCACTAACGAATGGATTTTAAATTAGGGTAAGAATAAAAAACACGCTTGAACAAGCGTATCGAGAGCGATCGAAAAATTACCGGGTGTGTGAAAAAAACTAAGTGTTAAAACAGTACGAATATTTAAAAATATTTTTCTTGAACCGACGGCTCACCGCTTCAGCTACCTGTGCATACGTGTAGGTTTCAAGTGCCTGCCCGTCCATCGACGGAAGCGTGCTGCATCCAAAGGCAGATTTCCGGTTGGCATAATTAGGGCGGGCCGACTTACCAGCCGAGATTAGCCAGAGATCGCGAGTAAAATCAGATTACGCGCAGTCGACATTCATTGCCTCAGAGGCGGTCAGAAGCGCGGTGGAGTTTACGTGAAGGAAATGCGCAAACAAAGCGCCGCCACCAACGCTTCCGTTATCTGTTGGATGAGCTGAAAGGCACATCGTTGGGCTGACGCATTTAATTGAGTAGCTGAGCGATGTTAATCTGGCTTATGATTGCGAGAAATGCTGTTGTTTCGTCACGAGAGAAGAGTACACATACAGCGCACGCCCCGATCACCGACATCCTGCGCGCCATCTGCCCGTCCGCATGCCATCAGCAGAAGCGGGATTTCATCACAAGAGAGCTCTGGCGCGCCTTTCCCCTATTCACAAAACGAAGCGGCGCTACACGAACCGCGAACCGCGCAAGTCGACTTCCCTCTCTGAAGCTATCCGCGTCTGGTGGGTTGATGCGATCGTTTCCTGGCGCATTATAACTGTCTACATGACTGCGAAATGCAGACGAGTAATGCGATGCGCTCGTATCGCATTCATGTAAATTGTGCATTATTTCACTTGTTTATCTTCCCATCGAGAGCATTACTTGCTCAAGTAAGATGTTGAAAAAACATTATTGTTTCTTTGCCTTGTGTTTTTCGGCAATTTGCCGCAGGAGATGCAGATTGTTTTTTGCCCAATTTGTAATTTTACATGTTGTGCTTAACCTGCAAGAAAGGTTGTTGCCTGCGATCAATTATAATAATAATGTTTGGCTAACAGAAAACAAAATCACAGTATCTATCACCGTCCTTCTGTGGATGCCTTAGCACACCATAAGGAAAAAAAAGGGAATGAAAGTGTTCTATTGCGCGTAAACATTCAACGGGACACGGAGCCTAATTTTACCATCTGGCCTGGTAGACTGCGTTCGATTTGAATGCAGCAATGGACCAAAGTTGAATTTGGGGAATCGTGTGTGGTCACTACCGTGTACGGCCGTGGTTTCTGCTTGTGCCCGTCGAGAGGAAAGCTCAGTGCGTTGAGGTACTATATTATATGAAGGTCGCCCGGATGGCGATCTTAGCTGGGAGAACTGCGGCAGAACGTCCGGCTGAGGCACAACTCCAGACCATTCTTAAGTGATTGTACGGGCACTTCTACCTCTTCCTCAGCACATGGCCATTAGTGGTCGCTCACGCCGCTACCATGCTCCCCCTATATGTTCATTCAATACAAAAGGAATAAGAAAAGCACTAGTGACAGTATGGCAGCGAGGATTAGTTAGGCTAATTGGGTAAGTTCTGTTCAGGGTAAGTCAGTTTAGATCAAGTCCGTAAATGGTCACCAGGAAAGAGCAGCAGACTAGATGGTAGAGCTTGGCAGCTGCGCAGCTGACAAGCCGGGCTTCATGACGATAACGTTAACAGGGAAGTGAGTGGCAGTGTGTGCTTCTGGGAACGGTTGGCGGGTTGTTCGCGATCCTCTCAGTGGCAGTTGGTTGGGCTGGTAGTGAGCTGAATGCCACACTAGCGTACGAATTTCAAAGCGACATGTAAGGTGCTATATCCGATTTTGTAAATTTGAAAGGTTTAGCAGGCGACAACAGTTATCAGAGAAGCGGTTGCGGTGCTTCGGACTATGGAGGCGGTGGACCTACGTCTCACGCAGATGGACGCGTGGGCAGCTGCATGGGGCACTGCCTGCCATGTACTCAATGTCCATAGACAAAACAGGCGAAATCGGTGCGAGCAATTACCGGTTGTCAGCCGCATTTCGTGTGGGCACCGGACGCATGCTGTGTGCACATGCGTCGGTAATTGGAGATTAACAAGCGTAGGTCGAAGTAATCATCCTTCATAAGTTTGATATGTCTAGCTTAGCCAATGCATCGACAAATGATCATGCCTGTCAGGGTTTAAATACATATTTAAACATATGTATTCAACCTTTCCTTAACAATATCTGAACCCCCTGCCAGTGATGTTCGCAAAGCTAAGACGAAGACAAGTCGACTTTTCAAAACGTTTCCTCAGCTTACAAATTCAGGCTCCCCGTCAAACTTTGTTCAGTGCTCTTTCATACTGCTATGCGTCGCAATAGAACATAATTTCATGAAAATGAGGTCGCACGAATTTTGCTTACAGACAAAATGCAAATAAGGCAGAAAGTTAGACGAAAGGAGGCGGCTGAGACTTAACATCAGAATTCTCGACGGTGTCTAACCATCCTTTATTCGTCTTGGTTATGACATCCCTGATATTAAGTAGGATTTTTGACCAAGGTGCAAAGCATTGCAATAAAGTCCGCAAAATGGACGGGAATGTTTTTCGCATCCTTTGTTCTGCATGCTACATGCTGCAATCAATACTGAATTTATATAATGGGACCATTTATAATAATTCCCCCATTTACTTACCTGCCTTCTTGCAACAGTGTCCATGTTTTCCCCACCATTTCATTCGCGCATTATAAAATCCAGAAAACAACTTGTTCTATAATTCTTGCTTTGCAATGCCCGTCAGTCGTCATGCAGTTACTATATTCGGGCAACTGGATGCCATACACCGATTTCCATGTTATAAAGCGCCAGTAAGGAAGACTAAGAAAGTTATTGCATGATTTCAAATTCTGAGAAGGGGTATGTTTTTTCTTCAAGATGGCACGTGTTAATTTTTAGATAGTTCCTAGCATAAATATTCATTACATTAAGCGTGTGCGCATTTTAAAATGTGAAACCTTAATGCCATGTATTCTGCTAGTAATCGTTTACTGCAAGCCTACAAAATTTATGTCCTATTTGTTTAAAGATTTTGCAGGCATAGTATCAAGTAACGTTTGTTGTCTAGATCATCTTCCTCTCATGGTCGGCGCGGAGCCGGATGCCTCGCATCCGCAGCATAGAATTCTGTCTACCATACATGGTCCAAAGCCAACACTGAAAAAAGCCATCAATAGCCACGGTCGCGTTTTCCGAAGTTGCACATTGTGTCTGTCCATGAACAGTTCAGTCGTTCAGTCATGTCCGACTCTTCGTGAACCTATGGACCATGTCACGCCACGCTTTCCGGTCTCTCACTATCTTCCTAACATCACATAACTTCATCTGCAGTGCCTCGAGGATGCCATCTAACCATCGCGTTCGCTGCCTACCCCTTCTCCGGCGGCCCTAAACCTTTCCCAACATTAAATCTTTCTCCAGCGACTCCTCTCTTCTCATCAGATGACCAAAGTAGCTGAGCTTTAACTTAAGAATTTGACCCTCCAATGAGCAGTCAGGGTTTATGGTCGACAATATCGACTGATTTGATCTTCTGGCAGACCAAGGAACTCTCAAGAGTCTTCGCCAGCACCACAATTCAAACGCGTCAATTCTTCGGCGGTCAGCCTTTTTCACAGTCCAACTCTCGCATCCATACATCACAACTGGAAAGACCATAGCACGAGTTATACGGATCTTGGTTGGCAGACTAATGTATCTGCTCTTTACTAGGCGGTCAAGGCTAACCTTTGCTCTCTTTCCCAGACGCTAGCGTCTCCTAATTTCATGGCTGCAGTCTCCTTCCGAGGTAATCTGGGAGCAGAAGAGAAAATGTGTCACAGCTTCCACTTCTTGTCCATTGATGCACCGGGACTTGATAGGGCAAGACGCCATGATCTTTGTCTTTTTAATGTTCAGTTTAAGCCCAAACTTTTCGCTGTCTTCTTGTACGCGCATCAGAAGTCTCTTGAGTTCCACTTCACTTTCTGCCATTAAAGTGGTATCATCCGCATATCTACGGTTGTCGATAGGTTTTCCAGCAATCTTCACTCCAGCTGAAGACTCGTCCAGACCGGCCTTCCTCATGATGCACTCTGCTTATTGGTTAAATAGGCAGGGCGACAGTATGCAGCCTTGCCACACTCCTTTCTCAATCGGAAACCAATGAGTAAGACCATGCCCAGTTCTGACTGTGGCCTCTTGTCCTTCATACAGGTAATTGGAACTCCCATCTCTTGGAGAGCTTGCCACATTCTGCTGTGATCTACGCAGTCAAACGCTTTCGCATAATCAATAAAGCAGACGTAGATGGGTTTCTGGAACTCTCTTGCTCTTTCCATGATCCAGCGAAGGTTGGCAATTTATTTATTTATTTATTTATTTCCAATACCTCAAAGACCCCAGGAGTACGGTGTTTTACATGAGGGGTATGCTTGACAGTATTGTCGAGATTAACAAAAAAAGTTTTCAATGGCGGTTCTGAAATGGCTTGGGTTAGAGTGAGCGACGATGTCAGCGGGAAGATCGTTCCAGTCGATGGCTGCCCTTACAAAAAATGAGTTGAGGTGCGTTGTCGTTCGGGCGTGTGGCGGATAAACGGCCCAGGTGTGGCTGATGCGACTGGATGTTCGATGAATCGGCATGATGACTGCTGTGCTAGATGATAAGGCATGATAAAATTTATGAAATAAACAGAGTCTAGATATTTTACGGCGTGCTTGCAAGCTTGGGAGGCCGGCATTAGCTTTTAGATTAGTGGCGCTAGTATTACGAGAATAGTCAGAGAAGATAAATCTAGCTGCACGGTTTTGTGTTAATTCAATGTTAGATATCAAGTTTTGAAGATGTGGGTCCCACAATGCGCATGCGTACTCCAATTTGGACCTTACAAGGGTTACATAAGCTAGGTGTTTAACAGAAGAAGGTGCCTGAGCTAGGTTACGCCGAAGAAAGCCAAGTGTGCGGTTAGCATCGTTAGTAACGGATGTAACGTGAGAATGCCATGTAAGGTCACTGGAAATTGTGACACCTAAATATTTCAAAAAAGATACCGAGGAGATAGTAGTTCCGTTTAGTAAGTAGTTGTACGAAGAATAGTGTTGGCGTCTGTGGAAGGTAATTAAGGCCGTTTTGTTAACATTTAGGGTCATTAACCAATTTCGACACCATTCCTCGACTTTTGCCAGATCGGCCTGAAGAGCCAAGTTATCAGTAGGGTTATGTATGGGACGGTAAATGACACAGTCATCGGCAAAAAGGCGGATATTAGAAGAGATGGAGTTGGGTAGGTCATTAATATATATAAGGAAAAGAAGAGGACCAAGTACGGTACCTTGGGGTACACCGGAGAGAACAGGGGTGAGGCTGGAAGCGTAATCGTGAGCGAGAACAAACTGGGAGCGGTTAGTAAGGAAATCTTCGATCCAAATATATACAGACGCATTTAAGTTAATTCTTGACAGTTTTAGTAATAGTCGCTTGTGGGGAACCTTATCAAATCCCTTTTCGAAATCTAAGAAGAGTGCATCAGTAGGAATATTAAGGTCTAAGTTGGAACTAATGTCGTTTAAAAACAATGCAAGTTGCGTGTCACAAGAAAGGCCTTTCTGAAAACCGTGCTGATTGGCATGGAAAAATTTGATGGATGTTAGGAAGTTGACGACATGTGAGTAAATAACGTGTTCCATGATTTTAGAACATACGCTTGTGAGAGAAATGGGGCGAAAAGTGTTACCTGAGCCCTTCTTAGGAACTGGAACGACCTTGCCCACTTTCCAGTCTTGAGGGACTGTGCCAGATGATAAAGACTGCTGAAAAATGTGTGTTAGGATTATGCTAGTTATATGCTTGGTGTTCTTCAAAACCTTTGTGTTGATGCCGTCAACTCCTGACGATGATGTGAGCTTCAAAGAGTCGATAATTTTTGCTAAGCCATGAGGTGTAAATGTGATGTCCGTCATGTTCGGATGAGTTAAAATGGAAAAGGAAGGGAGGTTTGCGTTAGTATCTCGAGTGAAAACCGCACTGAAAGTACGATTGAGGGCCTCAGCAATGTCGCCATCAGATAAAGGAATGCCTGACTCGTTAGTTAAGAAGACGCGTGTATTTGAACGTTTTGGGTTAATAATCCTCCAGAACTGTTTAGGGTTGTTGCGGATTAATAAAGGTAGTGTCAATTAAAAGAATAATCGTTTAGACTTTACTAGGAGCGAGCGAAAAAGTTTTAATGTAGAATGATACTTCTGCCATGCACGTGGGGTGTTAGTAGATTTTGCCGCTCTGAAGTGTCGTTTTGTTTTGTTTTTTAATCGTTTAAGAGATGATGTAAACCATGGTGATAAAGGACGGTCGCGAATAATCTTCACAGGTATGTACTTTTTGATTAGGTACTGCATTTTAGTTTTAAACATTGACCAGTTTACATCACCTGAACGTTCTTTAAACTCAGAAAGGAATATGTCGCAGAATCCTTCGAACTCAGTGTTGATAGATATGTAATCACCTTTGTCGTATAAGTGAACGAAGTCACTTTCAATGGTTTGCTTCGAGGTTGTAGCTGCGAGATCGGACCAGATAATTCACGGAAAATTGAAGTCACCAAACATGAGGATGGGCGCGTTTGGGAATTGGGACGTTACAGCATGCAGGGCGTCGTGGAACTCGGAAACAAAAGTATTGGTTGTGTCTGGGGGGTGGTAGCAAACACCGATGATTAAATGTGGATGCGCGGCACTGCATTTAATGAAAAGAATTTCCAGCGGAGAATTTATTCGGACACGAGTGCACAGCAGTGTGGGATGAGCACCTATAGGAACGCCGCCGCCTCTCCGGTCGAAGCGGTCGCATCTAAAAATGTCGAAATCTGGAAAGCAGGATTCAACTTCGGAGTCGTTATTAGATGAGTTCAACCAGGTTTCTGTGAGCACCATTAGGTTTGCGTGGGATGTGCTGATAAGGCTGTTTATTGCATCACTTTTCGGCAGGAGGCTTCGGACGTTAGTAAAAAGAAAAGAGATGCGGCCACAGTTCTGAGGTTGAGCTAATGCGGTTTGCTATGGTAAACGTTCTAATACTTTCTGGCTTTTATGATCAAACTTATACGCTTTGTCTCCGATTTTTAAGACATCGTGCCGGAGTTTGTAGGTAGCATTTTGGGATTTTGCAAATTGTAGAAGGCGTTTTCGGGCGGAGCGAGTTCGAGGGAAGAAATCTTCGGAGATGCTAACGCCAGATCACTTGCAGTCTTTGGCTACCCAAGAACTGACTCCTTATCTTTGAAGTGCGAAAACCCGATGATTACAGGTCTATTGTTGCCGTCTTGATACTGACCCAGCCTGTGCGCACGTTCGATATCGCGTGGCTGGATAGTGATTTTCAACTGCGTGGAGCAAAATTCGGTGACCTTTTTCTCGGACTGCGACAATGTTTCGCCTACGGCGTCCGTCAGCCCGAAAAACACCAGATTTTGTCGGCGCGCCCTATCCTCGGCGTCGTCAAGGCGGCTTGTCAAAGCGGCAATCTGCTCTGAGTTGTTCGCAGAGAGCTGGTGGACAACGTTGACACTTTCTTTGATTTGATGGAACGCGTTACATTCCTTTTCAATTTTTGTTAACCTTTCTTGTATATCTGTGAACTTTTTATCGTTTTCTGCAAGCTGTACTTTTATGGATCTTATTTCATTTAACAAAGTTGACTGACCAGATTTTATCTCATCGAGGGCTACAATTAGTTCGCAGCAACCTCCAGAAACAGGTTATTGTGTAGGAGATGCCTCGCTAGTAGCACTAGAGCGGGTATTGGGACCGGGGTTTTCTTCAATATCACCAGATTGCAATAGTACATTGAAAAGAATGCGACCGCAGTCCAAAGCAATCACAAAACATCAATGTGAGCTCGGCAGCACTAGCAAGGCACGGTGGCTGGTCGGCCGCGCAAATAGGGTGCCATGTTTTTTTACCTGCACGAAAAAGACGGGGTCCCAGTGAAGACATGCCATAGCTGAAGTGCTGCCAAGCCCACTGGAAGGGATGACCGGCGGAGAGCAGTTTTTATGTTTGGTCTCTAGTTCCTCTGCCCTTGCGAAACCCAGCTTGCACGTCCGGAAGCTCTCGATCCACGTACTGCTGCAGCCTTCCTTGGAGGATTTTCAACATCACCTTGCTAGCATGCGAAATAAGCGCGTTAGTGCGGTAGTTGGAGCAATCTTTGGCACTGCCTTTCTTTGGAATGGGGATGTAAACTGACCTCCTTCAATCCTGTGGCCACTGCAGGGTTGTCCAAATCTTCTGACATAATATATGCAGAATGTTAACAGCGTCATGGTTGAAGTTCTGAAGCAACTCAGCTGGAATGCCATCATTTTCGCTAGCTTTGTTCTTAGCAAGGCTGACTAAGGCCCATTCAACTTCACTCTTTGGGATGCCCGGCTCGAGATCAGTAATCACAACCGTCGTATGTTGGGTTTGTACATTCGGGTCCTTCTTGTACAGTTCTTCTGTGTATTCCTGCCACCCCTTCTTTATCTCTGATGCTTCAGTGATGTCCTTGCCTCGTTTGTCCTTTATCACGCCCAGCTTAGCACAGAAGCTTCCTTTCATATCTTTGATTGTCTTATACAGAGCTCTTGTGTCCCTTAATTGGCTGTTGTCCTCAACTGCTTGGCACTGTATGTTCAGGAAGGCATTCTTATCTCTCCTTGCTATTTTCTGAAAATCCGCATTGAGAACCTTGTATCTTTCTCTTTCCCCCATAACTTTTGCCATCCCCCTTTCCTCAGCTATTTGCAAAGCCTCTTCAGATAACCAGTTTGCTTTCTTGCATTTCTTTTGCTTTGGAACTACCTTAGTAGCAACTTCTTGTATTATATCACGAACATCAGTCCACATCTCTTCGGGCTCTCTTTCTTCTAGATCTAATTCTTGAAATCGATTCCTCACTTCCACAGCATATTCTAATGGAATTTGATCCAGATCATACCAGAAAGGCCTAGTTTTCTGCGTTTTTCACAATCGAAGCTTAATTTTGGCAACAAGAAGCTGGTGATCGGTGCCACAATCGGCCCCATGCCTTGTTTTTACTGCTTGTATAGCGCTTCTCCATCTCTGGCGGCAAAGAATATAATCGATCTGATTCCTGTACAGACCGTCCGGTGAAGTCCATGTGTACAGGCGCCTCTTGTGCTGTTGAAAATGAGTATTCTCTATGGTCAGATTGTTTTCTTGACAAAACTCTACTAGCCTCTGCCCAGCTTCATTTGGCTCGCCAAGACCGAACTTGCCTATAATTCCGGATATTTCTTCACTCCCGACCTTAGCATTCCAGTCTCCTAAGAGAAAAACGACGTCTGATGATGGGTGCGGTCTAAAAGGCATTGTAGGTCCTCATAAAATCTCTCAACGTCAGCTTCTTCAGCAGTAGTGGTCGGTGCATAGACTTTGATAATTGTTTTGTTGAAAGGGTGACCTTGGATCAGAAGTTAAATCATTCGGTCATTTATGGAGTTGTACCCTAGCACTGCTTTGTCCATTCTTCTGTTTACTACGAGAGCGACCCCATTCCTTCTCTTGGATTCGTGCCTACAATAAAAGACATAATGGTCGCGGAGTTAAATTCTCCCATTCCGGTCCACTTGAGCTCGCTGATACCCAAGATATCAATGTTCAATCTGTCCATTTCTCGCTTGACGACATCCAGTTTACCTTGCGTCATAGATTTTACATTCCATGTTGCTATGTGATATATCTCCTTGCAACGTCGGACTTTCCGGTCGCTTCCCGACACATCCACAACTGAGCGTCATTTTGGCTTTAGCCCAGCCGCTTCATTCGTCCTGGAGCTACTAGGAATCGCATTTGTTCATCCCCAGTAACATGTGGGAAGCTTTCCAACCTGGCGGGCTCATCTTCCGGCGCCATATCTTTAATGGTATTGTGACTGGCCATAGCGTTTTCTTGGCAGGAACTACTGGAGTGGGTTGTCATTACCTTCTCCAGTGAATCACATTTTGTCAGAACTCTCTGCCGTGACCTCTCTATCTTTGGTTGCCCTAAACAGCAGAGCTCACGACTTCATCGAGTTTCGCAAGCCCCTCCGCCACGACAAGGCAGTGATTCAAGAAGGGGTGTTCATGAACACTTTGTTGCAATGAAGAGGTGGAGGAGTCAGCCGCTATGCGCAGTGAATTCTAGACAAAGGCTTCAGCGCAGTTTGCAATTCTTTTTCATTAACTTGGGGATTACTTTAGTTACGTAAAACTTTAAGTTAATAGGTTTGGTTTATCGGATTTAACATCCCAAAGATACTCGTCATATGAGAAACGCCATAATTAGAAGGGAATAGAACTTTGTCAGTGTGTTTATACTTCATTATATGAGAAAATACATTTCGGCAGCATGCCTGGCTCCCAGATACACGTGGTGTATCTACGAATCGAAACATATCTTGCAGCCTTTCTTCCTAAGATAAAAACGGCAAACTGTCCACTTGCAGATAAAGTGCATGCAGACTGTGCGATTAAAAATCAATTTCATGCTTGTTTTACTTTTATAAGATTTTGATCAATATGGTTAATTTTTTTTCTGTTCGTCTCAGATGGACACAATTTTGAGTATACTGCCTGGGCCGTAGAAACTATCGGTACAGCTCTGCTACTGTGTAGACAAAGTCTAGCCCCGCATAGCAACGGATATGCTGGAACAGAACCAGTACTAGACCCATGAAGTGAGGTGCCTTGGTGGTTGCATCTGCTTGGATTTCAAGAAACAGCGTTGTGTCAAATATGTACGTAACATCTAGGGTGGTTTCGTAAGTATGAGTTTAAGAAACATTAGTTTATCGAGGATCTAGTATTTCAGGAAATGGGTGTAAAATCTTCGTGTACCCAGCTTTTATAGGAAGTGACTATGTAGTGGAGAGAAATTTCAGAAAAAAATTGTTCATAAGTTTCTTATCTTCTGTTTCTAATTCTGTAATTATTGATTGTATATTGATCTGTAAAGGCTTCTTTTATATCCACCTTTTTCAGGTGAACAATACTTCGCTCATGTGTTATAGGACGAATTAATTAACGGATTTCTAAGCTTTGATTGCGAATCAAATTTCCGTAACTGAACATGTGCATGGACGGTTCAAATGTTGGCTTGGATGTTCAAAAAAGAAAATGTCACCGCTCTCAATTTTGCAAATCTGTAGCTTGAACCAAAGGTGCTTGTCACAAATTCGGAACCCTGATCTGGGGAGGAGGTCCTTGCTCCATTTTGTATCGTTTGCTCTTGTGAACATCGTACCCGAAAATGTGCCTTCCTGTCGAACCACTACCTACAAAATGTTGCTGCCATGCTTGAAGATATCTTTCTTTCCCCTCTTTCTGCGTGAGCAGCATTTCGGGGAATGAGAGAAGATATGACATTTAGGGCTGTTTATTAGATCGCGGCTCTAGATACCAACCAAGAAAACCAAAGTCGGCACGAGAGAGTAGCCATAAATAAATTCTTGCACACCAGATCTGCACTCCAGCTGTAACCTAATTTCGCATACCAATAAATAAAGTCTAGCACACCAGATCTGCACTCCGGCTGTAACCCAATTTCGAGTGAAATAATGTCTTTAAGCACAATACATCATGTTGCCTATTCTTCACGGAAACAGTGATCAGAAGAAAGTATTCAGGAAAAAGGTTGAGAGGCAGGAAAGATCAGGATGGTGAGTACGCGGCGAAAAGGTCCCTGCCGAATTTTTCCTGCTGATTAAGCCGCTTGTGCCATTTGCGTGAATTGGGAACCAACGAAGAGTGTCTTCTGCCTAGCAGCCGTCACTGAGAATAAATATGGAGGAAACTGAAATTTCCCTCAACAACAAGCATGCACTTCCCGATTTACGTTTTCCAGAATCCAGAATCTAGCTTTTCGAAGAGAAGTATAAATGTCAACCAGCTTATGTTTGCTTGCTGTTACTATGACAATCAATTATTGCCCTTTGGTGCATTGATTCTTGGTGGTCTTGTTCTGCTGCTTCATAAAGACTTTTGCGTCTATATGTGTAATTAGTTTTAGGTTTATGAAAGGTCTCAGCTGTTACTCTACTCAACTGCTATGTTGGTTAGTTCCTTGCGGTGTTTCGACGTGAAAACGTTGTTTACCAGTCACATTATAACACGCCCGCACGGGATTGAGATGGTCACAGTTAAAAATTTAGGCAGAAGAAGTAGGAGACTGCAGAGTGCTGCGTAATTGTGGAACATCTGACACACACCCCCCATGTGTCATTAGAGCGTGGGTGAAGTAAAACCTAAATTTAGCAACTTCAGCGCTGTCTCCGTCCAGGCATGGGCGAACGACCGTTACGATGCTCAATCCGTCGTGCTTTTTGGGATTCTTTCCTTTTATAGTATTTTCTTGCTCACTTTTTGAGGAAACCACGTGTGTATTGTGTACTGAAATGTCGCAAATCTTTGTTTTCCAGGTATTGGTGTAGAAATTGTATACAATTGAACAGCACAAAAAAAAAACAAATTGATGGTGAACAAAGATGTAAACGAGAGAGATTTCGGAGGTTTAAAATCTGATTTAATGGCGTCGAAGTGGTTGGGCTTTTTAGTGTTTCACCTTTTGCGGACGCCGCACTCACGCAGTTCTTACATACCCGCATATTCAAGGCCTAAAGACCAACGTAAGTTTAATGAAAATTTCTGGGCTTCATTAAGCATCATCCTCAGTGTCAAGTCCTAATAATTATTTCAGCATTGAGCATTCCTGCTTCTTTTTTCCTTAAGTGAATAACCAGTAATCTTATTTTTTGGCGCTTTTTTGTTGTCTTATGTTTTTGACAAGGGTTTCTCTCGACATGAATATTGTTTACTAGATTATACACTTTGAGCCATAGATTATACACTTTGAGCCTAATTTGACAATTTGACGCAGCTTACCGGTTGAAACAGATATCACCAAAAATGTTTAGAAAAGTACGATTGCAATAATAACTACCAAAGACAATCTTTAAAATCACCGTCACCGTATTGAAGACCTGGTTAATTAGCATTATGAGGTAGAACAAATAGTGGCTGGGCAAATTTATAGGAAATGAACTACTCATTTCAGGAAAAACAGAAGCGTTTCAACTTTATTTCCTGTTTCACAAAATGGGGGGGGGGGGGGGGCATTTTGCAAGGGTTTGCTATATCTATCATTATGCGACACTTCCTTTTCACTATATTTCCATATGCTTCGGGAAGTGCAAGATCCACACGCTACCGCCGATATGCCAGTAATACTGGCGTAGGTCATTTGTCCCTTCCCGTTCGGCACTTTGGGTATACGGGCACTGCATCTATATCATTGAAGGCACAAAGAGCAGTATCCTGCGTCGATTTCGCATGTGCTCTCCGCATAATTTGGCGCTTTTCGCGTCAGTCATACCGGGCTCGCCGTCCCTGTCTTTGACGCCTTGCACGCCTCCTGTCTTAGGTATCGTTCCAATCGCATCTGCTCACAAGAACCTTACAGTAAGAAACAATACCCCCTACAGTAGTGTGTTGTCTTTTCGGTGTACACTTGAACGAGGAG
This sequence comes from Amblyomma maculatum, assembly GCF_055883805.1. Classification (NCBI taxonomy): domain Eukaryota; kingdom Metazoa; phylum Arthropoda; class Arachnida; order Ixodida; family Ixodidae; genus Amblyomma; species Amblyomma maculatum. Next base: position 85,509,017 of record NC_139353.1, read on the forward strand.
AAACAGTTTTACAAAAGTGCATTGAAGATATATAAAGGCAGAAACATGAAAGAAAGCCAAAGACCGAGGGTGTAGCTTTTCAAATCTCTTGTTCTTACCCTTCGACCACACACAAATTGTAAAATAATTTCATTCGGAAAAATCACATTTTCCTTACTAAGGTACGATGTGTTACGAGATTGGTAGAGTTTAGGCCGAATAACATGAACTTCATAAGTCACAGCGCGGCTGAAGAAGTTAGACGACGATAACGGATTAGCTGTCACTTCTGTTACCTTGTGGAGCACACGATGAAGTCTGGCGTAGCGGGGAGCCTACCACTATGAAGGGGACACCACGAAAGGACGAGTGACAACAGGAAAGAACTGGGCAGTCTGATGATGGCGGCCCTAAATTGCATTTTGCTGGGAAAGGAATTCGCTGACACAACCGTGAGCAACATAGGGCTCTACATCGGCGCGCGCAATGGTATCTAGTATGTGTTTTTGTGGGCCAAGTAACTTCAGATGGTAACAACTTGGCCAAATGCAATGACTCTGCCGACAAATCTCGCTATAGGAGAAACGCTGCAAAGGTCATGGCGGTGAAATTTATACTCGAACAAAACGTGAGCCAGAACATTCTCCTAATCGCGATGGTCATCATTGGCGTATGTAGGTAGCATATATGCCAGGCTTTGATACATGCACTGTTTGAATCACTACTACGGGGGTGGTAAGCAGTACAAAGTTCGTGCTCGATTAAATAACGAGCGAACGCTGTCTCTCAAGACTTTATACAAAACATAGGGGCCACAGAAGGAAAGTACTAATTCAGATGTGCCTTGGTGAAGTATGTTAAACGAGAAACGCCACACCTGCTGTAGCACAACACATCGGTAACGGGTACGCGATGCCGTATTTTTTTTGGGTAAGAGCAATCTACTTAGCACTTGTGAAGTCATCAGCAAATGGCCCAGAGGTCGAGGCTGGTGAATAGAAATAAAGATAAATGTCTGCCACAAAGGTGCAGGTTATCGCCAGACAGCAGAAATAGTTTCATGCGCAGTCGATAAAAAGGCATATCAAATGACTGTGTAGTGCAATGCGGGCCAGAAGAAACGGTGACATACACGGTCGTATGTCCGAGGCCCACAGTGATGTCCTCCTGTTGGACTCTGACAAAGACAGCGCACCCCAGCTCTGTGCAAACGCTGAGAGGGCAAGCGTGAGCACATTATACAAGGAACGACAAAGTGTAGAAGACATCACCGACATCTGCCTTCCGGTACCGGTAAAAGCAGTGGAAAGTCCACCATCCACGTGCACATCGATTACGTTTCGTCTGGTATGGGAGTCAAAGGAAGAATTTCTGGTGGTGTGTGAGAGCTACACCACTTCAAAATGCAGCTATCAATTTTTCGAATGGCATAAAGACCACGGGCAACAATCACAGACGCTTCGCCGGAGCTATGCAGGTTGACTGCGCGGGTGGGTCGGGGCGACATGCTATCGATGACATGTATCTGAGCGTTGGGGTTAAAAACGTAGGTTCAGAGGGGCGGAATGTAGATAGATGTGGTAGGAAGGTGTCAAATTATTTCAGCTTTAACAAGGGGTGTGTTCATCTAGAAGACAATTACTACAGATGGGCCTGTCATTAGATGTTATGAAATATGCTGTGTTGCAGCTGTGCAAGTGTAATTCAGAAAACAAGGTGAGCGGAATGAGGCAATGTGGTGGGCACTTTTTCTCCTGCCAGCTAGTGCACGTTAGCAAATTTGTTTTCAGATATTTATATATTTCACTCCCATATGGTTAGAAAATTTATTTTTATTCTTTTCTTAAAGGCATTTTCAGTAAATCGAGGGGGCCCACTTAATGTCTCCATTTATGTAGACGGACCTCTCCATCTTAATGATCCTAAAGCAATTGAGCAAAACGTCCTAATTGGCGATAGGTAATAGCGACGCTACCAACAGAGAATACAGACAAAGCGTTCTTTGACGAACATTTTCATTTAAGAGAAACCGCAGTTCTTTACTTCAACGCAGCTTTTTTTTTTTATTTGTTTAGGATTATAGACGTCGAAGCCGGAAGCCAGCCACTGATATCACAATATGTGAAATATTTGCCTGTTACGACCAGGCTGCCATCTTGGGGCTTATATCCGCCTGCTCTTGACAAACTTTTTCCTCCCATTATTTGCCTCTTCTTGATGCAACTACTCACAAGCATACAATTTCATGCTTCGAAATTGTGGTAGAAATGTCTCGCATTAAGTTGATAAAGCTCCCCGCCTCTCCGTCAACCAACTTGTTTGTAACGTGCCTGTGTGGTCTAGAGGTAGTGGCGTGCTACATGAACTAAGGGTCTCGAAATGTCCCGTTCCAATTTCATATTTAGTTTCCCGTCTGCTCTGCCAGGCAATGCCAAATCGTGACCTTACAGAATTCAATGTCTCAGCAGTGGTAGGCCATGTCACATTCTAACCCCGCAACTTCCAGGCGCGTGTCCTTGATTTTTTTGTCTCGCATGGACGATTCTCTAAAAGCAGATGCAATATTTTGTGAATAATATCCGGGTTTCTGGGTCCGCTCTGTCAAAACGCCTTCTGTTATTTATAAAAGCTAGCTACATGGCAAGGTACATTGCTTGGTTATATTCTGAACATTTCACATAGGTTGGTGTTGGGAATATAGTGCATTATCGAAGAGGCTTCAACAATATCTGCCTAGTCTGGTTGACTGCACAGTAATGTTTCATTATTTTAACGGCTATATTACCTTTATGGCAGTCATATCATCATGGAAACAGATAATAGCCTCAGGTGTATGAAACATTTAAACTGAATGACCTTCTTTTTTATCATAATAAAATGTGCCTACGTCCTTCCAAGTTCGCAGTGCGCTGGAGTTACCGAGGCACTGCATACAGAAGGCGACCAATTTACTAATGCGTCGCCTCAGCGTCGTACAGAACTCTAGATCTGCCATAAGCTCGCCAACTTACCCCTCTCCCGGCGTTCATTTTAATGAATACCTTATTTTTTCATTTGGCACCGAAAGAGCGTTTATGTTCTGCACAATCTTAATATTTCACGTTACTGGTTTCGGAGCATACAAAATTATCTTAGGTTTGTATCAGATAATTTTTGATCATAGCATGCGTTATAGGAGGTTTGCAAAACACAAAACAATCTTTATCTGCGTATCCTTCAAACGCCATCGCAGTTGCCCTTACTTTAGGTTGAATAATTATGATACAGGGTGGTAATGAATGCCATCAGCGCTTTCTTTTCAGGTGCAGTAACTATTATTTGCTTACAATAACACATTAATAAGCTTTATTCGTGCGACGCAAACGAATGCACATATTTTCTTTTCATTGCTTAGTAACACCACATTTCTTCATTTGGAAGAGTTAGTACTTTGCATTGCCCGCTATGAAATAATAGCGGATTTGCATCCTGCGTGAAACGTATGAGTGAAATAGGATTTCTGACATGCTAATTCCACCATGCAATAATGTGAGGTTTTACAGGACAGAAGGCGCTCACACTAACGCTTAGAACTTATATAGGTGCAATGTTCATGGGCGTTGGGGTAGAATAATTCAGTGCTAAAACGCGAAATATTGACAGCATAGTGATAACACGGAAACGAATGGTGTAAGATTTACGATGGCGCAAAACTTAGGTTCAAAGCGAAAGCTTTGTTAAGCATGATTTTGCAAGGTTTAGTGAGATTGTATACTGCTCTTCAATTAGCCCTAAGAAGAGACGCCATAACGATCACCCCTCTCAATTATTTTTTTGCATTTTTTACGCTACTATTTGGCAGTATCTGCCCCAGTTTTGGTAGGCAAGAATTGTTATTTAATTCAAAGTCATTTGGACTAAGCTTAATGTCGCTCAGACGCAGCGAGGCGAAATCCAAAGTTGTTAAATTCGTTATACAGCTTAGGGGGCAAAGTGTGCGACTTTTAACTGCGGTAAACTAATTGAGACTTGTCAGAGGAATGTTTGCATGTTTTGTTTTGGCAGCTGAGTATTGAGAGACTCCCAGAGAGTTGAAACATTAATTGCTCAGGAATGAAAGGCGGAGTACCAGGGAACCTCTATGGTGGAAACTTCAACCGCCCTAAATATTTCAATTAGTGAGATAAAAACTGAGGTGCATAATCAGCGGTTCGAATCCTATCCGCATTGAGGCTTGCAAGTTGACTAGTACATGTATGCCAAAAGAGACTTCAAACTCACAGATGAAACACTGAACGCCGCTGAAAGATGCGTCCGCACTAAACACGAATAACGCAAAGTGGCAGCACATACCGCAGCCATCGGCTTTTTATCTCTGTACCATAGGAACAACGTCTCTTTAACCCGCAATATAGAACATCGATGACTCAAAATCAATTCCTTTTGCTTATTTCATGTAGCTCTGACGGATGATGATGAACCCAGATGGGGTGGCGCAGAGGTTACGCATTCGACTACTGTTCCCATGGATGCGGGATCGAATCCCCGGCCCCGGCGGCCGCTTTTCGATGGAGACGAAAAGCAAGGCGCCCGTGTGCTGTGCGATGTCAGTGCATGCTAAAGAACCCCAGGTGGGCTAAATTTCTGGTGTCCTCCACTACGGCGTCTCTCAGCGTCTCTCAGTAAGGCAAGATCTCAGCAACCTGCTCCTGGGGACATGAAGCTGTAAATGGGGCGACCATCGCACAGCACAAGGGCGCCTAGCTTTTCGCTTCCGTAGAAAAAGTGGCCGTTGCGCACGGTATTCGATCCCAAATTTTTTGTGACAGTAGTCGACCCCCCTAACCACTGCACCACCACGGCGGGTCCTCAACTATATTTGTTGTACAGGTTGTACCTGAAGCCTGTTCGTGTGCTCTGAAGCAAAACATGCCACCCACATGGGTAGTCGGAAATTCAATTAGCCTTTTACTTTCCATAGTTTGAAGCCAACAGCATTTCTTGGCAACTTCGTTTTGTGACTTTGACTTCACTTTCAGGAGTGAAAAAATTTTCGCCTTGCTTTCCTACCAAGCAATTTCTCACGCTTGCAGCTGCGGCTCTTTTTCACGCTTTTCTCAGTGTTTCAGTGTTTCTCAGTTGACTCAGTGTTTTGGGCATCAGGCATGTTATTTGCATTGAAATGAAAGTTCACAGTCACGAGCCTAACACTGGGAATACGCTATAGCTACACAATAGTTGTAACGCCATTCCGAACGAAAATTAGGAAGGGCATCTTGCATTTGAAGCCTCACGCCAGTGGTGCCTTTGAAAATAAAACTGTCAAACCGTCATATTTTCTGTAGGGAATGACCGAGAAAGTATGAAATGCCAGAGTGTGATACCTGAAATTTTCGCCATACCTTTACATTTATTGCACCTTTTTTGAGCCTCCTTTTCCTCAGTTTCAGTTTTCTCATGATTTTATGCTTAAGGAATGAATAGTTTGCCTTGCCTGGGAGGGTTTTTCGTCCCAAAGCGACAAAGGCTATGAAAGGCGCCGTAGTGAAAGGCTCAGAAAATTTCGATTCCCTGGGATGATTTGACATGCGCTGACATTGGACCTGATGGAGTCGCCACTTTATTTCGCCTCCAGCGAAACGCAGCCGCCAGCTGTTGGGTCAAATCCGGGCTCTCCGGAACATTAGTCCGGAGTCGTAACTACTGCGCCACCGCAGCGTGGCTATATTATTGAATTCAGCGCATTATCTTATATATGGGCATCTTGCAATTGGTGATCATGCGTCGTTATATGCCCAGAAATTTTATATTGAGCACGGCCCCGTAATTATTCTGTGTGGTAATTTTTGGTGTTCTTTTTTTTTGCGTAAGCATGCTAAAACAGATCTTATTTTACTGTGGTTTCTTAATTTAAGGTTATCCGTTTTGTACCTTTTACTGTCGTTCATTATAGACCATATAACCGGGTGAAAGGCTTACATTGCAGTTGTTGACAGCAGTCATTGGTCTTAGGCTCGATTGAATTTCATAATTACAAAGAGTGCACAGCCATCATTGCCTCCTTTCGTTTATGCTGCATACAGCGACTCGCAGCGCTCGGATGTGAACTCATACGTATGTATTGCACCACAATGTCTAAAAGCTTGCACCCAGAATGATCTGAATCAGCGGTTCGACGCACTTTCCGCTTGGCGTTTTCACTCTCTCCCTTACCCGCACCATATATTAAAGATGCAGGTAGAGTGTTCGTAGTTGGCGTATCAAACGTTCCAAGCCCTCTGGCGTTTTCAAAGCGCCACAAAATACAAATCTTCCACTATTTATAACCAACAAGGCGAGAAGGCCAACCGAAGACATATCAGACCTCTACCATTACCTCTTACAGAACGTCGTCGGGGGAGAGAGATAGTGGCGGCGTGTACATACGCATCGTCGGTACTATACACAGTATAATTCCCTTAATGCGCAAAAACAAACCATAACACGCGGCGGCGGAGTGCGCTCCGTAATTGAGAAATTGCATCCAAACTAACAGCATTGGCAACAGAGATGGCAAAAGCCTCTCATATAACCGCATATAAACGTACTGTTTCAGTGAGTATGTGCTTCCTACAACAACCGTAGGTGCTACGTATATTTTGGCATAAATATCCGATCCGTATGAGGTCCCTCAGCTCGCTTTTATTCCTTTTCGTGGAGAGGAATAAAACCTACCTGAGACGAATTTGCCCTGCCATCGGCGTGTGCTCAGTTTTTCTTCAGGGACCTTTTACCCCAGATTTTGCGTTTTGAATGGAATTTCGTCTAGGGAGGATGCTAGAGGTAAAACCTGTTCGCTTCAGTTTGTGCTAACTTCTTTGTAGTGTGTTGCGTCAACATTTTAATGCATATATCTTGCTTAACGTTTGTTTTCAATTTCCTGAGGACACTTCATACGGAAGTCCCTCGTAAGTCACTTAAGGCTATTCGACTATAAAATATTTGTGCACTGCATATTTATGAAGAGGCGTACCAATCGATGCTCGCAAAAGACAACACTCTGAATTTGATGCGCAGGAGAACGCAGGAGAAGGCACCCCGTATGTGTTAGGTATAGGTGGTTCCTAGTTTTACAAAGATAAAATGGCCAACAGAGAACAACTCTTGGGTGCTATTGCTGCTCATAATTTTATGCACATGAAATTGCAATTGATTTTTGTTTGTGAAGCTTTCGGGAACACTGCGAACGTTATAGGGGCAAGCTACATTATGGACATCGGTACATGAAGATCGTGCATAAAAAATTGATATATAGGTGGAGGCGAATGTCAACAACAGCTTAAACACGATAGTTCAATTTGAAGAAAGTAGCACTCTTTGTATCAAAATAGAAATTTTGCTACATGTCATATTCACAGACTCCTTCCTGCACATACAGCCTTGGTAAGAGGTTAGAGTATTGCCTATTCTAGTGTGAATTATCGGATCGGATACCTATCACATTTACAGTATTCAACAATAATAACTGTGCAATTTTCATTTATCGCATCTGTGTGCTGTTTTCTTCTGTTGCAGAAAACTTTAAAATCGCACTAATAACAATGTGCAGTTTTAAAGCGGACTGTTTAATTTTTCTCTTTTTGTACTTTGAAATACAAATTGAAGGTAAGTGTTTCCTTACGGCAGGCTCAGGATAACTAGGTCTCCCTCTGAGCATGTTTGCTTACTCCAAATTTAATTTAAAACCTTGCAATATAGCCACGTGCCTAGCGCCGCTCGACTGCGCGTGCTTGGTGCCGGCGACGACGAAGCGTTGGTTGGCTCGAGAGGCGCGCTGGTGCTGGACACTGTCATCGCAGCTAGAAGAAAACCTGACTCTCGGGTCTTACCTTCACGTCTCCCTGTCTTGAGTCGTGGCTTGAGTCGTGACAATATAAAAGCAAAACCTTCGTTTTGAAAGTAGTAGACCAGAAAGAAACAACCAAATATTCGGTGTGGTATATTGGTGACAGGTATTCTTTGCAGAATTCAATGTATGCGGCCTGGCACCCTGCAAACAAAACGTACTGACATTGAAATCTGTTTACAAGTCGAAACTCTTTATATGTTGACTATTTTACACGCTGAAAAGGTAGGCAAGGCGATGACTATGCTCAAGGAAATCCAGTGTCAGACTTTCTCATCATGCCAATGCGACTTGAATTCATAGCTGAAAATAGATTAGAAGAAAAGTAAAAAAGAACACGAACTCAAGGGAAAAAAATATTTTGCCAGAAGAAGGGCTCTAGCGCAGTTCTGGTGAGTTGAGATAATGTGGTGAATATTTTTCCTTGCCGCATCATTTTGCCCTTCTTGATGAGAGGCATGGCAGTGTATGTAACAAAAATATTTGTTACTGCCAAGCACGAAAGGCCTTCGTCGAAGGAGTCTGATTTTTAAGCTGTGGGATTGATGCTGTTTGTTTTCCTCCGCATGCTTTCGTGGAAATGTTATAGCGGCGACATCGAACGGATGGTTTATGTTTTGAAGAAACATAGGGCGACAGGTGTTCCTTGTTGTCAACTAGACACGTGTTTACGACGTGGTTTAGTTGGGTACAAAGAAAGTGTTTACTTTTGAATTGGTTTGTGAGTTTTAACGGCTCAAAGCGGCACAGAGTAAGCGAGCTGCTACATCAGAGATTTCCGTAAATTTTCCCCCTTTGGGGCTTCTCACGCCCACTGACATAGCACAACAGACGGCACCCTTGCTTTTCGCCTTTGTTGAAAAGCGGCTGTGCCTCTATTGAAAAGAAATCGAGCACCCTATTCGCAGAGTCAACACGGAAAGGCAAATGAATTTTAGACAGCCATTTTGGGTGAGCAAAAAATAATTTGAATATGATTTGATTTGAACTATAAAGTGGTCGCTACAAAATAATAACATCTACATCGGGAGTTCATCCGGTTATATTCCTAAAGGACCCCTTGCCATTGCCTTCCTGTGGGTGTCACGCTTGGGGGCTCTCATTTTCTCATAGGCTGCTACGTGACTTGCGGAATCATGCCACGAGCTGATGTTCTTAGCTGAATGATGTGCTGTGTGCTTATGTAGCACATTTTGGCGTTGTATGTTTTCCTGCGTTTAGACGCTTATTTTCGCTTTGCGATGCCTTTGGCTTTTAAACTCGTTTTATTTTGCATACGGATTATTTATGGGCTTCTGGAGAGAGCTTGGCTAAGATTCGCAGGCGTGAGCAGTGGTGATTTCAAATACAGACTACAAGACGCTAGCAGAGGGCGCACGCAATGCGAAGTAGCGATGTACGGCCTCTATGAAACTACTTACTCTTTTTCCGGTGCCGCTGACATAAATGCGATACCGGGCTGATAGGTTGGTAAATGTTCTTTCCCCAAGTGCATGTTACAGCGAATACTTCACTGTTATTCGTACCGCAACCAATAAAAGGTTTTGTCTGCAGTTCCAATTTGGCTGTCCTATCTGCTGCGATTGGCTAAATTGTTTTGTGCGACCACATGGCGTCGCAACGGTAATTCAAATTAAGTCGATATAACGCCTTGAAAAAGCGAGTTTTCCCGAGATGTTTCATTTTATTCCACTACCAGAAAAAGAAATTGATTGAAAACCCTTTGATTGAAAAATTACTGACGGTGGCCTCTGGTGTTCTAGTTTCACAGTAAACTAACAAGTAGCGATTGGAACCGGTCGAAATCAAACCCGAGTACTCGGTATCACTTACCGAACGTCGAAACTAGTGTGCCACTGCGGCGCGTGCTTTCGCTGGTTGTAAGCACTTTTAAACTGCTTGGTTGGTTGGTTGGTTGGTTCATAGGAAGGGAAAGGCGCAGTATCTGTCACACTTGCTCTGTGGACACCTGAACCGCGCCGTAAGGGAAGGGATGAAGGTTGGAGTGAAGGTGGATAGAGAGAAAGGGGAGCCGTAGTGGAGGGCTACGGAGTAATTTCGACCACCTTGGGATCTTTATTCATTCATTCATAAACCTTTATTCATGAGGATGACCTGAGGCCTAGAGGGGAAGTGGGTGGGTTAGGTGAGGTTGAGGGCGCCAGACTCCGACATGAAGTCTAGCAGGGCACTAAGCTTGCGCTTGGCGTTGGTATTGGGGGCTGTCCAGTCTTCGTAGCTCTGAATGTGGTGAGCAGATGTGTAGCGTGCGCGGAGGCCAGCCGTGCCAGGACAGGTCCAGACCAAGTGCTGCAGGTCAACGAAGTCAGCAGGGCAGTTGGGGCAGCTGATCTTGGTTCGGCGCCATTGACTCAGGATGTCCGGTGTGTACGCTGCACCGGCTCGCGCCTTGTGAGTTAGAACTTGGGCTGGACGAGAGAGGCCGGAAGGGATCGGAGGATTAATACCGGGGACAAGGTCCCGCAACAAACCCCTCCGCTCATGTTTAAGCCGCGTGATGACAGAGTCCGGTATGATGAAGGAGACGGGAGAACAGTAAGGGTGGTCCGAGTTGGACGGGCCCACATCAAGACTATGCCGGCGGTCTTCCTCTAGCTGCGCGCCAGCGGCCTCGTGGGCCATTCTGTTCCCAGTTCCTTGTGCGTGATGTCCAGGTGTCCAATGTATTCGTACCGAGACTTGTGAGGTCTCTCGCAGGTATCGGCAGCGCTCTTTGATGCTGTGTTGTACCGAGGTCTTGTAAGAACGGGCTTTCAGGGTTTTTATAGCCTCTTGACTGTCGGTGTAGATGTGGATGAAACGATCTGTTCCTTTGGTGCAGTGTTGAAGGGCCTCGTCGATGGCTGTTAATTCGAGTTCAGTTGCGGACCACCTGCGACCACTGTGGCTAGTGGCGTGCAGCTGTGAACCCTCTTGGTAGTAAGCAGTGGTTGCAAACGTGATGCCGGTGTCATCGTCATGATATAGGGCGGCGTCGGTATAAATGCGGAGACCAATGTGCTGGTCTTGTGTATAAATTATGTGGCGTTGTCGGTGATCTCTTCCTGGTCCTTTGGAAGTTGGTTGGAATGGGTTTTGGATCTGTTACCAATGTTTCTGTCCATGGTGCTGTAAGGTGGTCCAATATGGGCAAGTGTAGGTTAGCTTCGTCAAAGATTCGAGTGAGGAGGCGACGCCCGTTGGATGTGTGACGCAGGCGAGTTTCATGATTGGCTCGGTGCGTAGCACTAAGAGCATCCACTGGTGGGAGCTGAGCGAATTTGTGGAGCTCCGTGATGCGCGTGTGTACGGGTAGATCAGTTATAACCCTCAAGGCAGAGTTATAAAGTAAGCCAAGTGTCTTGTAATTGGCTGCGGTCAAGTCAAAGTAAGGGGCACCGTAGCGGAGCTTAGCGAGCAGAATAGCGACGGTGAGGCGACGCGCTACCTCCGTCCCTGCGCCCCCACTCTTGCTGCTGAGCCGTTTGATTAAGTGGAGCGTTGGCCTCCATTGAGATTTTAGCTGAAGGATCCAATCCTTAGCAGTACCATGCTGATTAATGGGAACGCCAAGTATCCGGAGATAACCTTCGGGGGGTTGTGCGATGTTTTGACCGCCGAAGTGAAGGTTGACGTCCACGCCGCCAGGCGGTGGATGTATGACCAGAAATTTAGTTTTTTCTGGAGATGGACGCATGCCTGTAGAATGAAGTTCAATCTCGATTGTATCTAGTGCTAGTTGCAGCGTCTCCGTTTGTTCTCGAGCCGTATTATGGTACGTGGTCCAGAGCGTGATGTCGTCCGCATATATTGTGAACCATAGGCCATCGATTTTGTCTAGTTGCCATGCGATTTTCGCCATGACGATGTTAAATAAGGTGGGGGAAATGACTGAGCCCTGAGGCACACCCGTGCGGTTTGTAAAATGTTGTGCCGGGTGATTGGTATCGATTTGAATTTCATAGGTTCTATTACTCAGAAAGGATTTCACAAAGTTGATGACGCGGGCTCCAACTCCAGTGTGGATTAGCGCGTCGACAATGGCTTGATGGCTGATGGTATCGAACGCCTTGTGTAAATCGACAGCTACGAGTATGTCAGGACGGCCTTTGCACCATCGGCGTGCTCTGTTCAGGTTGGTGTGTAGAAGATAAAGGCTGTCCTGTGTTCCTAGCTGAGGGCGGAAGCCAGTCTGGAACGGGTGAAAGTAATTTGAGGTCTCAAGGTAATGTGTAAGTCGATTGGTGACCATGCGGTCCATTAGCTTACAGACGGTTGATGTTAGAGAGATCGGTCGCAAGTTGGCAAGTTGCGTGGGGTGTTTTCCGGGCTTGGGAATGGGAACGACTACCGAGTGTTTCCAATGTGGTGGTAGGCAGCCCGTATCCCAGTGCTGGTTGATGAGGTCAAGCAATTTTTCCTTAGTAGGTGTGCTGGAGTTCCGGAGCATGCTCCAAGTGATGCCATCTTTACCGGGAGCACTGTTCTTTTTAACTTGTGAAAGAGCATATTCGAATTCAAATGTGTTAAAGGGGGCGTTAATGCCAGTAGAGTCTGTGGATGGAACAGGTGCATAGGTGTCAGGTGGGGGTGGTGAGGCGGGTTGCGGAAAGAAAGTGCGGGCTGCCTCCTGTTCAAGCTCGGTAGCAGTCTGACTAGTGCAGAGGAGAAGGGTTTCTCCGGTATTTGCGGATTTGCTCTTGCCGTTCATGGCCCGGAATACTCTCCACAGCTTGCTGGTGTTGGTCCTATAGGATAAAGTGCTACAAAAGTCAAGCCATCGACTTCTGCTAAGGCGTTTGCTATAGCGGCGTGCCTCAGCAGTGAGGCGACGAAGTTTTAGAAGCTTTTTGTATTCTCTTCCAGATTGGAGATAATCGAGTTCGGCTTGTTTTCTGCTTTCCCATAGATTAAGCAGGTGAAGGTCGGGCACAGGAACGTCTTCTGTTACTTGTGTGATTGCAGTGGCTGAATCACGGGCGCGTTGAAGGAGTGTTTCGACTGGCAGTTCGGCGAGATGATCGTCTAAAGCCTGTCGGAAGTTTTTCCAATTGATGGTACGAGTATTTCGTTTGCGGCGGCGTAGATTGGACTGGAGCTGTATCCATATAGGGTAATGATCACTGCCCATTGTTTCAGGGCCACATCGCCAATCTTGGATAATGTTGTTGGAGTGCCAGGTCAGATCCGGAGACGTATCATGTTGACCAGGATGCATGCCTCGTCGTGTCGGATAATCGGTGTCATTGCCAAGGTATAGTCCCGCTACCTTTGTGGGATGTGCAGACGCGTTCCGAGAAGACTGGAGCGTCTGTAACCCCATGTTTGATGCTGCGCGTTGAAGTCCCCGCCAATGAGCATCTCGTCTTTAGGATGAGCGTCGCGAAGTTTCCGTAGCCAGTCAAAACTGACTTCGTGAGGCTTTGCGTGGGGTCTGACGTATGCGCTGACAACTACAAGATGTTTGCGGTTGTATCGCACTCGCGCTGCTACAATTTCTTGGTGCGGTGAGCAGAACGCGGATGTGTCAAGTTGGGCATGGGGAGTATTTTTATGAATAAATATAGCAGCCTGAGCGCGGATTACAGGGGCGTTTTGGTAACGAGGCGTATGCATGATACTTGGAGAATAAAGTGCCTTGTAGTGACGGATTCCAGGGGATGTTCCGATTGTTTCTTGAAGAAGGAGAATTGGGGGGCAGCCTATGCGCTCAAACAAGAGATTGAGTTTGTGCGCACAGGTTGCTAGGCTTCGGCAGTTCCACTGAAGGACATCAGGTACGGATTCGATTAAGGCGGTAGCCATGTTAATCGGTGGGGCGAGGCGGATGTTTATCGACCGCAGCTATGTTGGGACGCTTTGGAGCGGGAGGGCCGTTTTCTAGAGCGTCTAGGCGTTGTGCGAGGTGAGCCTGGTCATTCCGTATAAGCTGTTGCTCGGCTGTGAGTTGCGTTTGAGCATTATTCAGTTGCGTAAGTTGGCTGCTAATAGTGTCGAGGACGGTAAGCTGCGTCATGACAGTTGCAAGTTGTGCTAAAATCTTTACTTGTGCGGCTTGCTGTGCTTCGTAAGCGTCAACTCGTTTCGTGAGAGCGGCCAGTGCTGCAGATACTGTGTCGACTGATGTGGTGGTGGGCGAATCACAATTGATCTGCTTTGCGGAAAGAGGTGCTGCCTGGTTTTGCGGTGCGCTAGGAGGCGCTGTCTGATTTTGCGGGGCGTCTGGCACTGGAGAGGCTGTTGAAGAAAACTGAGAAGGTGGGGATGTGCCAGTCAAAGGGGCAGATTTTTTAAACCATACTGAGGCTTGACGAAGTTTCGCCTCATTGTCTTTGACCTGTTTGGCCTCGAGGAGCTGTTGGAACGCTAACTGCTTGTCCAGCATGAGGGAACGCGCGCGTTCGAGATCAGCTTGTGCTTTGGCGAGTGCCTTGTCTAGATCAGACGCGACCTGTAGATCCAATGGTTGTAATTTCTGTTGCGAGTTGCTTGAGGCGGATTCTTCGCTGTTTTTTTTACTGTTATGTGACTCTTTGAGAGTTTTTTGGGTGAGTTGTAGTTGTGATGTAGAACAGGTAATCTCAGATGAGCCGGTGTCATTGCCGAGGTTATTGCTGTGTGACCGGGCCTGCGTCGGCGGCGGGACTGACGATTTCTTAGAGGGGCATGTTGTGCTGGTAGCAAGACGACCCTGTACTTTACACCTAACACAGTATGGCAAGGTGCAGGCCGCGTCTCCAGTATGTGCAGTTCCACAACGGCCGCATACAGCGGCGTTCGGACAGAACGCTTGCATGTGTCCTGCTTCGTGACAATGAAGGCACACAACAGGTCGATGTTCGAACGGGTATGCCTTTACAGGACAGTTGTAATAATAAACACGTTTCGGTATGCTCGGGGCTTCCATTGTAATTAGGGCAGTGTTCGATTTCCCAAGCATGCGTGCGGCAAGTATGGTTCCATGCGGCGAAAAAATATAGGCAATCAAATCTTTGCTGGAGCTGCCTGGCTCGATGGAATGCAACACAAAGCGTACAGTGTTTTTAGGCGGTGCCATGTAGCTGGTAACTCCAACTGAGCCCCATGTGGGGTCGCAAAGCGTCCGAAGATGGCGGGTTATGTTTACAGCATGCTCCGATTCTTTCACGATTGCCGTTATTGTATTGCTGCGACTGTCAGGTCGGTACACTGCAAGTTTGGCAAGGCTGGGGTCTATGGCGTGCTGGTTGAGTAATGTTGCTAGTCGGGCACGTGGGAATGATGAGATGTCTCGGCGTTCCGTCGGTTTAATAACTACCACATTGTAAGGCATGTCTCTCAACATTTGAAAATTGGCTTGCTTACGTTGCTGCAGAAGACGTTTCTTGCCGGGCACAGTCTGCCACTGGTGCGGGTTGTTGGCCTGTGTGTCGTCATCCACGTAGGAGCTCCATTTCGCCTGTAGATCGGTGCGGTAGGTGGTAACTGTTTGCAGGTTCTCGGGCGTCAAGTAGCTGGCGTTCGTACTGGCACAGGGGGGTTGCTGGGCGTCAGTGTCCATCGGGTCAGTGAACTCGGCATCAGCCGAGACATCCGGCATAGCGTTGTAGCGAGGGCTGCTAGGCCTAACAGGCCTAGCGTCGTCTTTTTCTAGCGTGTGGCTGTATATGTAAAAAGCCGTCTAAAACATACCCGGGATTGCTGCCGATGTCAGTTGAGCACAAGAACTCTGTTATAAGTTCCGGATTAAGAATTAGAGATAGCGGGCGGCTAAAGAAGCATCCGTCAGCTATGAGGGCCAAGCGGGAACCGCCGATCTTTAAACTGCTTAAACCGTATATGTTTTATGCTGCGGCACCCAGATGGCGCCTCAAACTCGTGGCCTCCACCATCAAGCACACCGTTGCGCTCGAGCGCATCGCGCATACAACAAATTTTATGCTTTTTGACGTGGGTGCTCCCAAATGTTTCCATATGTTCAGCTGTAACGGTAGCTGCCCGTAATTTTGCGCTAAACTCGGGTTAACAGAGATTACGGCTGCAATTGTTTGATCATGTTCGACTTACCTTCACGAAAATAAGTGTTTAAACAGAATGTTTCTAATCCATAGTTTGAACATTGTTTTCAACTCACCTCTATATTTCATGCACATTATCTATGAGATGAGGAAGGCATGGTTAGAGATATAGACATAATCGTTCCAGTTTTGCGCGGCTGTCGTAAGATGCGATGTGATATGCCAGGCCAAAATTACTTCATACTTCGGCAGTATGCACTATAACCAAATGTCAGAAACACTTTTAACCAAGTTAGTTGATAAGCATCTATTTGAATTTATGCAATTGTTGGCAACATACTTTCACACACGCATACTGTTAACCTCCTGGCGCCAAGGCACAACATGCTATAAGTAAAATGAGGAAACTCAGTGCAATGTATATATTGTACAGAATTTCAAGATAGAATGCTGAAGACCACTTGACGTTGGCAGCTGGCTGAATGCTTTAAATGTTAGCCACACTAGACACACGTATTGCGTAAAACTAAAGAATCAACTTCCGATTTACATCTGCTTACATAACAGGGAATGGGCGGATATCAAGTACGGCTGTGTGCTAACTAGTGTATTCAGCAACAAAGCAATATACACACTGTGAGCCTTCTGTGGTCCTTCTTTCCTTTGTACATGCCATCATCATCTTCTTTCATTTGTACACACCATCATCATCGTCCCGCGGCACCGGCTCCGGCGCGTGCCTGGGTTCGTGATCGGATTAAAACGCTAGACAAGGCTTCGCTGTCCTTGCCGCCACGACCTCGCCGTCTTGACCTAGCCTTCTTCCACAAGTGGTGGAGGTGAGAATTGATCCCCTTGCTGTTTTGTGCCCTGCCTCTCGCTGGAGCTACGTTCCGGTCGCTGTTTACCGCCTGCCACCATCGTTATGTCTACCGAGAGCACCCACGAATCGGCAGGGCCCTCTACCTCGGCTGCACCAACCCCTCCGGCTGTGCCCACACGACAACGCGACCCGCCGCTGTTCGCTGGTCGTCACGACGAAGACGTCGATGACTGGCTGGACACCTATGAACGCTGCAGTAACTACAACCAGTGGGACGATGCTCTAAAATTTCTGAATGTTTCTACCTCATTGAGGTCGCCAGAACCTGGTTTATTAACCGCGAACCCCACACCACTAACTGGACAACATTCAAGCAGCACTTCCGCCAATATTTAGCGGACCCAGAAGTTCGAACAGAGGTCGCAAAGAACAAGCTCACCTCTCGCCTCCAAGGTACCGAGGAGTCGTACGCGTCTTACATAGAAGCCATACTTGCACTCTGCCGGCGTGTTAGTCCCACCATGCCGGAACCTGAACGCGTACACCACATCTTAAAAGGAAATAATTCTGTGGCTTATAATACCCTGATTGCCCAGAATCCTTCTACTGTTGACGCCATTATTGCGACCTGCCAACGCATCGACCAGCTGCAGTCCTCCCGATTGCAGCCCGGCATTGCTACTGGCCCGGCCTATGCTAACCTGGATCTACGGGCACTGATTCGAGCCATCATCCGAGAGGAGCTCCAAGCCCTCAAGCCTGTCTGTCGACACGGGTGCGATCATTCTTCCGTACCTTCTAATGACGCCGGTCTCCGCAACATCATTAAAGATGAGCTGGCGACAATCACGCGACCTATGGCGTCCGACCCTCCTGCAACCCGCCCAGCATCGACTTACGCGCGCGTCGCAGCATCACCCCCTCCTTTTGTTCCGCCGCCCCAACTGGCATCGCCCTACAACCACATCAACGCCGTGACGACGGCTCAGCCTACGCCACCCTATTACGCACCCTGGCGCCCCTCTCGCCCAGTGTGCTACTACTGTGGAATACGAGGACATATATGCCGCTTCTGCCGTCAACGTATTCAGAACAAGCGGCGTGGTTATGACGCCTTCGAAATTGACGCCCAGTCGAAAAAAACTACAGAATCATGTCAAAAATAGGGCAGAATATTCTGTAGTTCTGTCGTAATCGTCAGATTTTCTTGTAGTTCTGTAGTACTTTTCTGTAGTTCTGTAGGTTTTCCGCAGTGGCTTTCTGTTGTCTGTAGGTCTGTCGCACTTTTCTGTTGTAACTACAGAAAGCTCTGATGTTACCATAGAAAGTTATGTTGTCACAACAGGTTTTCTGTCAAAAACCGCACAGAAATTCTGTCGTAACAACAGAAATTTTTCTGTAGTTTTTTCGACTGGGCGTACCCTCATATCAGCGACGACCTATTTCCAGCCCACCTCGAAGATCATCCCCACCTCCAGAATCCTAGTCTGAGCCTCGTGGAGCCCATGCATCCCGACGTCGGTCCCTATCCCCATACCGCCGCTCAGTTTCTCCTCTCCGACCCGCAACAACTCTCCCTGTCCGCCATCCGGAAAACTAAGCATTGCAGTTTCCGGAGGTCAAACTGCAGTCTTCGAACTTACCAAAAGTCCTCCAGATCGCCCGTATAATGTGATTTCAGTTTTCGCTGAAGGATTACCGGTGGAAGCATTGATTGATACAGGGGCTGCAATTTCTGTCATTCACGCTGATTTGTGCTACCGTTTGCGAAAAGTTACGACACCATATGATGGGCCTGAACTCCGTGGAGCCAATGACGTCCCTTTGCGCCCTTTAGCAAAGTGCACCGTACGAGTTGTTATTGACGGCGTCCGCCATCATGTGCAGTTCGCTGTGCTCTCACCACGTGCGCATCTGATGATTTTGGATGGGATTTTTTGTCAACCGCTTCGGCGTTAATTTCTTGTGGCGACAGTGTTATCCATATGACAGACAGTGATTTTTCATCTGAAGTTTCTGAACGACATTATCCCCTCGTTGCCGCCACTGATACTTTTCTGCCTACTCAGTGCGAAAAACTGCTTACCGCTGTTTCTGACCACATCGCTGACGGGGACGTACTCATCGCACCATCTTATCGTCATCTTGCACGCGGTATCACCTTCCCGTCTAGTCTTTTGAGGTTCTGCAACGGCTCAGCGACAGTAGCGGCCACTAACACTTCACGTCAATCCCTCGTGCTCCGAAATGGAACTTCTCTCCCCTGCATGGTGGATGTTCAACCTTTGTCCTTGATGGTGCTCACCGCCCCTCAGCCTCAGCACCCTGTTTCGACAGACGTCTCTCTTTCTATTCTCACAAAGACTATAAATCCTAACCTCACGCCGAACCAATGTGAAGAACTGCTGACATTGCTTCGACAACACTAAGGCATTTTTGATGCCACTTCCCCACCACTGCGACGGACTAGTGTTGCGCACCATCGCATCATTACTGAAGGTAACTCTATCGTTCGCCGACGGCCTTATCGGGTTTCCTTCTCAGAACGAAAAGTAATTGAAGAAAATGTAAATGACATGCTCCATCGCAATATTATTCGTCCCTCGACAAGTCCATGGTCCTCCCCAGTAATGTTAGTTAAAAAAAAGGACGGCTCGGTACGCTTTTGTGTTGATTACCGCGCACTCAACAAAATTACCCGCAAAGATGTATACCCAATTCCAAGAATTGATGACGCCCTTGACTCTCTCCAAGGCGCCGAATATTTCTCGACTTTGGACCTCCGCTCCGGTTATTGGCAAATACCTATGCACGAGGATGATAAAGAAAAACCGCTTTCCCAGCTCCCGATGGCCTTTACGAATTTAATGTTATGCCTTTCGGACTTTGTAACGCACCAGCGACATTTGAAAGGATGATCGATACTGTGTATCGTGGCCTAAAATGGAGAACCTGTTTATGTTACTTGGATGACATTGTCATCTTTTCGTCAACTTTTAACGACCATTTCACGCGCCTGAATGAGGTTCTAACGTGTCTCGCTTCAGCGGGCCTTCAGCTCAACACCAAGAAGTGCCACTTTGCACAGAAGGAAATTAAAATATTGGGACATCTATTCAGCCATGACGGCATTCGTCCAGACCCTGGAAAAATTATCGCGGTCTTGAAATTTGCTCGTCCACAACGGACTACAGAATTGCGCAGTTTTCTCGGCCTGGCGTCTTATTTCCGGCGTTTTATAAAGCATTTTGCAAGTATTGCTGCTCCACTTCATCAACTACTTAAAGCACGCAGCCCTTTCGTGTGGACTGAACAGTGCGAAGCTGCTTTTAATAACCTGAAGCACGCCCTCACATCAGACCATGTTCTTGGCCACTTCAGTGACAGCGCTCCAACCATCCTGCACACTGATGCCAGTGGTCTCGGTCTTGGCGCTGTACTTCTGCAGCGTGATGCAACTTCGCGTGAGAAAGTGATTGCCTTCGCCAGTCGGAGTATGACTCCAGCTGAGAAAAACTACACTATTACCGAGCAGGAGTGTCTTGCCGTCGTCTGGGCTGTCCAAAAGTTTCGCCCTTACCTATACGGTAGGCACTTCACAGTTGTGACCGATCACCATGCTCTTTGCTGGTTGTCTTCGCTCAAAAATTTGACAGGTCGACTTGGCCGTTGGATTCTACGCCTGCAAGAATACAATTTCGACGTCACTTATAAATCGGGTCGCCAACACCAAGACGCCGACGCTCTTTCTCGCTGTCCACTTTCGGAATCGGCTTGCTGTTTTTCTTCCCAGTGCATTTCCACCTATGACCACATCGACCATCTCTTTCCCCGACGTATATCACAACAGATTAATTTGACGACTCTGAGAACAAACACGCTCTCCGCTCACAGAAATTAGCCGATGCATACTGCCGTCCTATCATCGAACGCCTTATTGGCGCTTCGGACCCACCCAATGCTCGACTTCGCCGACAACTTCGAAATTTCAAGCTCGAAGAAGGCATCCTACTCCGCTTCTTGTATTGCCCTGATGGAACTCGCTGGATTCCAGTCGTGCCGCGTGTGCTTCGCCCACGTATACTGGCGGCTCTCCACGATGACGCTACTGCAGGTCACCTTGGTGTTGACAAAACCTACGACCGCGTGAAAAAACGATTCTTTTAGCCTGGCCTATCTTCCAGCGTTGCCAAATACGTCGCATCCTGCCCTCTATGCCAACGTCGCAAACGGCCGACTTCTTCACCCGCTGGCCTTCTACAACCTGTTCCCTGTCCCGCCACGCCATTCGACGTAGTCGGAATCGATTTATATGGTCCCCTACCTCTCTCCGATGGGGGTAACCATTGGATTATAACAGCCGTCGACCACCTTACACGCTACGCTGAGACAGCACCTGTACCGACCAGTTCCGCTCAAGAAGTAGCAAATTTTTTTTGTGATCAATTGTATTGCGACATGGCGCTCCTCGGGTGCTCCTAAGTGACCACGGGACGGCCTTCTTATCGACAGTCGTTGCCGAAGTTCTTTACGCGTCATCCACCCTTCATAAGACAACCTCGAGCTACCATCCCCAGACTAACGGGCTGACTGAGCGATTTCACCGCACCTTATCGGACATGATCTCCATGTACATCACACCGGATCATCGAAATTGGGACACTATTCTACCATTCGTCACTTTCGCCTATAACCCAGCAGTACAGCGGACTACCGGTTATTCTCCATTTTTCCTCGTTTATGTCCGTCCTCCCACTACAATTCTCGACGCTTCCTTCTTCTCTACGCCCGGCTACTCCACATCGGTACCTACCCAGTTCTTATCTCGTGTGGCCAGATGCCGTCATCTTGCCCGCATCAACACAGCAGCGTGCAATTGTGCGCCGCGGTACATCGGTTAGTTAGGAGCGGCCAGGCTGGCCGCTTCCGACCCCCCAGGGCAGTTTGTGTGAGCCTTCTGTGGACCTTCTTTCATTTGTAAATGCCGTCATCATCTTTCATTTGTACATAGCATCATCATCGTCCCGCGGCGCCGGCTCCGGCGTGTGCCTGGGTTCGTGATCGGATTAAAACGCTAGACAAGGCTTCGCTGTCCTTGCCACCATGACCTCGCCGTCTTGACCTAGCCTTCTTCCACAACACGAATACGTGCGGTAAAGTGCAAAACATGAATTGAAACGCCGACAAAAACATGTTGTGGTGAAACAAATGTATTGGCTCATACCTTCTTCAAAGTAATGATTATGAATTCACAATACTCTTTACACATGATAGCCATAGTTTCTTGTGCGTCATTGAAACCCATTTAACGCAATATTTATATCAGATCACAATAACAGAGATCCGTGTTCATCTAAATTCAACGTTTTACCCTAGCACGCAGACCTCGCACTTGCAAAAGTGCAGTAAAATTCGCTCGCTTGAGACTGTTTTCTACCATATTTGTGATTGTGTTGATCGGATTAGAACATTCTGTAAAGCGAGGTAATAGGCCTTAAATTCTACATTGCCTGATTATGTCTTAACGTAACATCCAATTTGCTCATGAGAGAGAAAGAGAGAGAAGGCAGAGAGGTTAACCAGGAAAGCTTAATTTGCTCATGAATTTTGATAATAATGTGAAGCTGCACCACGGTTTGCATGTATTTTCCTAAATCAGTTTTCTGCGGTTCACTTCAACTAGGGTTTCACGGTGGCTCTGCCCGCTCCCAGAGTTGGAGCGGGCAGAATTTTTCTGACGTGGTCCGTTAAATCCATATAATTGGCCGGGCAATCGGTCACCGTATTCCTCTACATTTTCGCTAAGGTGAGGATTAAGAAGACGAACGTATAATCCATATATCTTGTGAACGCAAGTGATTGTAGAAATTTTCGAACATAACCATTCACGGGGCATAAAACATAAGTTATCTTTATGAATGAAATAATATTATTAAGCAGCCGCCAGTAACGATTGAAATTAAAAACGGTCTGCCAGGGCAGAAATATGACCTTTCCTCTTGCGCACCAATCGTTTGTTTCGAAATTCTGTTACTTTACTCACGTGATGCTTCAGGGAAATTTGAACAAATGCAATTTAGTTGAACAGGTTGATTTTCTAATCAAATAAACTTTTTATTTTCACTTCAAGCATGCAAGAGAAATGCGGAGTGGGTCGAGTGCAACCCCCAGGAAGGTGTGCGAGGGCGTTTGTGCCCAGGGGTGCAGCGCTCGTCTTGCGATAAAAAGCAGAAAAGATGCGCATGCATAAAAGGAACCGCTGCAGTCTTCAAATGGCTACTGCATACATCCACAAGAGCGCGGTGAGTTGCTAGATTACTTTGAAGCATACTGTTCGAACGAAGTTAGGGGATAAACGGAAGCTTCTTATTCTTCAATTCAATTCAAATCAATTTTATATATCAGCGTTGTGTACACTCCAGCATATACACTCAGAAGGAGGACCCAGAGTCAGCGACTGTATTGAGACCTCCTATGAATGACAAATAAAAATTAATATACAAAACAGCAATATTGACAGTAAGATAACTTGAACGTAGACTATAAATACGTCGATAATAAAAATAACATTTTTTTGCAACATAAAAATAACTAAAGAGGTAAGTTAAACACTAAGTCTAACAGGAATAAAAGATATACATATAACAAGGCATAACAGTACAGAGTTTGAACATGCGAAACCCGATAAAAATGCATATTACGTAGAGCTGATAACATAGTAATTGTCCAGTATCAATTATTTTGTGTAGATACAAAGAAACGTTTAACTTCAAATGTCAATCTGTTTTTGTTAAGCGATTTTATGATGGATGGTAACGCGTTCCAGACCTCGATAGCATAAGAATCATATGTTTTTGCTTAAATTTA
The DNA here is from genome assembly GCF_055883805.1 of Amblyomma maculatum. NCBI lineage: Eukaryota > Metazoa > Arthropoda > Arachnida > Ixodida > Ixodidae > Amblyomma > Amblyomma maculatum. The sequence goes on from NC_139353.1 coordinate 85,532,547, forward strand.
TTCGTACTCAAGGAAGTAATAAATTTTTGTTTCTTGCGATTGGCATTTTTTTGACATTTATTAGTAAAATTTGGGAAAATAATTATTCTGGAAGCTTTTCGTTTTAGTAACTTATAGAAGGGTATGCAGAGGTTATATTAAATGAGTTCAGCGACTGCCAGGATTCCATGGTTATGAAGTAAATGCTTAGCGCCATTGAACAGCACAACTAGACCGTTACACAACCCTGGCACAAATCCTCCCAACTTTTTTCGGGGCTGAAAATAATACATCCACATATCTTTTTCCCTCATTTCTTACATGATGTGAAAAGCGGAAGGTGTGCAATGTGAACCATATAAACCGGTACATCAAATGAAAAAATGTGTAGTGTAGCATATTCCACTGTCTTGTGGCCGCAGGTATATCGATAAAACTGGCCGTTACCTGAATGTTCGCTTACATGCGCACACCTTGTCTTTGGGAGAACCGTATTCTTCGAATTTTGCCAAGCACTGTATGGAATGCAGAGGCTGGAAGCCTTTGCTCATAAAAACAGCTGTTTTTTAGGCATCGTAATCAATTGACAAGAGATAGATCAGAAGCCTATCATATCTACAAAAACTAGCCGGCATTTTTTGGCGACCCATCTGCGCGGAAGAAGGTAAATATTCATATTTGTGACAAATTTGAGGCAGTCATAGTCGACGCAAAATCGGCATGTGCCATCGTTCATTTTAACGAGAATCACAGGGGTGGCAACCGACTCAATGATTCCTTATTAATTCGTTGTTAAAGGATATCGTGGACATGGTCGTCAATTATCTCACGTAATGAAGGTTGCACACCCTAAGGTGTCTGTCTAATCTGGTGTGCACAACCGGTGTCGATCATATGACATGTGCAGGAAGGTGGAATTAATGGCGGCTGATCCCGAGCGAAGTCGAACACATCCATGTGTTTCAAAAGAACTTCCATCAGTGTTCGGCGGCCGATGGTGGTTAGCGATTTGTTTATCATGGGCAGGTATTGAAAACCGGTAGCATCGGGACATCTAGTTGGACGAGCCGCGCCGTCAGTTAATGCGACAAATGGCACAAAAAGGCATTCTTCAAAGTCGATCACTTTCAAACCACGCGTCAATGCGGCACTTCGTGGGAATGACTGATAGTTCAAAGCATGACATGGCATTTGTTTACTGGAACAACGCAGGGGGAGGGTGGGGCACAATCTTTCTCGCCGGGGAGCAGAAGCGGGTTTCACCAGAGCATCGAAAGAATTGGAAACCGCTCCCGAGGACACAGCTTAGACAAACATGGCGCCCATCGCCTAAATGACAGTATCTTTCAAGACAGAAAACGCTCAATCTACCCGCGACGATTTTAATATGAGAGCCGATCGAAGTGTCGGGCTCATTGATATCCCGCCACTGTTAAAGACGAGAGTTGTAAATCGTCAACACCTAGAATAATGTCCTTCGTAGAGCTAGGGAGAGCCGTAAACTTAGTTCTAAACACAGTGCCAGCAATCGCTAAATTTACACACGAAATATCACGTGCAACCAACGATTCTCCCCTTACGCCACAAAATATGAGAGTTCTATCCCAATCAAACATATTTTACTGCAGAGGCGATAAAAAAATTAAGCTCATCACGGACACTGTCGCAACAGTGTCCACTAAGGCGATAATACCGAGTCCACTAAAACTTTCAGCCGGTTTTTTCAGCCACTAAAACGTTGAGTCAGAGGTATTGGCAACATCGATGACCAGGCGGCCGCACCTCCCTTGGCCGCATATGCTAGTTTGCCGAGGGCGGAGAGAGACGGCGGGGAGAGGTCGAACGTCGGCAGTGGTGAGCAGTTGATGTGAGGCTCCGATCAAAAGCTGGAGAGTATTTTCGTAGTTGTGCGTAGCGGTAAGGGTCTGATGGGGGAGGAAAGGTCGGGCCACGGACATCTGGAATGGCAAGAGATGGACGATTCGACCTTTGGCGCTGGTCGCGTGGAACGTGGTTCCGGAGTCTGCAGAATCGGGACGAGCATACCACAGCGGTAACATAATGGTGGTTCACGAGCGCGGTCCGGATAATAGTCCTCGGAAATAATCATCATGTAGGCCCGCTGAACTTTAACTCTAGGCAATTCACCAACTCAAGACAAGACTGGCTCGTGCGTGAACTTTCAACTGTTTATTACAAGCACTTCTCTCCTTATAGACACATATACAAAGAAAACATGTACAAACATGTGTAAGAAACACGTTTATAAGTGCAATTTATCAACCCATTAAACCTGAAGCACCACTTTCCATCACACTGCCTGTTAACAATTGGATCTCTCTGCTCGTCAGCGCTATCGACGGATCGCTTAAGCATTCCGTGGAAGCGGCCCGTGCCATTTCATATGCTTCAAAGATTATTTCTTCCCGCCGGCATGTGAAATGTCCGATTACAGCAGTCTTCGAATATTGGGACGCAATATTTTACAGCTATTAACGTGCTTGCCAAGGTTGCTTGAGTCGTTATTTTTGCCGCAGTTCCTTCGATGCTTACCCAATCCTTTGTTTATGCATCTTTCGGTCTGGCTCACGTATCTCTTGCCACAATTCAATTCAATTCGGTTTATTTTTTTTTTCCATCAAAGCGGCAGGGGCTCGAACAAAAGTGAAAAACAGTTCACTTGACGAGGTTCAAGCCCTTGTGTACAAGGCATACAGCGGTCGTACAATACAGCATACAGCGGTCGCAAATGTTTATATAAGCAGTGCATAATCTGCAGGACAACCTTTTATAGAAAAAAATAAATGTGCAAGGACATTGCATAAACTGAAGCGAACATAATAAAATAAACCTTCATTTGTATGTTCAAAAATTGCTCAATCAGTGTAATGAACACAATACATATATACAGTATGGACAAAAACAAACAAAAAAAAGATATAAAGAAATAGTCATCATTATACAATTCTTTACGAAGGTACCATCTCTATTATGATGCAAAAAAAGTCTTCAACGTTGACATACTAACATTTTCTACCATGATATTGTGAGTGTGGAGATAATTAAGTAACGATGGAAGTGAAAATTCCAACATTTGACGGCTAAAGGATGTGCGTAAAAAAGGAACTTTCCAAATTTCTGGTGACCGGGATGTAGACCTACCCTCCCTTAAACTTAAGTTAGCAATGGATGTGATAAAGGCCTCATTGTTATGTAGACCTTGCTTGTACCTTCTGGCCAAGGTGAAAGAGTAAAGATTATGTATGGGAAGTATTTTAAACTCCGTGAAAAGGCTTTTGGTGTGTGTATTTGGTTCTGCACATGCAATGAGTCGAACGGCTTTCTTTTGTAGAATGAAAATTTGGTTTAAATTTGTGAATGTAGTGTTACCCCAAACAAGAAAACAGTAATTTACATTTGACATAAATAACGAATTAAACAAATAAAGTTTAACAGCAGGCGGTGCTAGTATACCCATGGTCCTTGAAATTCGAGAAATCACGTTATTAACATGGACATCCCAGAACATATGTTTATGGAAATATACACCAAGTGTTTTAATTGTATCAATCACCTCTATTGTTGAGTGACCAATAGATAGGTTTATACCCTTTGTCGTTGTAGACTGTCTTGGGGTGAAAATTACTGCCTTAGTTTTTTTGCTGTTTAGTTTCAGGGAACTTGATGTGCTCCATAAATATAAATCGCTGAGAGTTTTGTTTATGTCATTTTCTAGGCAATCGTAACTGTGACTACAAAACAACAAGGTGGCGTCATCGGCATATATGACAAACTTTGCAACCGAGGTGATGCTCGTTATATCATTGATATAAAAATTAAATAGTAAAGGTCCCAGGATGCTTCCTTGAGGTACTCCTGTCGTAACTGCTTTGTAGATCGATAAATATTTACCTATTGCTACACATTGCTTACGATTTTGCAAGTATGATGTCATTAATGCTAATGGAATTCCCCGCATGCCATATAATTCTAACTTCCTTAATAGTGTTAGGTGACTGAGACTATCGAATGCCTTAGAAAAATCAATGTAAAGGCCCGCTGCATTTTTCTTGTCTTCAAATGCTTTCAGGATTATTTCTTTTTGCGTTAAAAGAGCAAGCTCTGTCGACCTGCCTTTACGAAATCCAAATTGAGATGCACTGATAAGATCATGCTTATTTGCAAAATTTGTTATTCTCAAGTGTATTATCTTTTCTAAGCCTTTTGAGAATACCGGCAAAATCGAAATAGGGCGGTAATTAGAAAATAAATTTTTGTCACCTGATTTAAATACTGCTATAACTTTGGATATTTGCATTCTGTCCGGAAAGATACCAGTTGAAAGGGCGAGATTGTATATATGTGTAAGCTGTGGTAAAATTAGGTCAAGAACATATTTAACAGGAATTATTTGAATATTGTCAATGTCGGTAACATGGCTGTTTCTGAGCGATATAAACACTGTGTAGATTTCGCTTTCGGTCGTTGGTTCCAAACAAAGTGTTTGAATTTCTACTCACACGGCTTTGTGTTTCAGGATTATCAGAACCTGATACCAAATTACAAAAAAAGTTGTTAAATGCTTCGGCTAAATCTTTATTACGCAGTATTTCGTTGTTCACTGTCATTTCAGTGAGGTTCCTGTTGGCAGGGAAACGATTTAATAAGATATTTATTTTGTTCCACATTACTTCAGGTTTTTTGTTGCAGCCGAGTTCAAAAACATTAAATAAATAGTTACGCTTTTGATTTCTTAGGACAGAGGAATGCTGTACACAACACACTTATCACAGTTATGATCTTTTGGTAGTCGATTCCGCATGTTGTGCTAAGTCCTTTTTCAACCCGGGTGTTAACTTTTCTACACATTGAGGTTAATTTTGGGGGGGGCTGAAAAGACAACGGGGGTTTCATGTTTTGCTGCAATTTTCCTAAGTCGGTGCGATACCTTGTGTACGTACGTTACCACGACCGGCCTCACCCTTTCTTTTTCGTTCGTTTTCCCAGTTTCTCGTCCGGTTACCTCTTTAATCAACTTCTCTGCTATTGCACCAATGAAGTGTTCCGGAAAACCACTTGTGGCCAGCCTGTCAACTTGCAGTTGTACACTTCTTCCCATTTCGTGATCAGATGATTTCTTAACGCACTGTCGGGGGGACGAGTATGCTACACTCCTTTTTACAAGCTTAGATTGGCATGTGTCATATCTCATTATCGGCGTTTCACCTTTAGTTCTGTACATCCAGCATGTATGATCCGGGTACAAGTGTATTTCAATGTCGAGGAGCCTGATACTGGAGGTTTCGGGCATTTCATGCGTAAATTTAGACCTACAAGCACCGGTCTTCATTGCTGTAATACAGGACAAATATCAAGCGATTTGATCATACGGTGATGCAAACAAAATAGAAAGTCATCCACATACCGGAAACCGGCCACAAACCCAAGGGCCTCAACCTCGTTTCTCAGCGTACGGTCGCCTTTCGCCATGTGCAGATTAGAAATCAAAGGCGCTATGCATGAGCCTAGGCAGATCCTCTGTCGTTGGCCGTAGACTATGCCATCATGCTCGACAAACAACGACGTCATGTAAACACGCAGTAATTCCAAAAAACCACATGCACTAGTTCCACACTTCTTCTCAAATTTTATAACCCCATATTCGACTATGCACTCCTCCACTGCTGTGAGTGCGGCTTTCTGCGGAATGTTATAAAAAATGTGTTTAGCATCGATAGATAGGCATCGTACAGGTTAGGTTTGCTTGAAGAATTCAATAATTTCCTAGCCATAAACGTGCTCGTCGATCGTCAAAGAATGTTCGTCACACTCGTCAATGCTCAATTTAACGGCTGCTCAGGAAAATCTAGATAACGTCGCAAACTGCTACTAGCACAACCTGGAACATTGTAGAAACATATGCAAGTGATCGGATCCCTTATACAAAAATGGTGTATGTGCTTTAATGGAAAAGTTTATGGTCAGCTATGTCTAAGGAATTTTATAGTCGGCTATAAAGTGCCATTGAAATATTTATAGGTAGCTATAGAAAATTTTATACCACTTTTTATAGCTTCTTGACCATACAAAATCTCTTAAGCTAACTATATAAAACCATATGTCCGTGAAGCTACAGACTATTAGTCATACAGTTATCTTTAGCCGTCTATATAAATGTCAATGCCTCTAAAGCTACAGACTACAAGCCATATAACCTGTTTTAGGTGGCTACAGAATAGTGTATATACCAAAAGCTATAGACCTTGGGCGTACACCCTTATATGAGAGTATATATATCGTCGGCTCGAATCCCTCGTGCGACTTGTACTCTAGCTTGATTAAGAGTTGTGTGCTGTATGCAACGAAAAACCGTATGTCAACCACTACAAAGCAGTATGACAAATGGATTCCGTCACAATGTTGGTATAACTGGTGGGAGCACTGACGCCGCATGGAAGTACGCCTGCAGTGAGTACCTTCGACCTATGATGAAGACTGCTGGCCAATTGAATTGAAAATAAACGTCCTAATATATACAGCGTGACATATATGCACATATACATGCAATAACACACGCCCGCCCATACACACACATACGCGTCCGTACGAATATCCTATACCTGACCATCAGTTCAGTTCAGTCGTGTCCGACTCTTCGCGACCCTATGGACCATGTCACGCCACGCTTTCCGGTCTCTCACTACCTTCCTAACATCACATAACTTTATCTGCAGTGCCTCGAGGATGCCATCTAACCATCGCGTTCGCTGCCTACCCCTTCTCCAGCGACTCTCAACCTTTCCCAACATGAAATCTTTCTCCAGCGACTCCTCTCTTCTCATCAGATGACCAAAGTAGCTGAGCTTTAACTTTAGAATTTGACCCTCCAATGAGCAGTCAGGGTTTATGGTCGACAATATCGACTGATTTGATCTTCTGGCAGTCCAAGGAACTCTCAAGAGACTTCGCCAGCCCCACAATTCAAATGCGTCAATTCTTCGGCGGTCAGCCTTTTTCACAGTCCAACTCTCGCATCCATACATCACAAGTGGAAAGACCATAGCACAAGTTATACAGATCTTGGTTGGCAGACTAATGTCTCTGCTCTTTACCAGGTGGTCAAGGCTAATCATTGCTCTCTTTCCCAGAAGCAGGCGTCTCCTAATTTGATGGCTGCAGTCTCCTTCCGAGGTAATCTTGGAGCCCAAGAAGAGAAGATCCGTCACAGCTTCCACTTCTTGTCCCTTGATGCTCCTGGACTTCATAAGGCAAGACACCATGATCTTTGTCTTTTTAATGTTCAGTTTAAGCCCAAACTTCTCACTCTCTTCTTGTACGCGAATCAGAAGTCTCTTGAGTTCCACTTCACTTTCTGCCATTAAAGTGATATCATCCGCATATCTAAGGTTGTTGATACGTTTTCCAGCAATCTTCACTCCAGCTGAAGACTCGTCCTGACCGGCCTTCCTCATGATGCACTCTGCATATAGGTTAAATAGGCAGGGCGACAGTATGCAGCCTTGCCTCACTCCTTTCTCAATCGGAAACCAATCAGTAGGACCATGCCCAGTTCTGACTGCGGCCTCTTGTCCTTCATACAGGTTCCTGAGGAGACCACTCGCTTAGTGTGTGCTTAAATTAGAGCTTATGGGCAGAAGTGGCGTAGGATGCGACCCCAGGTCGAAATGAATTTTCAGGTGACGGAAAACTGGGTCACATTCGCTGGTCCAATTGAATGGCGCGTCTTTATGCAGTAGACACGTGAATAGGTCAGCGATGTTAGCAAACCTTGGTAAAAAGCATCGAAGATACGAACATAGCCCTAAAAACCTGCACTGCTCTTTTACTGACTGGAGCACCGTAACACTTTCGACAGCTTCAATTTTCTTCCGCTCTGGTAGACAACGTTTATCAACTAAGTGATCGAAAACAATTGTTTCACGATCCCCAAAATGATATTTCTTTGAATGCTGCACAGGACCAGCTCCTTCCATGCAACCAAGCACGATGATATCCGAGCTGATTTAGTGGTCACTAAATGCTTTGTCAAAAATTACAATGTCGTTTAAATAACATAGACAAAATTGCCACTTTAGTCTACGCAGGATTTTGTCCGTGAACCGCTTGAATTTGGCAGTCTCATTATGTAATCCAAAAGGTAGAACGTATAATTGATAAAATCTGTCATGTGTTAGAAATGTCGTTTTTTTTTATCTAAAGTGTGCATGGGAGTTTGCCAATATTCTGATCTCAAGTCAATACAAGAAAAGTATAAAGATGAGTGCAGTCAGTCATGTGCGTCATCTATACGCGGAAGCGTGTAGATATCTTCGCGACATTACTTAAGCGACAGTAATCAAAACAAAACCTTCATGCACCATCCTTATTTCTGACAAGGGCAACTGGAGCCGTCCAAGGACTAGAATATTGTCAAATATTGCCGCCATTTGGGGTCTCTTGAACTTGCTCATCTGTTGGTCATCGTACGTTCAGTTACTGATACTCGATAGTGCTTCTGACATGTCGAAGGTGCGGAATCAATGTTGATAATGTGATGAATACGACTGGTAGGCAGCGGTGGTGATTCCTCCTTGGCAAAGTCTAACACCGTCCCTTGCTTCAGAAGTAGTTCCACAAGAATGGGACGCTCGGTTGGGGGTTAGAGAGTTATTAATCATAGCATTAACGTGGGTCGCCATACCTGGCTACACATGCTTGTAAATGACAGGGCTGTTTAACGTCCCGATGGAACCTGATACGCCTTCCTCAAAACGAGCAAAACGACCACATTTTAGCCCAGAGGAAACAAAAATGGCTGTTCAGATTTGTTAATTGTCGACAGCTTTGTGTGGCCTGTGTTCACAATACTCTTTTTATAGAATTGAGGGTTGTAGGTTGTCCTACAGCTTAAAAAGTTTCGCACTAATTGCGAATATAGAAAACCCGATCAAATGCTGCAAATAAAGCTAGCACAATTGTGCTTTCTTCTACCGCGAATGCTCCAACAATAATTGTCGAGTCATCCAAAACAGCCAAAAGTAAGAAATAATTCAAACCAACCACTCCCTACGGCAGTCTAATGTTGCCCCCCGCTCTTGCAGAAAGTCAATGTCAAGCATCACATAATGAGATGACCGAAGCAGCACTGCGAAAAGGTTCTAAACTTGAGGCCACCAATAACAACATCTAAAATACACATAATGTGGAAAAACGTTCGCCCCCGACACCACGGAATAACACAGCAGGGTTACCGATAAACATTACTTTGCTATCTATAAGGTTCTTAAAACTCAAACTCATAACATATACTATAGCTCCAGTGTCTAGAAGAGCCATTGTTTTCATACCATCAATAAACACTTCCAATTTGTTTTTTAACATAAACACAGGAAGAGGTATGGGCGTCACAGACTGGCCGCGCCTCCTAGTTTCCTGGAGGAAATAGGAAAGTAAGAGGTCGAGGAGAAGGTAACTGCCGCTGGATCTGGGGTGGCGGCGTTACACTATGATCATATGCTGGTGATGACTCCGCAAATGTGTTGAATGATATGTGTCCCAAGCGAACATAGTCGGGGTTCGCTGCTGTTCGGTGTGTAGCCATCTGTGAATGGTAGCCGGGTGTCGGTAGCTTTCAACAGTCGCAAAAACGTCGGTGGCAATATCTAACGATATGCCCCGCAATGCCGCACATGTAACATGCAGGTTGAGGGCGCCAGCGATCAGCATAAGAGTCCTGACTAACAAAGTCGCGACATTGGTTTTAGCCAGGCTCCTGCTGCTGACGAACCACGCCTCCAGAATAGGCGCGCCTCCTTCCTGTCGGCTGATGGGCATATTGTTGAGCCGAGTGGCTCGGATCGTTCATAAGCAAAGTGCCGCTAGGTTGAACCCACGGAGTGTACAGGGCGACGACATTTGCCTGCGGTGCTTAACTGTGCCGCCAATATTCTGCACTCAGTTGGTGTCCCTTGATCTTGACGTTTCCTCGAGCAGAATTTCTGTTACATCAGCCATAGAAAGTGAAGGCACAGGCTTCAACTATGGCTACATAGGCTATATGGCCAGTCTTAGAAATTTATTTATTAATCGACACAGCTTAAGAGCTTCAAATGTTCTACAGTGTTTTATAATGTCAGGGGTGGGTTCCCCAGCTTGCTTTGCACATTAGAAAATTATTAAGCTTCTTCCCCAATTCCTTTCAAGTGGTGGCCGACTTCGACTTTCTCAAGCATACTGGGATTCACCAGTTTACATATTTTTAAGATGGCGTCAATGTATGCAGTAGAAGGTCCTCCGGTCACTTGTGCCCAGTGAGGCAATGTATGTTCCGCGCGCTTATTTGCAGGCTCGTAATGAGATATTTTCTTGATCTCACTTGTAAAAGTAGCCATGTGCTTATTGAATTCTCATGATTATCGATACAGTCGAAGGAAGAACACCGCGTTAGTCAGTCTAATAGCAGCACTCCAGCAATTTTATTTGCTCACTGTTTTGTAGTGTTTCAGCCACTCGACAACGTCCTCCTCAGATTTTCCAAGAATGTCTAGTGCTCTTGATGATGTGGCCAGTTGTTCGCCGTGGAGGGCCCTGGTTGCTCGGCATTGCCATCTTCAGTCATGTCCGAACACATTGGGAGTAAGCCAGCGAGTGTACAGCTTCTTCGATAGATGGAACGCTCCGTATTCGCTACCCGAGTGCCTATCACCAAAGATGTCACGTGCTTAGTATGCACAGGGTGTTTATTTACAGGGATCGGTTGCAGCAGGACGGCGGTAAGGCGTAAAAACCTCCCTCTCACATCGCTCTTCCGTGGTTGTTCTGCGCAGGGGCGTTGCACTACACACGTATCTATATATATACATATATATATATATATATAAACATACATATATGAAGAGCACCAGAAGAGCACCGGACGCGTTATTCGGAGGGTGTGGGTTCGGTTCCCACCATTGACACGTTGCTTTTTCTTCTACTTTGTGTTTAATTATCTTTACCCTAACAGATTACATTACGAATTTCTGTGATTATCCAAGTAAACATTAAAAAAAAGACATAAAGTACCATCCCCAACGCTTTCCTTGGTCTCGTCGACTGTTGGCTTCTTTCCTTCATGTATTATAACGAGCACCCTCATTTCCCCTTAATTGATCTGCTTGTAGCTTACGGGGGGTCTCGGTTCTGGCAGTCTTGAAGCCATAGGTAGCGTAAGAAGGTTCTAGCACAGCTTTCGCCCTCGCTCTTGGTCACGTTCTACGTGATGCTGGCGGTAACAAAGGACGTTCTACGTCCGCCGCTATGGTTGAGGGTGGCACTGGTGAACACTCTCAAGGTTCTTATAGAGGCAACATAAATACCCAAGCAAGTAGCAGGGGGGACAGCGGCCGATGTAGCTCAGTTGGAAGAGCACCGGACGCGTTATTCGGAGGTCGTGGGTTCGGTTCCCACCATTGACACGTTGCTTTTTCTTCTACTTTGTGTTTAATTATCTTTACCCTAACAGATTACATTACTAATTTCTGTGATTATCCAAGTAAACATTAAATAAAAAGACATAAAGTACCATCCTCAACGCTTTTCTTGGCCTCGCCGACTGTTGGCTTCTTATTATAACGAGCACCCTCATTTCCCTTTAATTGATCTGCTTGTAGCTTACGGGGGTCTTGGTTCTGGCAGTCGTGAAGCCATAGGTAGTGTAAGAGGGTTCTAGCACAGCTTTCGCCCTCGCTCTTAATCACGTTCTACGTGATGCTGGTGGTAACAAAGGACGTTCTACGTTCGCCGCTATGGTTGAGGGTGGCGCTGGTGAACACTCTCAATGTTCTTATAGAGGCAACATAAATACCCAAGCAAGTAGCAGGGGGGACAGCGGCCGATGTAGCTCAGTTGGAAGAGCACCGGACGCGTTATTCGGAGGTCGTGGGTTCGTTTCCCACCATCGGCACGTTGTTTTTTCTTCTACTTTGTGTTTAATTATCTTTCCCCTAAACAGATTACATTACTAATTTCTGTGTATATCCAAATAAAGCGTTAAAATAATAAAAAAGACACAAAGTACCATCCCTAACGCTTTCCTTGGCCTCACCGACTTTTGGCTTCTTTCATTCATGTATTATAACGAGCACCCTCATTTCCCCTTAATTGATCTGCCTATATATATATATATATATATTTATATATATAACTTGAGCATTCAGGGATCATGAAAGATGCGAAGAATTTTTTGCGTTACTGCTTACATTATTTAGTTTGGAAATCATTTTAGAGTGTAAAATATTTAAATACAAATTTGAATGAGAAAATTGCACGGCCGGCGGGACCCTAATTCACTACCTTAGAATTTCGCGCAAGATTCTCGTAGAAACTGAATTGAGAGTGGCGCTGGTGCAAAATTAAGCATAGGATTGACAAACAGCGGTGCACTGTTTGTCTTGCTACTTCGAATTGATTTATGTTTTCGCTATACGTACTTACGTACTACATATTATATAAATATATATATATATATGTTCGCATAGCAATGTCGATGCCAAGATTACATACTAATTAGCACAGAAATGGTCTTGGCGGGAGGCTGGTTAATGGTCAGTGGCTTTGTGTGTGTTGCAGGTTTGTAAGTGCAGTTCGTCATCACACAGCAGCATATTGTCTAAAATATTCTAATTATGTTATATTTCTTTTCTCGGAACCAAAATCATGACCCGTTATGGACATAAAGAGCCTCGGACCTTCAATTTAAAATCGGTAAGATTTCTGTCATTCACTGTTCCTACACATTTATGTCGTGTGAGAAGCATATCAAAGACATCAATATCAATAGATTATATAAAATAGCTCTTCGAGCTATTCACAAGGAAAGCTTTAAAACATTGCCTTGAATTTCACTCTCAAAAACATAGTGGCCAAAGAAACAAAATGTAGGCCGGACTGCACATTAAATTGTGTTCACTGATCCCTGGTGAATTGTGAACAGCAAATGAAGTGAAGACAAACAATAAGTTAGAGTCGGTCTGGTTGGCTCATGTTGGAAGGGAACGACGGAAGCAGCATTTAAAGATGGGACAGAGTACGTGTTTGATGCCTTTCTGCTATCGTATTTGTAAGACTCATTTTCTTCGTTCCCTTGCGGGCGAAGACAACAAAAGTTCGTTTTTGCGGTTATTCATAATTCCCACTTGCACTAATTACGGGTTTCGTATTGGGCGTACAAGGCGTTTATACTCCCCTAAAACATTTAATTTGCCTAGACGAGCTCACATGGTTTTGGCAACTGACGTTTCTGCGTTTTAATGATTTCTTCGATATGGCTAAAAATAAATGGTCATAATTTAGGAGACACGCTTAAGATTGCTAACGCGTGGAAATGCTAAAGCAATACTTTACCTTGTTTTGGTTTTGGGCAATATCTCTATATACATTTGCGTAATGGTCCTAAATTCCCGCCCTAATCAGAAACCCGTGACTGAGATGCGTGGCAGCTCAGCGACATGTGAATTACGCTATCACCTTTTCTTGCCCAACATGCCGTCTGCACCCCAAGTCACTCCAAATTGGAACCTATGTTGAACAAAAACACCGATTGTCGCACTGAAAACGGTAACATTCCTGTCTTTTTTTTTTGTCTCCACGAAACGAAACACAACACAAAGGCATGAAAAACTTGTATTCATAGGTGGCCTTGGGGGAGAGAAAAACGTTTAAACATGTAGGTGTGCACAGAAAAGTAGCTAGTAGGAGTACGCAGGTAAATATTACAAAAAGAAAATTTCCTCTTTGCCAAACTCGACTGGCCTTCAGCGGTCGGCGTTAAAAGTCGCGTACATGGAGGTTTCTTTCTCCAAAGCAGATATCCTGGAGTGTGCATCATCTGGTGGGACGCAACAGGTGACCTGAACGGGCCAGTTTACTATGAATGAAGCACGAGTTCTACGTATTTCATTCACAGTTCTACGTTCTTCATTCACAAAAAAGGACGTACGATTGTTTTTCTGTTATAATCCAGAAAGATAGGGTGCATTTCCCACTGGTTCATCTTTAGGTGCACCAACATGTAAGTGCGTCATCGTGTTTTACATCGCTAAGATTATCGTCGGCACAAATTTAGGAGCAACATCATCTACCAGTTGGAAGTACGTTAGTGCCCCATACACGTACCGCAGCATGCAACGTATGCAGTAATGCTGGCGCAATGTGTTAGGGCTGGTATCATTTTTGAAGTTCTGGCTATCGATTGGAGATTGCCCACACCTGTTTGTGGCCGTTTCACTGTAGTTTAATGCAATTCCGGCTTTGTTGTCGGTCTTTTAGTGCGCAATACAGAACAACTGGTTGCCTCAATATATTACACTACGACATTTATCACTGCGTATTTGCTGCTGATTTGAAATTGAAACAATGAGCAGCACATATACTTGAGTACCCAATATTACGCCACATCAGAGTGCTTGTCATAGAATGCTCTCACATCTTGTAATGCATAAGGGACTTTATTTTGGGCAAACGCCACCTCAACTGAGTGCAGCAGCACGAATTGATTTCTTCGCATTCTACACAGAACAGTTTCTTCCAAAGCAGTTTGTTTTTTTCGAAACGGCGTTTTCTTGTAAAGTATATGAAGACGGTGATCTATAATTTCAGACATATCGTCTATGCAGTACTTAAATGTCAACTCAACTGATGTTTTGAACGTAGTGAGTTAATGACTGATTTATATTGCTGAAGGCTTGGACATCACAGTGGGTGATTAATTTTTTATAATACGCAAGCAATAATTTTAAATAACCAAAAACATTTTAATCAGCATTGAAACTCCTGCGCGTGGCCCGGAGAGCAGTGCCTTGTGTGACGTTTGGTGATGATGACACATGCGCGCAGCCGCGCCGCACGCAACCGCTGCCGTTCTGCCGAGGTGTGCGAACTTCAATCGATGTCACGTGCGGCATCATGTGAAACTTATTATGCGACACCGGTAAGTCGACCTCGATGTCATTGGACAGGGATAGCTAGGACTCTAACAGCCCAAATGCATTAAAAAGCAAGCAATATCTGGAATGCATGGTCAACGCAAGCGATCTTGTATGCGGCTAAATTATTTCCGTATGAAGCATTAATTGCCTACAGTGTGTAAGCCACTTATGCACTCACAAACCCCATGCAAGCGGCCGGCACAGATGAGGGCGCCCGATTGCTACTACGAATTCTTTTTTTTCTTTCAATACCGACCTTACATTCGCCTCACTGCGAGAGAGATTAATGTATACACAGCAAAACCCTTGCAACATGAAAAATTTAATGGTTTTGCACCGAATGGCATTCGTTCAATTTGTTATAATTTTTTTCCACGCGCTGCTAAAAGTTCGAAAATTATGCATTTTTCAAACAATGTCATGGATAAAAATTGAGCATACGCAAAGTTGACAGCCCTTCAATATATGCTACGAAAATTTTTGCGCTCTGAGCAAAAGCGGTTTTCAAATTCCCGTTGACATCTTACATGCCATACACAAGCAATCTGCTGATCACGAATATCTATTACGATGCTTAGCGGCGCTGTCGGCTTTTGTTTATGGCAGAGTACCGAGGATGTGCCGAGCCCGGATGTTAAAAATTTAAACCTAAAGGGTTGCCTATGCAGTTTCAGCCACGTGCACTTCGCACACTAAAACAAGTTTCAAGAGCAGCAAGTCATATAGGCATTACCTATAGTGTGCCGATCGATGGATAAAACCTTCAAAGGTATACACGCCCTATGGCGCAGCATGTAGCCCCATTTCGTCGTCTCAGGATATGTTTGCTCGGCGCAATAAATGTTACTCGGGGCACCAAAATATGACCGACCCCAGGCGCATCAACAAAGTATATGACAAATTCACAACACTTCCTACATTGAATGCAGCGAGCGTGCCGCAACGGAGCTGCGCAGGTGAGCGGCGGACAACGGCGTTTTGGCCGTGCTCTGCGCCCAAGCCATCGCTAGGCCTAAACTAATTCACACCGAAGCCGGCACTTCGCAGTACACGGCTCTTCGGAATTGTTCAGCGCTATAGCAATTGGTCTGTTCGTGGAACAGCCTTACGGCCAACCTAATTGTCTCAGAGTAGAAAAAATATGTCATCTCTGCGACGCCTCAGAAGCGGAGCTGGACTACGAATCACAAGAGCTCATCGACATGTCTTCAGCTGTGAACTGCGCGTAAAGTCACCTTGTATGGCAGTTATCCTCATAATCTCTTTGCAGATCAGTGATCCTCAGTAAGGGTTTTTCGACATGATATTATCCGATCACTCGATATTTAAGAGATCAACATATTTTATCACGCTTTTTTCTGACAATGGTTCGCAAACTGTTGTGTAGAACAGCGTGAAAAAAACGACAGGGACGAAGGAAGACAACAATGAACAATCATACAGTCAAAAGGGCCCAATGTACTGGAAATGAACGACGTTACAACAGAAGCTTGGGCACGTTGGTAATCCATTGTGTAGAACAGCGCGAACTCGCAAACGAACCGCCGTACCGGCGCCACCGGACTTCAGCCAGCAGTTTAGCTTATGTCTTGTGTGGATAAATCGTCGACACAACATCAGATTTCAATAATTAGCTAGCGCTTGCGAGGCCAAGCTCTTCTAAAAGAACCATCCTGTGTTAATGACAGGCCCGTGTGAATTGTTCCTAGTATACATGCCTTTTTCAGGTGTTGGTTCGCAAGATTCAATTTTTCGCGAAGCTTTTTCTTCCCGGGAGATCGATGGCGAATCAGTATGTTGTTTTTCGTAGAATAACTTCTACTGCCACCAACGCAGCACCTATCGCTACAGAAGAACGCAATTAAGTGTGAGCTGAAATTACATGACAGCGATACTAAGGTCTATGCTGTTTGGAAGCAAGCTGTAGGCGTGCCTAAGTCGTGCCAGGCTGTTTCTGAGTAACGCTACCGTTTCCCTGCCCGTGCTCGCAGCACCTCACAGGAGCGTACTGGCGGCGCCAAAACCGCACAAGCCGCGCCCAGTAGGTCCGTTACTCAGTCGCCATCGTGTGCTCGAAAACACTTGCATGACTGTGACGTCATCAAGCTCAGTGTTGGCCGTAAACAATTTCCTGTCTGGCAGCGCGAGTCGGGGCTACTGGAGCGCTACACTTAAAACTACTTTGCGGGAAAACATAAGCGACCTCAGCTGTGCGTTTTGGAGCTCGTAATGTTCACATTAAGAAGAAAATGTGTTAGATATTTGTTGATATATCTGTGAGCATAAAAACATCGCCGGAGTTGACCTTTGAAGGCATCATCATCTGACTGACGGTTGTAAATATGGTAGAAAGAAACCAGAATAAAGTGAAGAATATAGTTACTCGAGTTAAAAACGTACGTTTGAAGCGAAAAAGAACGCCGCCCGCATTTATGCAGAAATCGTGCGGAAATAATGTCCCCGAGGAGCAAGGACAGCGTAGTGGAAAGCTCGGGGTTTATTGTTGCAAGAGCTGGAATTGGCTCTGCTGAACGCGACCAAGATTGGCCATCACTCGTCTGGTACGACGCCGTAATAAGTGAAGCCTTCAGGCCGTGAAAATTTGGTTTGCTGCGGATTTTTATGACATTGGGAATGTCGTACGGCACTGCAGCGCATTTGAGAATGTAAGGATGCGCCGATAACACTACGTTCTGTCGCTTGGATACAGTGATAACAGTTACTGCCGGTGACGACTTCGTAAACCACTGATCTCATCTCTACTATCCGCCGGATAGTTCGAGAATTTTCCCGCTCCCGTCACTCCCTTGTGATCACACATTAACTTCTAAGCAGCGATCGGGAAAGTCTTTATCCATAAATGCAGCGGACTTTGGTATACCCATCACGCATCTCTATTCTCGACCACACAATGCTCCGAGATAGCACCAGGACCAACGCTTCCATGAGCGGCCACCACCCGTTCATAACCAGAACGCATGGTGTGACGCCTTTGCAATCGGCCTCGGCGCCAATTAATGCTACCAGACACGAACCTATGATCGATTTGACTAAGAATGCCAGGCACGGGCTGTTGATCTTCCGTCTCTAGTTTGCTACCGCTGTGCGAATACGGGTCATATTGAAAGATTTTGCCACCACCGTCGAACTTATTAATACGAGCCACCAATGTTTGCAGTGCGACCAGCTTACCAGGGTGCATCTACAACTACTTCGTATTCATCTCGTTTAACTGAACATCGGCACACCCCTTTTCGTAACTCGTCCTTGGCGTCAGATCAGATTGTCACTCTGCTCCAGTGCTTCGAGTGTTGGGGTGACCTCCACCTCATTGTCGGTCCTCTTGTCCACATCCGAAAACTAACCTGCACTACAGATGGAAATGAGGCCACTGGAACTATGCTCTGTTCTGATACTCCTCCTCCAGTCGCAATGTTTAATAACAAATTTTGAGTGATCGTTCATGGCGTACCTGCGTTGATAACGGTTCAACTGTTTCTGTGATTAGTATAAGATCTAAACGCCTGCTGGGAAGCAAAGTGATGTTCATGTGTGATGAAACCCCAACGTTTTGTGGTGTGAGTGGCAAGCGGTTGCGTCCTCTTGAAAATTTTAACCTTGAAGTCGGTTTGAATGGAGCCATTTATCAATCGGAAGTTGTTGCTATCCTTAGTTGTTCTTATGAAGTCATTTTAGGAATGTACATTTTGAAGCTGTGTGGAGGACGGCCGACTGTGCAAGTAGCCATGTTTATTTTGAGCGTATGAATGTTTCCAGCCTCATAGCAAGTGCTTCTGACACCACAATGGTATTTTGTGTATCAAAAGATACTATCGTGCCATCGCAGGCTGTATTGTGTGTTCCGGGGTTCGCATGCAAAAAAGGGAACCAAATGATTGAAGAAACAAACTTTATTTTATTTCAAGTGTCACGAGAACACGCGGCAAGTCAAGACAAAGCTTTGGACGAACAAGGCAGGCTTTCAGAAGGTGGTTGGAATGATCGTGGGGGCTCTTTGCAGGCCCAAGGGTGGCAGAGACAGCACACAGTTCAGATTGTAGGAAGGGGGTGGGAGCCATGGATGCGTGGCTCTGTGCAGCGAGCTGACCCATCACAAGGATTCGCTGGTAGGCCCTCGATAGCAGGCTTCTGGCAGCCACCCTTGCATAATTCGTTACCGCAAGGTCCACCGCAGGCTTTTCGCATATAGCATCTGCACAAGGTAAATGTGCACTGACGACCAAGACATAGATTTCACAACCGCACACTCTGCATTCAAAATAAATCAAGTTCATTATTTGACAAAAAGAAAAAGGGAGGCGCACATGTCAATAAACAGAGGATGTCACGTAGTCATAGATTGCATACATTATTTACCCCTTCATTTACCTAGCGTTCGGAAACACTCCTGACATATTGTGAAGACGTTGCAGTAAACTATACTTTGTGAAAGGTCGCCTACTATTACTGGTGATTGACATCTGAAACAAGTAACTATCATCGTAAAGCGGAAACCATTGATGCCAGGCTTCTTCCGCAGACGTGTGCTTTCTTGACCTTAGCCGACTGGAAGACCCTAAACTAAAAACATAAACAATTAGATCAAGATCATATTCATCAAATGTGCGCTGTCTGACAAACAATGCACAAAACACAGCCGAAAAATATGTTACGTGATTAGGGTTAATATTTTAATGATATACTGAAATTAAATATTAGTTAATTTCAGATTGAAATTTGCCTGGTGTGCCCTGCACAGCTTCAAAACCTCATTTCCTAATCTCCCGTAGTTGCGGTAAAGCCACTCACCATCACCTCTCATTCTCTGCAATCTTCTTCAATTCCTGCCCCCTTCTCGCCACATGTAAAAGCTGTATGCCAACTTTGAATGATGCTTTATTTTTCAATGGGACAAAAATTTTCTACCCGAAATGCCAGCAGAACCAAGTGAAATACGCTCAATACAGGAATCGGTGGCCACGTTTATAAAAAAAATGAATATAAATAGTATGCCTATGTCGCTCGGGGTGCACGCAACTGTATAGGTACGATTGGGATATTCGAAACCCTTACAAAACGACCACCCGACAAACGAGAGTTATAGCTTTTTCACTGAGAGTAAACTTCTGCAAGATTAAAATTTTCATTGCATCGCCACTTCCTCCTGAGTGCGTTCACTCAATCGCTTGTGTGTGATAAGCCTTTAGTGTCTTCTGTTCTGTTCAGTCGTTCAGTCGTGCTCGACTCTTCGTGACCCTATGGACCATGTCACGCCACGCTTTCCAGTCTCTCACTATCTTCCTAACATCACATAACTTCATCTGCAGTGCCTCGAGGATGCCATCTAACCATCGCGTTCGCTGCCTACCCCTTCTCCGGTGACCCTCAACCTTTCCCAACATCAAATCTTTCTCCAGCGATTCATCTCTTCTAATCAGATGACTAAAGTAGCTGAGCTTTAATTTGACCCTCCAATGAGCAGTCAGGGTTTATGGTCGACAATATCGACTGATTTGATCTTCTGGCAGTCCAAGGAACCCTCAGGAGTCTTCGCCAGAACCACAATTCAAACGCGTCAATTCTTCGGCGGTCAGCCTTTTTCACAGTCCAACTCTCGCATCCATACCTCACGAGTAGAAAGACCATAGCACGAGTTCTACGGATCTTGGTTGGCAGACTAATGTCTCTGCTCTTTACTAGGCGGTCAAGGCTAACCATTGCTCTCTTTCCCAGAAGCAGGCGTCTCCTAATTTCGTGGCTGCAGTCTCCTTCCTAGGTAATCTTGGAGCCCAAGAGGAGGAAATATGTCACAGCATCCACTTCTTGTCCCTTGATGCTTCAGGACTTGATAGGGCAAGACGCCATGATCTTTGTCTTTTTAATGTTCAGTTTAAGCCCAAACTTCTCACTCTCTTTTTGTACGCGCATCAGAAGTCTTTTGAGTTCCACTTCACTTTCTGCCATTAAAGTGGTATCATCCGCATATCTAAGGTTGTTGATAAGTTTTCCAGTAATCTTCACTCCAGCTGAAGACTCTTCCAGACCGGCCTTCCTCATGATGCACTCGGCATATAGGTTAAATGGGCAGGGTGACAGTATGCAGCCTTGCCTCACTCCATTCTCAATCGGAAACCAATCAGTAAGGCCATGCCCAGTTCTGACTGTGGCCTCTTGCCCTTCATACAGGTTCCTGAGGAGACAGATGAGGTGAATTTGAACTCCCATCTCTTGGAGAGCTTGCCACAATCTGCTGTGATCTACGCAGTCAAACTCTTTCGCATAATCAAAAGCAGAAGTAGATGGGTTTCTGGACCTCTCTTGCTTTTTCGATGATCCAGCGAAGGATGACAATTTGGTCTCTAGTGCCTCTGCCCTTGCGAAACCCAGCTTGCACGTCTGGAAGTTCTCGATCCACATACTGCTGCAGCCTAACTTGGAGGACTTTCAACATCACCTTGCTAGCATGCGAAATAAGCGCGATCGTGCGGTAGTTGGAACAATCTTTGGCACTGCCTTTCTTTGGAATGGGGATGCAAACTGACCTCCTACAATCCTGTGGCCACTGCAGGGCTGTCCGAATCTTCTGACATAATGTATGCAGAATGCTAATAGCGTCATGGTTGAGGTTTTGAAGCAACTCAGCTAGAATGCCATCACTTCCGCTGGCTTTCTTCTTAGCAAGACTGGCTAAGGCCCATTCAACTTCACTCTTCAGGATGCCCGGCTCGAGATCAGTGATCACAACCGTCTTATGTTGGGTTTGCACATTCGGGTCCTTCTTGTACAGTTCTTCTGTGTATTCCTGCCACCTCTTCTTTATCTCTGCGGCTTCAGTGAGGTCCTTGCCTTGTTTGTCCTTTATCATGCCCAGCTTAGCACATAAGCTTCCTTTGATATCTTTGATTGCAGAGCTCTTGTGTTCCTTAATTGGCTGTCGTCCTCAACTGCTTGGCACTGTATGTTCAGGAAGGCATTCTTATCTCTCCTTGCTATTTTCTGAAAATCCGCATTGAGAACATTGTATCTTTCTCTTTCCCCCATAACTTTTGCCATCCTCCTTTCCTCAGCTATTTGCAAATCCTCTTCAGATAACCAGTTTGCTTTCTTGCATTTCTTTTGCTTTGGAACTACCTTAGTAGCAACTTCTTGTATTATATCACGAACATCAGACCACATCTCTTCGGGCTCTTTGCCTTCTAGATCTAATTCTTGAAATCGATTCCTCACTTCCACAGCATATTCTAATGGAACTTGATCCAGATTATACCTGAAAGGCCTTCTAGTTTTCTGCGTTTTCCTCAATCGAAGCTTAATCTTGGCAACAAGAAGCTGATGATCGGTGCCACAATCGGCCCTGGCCTTGTTTTTACTGCTTGTGTAGCGCTTCTCCATCTCTGCCGGCAAATAATATAATCGATCTGATTCCTGTACAGACCGTCCGGTGAAGTCCATGTGTACAGGCGCCTCTTGTGCTGTTGCAAATGAGTATTCGCTATGGTCAGGTTGTTTTCTTGACAAAACTCTACTAGCCTCTGCCCAGCTTCATTTGGCTCACCAAGGCCGAACTTGCCTGTAATTCCGGATATTTCTTCACTCCCTACCTTAGCATTCCAATCTCCTATGAGAAAAACGACGTCTGATGATGGGGTGCGGTCTAAAAGGCATTGTAGGTCCGCATAAAATCTCTCAACGTCAGCTTCTTCAGCAGTAGTGGTCGGTGCATAGACTTGGATAACTGTTATGTTGAAAGGGTGACCTTGGATCCGAAGTGAAATCATTCGGTCGTTTTTGGGGTTGTACCCTAGCACTGCTTTGCCCATTCTTCTGTTTACTATGAGAGCGACCCCATTCCTTCTCTTCGATTCGTGCCCACAATAAAAGACATAATGGTCGCCGGAGTTACATTCTCCCATTCCGGTCCACTTGAGCTCGCTGATACCCAAGATATCAATGTTCAATCTGTCCATTTCTCGCTTGACGATATCCAGCTTACCTTGCGTCATAGATCTTACATTCCATGTTGCTATGTGATACATCTCCTTGCAACATCGGACTTTCCGGTCGCTTCCCGACACATCCACAACTGAGCGTCCTTTCGGCTTTAGCCCAGCCGCTTCATTCGTCCTGGAGCTACTAGGAGTCGCCCTTTTTTCATCCCAGTAACATGTTGGACGCCTTCCAACCTGGGGGGCTCATCTTCGGCGCCATATCATTAATGGTATTGTGACTGGCCATAGGGTTTTCTTGGCAGGAAATACTGGAGTGGGTTGCCATTACCTTCTCCAGTGGATCACATTTTGTCAGAACTCTCTGCCGTGACCTGTCTATCTTGGGTGGCCCTACACAGCAGAGCTCACGAATTCATCGAGTTTCGCAAGCCCCTCCGCCACGACAAGGCAGTGATCCATGAAGGGGATTACATAGCTACTTCTTCCCTAGAAGTAGCTATGTCTATTTTTCCCGCGCAATTTAGGCAAGATTTCATTTACTTCATATGAGGTAGTGCTACTTGTCCAATAAAACGGGTCAGGGTGCATGTTTTGAAACATTCTAAACTGTGTTTTTTATTGCGTTCCTGCACAGCAGGCCACACAAACTAAGAAAGCGACGCCGCGCACTCCGAAAAGGAATGTGCCGGGAGAAGTGGGTTTTGGGCTCTCTGTGCCATTTGGAAGTGTATGCATGGCTGAATATGGCTCGTAACAAGGATGATAGAAATACAGGCTTTTCAGAAATACGAGCAGGGGGCGGCAGAAAGGGGGGGGGGATGAGGTTAAGAAGTTCGCAGGGGTCAAGTGGATGCAGCTAGCACAGAACCGGGTAAAGTGGATAAATATGGGAGACGCCTTCGCCCTGCAATGAGTATAGTCAGGCTGCTGCTGCTGCTGCTGCTGCTGCTGCTGCTGCTGCTGCTGCTGCTGCTGCTGCTGCTGCTGCTGCTGCTGCTGCTGCTGCTGCTGATGATGATGATGATGATGATGATGATGATGATGATGATGATGATGAAAATCTGCTGCTCCATTGACGCAGGGTAAATCCTTTGCAGCATCATGTTATGTCATCCGGAAGACAGGCCATTAAGTGGAAAAGCACTCGAGCTTTATGGCAGTCAGCTCCAACAAACCAGCCTCCCAAACGCCCGCCCATGCGCCTCCAGGAAAAGCGTGTATAAAGAATGACTTTAAATGAACCAATTTCAGTATACCCTTCGCCGTGGTGCAGTGATTAGGGCGCTAGACTATTGTGCTCGAGGGTGCGGGATCGAAACCCAGCCGCGGCGGCCATTTTTGAATGAAGGCGAAAAGCAAAACGCCCGTGTGCTTTGCGACGTCAGTACACGTTTAAAAAAAAAAACAGGTGATCCAAAATTCCGGAACCCTCCACTGCGGCGTTTCTCATCTCCTGAGTCGTTATGGGACTTTCAACCCGATAAAACCAAACCAAAAGGCACAGTAAAAACCTCGTGATTATAGCTGTTTGAATCTTGTCTTGAAAAAAGAGAATAACGTTGATAAGACAGGGAGATCAGAAAAGCTAGAGCACTTACAGGGGAGAAGGGAGGGCAGAAAAAGCACCCAAAAGCCCCAGGTCACATGGACTGCTTTCAGGCAGTTTTGTCGCACCCTCCCCCCCCCCCCCCCCCCCACACACACACACGCACGCTGCAAAGCTCAACACGTGTAGTTGATGAGAAGCCTCATTCGCAGCCACTTTGGTCATGGTGATGTAATAGGGGCCATTAGTGTGGCTCCAAGAGCATTCATGGAAGTCCCACCTGGTGGACAAAGCAAGACCGATGGCATGTAACTTCAGTAGATTCACATAAGTGAGGGTGCAGTATACTGTCCACACAGTGTGGCTAAGAAACAGACCCCTTGGGCTCCAAACATTTCAAAAAGGGCTTACGTAACCCACGCGCAAAAGTTAGAGCTCGCGCTGCAGGGACGCGACCGAATTGTTGGCATGTGTCTTCTGCAGCAGCTACGCAGTTGTTTCAGCGGAACTGCTGCTAG
Organism: Amblyomma maculatum; assembly: GCF_055883805.1. NCBI lineage: Eukaryota > Metazoa > Arthropoda > Arachnida > Ixodida > Ixodidae > Amblyomma > Amblyomma maculatum. The sequence goes on from NC_139353.1 coordinate 85,557,505, forward strand.
TTGTGTGTCTGTGTATGAAGGCTTTATTGTCTGGAAGAACCTTACGAGATAGAACACCCTGCCTCCCTCCTCCCTACCAGTCTCCGACATCGTGGGAACCTCCGACTGCATGTACTTTCCATAACCCTTCACCCATCAGGGGTCAATCATGTGCCGTAAAAGATAAAAAATGGTTAATAAATAACGCCCCCCCCTCTCTCCTCCTCTCCGCATATTTACATCCTCCAGACGCCCCCAACAAGGATCCGACAGAACCGCGTACAGAAAACCCTCTTATCAGTAAAAATAAAAGAATTATAGGAAGCGGTGCACATATATAAAGAAAAAATCGTGATGGCAAACCAAGACATTTAACGCAAATTGGTACATCATGACGTAAGATCACCCATCAATGTTAATTTCATCAAAAACCTATCAGCGCCTCTCTTCCGCATTTCTGCCATGGCGCCTAAGAAAAGCGGCTCGAAGTGCAACCAGCAGAGAGAGCAGGCAAGAACCGATAGCTATTTTTCTCCCCAGCTTAGTTATCTAGAGACATGTCCCTGCAGTTCAAGGCTCGTGTTTTTATTTGAAACACCGGCCTAACGGGGGATGTTATTTGCTCTTTCCGAATTTCCTAGCCTCGCACAGTGGTATGATCACGGCCATTTCGAAAGGTGCTCCTTGGCTGTGGAATTTGACTGCAAGGTAAGCAATCCCACGTGGCCAACGACAACGAGGCCCTCCCCTACACAATCCGTCATATAGCCGATGTCGCACGTTAAACCCATATATGAATTTAATTTCTTCGATTTTTGTTGTGTAGAAGGATTCTGCGCACCCGTAACAGTGCTAATGAGCACATTATGCTTTAGAGAAATGCTTGAACGTTTGAGAAACAAATCTTCACAGCACCTGTTTCACTAAATATTACATAATACACATAGATATATGTACACTGGTTGAACATTAGGTTCATTAGAGCCCCATTTCGTCTGTGCTGTCTTTCGAGCAAACTGGTTGTTTGTGACCAGAGGAGTAAAATAGCTTCCTACGTGCTTACCATCGGTATTTAGTCAGGGAATAAACTTACATACATATAGTCTCCATAATAAAATGAACTTCATTTCTTTCAGGGGTAGTTTTATATCCGGCACCTAAGTAAGCGACAAAACCGCCCTAAGTCACTGCTGAACAATAATTACAATGATGAAGAAATTTTCAGCTTTCAAAATTCCTTATCAGACCATGACAGCGACCAAGCGCAGTTTTTACGATGTATTCGCAGCTACTGATTCGTAGCTTGCTCTTTAACGTTATTAAAAAATAATCGCTGATAGTCCTAAATTTTGTCTGTTACATGGTGAAATTTTGTTCTGTTACATGGTGAAATCTATTGTCGTTGAAAAATAAAACAATTATAGTACTAATTTACCATTTATAAACATCATACACATCAGAAATTCCCTATAGTGCTCTCAGTTACAGGAAATCATTTAGTCATTTCACAGTGCAATACCAGATTATCTGCCACACCAAGCATCCGCCTTGCTGTGAGCTCGGCAAAATCAATCCACTCACCATTCTACACGAGAGCAGTCAGCTTTCCTGTGCGGCGAGGTTTCCTGCACAGTGTCGGCATAATCTCGTTTTTAGGGAATACTTGTGCCTGGTTGTCTAGCCAGAGTTGATGCCCCCTCAGTCTACGGCAACACGCCGGGCTGTACTCTGACAGTGCTGTATTTTGCTTGCTTAATCATCGAGTCAAGTACGATATAATGAACCAGGCTGCATCGATTAAATCTTAAGCACTGTAGGTCAGAGCACGAACCTTGTTCTCTGTGGGCTTTATTAAATCGTAGGCTACAGTCTATGATCTACTAAAATTGAACGAGCGGACAATACTGGAATTAAAGCTCATTCATGACAGACCAAAAACCTGCAACGATGATCTGCGCGTGCTGAATTAGAAAATGTATACCTTCAAAGTCAACGCTAGTGCAGAAGACGTCAAAGCTGTACAAGAGTACGAGGCGACTGCCACACGGGCAATGAAGCTCCTCAGCCGCCACATCGAGGGTCTTGAGGCACCTACTCCCGCTGCCGACAGCCGTCGTTTTACGAATTCAGCAGATGAGCTCCCTGCAGCAGCTGCTTCGTCTAGAAATGCAGCTTTACCGGAAATTTTTGCTGAACCATCTTTCGCCTTAACCCCCGACTCCGTCATTGAAATTAGAGAGGCAAGTCGTAATTTTGCCACCGTTTTCACGCCGATGTCCAATTTTCCTTTATTCGAGTCAACCCCAAAGGCATCAACGGGGAAAGCACAATTCGAGGCATCGCAGAAATTTTTTGATAGGAGTGATAATTTTAAGAGTGCCCAGAGTGACATCGGCAGTCAGAGAGGATCGCCTGCCTTACTGCGGCAAACACCTTTATGCGAGAGCCATTTCAATCAAGTGGAGGTCTCCCAGAGTAAAGAAAACATTGATTCACTTACACGAATCCAAAGGCGGAAGGTGCCGCTGTGTCGCAACGGTAGAACATACGCCTCGCATGCAAGAGGACAGCGGTTCAAATCCCGGTGCAGCGCAATTCTCCATCGGATTAAAAAAAAAAAGATCTTGTGTCGATGGAATTGCATAAACTGGTTTTGGGGTGCGATCTGATGCCGGTGAACAACCCCGCCAACGCACTCCCTCACTAGAACAGGAATTAGCCACCCTGGTGCAGTATTTGGCCGTAATCTCTCATCATTAGTTCTATAAAACAACGGCCCTCAGTCACTAGCGGCTGCGGAACAACTGACTACGGCGGCGGTCAGACCTGTGACGCAGCAGGGGGTGCTAAGAATTCCTAGCTCCGCTGGACAAGCCGCCATTAGAAACTGACCCTGGCAACGCTTAACGCTAGAACCCCAGCTAGTGAAACTAGTTTAGCAGTGCTGTTAGAGGAACTAGAAGGTAAGAAATAGGATGTCATAGGAGTTAATGAGGCTAGGAGGCCGAGTGAAGCATATACTGTACAGAAGGATGGGAATGTACAGTGTTATCGAGGTTTACCGGAGAGGCAACTAGGAGTAGGTTTCCTTGTCAGTAGGCATATAGCATGTAATATAGAATAATTCTTTAGCATTAATACGATGGTGGTAGGCATCGTATTTAGGCTTAATAAGCGGTATAAACTGAAGGTCGTACAGGCTTATGCACCTACATGTAGTATGATGACCAGGCAGCTGAAAGCTTCTACGAAGATATAGAATCGGCAATGCGAAAGGTAAAGACGCAGTATACTGTACTAATAGGCGACTTCAATACCAAGGTAGGGAAAAAGCAGGCAGGAGACCACACAGTAGGTGACTATGGCTTTGGTTCTAGAAATAGCAGGGGGAGTTACTAGTTGAGTTTGCAGAGCACAATAACTTAAGAATCATGAATACCTCCTTCAGCAAACGTAAGAACCGGAAATGGACATGGAAACGTAATACGGGGAGACTAACAATGAAATGGACTTCATACTGTGTTCAACCCCCGCCATTGTGCAAGATGTAGAAGTAATCGGGAACGTGCGATGCAGTGACCACAGAAGGGTGAGGTCCCGAATAAGCTTAAATCTGAAGAAAGAACGCAACAGATTAGTAAGAAAAAAACTCATCAACATATTAGCGGTGAGGGGGAGGGCAGAAGAGTTCTGGATCTCGCTACAGAATAGATATCCAATCTAACCGAGGATGGCGACATTACCCTAGAAGCAATGAACAATAATTTCATAGATATCATTACTGAGTGCGCTATAGAAGTAAGTGGTAGGATAGTTAGAGTGGATACCGATAAGCTGTCTAAAGAGACGAAATATTTGATTAAGAAACGCCGGAGTATAAAGCTTCCAATCCAACAGACCAGGTAGAATTGGACGAGATATCAAAGTTAATAAGTGCAAGGTGGCCGATATAAGGAAGTATAAGATGGAGAAAATTCAACATGCTGTAAAGAACGAGGGAAGCCTTAAAGTGGTAAAGAAGAAATTGGGCATGGGCAAAAACCAGATGAATGCGATAAGGGACCAGGCGGGCAACGTCATCACGAATATGGACAAGATAGTCAAAGTAGCCGAGGTGTTCTATACAGATCTCTGCAGTAACCTAAGTAGTCATGACCGTAATGAGATTGGCGGTAGGGGAAAACAGTCAGACGTTCCACCAGTGACGAAGGACGAGGTCAAGAAAGCATTAGAAACTACGAAAAAGGGGAAATCAGCTGGATAGGATCAGGTAACTACAGGTTTGTTGAAGGACGGGGGGATATCGTTCTAGAAAAACTGGCCACCCTGTACACACAGGGCTTGGTGTCATCGACGGTACCGAAACCATGGAAGAATGCAAACAGTATCCTCTTTCATAAAAAAGGGGACTTTAAGGACCTTAAAAATTACAGGCCAATCAGCTTACTGTCTGTTATGTAAAAGGTAATTACTAAGGCAATTGCTAATAGAATCAGGACAACATCAGACTGCAATCAAGCAAAGGATCAAGCAGGTTTTCAAAAAACGGTACTCTACTATCGATCATATTCATACCATCAACCAGGTGATAGAAAAATGCTCAGAGTATAACCAGCCCTTATACATAGCATTCATTGATTACGAAAAAGCATTTGACTGAGTTGAAGCCTTGGCGGTGATGCAGGCATTACGAAAACAGGAGGCAGACGAGCCGTACGTGAAAGTGCTGGAAGATATATACAGTGGCTGCACAGCAACCATAGTTCTGCATAAAGAAAGTAACAAAATTCCGATAAAGAAAAGTGTTAGGCAAGGATACACAATCTCCCCAGTGCTATTCACAGCTTGCTTAGAGGAAGTACTCAGAGACTTGGAATGAGACCAGTTGGGGATAAGGGTAGATGAAAAATACCTTAGTAATCTGCGATTTGCTGATGACATTGCCTTGCTAAGTAATTCGGGGGATGAACTGCAAATATTGATTGATGACCTAGACAGGAAAAGTAGAAAGGTAGGCTTGAAAATCAATATGCAAAAGACTAAGGTAATGTTCAACAGCCTCGGGAAGGAACAGCAGTTTACGCTAGGTAGCGAAGCACTGGAAGTAGTAGGCTATTATGTCTACTTAGGACAGGTTATAACTGCAGATCCGGACCGTGAAAAGAAAATAACAAGAAGAATATGATTGGGATGGAATGCATTTGGCAAGCACTCGCAGATTATGACTAGCAGCTTACCGATATCGCTCAAGAGGAAAGTATACAATAGTTGAATCTTACCTGTACTCACCTATGGGGCTGCAACGTGGAGGCTAACCAAGAGAGTTCTATTTAAGTTGAGAACAACCCAGAGGGCTATAGAACGAAAAATAGTAGGGGTAACATTAAGACATACGAAGCGTGCAGAGTGGATCAGAGAAATAACTCGTTACCGACATTCTAGTGGAAATTAGGAAGAAGAAATGGGCATGGGCAGGACATGTAGTGCGAAGAGAGGATAACAGATGGTCGCTTAGGGTAACAAACTGGATTCCAAGGGAAGGAAAGCGTAGCAGGGGGCGGCAGAAAGCTAGGTGGGCGGATGAGGTTACGAAGTTCGCCGGGGTCAAGTGGATGCAGCTAGCACAGAACCGGGTTATTTGGAGAAATATGGGAGCGGCTTCACCTTCCAGCGGGTGTAGTCAGGGTGATGATGATGATTATTATTACTATGCTGATGATGATGAAATGCGAACAGAGGATTCTCGACTTTCCACAAGCGAGATTGTTTTCGAACTTCTAACGAGAGACTTTAAAAAGAGCACCATCATCGTCCTGTACCTGATTACATACCCTTGGAACGAGAATCCAAAAGAATCCAGAAGCAAACAATAGAGGAAGACGGAAGTGCGTTCAATGGCTCTGTGCAAGAGAAAGAATCAAAACAATGCCAACAGCAGAGAGCGTGGGAGAGAGAGAGAGAGACTGAGCGCCATGCTGCCACATCGACAAACGTAAGCAGAGCAGGGTATGAAACGCAGTGTAGAGGCGTCCTGGTGTCCTGCGCGTCTTCTAAAGGCTTGACATTAAATTTGCCCGTCTCATTCGAATAGGACACGCGCAGGCTGTCGAAAAGGCGATAATATATGTCATGTTCAGGCCCAAGTATCAGAACTGTGAGCGCCGTACAACGCAAAAAGCGTTCAAAGCGATGCTAGTAAATCTTAAAGACGGGTGGTTGCGTGCCTTCTTTACCTAAAATCCGCGCACCTTTTTTTTTTCTGCATGGTCGAAATTCATGGATATTTGTCGACTCTGTGCAATATTGCAACAATCTAAACAGTAAATCGCTAATGCATTGCATAAGGCACGTATTCGTCCCCAACAAACCTACCGTAAACTCGGAAGCAGACGTACGCTGCGTGCGTTTCTGCGAGCGCCGCCAGCTGTCGATCCCATTGTCGGAGTGACGGTGGCGCCACCTCTCGGTAGATTCATTCATTCATTCATAAACCTTTATTGATGAGGATGACCTGAGGCCTAGAGGGGGAGGGGGTGGGTTAGGTGAGGTTGAGGGCGCCAGACTCCGACATGAAGTCTAGCAGGGCACTAAGCTTGCGCTCGGCGTTGGTATTGGGGGCTGTCCAGTCTTCGTAGCTCTGAATGTGGTGGGCAGATGTGTAGCGTGCGCGGAGGCCAGCCGTGCCAGGACAGGTCCAGACCAAGTGCTGCAGGTCAACGGAGTCAGCAGGGCAGTTGGGGCAGCTGATCTTGGTACGGCGCCATTGACTCAGGATGTCCGGTGTGTACGCTGCACCGGCTCGCGCCTTGTGAGTTAGAACTTGGGCTGGACGAGAGAGGCCGGAAGGGATCGGAGGATTAATACCGGGGACAAGGTCCCGCAACAAACCCCTCCGCTCATGTTTAAGCCGCGTGATGACAGAGTCCGGTATGATGAAGGAGACGGGAGAACAGTAAGGGTGGTCCGAGTTGGACGGGCCCACATCAAGGCTATGCCGGCGGTCTTCCTCTAGCTGCGCGCCAGCGGCCTCGTGGGCCATTCTGTTCCCGGCTCCTTGTGCGTGATGTCCAGGCGTCCAATGTATTCGTACCAAGACTTGTGAGATCTCTCGCAGGTATCGGCAGCGCTCTTTGATGCTGTGTTGTACCGAGGTCTTGTAAGAACGGGCTTTCAGGGTTTTTATAGCCTCTTGACTGTCGGTGTAGATGTGGATGAAACGATCTGTTCCTTTGGTGCAGTGTTGAAGGGCCTCGTCGATGGCTGTTAATTCGAGTTCAGTTGCGGACCAGTACCTGCGACCACTGTGGCTAGTGGCGTGCAGCTGTGAACCCTCTTGGTAGCAAGCAGTGGTTGCAAACGTGATGCCGGTGTCATCGTCATGATATAGGGCGGCGTCGGTATAAATGCGGAGACCGATGTGCTGGTCTTGTGTATCAATTATGTGGCGTTGTCGGTGATCTCTTCCTGGTCCTTTGGTGTTGGTTGGAATGGGTTTTGGATCTGTTACCAATGTTTCTGTCCATGGTGCTGTAAGGTGGTCCAATATGGGCAAGTGTAGGTGAGCTTCGTCAAAGATTCGAGTGAGGAGGCGATGCCCGTTGGGTGTGTGACGCAGGCGAGTTTCATGATTGGCTCGGTGCGTAGCAATAAGTGCATCCACTGGTGGGAGCTGAGCGAATCTGTGGAGCTCCGTGATGCGCGTGTGTACGGGTAGACCAGTTATAACCCTCAAGGCAGAGTTATAAAGTAAGCCAAGTGTCTTGTAATTGGCTGCGGTCAAGTCAAAGTAAGGGGCACCGTAGCGGAGCTTAGCGAGCAGAATAGCGACGGTGAGGCGACGCGCTACCTCCGTCCCTGCGCCCCCACTCTTGCTGCTGAGCCGTTTGATTAAGTGGAGCGTTGGCCTCCATTGAGATTTTAGCTGAAGGATCGAATCCTTAGCAGTACCATGCTGATTAATGGGAACGCCAAGTATCCGGAGATAACCTTCGCGGGGTTGTGCGATGTTTTGACCGCCGAAGTGAAGGTTGACGTCTACGCCGCCAGGCGGTGGATGTATGACCAGAAATTTAGTTTTTTCTGGGGATGGACGCATGCCTGTAGAATGAAGTTCAATCTCGATTGTATCTAGTGCTCGTTGCAGCGTCTCCGTTTGTTCTCGAGCCGTATTACGGTACGTGGTCCAGAGCGTGATGTCGTCCGCATATATTGTGAACCATAGGCCATCGATTTTGTCTAGTTGCCATGCGATTTTCGCCATGACGATGTTAAATAAGGTGGGGGAAATGACTGAGCCCTGAGGCACACCCGTGCGGTTTGTAAAATGTTGTGCCGTGTGATTGGTATCGATTTGAATTTCATAGGTTCTATTACTCAGGAAGGACTTCACAAAGTTGATGACGCGGGCTCCAACTCCAGTGTGGATTAGCGCGTCGACAATGGCTTGATGGCTGATGGTATCGAACGCCTTGTGTAAATCGACAGCTACGAGTATGTCAGGACGGCCTTTGCACCATCGGCGTGCTCTGTTCAGGTTGGTGTGTAGAAGATAAAGGCTGTCCTGTGTTCCTAGCTGAGGGCGGAAGCCAGTCTGGAACGGGTGAAAGTAATTTGAGGTCTCAAGGTAATGTGTAAGTCGATTGGTGACCATGCGTTCCATTAGCTTACAGACGGTTGATGTTAGAGAGATCGGTCACAAGTTGGCAAGTTGCGTGGGGTGTTTCCCAGGCTTGGGAATGGGGACGACTACCGAGTGTTTCCAATGTGGTGGTAGGCAGCCCGTATCCCAGTGCTGGTTGATGAGGTCAAGCAATTTTTCCTTAGTAGGTGTGCTGGAGTTCCGGAGCATGCTCCAAGTGATGCCATCTTTGCCGGGAGCGCTGTTCTTTTTAACTTGTGAAAGAGCATATTCGAATTCAAATGTGTTAAAGGGGGCGTTAATGCCAGTAGAGTCTGTGGATGGAACAGGTGCATAGATGTCAGGTGGGGGTGGTGAGGCGGGTTGCGGAAAGAAAGTGCGGGCTGCCTCCTGTTCAAGCTCGGTAGCAGTCTGACTAGTGCGGAGGAGAAGGGTTTCTCCGGTATTTGCGGATTTGCTCTTGCCGTTCATGGCCCGGAATACTCTCCACAGCTTGCTGGTGTTGGTCCTATAGGATAAAGTGCTACAAAAGTCAAGCCATCGACTTCTGCTAAGGCGTTTGCTATAGCGGCGTGCCTCAGCAGTGAGGCGACGAAGTTTTAGAAGCTTTTTGTATTCTCTTCCAGATTGGAGATAATCGAGTTCGGCTTGTTTTCTGCTTTCCCATAGATTAAGCAGGTGAGGGTCGGGCACAGGAACGTCTTCTGTTACTTGTGTGATTGCAGTGGCTGAATCACGGGCGCGTTGAAGGAGTGTTTCGACTGGCAGTTCGGCGAGATGATCGTCTAAAGCCTGTCGGAAGTTTTTCCAATTGATGGTACGAGTATTTCGTTTGCGGCGGCGTAGATTGGACTGGAGCTGTATCCATATAGGGTAATGATCACTGCCCATTGTTTCAGGGCCACATCGCCAATCTTGGATAATGTTGTTGGAGTGCCAGGTCAGATCCGGAGACGTATCATGTTGACCAGGATGCATGCCTCGTCGTGTCGGATAATCGGTGTCATTGCCAAGGTATAGTCCCGCTACCTCTGTGGATGTGATGTGCAGACGTGTTCCGAGAAGACTGGAGCGTCTGTAACCCCATGTTTGATGCTGCGCGTTGAAGTCCCCGCCAATGAGCATCTCGTCTTTAGGATGAGCGTCGCGAAGTTTCCGTATCCAGTCAAAACTGACTTCGTGAGGCTTTGCGTGGGGTCTGACGTATGCGCTGACAACTACAAGATGTTTGCGGTTGTATCGCACTCGCGCTGCTACGATTTCGTGGTGCGGTGAGCAGAACGCGGATGTGTCAAGTTGGGCATGGGGAGTATTTTTATGAATAAATATAGCAGCCTGAGCGCGGATTACAGGGGCATTTTGGTAACGAGGCGTATGCATAATACTTGGAGAATGAAGTGCCTTGTAGTGACGGATTCCAGGGGATGTTCCGTTTGTTTCTTGAAGAAGGAAAATTGGGGGGCAGCCTATGCGCTCAAACAAGAGATTGAGTTCGTGCGCACAGGTTGCTAGGCTTCGGCAGTTCCACTGAAGGACATCAGGTACGGTTTCGATTGAGGCGGTAGCCATGTTAATCGGTGGGGCGAGGCGGATGTTTATCGACCGCAGCTATGTTGGGACGCTTTGGAGCGGGAGGGCCGTTTTCTAGAGCGTCTAGGCGTTGTGCGAGGTGAGCCTGGTCATTCCGTATAAGCTGTTGCTCGGCTGTGAGTTGCGTTTGAGCATTATTCAGTTGCGTAAGTTGGCTGCTAATAGTGTCGAGGACGGTAAGCTGCGTCATGACAGTTGCAAGTTGTGTTAAAATCTTTTCTTGTGCGGCTTGCTGTGCTTCGTAAGCATCAACTCGCTTCGTGAGAGCGGCCAGTGCTGCAGATAATGTGTCGACTGACGTGGTGGTGGGCGAATCACAATTGATCTGCGTTGCGGAAAGAGGTGCTGCCTGGTTTTGCGGTGCGCTAGGGGGCGCTGTCTGATTTTGCGGGGCGTCTGGCACTGGAGAGGCTGTTGAAGAAAACTGAGAAGGTGGGGATGTGCCAGTCAAGATTTTTTAAACCATACTGAGGCTTGACGAAGTTTCGCCTCATTGTCTTTGACCTGTTTGGCCTCGAGGAGCTGTTGGAACGCTAACTGCTTGTCCAGCATGAGGGAACGCGCGCGTTCGAGATCAGCTTGTGCTTTGGCGAGTGCCTTGTCTAGATCAGACTTGACCTGTAGATCCAATGGTTGTAATTTCGGTAGATCTCGCGGCGAATATTAGTCGCAAGAACATCCTCTAGATGGCGCCAAAAAGTCAAATCCCATCTTAGGCTGTATACTTCGTCGAAAACAATCAAAACATGAGTGATTTTAAAAAAAACGCGATCGTGCGCTCGGAGGCTTAACTAAACATTCTATGCGTAAGGAGCCTGTATCACAAAAGCTTTTATTCTGAATGCAGTATTTAAAAGATGTTGTTTCCACTTCAGAACTATTCCTATGAGCTAACCCTTACAGGCTTGTATTGAGCAGGAACACCTGTATATACTTGAACATACGAACGACTTGTGGAAGTACATATAGCAGGATTGAAACAATACCTCTCCGTGTGGGCTCGGCTCCAACCCAGGAAGCGCTTCTTTCCAAAATATTCTTTTACAAACTCGCATGGTCGACCTCGAATGGCTTGTTTGCCTGTGAAACGTTTTATTGTAATGAGGACGCGAGCCTGCGAAGAAGAACGCCGGCCTCAGTTGGTCAGGAGCAGTCCCATCCCTCGCCGCCGCAAGTGCCTGCCGCCTCGCGAGTACGCCGGACCAGGCGCTTTTGGGACCGACCGACGAGCACCTGAGGTGGAAGGCCTCTTAAGCCTCTAAGTGGGGGTGGTGGGATGAGAAGAAAGTGGGGGGTTGATTACAGTGTGGGCATTCGAAATATTTGGCTGTGGCGAAAGGTGCGTCGGACAGACTCCATCAATAGTTTTAAATGTACGTAACGTACCCGGTGCGTTTTTGTTCGGGATACGTCGGAAAAGCCGTACGGATCCGGGAAATATCTTTCAGGGGTACGGCGGATGAACCCGATCGGTGGTGTTCACGTCCGACGGACACATGTTTTATTTTTTCTCAGGGCTACGTCGGAAAACCCGGGCGGATTCAAAATCACCGGATATGTGATTGTAGCAGCAAAGAAAGGATGACATGTAGACTTCGCATGATGATAGCTTTACGTGAGTTGGACCGCGGCAGATTGGCATTGCAAGGCCAAAGCGCAAGCGCATACGTAATCGATGTCGATATGACGGCCAGACCGTGGCCTGCACGCCCGCTGATTTGATCCGTTATCCTGTGGATTATCGTCTACGACGGTGGTTATGTGGTTTTGGTTCTTCAACGTTTCCTCACTTCCATCTATGATGATATGCACCACGTCACGCGTTGCTTCCTGCTGCTGCTTTGCGGTGCTGCAAGTTGTATACGTACAAGCGGTACTGAAAAAGCTGCTGGGTACCGCCCGCGTGTTAGCATCGCGTCTTTTTTGTTCACTGTGTAACGTAGCGCACGCCACCTGGGAGTTGTGGAGAGAAATAAAGAAACGCGCTTGCTGCTCATCCCGACAGAGGGGGCAAGGACAGTCGAAAGGGAAGCAAAAATATAGAAAGGACGAAAGGAAACAGACCAATCTAAACTAGAAAAAGGCAGAAAAAACTAGTCCTAAAAACACATCTACAGGAATAGATGGAATTCCGATCAAGCGGATTAATGAACTCGGTCCAAAAAGTAAGGAAACGTTGTTAAAAGCTCTGGAAACAGTCATAACGAATCAGCAAATTCCGGACAGCTGGCGGCAGAGTAAAATGAATTTGATTTATAAAACGAAAAAAGACTGGATGCACATAAATTCCTACAGGCCGATTTCCATAGCATCTGTTATGTACAGGTTAGCCATGCAGGCGGTGAAATTAAAGGTGCAAGCATGGATAGAAAGTAACAAGATACTCGGAAAACTTCAGAACGGCTTTAGAAATGGTAGGCGCTTAGATGATAGCCTCTTCGTGCTTGCACAATGCATCGAAATATCTAGAGTGGAAAATAGACGTTTGTAATTGGCCTTCCTGGACATAAACGAGGCGTACGACAACGTAAGCAGGGAACTCCTGTGGAAAATATTAAAAGAAGAAGGTATCGGTTATGAGATAATAGAGTTCCTAGAGGAAATATACCGGGATAACAAAGTAGAAATTACGTGGGAAGGGATTAGAAGTACGGAGGATGTCAAAGTATGCAAAGGATTAAAACAAGGCTGCCCATCACCGGCGCTGTTCATGCTTTATATGATAAGCCTGGAACGGAGGATACAAGACAGTAACCTAGGTTTTAACCTGTCATATAGATTAGGTGGAAAGGCGGTAGAGCAGCGCCTCCCCGGTTTTATGTATGCAGACGATATTGTGCTGCTAGCCGAGAGTCTGGAAGAATTGCAAACTCTAGTTAAGTATTGCGGAGACGAAGGGCACGCTCTAGGCTTCAGTTTCAGCGCAGTTAAGTTGGTTCTGATGATTTTCAGCGGCTCAACTGACCAGAGTCTTAAAATACAAGGCCATGAAATACCTAAAGTAGCAGAATATAAATATCTGGGGGTATGGGTAAACGAAGGATTGGCATACATTGAAAAGCATGAGCAATCACTTAAGGCCAGAGGGTGAAGGAATGCCGGGATAATGAAGCCCAAGGCATTGTGGGGATACAATAGGTATGAGGTTTTGAGGGGTATTTGGAAAGGAATTATGGTGCCCGGACTTACTTTCGGAAATGCGGTTTTGTGCCTAAAATCAGAACTACAGTCGACATTAGAAATAAACCAGAGATCCGTTGGACGATTACCACTAGGTGCCCACGGCAAAACTACAAATGAGGCGGTACAGGGAGATATGGGCTGGGCATCTTTCGAAGTACGGGAAGCTCAGAGTAAAATATTATATGAGGAACGCCTGAGGGAATTGGACAGTAACAGATGGGCAGCTAAAGTATTTAAATACCTGTACTTAAAAAGCGTGGACTCACAATGGAGAAAAAGAACTAGGAAACTAACTAGTAAGTATGCTAGTCACAAGGACGGAGAAATAAAGAGCATTAAGCAGCAGGTGAAAAAGACAGAAGGTAAAAATTGGATAAATGCGATGGAAAAGAAACAGTGTGGAATTATACTGTAAGTGGAAAATGCAGATCAGGAAGGAAGATTTCTTTGGTAACTCAAGAGGCGGTGCCCTACTTTTCGAAGCTAGATCAGGGTGCTTTAGAACACGCAGCTACAAAAAGAAATTTAACAATGGAGATGACACATGTGCTGTATGTGGAAACTCCAGTGAAACAATTCACCATATTATACTCGAATGTAATGGTATCCATCCGGAAGTTGATGCAGGCGCAATCACTGTCCCTAACGCTCTGGGGTTTAGAGATACCAGTGACCGAGTGAATAAACCGGCGGTGGAAACTAGCAAAAAACGACTGGAAGATTGGTGGCTTAAAAGCGGAGAAGTGACATAATGGTAGTAATGTAGGAACAAAAATTTAATAAGTAGAATGATGGTTTAATTAACCATTCTAAATAAATAATTAAGATATATGGAGAAAAATGAGCATGATAGCTAATGCTACCACCCCGTTTCATTGGGGACGCTCCTATATTCCATCCATCCATAGAGCACCGATGTGCGCTCTAGACAAGGCTGCTCACCACTGTATTGTATCTTGTACTGGCAGCCACCCAAGAATAGCGCCCACCATTGAATTCGCGCAGCACCCATTAGCGGCGTCTGGCGGTCAGGCCTGAGCAGTCCCAGCAGTGATTGATGGTCGGTCACCATGGTAAACTGCCGACCCAGAAGAAAGTCATGAAAGTGAGAAACGCCAAAGATGAGGGCTGCTTCTCGCTCTAGCTGCGAGTAGTTTTTCTCTGCTTTTGTTAGTGTTCTTGAACGGAACCCAATTGACGTGTGCTTATTTCATATCGAATGAAAGAGCACTACACCCACACCATACGGAGATGCGTCAGAATGCACAAGAATTTGTGCATTCTTCAGGTTTTGTTTAGCTCACTCGAGCGCCGACTGCTGCAGCTGTAGCCATTCCCAACGGGTTATTTTTTCCATGAACCGATATAACCGGCTGAGCACAGTCGACGTATTAGGCAGAAACCTTACGTGGTACGTGAGCATACCAAGGAACGTACGCAACTCGCTCACGTTACTTGGGCGCGGGGGTTGTGTAATGACGCCTACGTTCTTTTCGATAGGGTGCAGGCCTTTTCGTTCGATACGATACCCGAGGTTAAGTCACTGAAGGCTGCCGGAACTTGAATTTGTCAACCCTAAGCTTGAAACCGTGCTCCCAGAATCGTTCCAACACTTTCTTGAACCGCGCTTCCTTGTCTCATTTGCCTTCCGACACTAACACGTCGTCGAGGTACTGAAAAACCAAGATTTCTACGGGGCAATAACCTCATAAAATCTCATTTAATCGCATAGACTCTCATACGGCGCACATAATTATCATAAAATACCGCACATAATTTATAATCATATACAAGAAACTATGAAGCCTTAGCAGTTATGTGCGACTTGTATGTGATTTCTTATGTGAATTGAGTGCGACTGTGTGAAAAAATGTGAGGTTATTGCCTCATACATATTTTTTTGGGACGCCTGGTAACCCGCCGAGTAAAGCGTGCATCTTTCTTTGAAATATAGCTAGTGCAGAAGCTATACCAAACGGAAGTATGTTGCAAAGAAAGTCTGCGATGCGTGTTATGGTACCAAGTGCTCGTGATGCTTCGTCAAGGGGCACTTGGTTATACGCGTCCTTCAACACCAAGTTGCTGAAGTATTCACCTCCATTTAAGTTTGCGAACATGTCCTCGACCACGGAAGTGGGTAAGTCTCTATATCACATGCAGGGCTAAAGCGTGACTTTAAAGTCTCCGCATATTTTTACGGTGCCATCTTTCTTCAGGACAACTCTGAATGTATCACAGGTTGTAAGACCCCTTGGGACATTAAGCGATCGATTTCACGAGAGACCTTATCGCGGAGGGCGTAAGGAAGTGATCTGGCCTTACCGAATTTTGGTGTCGCCATCTCCTTGAGCTGTAGGTTTTCTGGCGGTCCCTTGATGAGTCCGTGGGCTGTCGAAAAGTCATCGAGCAATCTGTTCGCCATTGTGTTGGCTTGGAGTGTTTCCTGTTGTCGAATCCGGAGCAGTGAGTTCTTTCATCGGAATACTCGGCTTTTTGAGTGCCGCAATCAGATCGAGGCCGCACAGGCTCGGTCCTGAACAGTCACGCACAATAAGTAGACAGGTTACCGACCATTTTTGTATCACACCAGAAGTTCGAGTTCACCAAACACCGGCAGTTGTCCCGCGTAACACAACTTCACATGTGGCGATTTCAAGCATGGCCACTGCGCTCTGTGTTGACTGGCACATCGGGGAGCCTGGGTCCACTTCCATGTCCAGATTTATTTCCCCCCGCCGAAATGAATGGCGAAACGGTGGTTACAAGGTGTTTTTTCTTGCAGAAATTAACGTCTAGACGTGTGCCTCACCCGTGTTCTGGTTGCTATAGACACGGTTTCAATCGTCAATGCCTTGACACTCGCGATTCGCCAGCAGCATTTCATCTGTTCTGGCCCCGTAGCATTGATTCGCCAAACGCCCACTTTGCCCGCAGCTGAAACACCGTGCGTTAGCGCAGCGGCAGGCGTTATCACCGCGCTTCGCGTTTCCATATCGTCCGCACTCTCGCCGCTGGTATGGTTATCTCGCGACGAAGAGCGATGACTGGCTTGCCTTCATATCACCGTCGATGATTCTGCACTAACATCGTTTGCATCGTTCTCGGCTGTTTCTGCTGCTATTGCCAGCGCTTCGGCCTCCTCCGGCGTCGTCTTTCTTCGCCAGTAACTGCTTGCATAGGTTAGTTGAGCTTACACCGCGAAATATTCTATTCCTCACCATTCGGTCTAGCTTAGTGCCAAAGTTGCAGTCGTCTGCTGTGCGCCGTAGTTCGACCAGAAATGTGTGCACTGCCTCACCCTTTTCTTGGGAACGGGTGAAAAAATTATAGCTCTCCGCTATCTCGTGACGCTTCGGATCGTAGTTGCTGTTTAACGCTGCGACTACTTCATCATTAGCGAGGGAATTCGGTGTCCGAGGTGCAATCCTTCCCGCTAACACTTGCGCCGTCTCCTTGCTGAGTGCTGCCGCAAGCAAGGCCCGCTGCTGTTTTAATGTGACAGCGTTAAGGGCCCCGTGTCGCAGAAAAGTCGGTGTCGTCGTCGGCGGCCGCCGTCCCGCGTCGTCCGGCGTTGGCCGTGAGCGAAAACTCCCAGAAGCATTAACAAATAAAAACGTGTAGAGAAAATTGCCGACCTGAGAAATCGAACGGTGGCCTCCGGGGTGCGAGACGAGCACGCTAACCACTCCACCACGCCAACTATTTTTCTTGACATGGTATTTATTATACAGAAAGGGTTATGTACACAGACTATTTACAATTCCTTCAGCCATTGCTGAGATGCACAACAAAAACTCAACTTTTTAAAACGCAGGCAAAAATAAGCACCGTGTCACCAGCGGAAACCAATCAGGTTGAAAGTCATTTTCATCATAAGTGTCTTTCTGATGCAGCATCATTCTGCCAAAATGGAGTCTAGATGGAACAACAGGTTCAGCGTTGCGAACCACCACGCCAACTAGATGGTTTAAAATGGACAAAGGCGCATTTATTGATTGCGGTGTTGTCTGAGAAATGTCCCTTAGAGAAGTGTATAGTGGTTTATTATAATAATTATGAGCATGTAAATCACAGAATTACAGAACACACAGTTAAGCGAGTGGCAAATTACTGTTCCGCTGTACTTCCTCTTCGCTTGGCGAGCACGTAGCGCCATCATGCGTGTGGTGCACGGAATAAGATAGACAGGGCATGGCCTCCGAGATCTTCATCGAACCGGCTCGGATCGGCAACGATGTTGCCGACGAACTACGACTGCAACTTGAGGCCTGCGCGTTTCGGCAAGGTGGCTGGCAGCGCTTCTACGTCCTGGAAGGATTAATACGTAAAAATGGGTATAGCAAGTTGCTCGATAACGCTATCGCGTTCCATTCTTAAAGGTGAAGCTTAAGCGTCCTCCAAATTTTGGGTCAGTAGTAGCATTCGCTTCAAAATATGCTTCTGCCCTTATAAGGTACGCTTTCCACTTATCTGACGTGTCATAGAAGGTCGGGAGCTACAGAACCCCTTTCTTTATGGCTCCAACCTGGTCATAGCTCTCGCCGGTGCTTCACGTTGCGGCAGCTTGTCGGCTTCAACTTTCACCGCATGGGTGGTTTCAGGGCTCGTCGCCACTGTAGTAAAGCCGGCGCAAACTGCGCACCAGAACGAACGATGGTCGGCAGTAAACAACATCGTTTATTGCCCAGAACCGAGATTATAAACCATCTCGTACTGAGGGGGTTAAAGAAGAGGAGAGAAGCATGAACGATAGGAACTCGGGCCAATATGAGAAAGGGGGGGGGGGGGGGCTGCCTTCGCTGGTCAGCACAAACCAAACAAATACAACAGTTACCTAGAAAATACGGGCAAACTATCCTCCCCGCGCTGTCAAAAACACACCTTTGGGACCTTCACTCCACACTTCCGACAGCCCTCTTATAATCCACAATATTCTAACGATTCCGCCTCCTTTGTAAACCACTTTAGTATTGAATAGCAACATGCAGTTCATGTCCGAACTAATATCGAACTTATTGCTCTAATGGACCATCAACAGCTTTTGAGTAGCGGACCTAGCCGATACAACTCTGTTAGTAGAACTATTCATTCATGGATGATCGGAAGGAGAAAAAGTTTGCACACGAGAGAAAGTGCCAAGGTAAACATCGGATATATTTTACGCACTCCAAATACTTATAATCCAGCCCCACTGAGTACACTGTTCTGCAGCGGCAGTGCTCGCGCTACACAGCGGTCGTTAGACAAGGTGCAGTTGTTGCTAGTGAGGTTCATGCAATTATCCTTTGCCTAGGTCAAACTATACTAGCGATTAAAAAAGCAAATCACTCAGGCAGCCGAAGAAGTTTCAATCCTCGTACTTTTATTGTGCTAAGATGATCATTCTTCCCCTGAACCCTGCTCGTAGGAGGGAGTGGTATTTCGTGTTTGGCCTGTCAAAACCATTGGTTTCACCCCGCTAAGCCGGGCCCAGAGGACACGGCACAACTAAGCTCTGGTCCAGTGGAATAGAACCAGAGCGAAGAGAACTGGGACCGTTCCAAGAAACGCCGTCAGTGTTCGTGCTCTGTTCGGATCATCGCAGTCGGTTAGCGGGGCAGCTGCTCTGTAGCCTGCCTTGATAGCACTGATGGCGGTTACCTTGGCAACAAGGCATGGTGGGGTGAATGATCTTTCGTAACAAGTTACCTGAGCCCCCAATTCCTGAAAAATAAAAATACAATTGCAAGAAAGTTGAAACATGATAATGCTTGGATGTGAACTGCAATTAACGTTCTCTTTTTCTTGTGTGAGATTGAAGGCGACACTTTGCATGGGGCCCCTGCTTCGAGCCTCCAAGTTTAACAGTGGAGACTGTTTGCAGTGTACTGAAGGAGACGCCGCAATTCTTTTTTCTCTTTAAGACCGTTCAGGAATGGGTGATGTTGGCGACCATATCAAAGGATCTGTTAGCCTCTGGATCATAGTAATGAAAATAAAATGAGGAGAATGATGCTATTGCTGGTGATTGAAGTGAGCTAGGTATGCCAAAATCGCAACACACATTTTCACAAGAACCCCCCCCCCCCCCAAATGGTCATAACGACCTCAAGTGCAGGGGCAAGCGAGCTGATTAACTGATGCATTGAACTTAGAAATATAATATGCTGTGGCACAACTTCACAAAACTGCTAGACTGGGCTCCTATGGTGGGTAGATGTGTTGCATATTTCTCCGTTAACTGCAGTTAAACAAATCTAGAGCCCGAAAGAAGTGTGAAATTGTGTGTCGAGGTTACATTGAAACACGGAGGAACATTTGAAATTTCGAGTAGCTAAGTAATGCAGGTCTTCAACCTCATTTGATGCTATACAAAACGGCAGCAGAATCGGCGGAAATTACTGTCTCCTAAGCACGTACTCCTACTAGCAGAGCACGCTAGTGGCTGCCAAAGCGTGAGCGGGCTTACGAAGCACTTTTCTTTTTTCCGCCGTGGTATTTATTCCGACAGTCGGCTTCTTTTGATATCGGTGCCTATGACCGAACATGGATAATATAAGGAGCAATAGCGTGGCTATATCAGCTTCCGACAACTGCCGCACAGGAACAGGCTCACCATCGATTTCAAATCAATCTGAATTCCCTCGGCTCACGACGCGAGCTTATACGGTTAAATCATGTGACGCGCATACTCACAGCTGATGTCACACAGGTATAGTTTGAGAAAATGCAAACTCAAATTTGAAGAAAGGCAACGGGATAGAAACCACGGACCAATCACTGCCAACCACCAGTGCAAGAGGCAAGCTTTTGAGGACTGTGATGTGTGCCGCCTAAGTTTCCATGAGCCAACATTATATATATATATATATATATATATATATATATATATATATATATATATATATATATATATAAAGCTACACATTCGCCAAAACCGTGCCAACGGGCCTGCGTGGCTTGGGGCCAGCATGTCTAATGACGGATTCAAGGGTCTATATTGGACCTCATTGATCAATAATTATAGAAAATCATTAATTACTTTATAGTCTCTATTGAGAAAACTTAAAAGAGCATCTACTGAATCTCTCTAAAGAGTTGCAAAAGGCACTCACTATTGTATTTCTACTGCAGTACGTCTTTTGTGGTTGTGTATAGAATGCTGTGGCCAAATAGTTATTCAAACTCATTTAACATATTGCATATAGAGTTAAAAGGAATACAGTACACTCAAATGAGAAAACTGAAAAGAAAATCTAAATAAACACATTACACATTTTTGTAAAGGTGGGCGGCTGCATTCCGATCTCACTCTCCCATCTACAGGCCCGTGTTGACCGCGCCTGCCGCTTCAGCCATGGCATGTTGTCGCGAAGGAAGGACTAGTATACATGTGGTCTCGTGACGTCACAAGAATCGCCAATCAATCATTTCCCGGTTATATCACTTGCCAATTACTACCTGTCAGGAGCATCCTCAAATGTCAAAAGTAGATGTCATCAGATACTTAGACATTCCTCGGACACTAGACGCCATTTCCTTGGCGCCAGTTTCTGTTGGCTATCTTCCTTTGTGTTGCATAAAGTTCTCCTTGTTTCATTTACCTTTGTTTTCTGATTTCTGCCAGAAGATTTGTCACTTGAATCAACCGACCTGCGAAGTGTCATGAACATTTGCTCTTTAGTATCGCGATAGCGTTGAGGGACCTCAAACAAAACGATGTCACCGTAAGCGAAACATCACAGGCCAATGGCGCTGGAAGGGAGTAGCTGTCAGATGTCATAGCACAGCGCTAATTCTTCTTGAAAAAGGCTTGAAAAAGAATACCAAATAATGAGCTGTTCACAGTCCCCTTAATAACGTCAAGACGTGAAATCAATTTGCTGTTATTACTCCTGTAAAGGGTGATCCATCTGCATTGTGTTATATTTAATGTCAAGAATCTAGCCATAAGTACGTGAAGAGCAATACATACGTGCAAATGTAGCGGAAAGAAGGAGTGTTTAAAGCAGTCGCTCCGAAATAAGTATTCGTTCAGTGTGGGCCAGTGTTTGCCCCAGTGGCGACGGCAACGATGCAATACCCTTTTAGCGCGTGGGCCTGACATACTACCCGGGAGTAGGCGCGTTTGGTTACGACCAAGCCATTCCCTTGACAAACACGGGGGCGCTTGCAGTCTGGAGGGAGATACCTCCAGACCAATTAAAATGTCTTATTGGTAAATACAGCCGCACGCACTCTGACTTATGCCAAGCTCAATATTCAACCCGTCAGGCCTCAGCAGTCGACCCCAACCACAATCTTCAGGCCTCTCCGCAACCGAAGGCAGTCGCATCCTGGACCCATCTCGCTCTTCCTGGGAGGATGCTCTGCTTGCCGCCGTGCTGATGAACCAGCGAAGACTGGTCAACCGGGCGAGGCGTGAATGCCAGATGGCTCTGCCTTAAGAAGCCATTAGAAACGTCTGCCCTTTAGTCTAGATGGTGTCTGGCCTCACAGGATTCGAGAGCTAGTGTTTTATGTAGACAAAGATGTTTCCTCCTCCTCCTCCTCCTTTTCCTGTGGTTGTTGTCTGGAGCAGAAATGTATTTTGGCCTGTTTAGCTTCGCAAGCTTGTGGCGCATCTGTTTCATAAACCTTATAAAAGGGGTAGCTGCTTGGCTCTATTTTGCAGGGCAAGCATCCTATAGCTATGTTAACTAGACAAGTTGGTTAATCAGCCACCATATGTACCTTACTTTGTTGATTTGTACACGTGCTGTTTGACGGCGCACATAATTATACAGAGACTCAAAACTGGCGACGTTGTATTAGGTTGCGGTAAGCCCATTTTGCCATATTTCACCAAAATTGCAAAATCCGATATTCACTTTGCAAGTAACGTCCTGAAAGTTTTCACTTCAGGTAAGGCCGTGGAGATGTTACCTTTTAAACAAAGACAACCATTTTCCTGTTGTTTATCATTCTGCCTATTTCTTTGCTTTTATATGTTGTCGATGTTATATCCAGACCAAAATATCATATGTAGGCTGAGTTTTGCTAGTTCAGCACAACTTTATAATCTTTGCCGACCAAGTGATGATGCCTGATAGCAGCGGGTCGCTTAACCCAAAATTTTCAGCCTCTTGCCGAGTGCGCTCATGCAAAATTCAACCGCACAGGTGTTTTTGTTTTCTTTTTCTTTTTTTATCCTCGCCGCTGTAACAATGGGTGATATCACCCCTAGAGCCCTGGACCTTAATTTTGAACATAGATGACCGGTAGATAATTTCATTCCCAATATTAACGAATTTACTCAGCATGAAATAGGTATAATTTTCGTTTAATGCTTTGATGAAACATCGTTTGCAACAATGTAGGGCTTTCCTTTTAAGTCGAGCGTACACCGTCTTTTTTGGCCGGCCAAACTCGCGGAAGAAAACAGAGAGAAAATATTTTGAAATATTGAAAATAATGTTATGACCATATGTTTGCCATTAAAAAGCATATCACGTATTCATTGTTGGTATCTAAATAAATTAGGTGCCCTAATCGCTTCTTGCTATTGTATTCTTAATATCGCATATGTAATATTTTTGTTCGAGCTAATTTATCACGTCACTTTGTTATTACTACCTGGGGGCAGTTCACTGATTGCTCTATACTTGCAGGACCAGACTTACTGATGCTAGGGTTGTGCACATATGATGACAGCCTCTGTCCCACGTGCACTGGCACCTCCCTGTTCTCCTCTATAAGAGGAAAATAATTTTAAATATCAATATAATTGCGCCTAATTGCTAAATGCGTGCGACATAAGTAGCGCCGCTGGAGCCACTAAAAGCAGCAAACCCGCTCTGTTGTTCCGTAAAACAGTACCACATGTCAGTATGGTTTCGAAGATCAGGCAGGCATGCGCGATAAGGTTTTGCCCATGACATTTACGGCATGGGCGCCCGTAAGCATCACCGCCGTAGCTAAATAAATCAATGGTAGTTCTTCAATGAACATAATTCTTATCAGCGCTGTTGCCCCGTTCCTTATCTGTACGGGAGCGACTACAACAAGAAAAGTGCGAAACATTTTCCCACTAGCGAGGGCGATTAGCGCGTTAATAACACGACCAGTGTTCATGCCAAACCGTGACTTCGCACACAGCGACGTGACACGTGTTGAACAAGCCACCAAGTGCAATCGACTGCGGAGACGTTTGCCCGCCCGTATACCTATGCATAAACGCTTAGTTTAAAATAGAGAATATTATCTGGGACCCCTAATCGAACAGATGTCCCCTATGCTCACTAATTGAAGTCGATAACAAACAATACGTGCACATCGCGTTTTCAATAACGCGGTCATTGATGCAAGGACGAGCTCAAATAATGGAAAGATGTATGATAAGCTCCACCCCGAAAACAGCTCTGAGTCAACCTACAGACATATCTAATATATTGTGCTGCCCAATGACGCCGTGCAACTCTGGGTTCTGTCGCGGCTTTACACACGCATACTACACCTTATGGTTCTGTCTCCGACTGGGTCCATGGGATCACGCATCGTCAGCGCAGCGATGGTCATGCTCTTCACAGCCGTGCCACCACTGATCGCACTTATGCAGACTGTGGCTACGTCAGAAGGTAGGCCCATAAATTATTTTCACTTAATTTAAACATGCATAAAAATTAAGAGGACACTATAAGCTTCGCCTTAAGGGCCGACGCGACAGCATGCGCACTCGTTGCCTCAATTCTAATGCTCCTACCTAAGCACCCAATCTTCGCTTCAACCGTCTATAGCTGACTCTTACCGAGCGTTCTTCTCTGCCTTCAAGGTATCCGTCCTACTGCTTCTCCGTGGTCATCATCGAATAGTACTGACAGTTCGGCAAGACACATCCTCAAACGAAACCCCCCGCAATGTCAAACCACGTTGTCGCACTGGTACACATCACATGCCATCGCAAGTGTTCAAGCTGAACGACACACACACCCAGGGCTTAAAGTAAGAGAGTCTGAGACCCCGCCCCCCCCTCCCTCACACACACACACTATTTAAGAGGGGTCTGAGACCCCTCGCAATCGAAGGTATAGGACTGCATGAATACGAAGGAGGCTGAAATATTTTAATCCTGTCAGTGGTTGTCAAAACATTTTACTGTTGTTTCGGCAATTTGGAAGAGTTTTAATAAGGATCATTAACATACATTAACATATCCTCTATAACCCGCGACGGAGAAAAATAATTCCTCTGATTTCTATAAAACGATGTGCAAAGCAGGCCACGAGCCGCTTTCTCTCTCTCTTTATTTCTCTTGCCACCTGTGCTGGAATCAGTAAAGACCTCCCTCCGATGGTGCAAGACTTTCAGCACTGTCTACACGAGTCTTTCTCACTACTCACCAGTCGCTACTCAATAATCAAGCCGTCAACTAAACACAGTATCAACCACTTTATTAAACCAACCATCACTGCATATATCATACAGACTCGATACGAAGCGTCCATTATTTTTCCTCAAAGTAGACGTTCAATTTACACTAGAAAGCACTGGCGCCATCTGTCTTGGCAAAGACGTATCAGGTCTCAGAGTCATGTCTTTTACATAAGCACGCACATGGCGTATGTACCGTTTTTGCCAAAAGTAACCGTGTTCCGCTTCTCAGTCGGGTAGTAGATAATTCGTACCACTTCTGACGTTGTAAATCTGTGCAAAGTGAAGTCGAGCTCCTGTACTCACTTCCTAAAAAGTTGTGATGCTCTGGAAATCCATGTTGGCTTTAGAATTCACGCGAGAAGCAAAATATGCTACCCGGTTAGTTTTGGCAAAGACGGTACATACATAGGTTGCTATAAGTGTCCATTTACCACTTCAGTGACCGATAATTTATTTCTATTGATAGCGTGGACAACGCTGGCTCAATAATAAGCACGAAGGACAACCCGGCCGGAACAGCACAGCCTTGGGACTTCATTATGTTAAAACAGTGCTAGAAACACGGACAGATAGAAAGACAAACACACATTGCGCTGAAATGACAACTGAGGTTTTATTCATGAAGCATGAAGCTGTTTTAACATAATAACCAACCAAATCGCCCATCAAGGCACTTTTCTTGGAACTTCATCAGCTCTTAAAGAGCTGGCGCCGGTTAGGAGGAAGCAGCATATTCATAAATGACGTTAGGTGCATGTTAATTGCTGATACGAAATAATCGTGCACTCTTTACTATTATTTTCTGTAGCAAACTATATATATATATATATGAAGGAAAGAAGCCAACAGTCGGCGAGGAAAGGAAAGCGTTGGGGATGGTACATTATGTCTTTTTTTTTTAATGTTTACTTAGATAATCACAGAAAATAGTAATGTAATCTGTTTAGGGGAAAGATAATTAACCACAAAGTAGAAGGAAAAACAACGTGCCGATGGTGGGAGCCGAACCCACGACCTCCGAATATCGCGTCCGGAGCTCTTCCAACTGAGCTACATCGGCCGCTGTTCCCCCTGCTACTTGCTTGGGTATTTAATACTTCTGTCACACGGGCGAGTCCCAACTCCCTCGAACTTCTTTTCCATAAAGGGCCATGGAGGGAGTTCAGCCCTAAAGGAGTTGTCGCCGTGTCACAAGGCTGAGAACCAGCTTCTCCGAAACGCCGTCGGGGTCCCATTAGGCGCTGTTCGTTTTGTGTATGCATATAAAAAATCAAGTTAAAAACATGTAAAATAATTTTTAGCTGCTTTCTTTTCAACGGTTTGAATTGACTTTAAAATATAAATGTATCTTCATTCATGTGGAAGGAATGCGCTGTTACTTTTAATAGCGTATCGGGTTTGTCTGTTTTACTGGCCACAATGTGCTTGCGAAATTCTTGCGTGCATGCTTGGATATTTGCACATTTACTTTTTTCCATGCTTTGCGTTGTGCTACAGTATTAAAACTAGTTATAAACTCAAAATTAATGCATATGCGTTTATTTAACACCTGCACTGAAGCTCACAGGGAACCAGAGTACTCCCTTTACCTGCTCGAGAGAGATGATCAGAACTCCTTACGCTAGGAACTTCCTTAAACTTCCTTTCCTAAAGGACTGCCGTGTGACACGGCGCGTATCTCCATTGAGATAATGACTACCTTGGTTGAAGGGAGTTAAAAGGAGTTCAGCTGTGCCCGTGTGACAGCAGTATAAGTTGTCTGTAAATACCTGAGCAAGTAGCAGGGGGAACAGCGGCCAATATATATATATATATATATATATATATATATATATATATATATATATATATATATATATATATATATATATATATATATATATATATATATATATATATCCCCCGCCGGGGTGGTGCAGTGGTAAGACGCCCGACTACTGTCCGGAGTTCCCGGGTTCGTACCCGACCGCGGCGGCTGCGTTTCGATGGAGGCGAAACGAAGTGGCGTCCGTGTGCTGTGCGATGTCAGCGCACGTTAAAGATCCCCAGGTGGTCGAAATTACTCCGTAGCCCTCCACTACGGCTCCCCTTTCTCTCTCTCCACTTTCACTCCCACCTTCCTCCCTTCCCTTACGGTGCGGTTCATTTGTCCACATAGCAAGTGTGACAGATACTGCGCCTTTCCCTTCCTGTGAACCAACCAACCAACCAATATATATATATATATATATATATATATATATATGAAGGAAAGAAGCCAACAGTCGGCGAGGCCAAGGAAAGCGTTGGGGATGGTATGTTTATGTCATTTTTTTTTTAATGTTTACTTCGATAACCACAGAAATTAGTAATGTAATCTGTTAGAGGAAAGATAATTAGACACAAAGTAAAATATATATATATATATATATACCGGGTGTCCCAGATAACTTGAACTAAGGGTTACAAAATAATATATTTGAGGTAGGTCAGTGAAACCAGTTGCATACAACTACCAGCCTGCTTGCGCACTACAGGCAATTTTTTGTTTTGCAATTAGTTAATTGGCGAATTATGTTAATTTTTCTAATTTTATAAATATTCACCTTAGACCAACAATGTGAATTGGAATGTTGTAGAGCACCTTCAGAAACCCCCCCTCCAATAATTACGATAAAGAAAGTCTCACGTGTATCTTTTTTTCCGGGCTCAAAAGAAAGCCCGCGAAATACAAATAATACCACGTGACTAGCGCATTTGAGCGCAGCGATCGTGGTGCTCTCAGTCGTGGTCTGAGCGAACGAAATCAGCTGCGGCCGTGACCCGATGGTCCCGTTGCAGCGGCAGGCAGAAATGTTGGCGATGGTTGGAGCGAGCTCGAGCTCGCCCGTCGTCACCGCGATCTTGGCCAGGCCTGTGCACCGCAGCAGCCTACATCACGACGGGCGGATGACTATAAAGAACCGGCAAATGAAGGTGCAGCGCTAATTTTAGTCGAGTCACATGTCATCTCGCCCCTTTACCCAAAACCAAGCCTGTATGCGCAGATTCAGTGGCTGATACCTTATCGCTCATCCGTTTGCCGTAAAGTTCGCTGATTGGAGAGAAGGAGGGTTTGTTAGAATCCCGGTGCTGTCGGCTCGCCGCTCTCGGTGCTACTTGCACCATCACGTGGGCCGGCTGTCGGACGCGGGCGAAGAAGCCATCGCAGGCCAATCGGCCTGCCGCTTTAACGGGGTGAAGGAGACACGGCCGCCGCTAATTTCGTTCGCTCAAACCACGACTGAGAGCACCACAATCGCGGCGCACAAATGCACTAGTCACGTGGTATTATTTGTATTTCGCGGGCTTTCTTTTGAGCCCAGAAAGAAAGATACACGTGAGACTTTCTTTATCGAAATTACTGGAATGAGGGTTTCTGAAGGTGCTCTACAAGTTTCCAATTCACATGTTTGGTCTAAATTCGATACTTAATCAATTAGAAAAATTAACATAATTAGCTAATTAAGTAATTGCAAAAACAAAAAATCGCCTGTAGTGCGCAAGGAGGCTGGCAGTTGAATGCAGTTGGTTTTACTGACTTACCTCAAATGTATTATTTTGTATCCCTTGGTTCAAGTTAGTTGGGACACCCGGTATATATATATACATATATATATATATATATATATATATATATATATATATATATATATATATATATATATATATATATATACAGCGCGTTGCACAATTAGAGGCGCGATGTAGAATGCTTCTCCCAGCTAAACCGCGGAATCCTCACAGTTCAAATTTTGCACAGAAATGGCATTTTGTCGCTAGTATTTTTAATACCAAATTTGTTCAGGGAACTTGCCTGATTCGATCAAAAGAAGTCAGATGTTTCCATTTTATGCGGCGGCGACGACGCCAGACGAGCCGCTGCCCCAGCGATGGCACTGGTGGAGCCACTTCATGCTGCTTACAACAACTCTGTAGCAGAAAAAGAGAAATATGGGAGATGCCTTCGCCCTGCAATGAGTATAGTCAGGCTGCTGCTGCTGCTGCTGATGATGATGATGAAAATCTGCTGCTCCATTGACGCAGGGTAAATCCTTTGGAGCATCATGTTATGTCATCCGGAAGACAGGCCATTAAGTGGAAAAGCACTCGAGCTTTATGGCAGTCAGCTCCAACAAACCAGCCTCCGAAACGCCCGCCAATGCGTCTCCAGGAAAGCGTGTATAAAGAACGACTTTAAATGAACCAATTTCATTATACCTTTCGCCGTGGTGCAGTGATTAGGGCGCTAGACTGTTGTGCTTGAGGGTGCGGGATCGAAACCCAGCCGCGGCGGCCATTTTTGGATGAAGGCGAAAAGCAAGACGCCCGTGTGCTGTGCGAAGTCAGTACACGTTTAAAAAAAACAGGTGATCCAAAATTCCGGAACCCTCCACTGCGGCGTTTCTCATCTCCTGAGTCGTTAAGGGACTTTCAACCCGATAAAACCAAACCAAAAGGCACAGTAAAAACCTCGTGATTATAGCTGTTTGAATTTTGTCTTGAAAGAAGAGAATGATGTTGATAAAACAGGGAGATTAGAAAAGCTAGAGCACTTACAGGGGAGAAGGGAGGGTAGAAAAAGCACCCAAAAGCCCCAGGTCACATAGACTGCTTTCTGGCAATTTTGTCGCACCCCCCCCCCACACACACACGCACGCTACAAAGCTCAACACGTGTAGTTGATGAGAAGCCTCATTCGCAGCCACGATGGTCATGGTGATGTAATAGGGGCCATTAGTGTGGCTCCAAGAGCATTCATGGAAGTCCCACCTGGTGGACAAAGCAGGACCGATGGCATGTAACTTCAGTAGATTCACATAGGTGAGGATGCAGTGTACTGTCCACACCGTGTGGCTAAGAAACAGACCCCTTGGGATCCAAACATTTCAAAAAGGGCTTACGTAACCCACGCGCACGAGTTAGAACTTGCGCTGCAGGAACGCGACCGAATTGTTGGCATGTGTCTTCTGCAGCAGCTACGCAGTTGTTTCAGCGGAACTGCTGCTAATTGTGTGTCTGTGTATGAACGCTTTATTGTCTGGAAGAACCTTACGAGATAGAACATCCCCTCCTCCCTACCTGTCTCCGACATCGTGGGAACCTCCTACTGCATGTACTTTCCATAAGCCTTCACCCATCAGGAGCCAATCATGTGCCGTAAAAGATAAAAAATGGTTAATAAATAACGCCCCCTCCCCCCTCTGCTCCTCTCAGCATATTTACATCCTCCAGACGCCCCCAACAAGGATCCGACAGAACCGCGTACAGAAAACCCTCTTATCAGTAAAAATAAAAGAATTATAGGAAGCGGTGCTCATATATAAAGAAAAAATCGTGATGGCAAACCAAGACATTTAACGCAAAATGGGTACATCATGACGTAAGATCACCCATCAATGTTAATTTCATCAAAAACCTATCAGCGCCTCTCTTCCGCATTTCTGCCATGACGCCTAAGAAAAGCGGCTCGAAGTGCAACCAGCAGAGAGAGCAGGCAAGAACCGATAGCTATTTTTCTCCCCAGCTTAGTTATCTAGAGACATATCACTGCAGTTCAAGGCTCGTGTTTTTATTTGAAACACCGGCCTAACGGGGGATGTTATTTGCCCTTTCCGAATTTCCTAGCCTCGCACAGTGGTTTGATCACGGCCATTTCGAAGGGTGCTCCTTGGCTGTGGAATTTAACTGCAAGGTAAGCAATCCCACGTGTTCAACGACAACGAGGCCCTCCCCTACACAATCCGTCATATAGCCGATGTCGCACGTTAAACCCATATATGAATTTGATTTCTTCAATTTTTGTTGTGTAGAAGGATTCTGCGCACCCATAACAGTGCTAATGAGCACATTATGCTTTAGAGAAATGCTTGAACGTTTGAGAAACAAATGTTCACAGCACCTGTTTCACTAAATATTACATAATACACATAGTATATGTACACTGGTTGAACATTAGATTCATTAGAACCCCGTTTCATCTGTGCTGTCTTTCGAGCAAACTGGTTGTTTGTGACCAGAGGAGTAAAATAGCTTCCTACGTGCTTAACCATCGGTATTTAGTCAGGGAATAAACTTACATATTTATAGTCTCCATAATAAGATGAACTTCATTTCTTTCAGGGGTAGTTTTATATCCGGCACCTGTATTGCAAGTAAACGACAAAACCGCCGTAAGTCAGTGCTGAACAATAATTACAATGATGAAGAAATTTTCAGCTTTCAAAATTCCTTGTCAGACCATGACAGCGACCAAGCGCAGTTTTTACGATGTATTCGCAGCTACTGATTCGTAGCTTGCTCTTTAACGTTATTGAAAAATAATTGCTGATAGTCCTAAATTTTGTCTGTTACATGGTGAAATTTTGTTCTGTTACATGGTGAAATCTATTGTCGTTGAAAAATAAAACAATTATAGTACTAATTTACCATTTATAAACATCATACACATCAGAAATTCCCTATAGTGCTCTCAGTTACAGGAAATCATTTATAGTCATTTCACAGTGCAATACCAGATTATCTGCCGCACAAAGCATCCGCCTTGCTGTGAGCTCGGCAAAATCAATCCAGTCACCATTCTACACGTGAGCAGTCAGCTTTCCTGTGCGGCGAGGTTTCCTGCACAGTGTCGGCATAATCTCGTTTTTAGGGAATACTTGTGCCTGGTTGTCTAGCCCGAGTTGATGTCCCCTCAGTCTACGGCAACCCGCCGGGCTGTACTCTGTCGGTGCTGTATTTTGCTTGCTTAATCATCGAGTCAAGTACGATATAATGAACCAGGCTGCATCGATTAAATCTTAAGCACTGTAGGTCAGAGCACGAACCTTGTTCTCTGTGGGCTTTATTAAATCGTAGGCTACAGTCTACGATCTACTAAAATTGAACGAGCGGACAATACTGGAATTAAAGCTCATTCACGTCAGACCAAAAACCTGCAACGATGATCTGTGCGTGCTGAATGAGAAAATGTATACCTTCAAAGTCGACGCTTGTGCAGAAGACGTCAAAGCTGTACAAGAGTACGAGGCGACTGCCACACGGGCAATGAGGCTCCTCAGCCGCCACATCGAGGGCCTTGAGGCACCTACTCCCGCTGCCGACAGCCGTCGTTTTACGAATTCAGCAGATGAGCTCCCTGCAGCAGCTGCTTCGTCTAGAAATGCAGCTTTACCGGAAATTTTTGCTGAACCATATTTCGCCTTAACCCCCGACTCCGTCATTGAACTTAAAGAGAGGCAAGTCGTAATTATGCCACCGTTTTCACGCTGATGTCCAATTTTCCTTTATTCGAGTCAACCCCAAAGGCATCAACAGGGGAAGCACAATTCGAGGCATCGCAGAAATTTTCTGATAGGAGTGATAATTTTAAGAGGGCCCAGAGTGATGTCGGCAGTCAGAGAGGAGCGCCTGCCTTACTGCGGCAAACACCTTTATGCGAGAGCCATTTCAATCAAGTGGAGGTCTCCCAGAGTAAAGAAAACGTTGATTCACTTACACGAATCCAGAGGCGGAAGGTGCCGCTGTGGCGCAACGGTAGAACATACGCCACGCATGCAAGAGGACCGGGGTTCAAATCCCGGTGCAGCGCAATCCTCCATCGGATTAAAAAAAAAAAAAGGTCCGCGTGTCGATGGAATTGCATAAACTGGTTTTGGGGTGCGATCTGATGACGGTGAACACCCCCGCCAACGCACTCCCTCAGTAGAACAGGAATTAGCCACCCTGGTGCAGTATTTGGCCGTAATCTCTCATCATTAGTTCTATAAAACAACGGCCCTCAGTCACTAGCGGCTGCGGAACAACTGACTACGGCGGCGGTCAGACCTGTGACGCAGCAGGGGGTGCTAAGAATTCCTAGCTCCGCTGGACAAGCCGCCATTAGAAACTGACCCTGGCAACGCTTAACGCTAGAACCCTAGCTAGTGAAACTAGTTTAGCAGTGCTGTTAGAGGAACTAGAAGGTAAGAAATAGGATGTCATAGGAGTTAATGAGGCTAGGAGGCCGAGTGAGGCATATACTGTACAGAAGGATGGGAATGTACGGTGTTATCGAGGTTTACCGGAGAGGCAACTAGGAGTAGGTTTCCTTGTCAGTAGGCATATAGCATGTGTAAAGAAGACAAATAACAGAAAACGCTGCGGCATCGCCATCACCATCGCTTGTCTCCGGCGCCCATCTCGCTCGCGCTGAAGCTGTGCCCTGCGGCTGGTAATTCGATCCCTTGTGCCCAAAGTATTGCCAGCGCTAGGCGTTCCAACCAACCATTAAATCCACATTTCACTTGGTGGAGGTCAATCTGAAGTTCCCTGTACCCATCTCGCCCTGGAACTTCGCAGCAGAACATTGACTACCCCAATGACGGAGCCGACTTCATTTCACCTGCCTCCGCCCGTCACCTGCACAGGTGCGCTCCGTCAACGGGACCCGACTACCTTCAGCGGAAGCAGCGATGACGACGTCGACGATTGGCTGACCACTTACGAACGGGTCAGCCGTCACAATAACTGGGACGACAACCGTAAGCTCAACAATGTCATCTTTTACTTGAGCGACGTCGCTAATCTGTGGTTTCGAAACCACGAGTCGGACTTTTCCACCTGGGCGAATTTCAAGACTAAATTTTCTGATGTCTTTGGCCGCCCCGCCGTCCGAAAACTCCGCGCGGAACAGCGTCTTCGATCGCGACTACAGCTGCCCGGTGAAACTTTCACCAGTTATATTGAGGACATTGTTGATTTGTGTCGCCGCGTTGACCCGACCATGACCGAGGCCGTTAAGATACGTCATGTCCTCACAGGAATTGATGCCGGCGCTTTCAAAATGCTTATCGCCAAAGGTCCCAATACGGTCAAGGAAATATACGACCTCTGTCAAAGCTACGACGAACTCCGCAAGGAGCGTGCTTTGATTCGCCAGCCTGATGCATCACTCGCTGGATTAGCCGCGGAGAGGGAGTCATCTAGCCTCTCTGAAGACATCAAGGCTTTTATACGTCAGGAGGTCGTGCGCCAACTGTCCCTACAGCGATATGTTAAGGAGTCGTCAACAACTGGCCTTGTTCCGGAGCTTCGCCGTGCAATCCAGCAGCATGTCTCTGAAGTCCTCCCTAATCCTGTTCCTCAATCAGCTCCGGTCACACCCTCAATGCCATTACTCACGCCTACAGTTTCATCTTCCGGCGTTGCGCCACTGAGCTACGCTCCAGCATTCGCGCCGGCTCCTCCTCAAGTATTGCGTCGCACGTATGCCGAAGTCACTTCAAGTCCACCGCCTGAGCCAGCATATGCCTATGCTTCGCCCCCCATGCGGTCCGCACTACCAGCCTTTGCTTCCCCCTTGCGTCAGACACCATCTCCATGGCGCACTGCGGACAACAGGCCTATTTGCTACCACTGCGGCATCCCCGGACACACTACACGCTACTGCCGGCGCCGAATAAATATGGCCTTTGCTGCACGGCCTGCGCCACCTTATTTGGCCCCCCAGTTCCCAGTCCCATCGGGTCCTCCAACAGCACCCCCTGAACCTCCGGACTTCCGCCCTCGTCGTTCGCCATCACCACGTCGCTGCTCCATTTCGCCAATGCGCCGACGACCCGCTACCCAGCCGGAAAACTAACCGCCGCAGTTCGCGAGGCACGAACTGCGTATCCGACCGAATTTCAAAGTCCTCGTCTTAATCCCGCGAATGTTATTCCTGTCATCGTTGAAGGTGTTCATACTCTTGCGCTCGTCGACACCGGTGCCGCTGTATCAGTTATCAGCCAAAAACTCTGCCGCTCCATCCGAAAGGTGACTACGCCTCTCGAGGGACTATCGCTTCGTACCGCATCCGCTCACAGTATACAGCCGACAGCTATCTGCACTGCTCGCGTCGTCATTGCTGCAGCCTTGTACATCATCGAATTCGTCGTTCTCCCCACATGTTCTCATGACGTCATTCTCGGCTGGGATTTCCTGTCCCAGCATCATGCTATCATTGACTGCGCCAGTCCACAAGTAGAGCTTATTGAATCGAGTGATGCACCGTCTGATGCCCTGCTCCACGAGCCGTGTCCTCGTTTTGCGACCAAACTCCTCGTAGCACATGACACAACCATTCCACCCGTTAGCGCTGTTCTGGTTCCCCTCACTGCCTCTTTTACCACCGCCGCGACAGTCCTCTTTGTGCCCTCTAACGTTGTCTGCCGCCGCCGCCACTTACCGCTGCCGTTTGCCGTCCTTGACATGAAAAATGGCGCTAGCACACTTCTGGTAGCCAATCCTCTTCCCTCTCCCGCTATGTTGATCGAAGGGGAGTGCCTCGGCCGCATCGAGCCCGTGGACCTTCTGTTCACCTTTGATGATGTGTCATTCCCTGTTTGCCAAGTTGACGCCTTGACTCCAACTCGTGTGGCTTCAGATCCGCTACAGCGGGACCTTTTTGACCATTCCGTGGACAGCGCTCTAGAACCGCGCCACCGCGAGCAACTTCTTGACCTTCTACACCAATTCCGCGCCTCCTTCGACATTCCGCAATCTTCCTTGGGCCGCACGACGACCGTTTCCCACCTCATCGACACTGGCGCTCACCCACCTCTCCATCAGCGGCCGTATCGGGTGTCCCCGACTGAGCGCCGTGTTATTGCCCAACAAGTCGATGACATGCTGCAACGCGGAGTAATTAGAGAATCCTGTAGCCCATGGTCGTCTCCTGTGGTTCTAGTTAAAAAGAAGGATGGCTCCATACGATTTTGTGTTGATTATCGCCGCCTCAACAAAATCACTCGTCGTGATGTGTACCCCCTCCCACGAATCGACGATGCCCTAGACTGTTTGCAAG
The DNA here is from genome assembly GCF_055883805.1 of Amblyomma maculatum. Taxonomy (NCBI): domain Eukaryota; kingdom Metazoa; phylum Arthropoda; class Arachnida; order Ixodida; family Ixodidae; genus Amblyomma; species Amblyomma maculatum. Next base: position 85,593,129 of record NC_139353.1, read on the forward strand.
GCGCAGAATTCTTTTCCTCAGTCGATTTACGCTCCGGGTATTGGCAGGTGCCCATGGCAGAGGCGGATCGTCCTAAGACCGCCTTTATTACTCCAGACGGACTATACGAATTTAATGTTATGCCATTCAGACTCTGTAACGCCCCAGCCACATTTGAAAGAATGATGGACACTACTGCGCGGCCTGAAATGGAACATCTGTTTATGCTACCTCAATGATATCGTCGTCTTTTCAACCGACTTCCCGACCCACCTGACTCGACTTCGCCAGGTCTTCACCTGCCTAACCCGCGCCGGTCTTCAACTCAACCTCAAAAAGTGCCGCTTTGGTGCCCGCCAGCTCACAATACTCGGACATGTTGTGTGTAAAGATGGAGTTCTGCCTGATCCTGAGAAGCTGCGCGCCGTCGCTGACTTTCCGAAACCGACCACTTTAAAACAACTGCGAAGCTTCGTGGGCCTCTGCTCGTACTTTCGTCGTTTTGTTCGGAATTTCGCAACCATCATAGCCCCCCTTACACAGCTCTTGAAAGGCACCCCTAACCTCTCCTCTTGGTCGCCAGCCTGCGATGATGCATTCGCGACACTGTGCAATGTTCTGACGTCACCCCCAATCCTTCGCCATTACGACCCTACTGCACCTACAGAACTTCACACCGATGCCAGTGGTGTCGGCCTCGGCGCCGTCCTCGCCCAGCGCAAGCCTGGCTTCTCCGAATACGTTGTCGCCTACGCAAGCCGTGCTCTCACCAAAGCCGAGTCCAACTACTCCGTTACCGAAAAGGAGTGCTTAGCAATCGTGTGGGCTGTAACGAAGTTCCGCCCTTACTTATACGGCCACTCCTTCGAGGTAGTTACAGATCATCACGCTCTCTGCTGGCTCGCGTCTCTCAAGGATCCATCTGGCCGTCTCGGGCGCTGGGCTCTCAGGCTTCAGGAATACGACATCCGTGTAGTGTACCGCTCTGGCCGCAAGCACTCTGACGCCGACGCTCTTTCTCGGTCACCGGTGCGCTCGCCTAACTCATCGTCCCCTCCTCAAGCATTCTTGTCAGCACTCACCATTGAGGATATGCCTTTCGAGCAACGACAAGATCCTTGGGTTTCTAACCTGCTGGATATCCTTGGCACTACTTCCGCGGCTACGCATCCTCGGGCACTCCGCCGACAGGCCTCCCATTTCGCCATTCGGGACGGCCTTCTCTACCGCAGGAACTACAACTCAGACGGCAGAACGTGGCTTCTTGTCATTCCGCGCCACCTCCGCTCCGAGGTTTCTGCCCACAATCACATTGACCCTCAAAGCGCTCATGCCGGCGTCCTCAAAACCTATGATCGAATTCGTCAGAGCTACTACTGGCGGGGAATGTACAATTTCGTACGGCGCTACATTCGCTCTTGTACCGCCTGTCAACAACGCAAGATTCCTCGCCACCCCGCTGGCCCTCTCCAGCCTTTACCTTGTCCAGCTCGCCCGTTTGATCGCGTGGGAATCGACCTTTATGGTCCGCTACCATGCACGGCCGCTGGTAATCGATGGGTCATCGTCGCAGTCGATCACCTTACCCGTTACGCCGAGACTGCTGCACTTACCGCGGCGACAGCCTGTGAGGTAGCCCATTTTCTTCTACACCACTTCATTCTTCGACACGGCGCCCCTCGCGAGCTACTGAGTGACAGAGGTCGTGTCTTTCTTTCCGAAGTAGTTCAAGAGCTCCTGTCGTCTTGCAAATCGATACATCGGGCTACAACCGCGTACCACCCACAAACAAACGGCCTCACGGAGCGCTTCAACCGTACGCTTGGGGACATGCTCGCAATGTATGTTACATCTAAATCGGGAAGCTCCAACTGGGACCAGGTACTGCCATTCGTAACGTTCGCGTACAACACAGCCACCCAAGCAACAACTGGGTTTTCGCCCTTCTTTCTCTTATATGGCCGTGAACCATCTTGTACTCTGGACACAATTTTGCCATACCATCCAGATGCCTCTGAGTACAGTGCCTTGTCAGATATTGCACAGAAGGCCGAGGAATGCCGGCAGCTAGCTCGCACGTTTACCTCCAACACTCAAGGCTATCGCAAAGATCAGCATGATACCGATACCCCTGCTCCCACGTTCCTGGCCGACAGCTTCGTTTGGCTATGCGTTCCTGCCACCAACAAACTAGACACCAAATACCACGGACCTTATCGCGTCTTGGAACGCACATCCCCTGTGAACTACGTCATCGAGCCAGTCACCCCTTCTTCCGATCACCGCCGACGCGGCCGCGAGGTTGTCCACGTTAGCCGCCTCAAGCCATATTACAACCCTCTGGTCGTCTCTTCCCCCTGAGTCGACAGGATGGCGACTTCTTCACGCGGGGGAAATGTAAAGAAGACAAAGAACAGAAAACGCTGCGACATCGCCATCACCATCGCTTGTCTCCGGCGCCCATCTCGCTCGCGCTGAAGCTGTGCCCTGCGGCTGGTAATTCGATCCCTTGTGCCCAAAGTACTGCCAGCGCTAGACGTTCCAACCAACCATTAAATCCACATTTCACATGTAATATAGAATAATTCTTTAGCATTAATAAGATGGTGGCAGGCATCGTATTTTGGCTTAATAAGCGGTATAAACTGAAGGTCGTACAGGCTTATGCACCTACATGTAGTATGATGACCAGGCAGCTGAAAGCTTCTACGAAGATATATCGGCAATGCGAAAGGTAAAGACGCAGTATACTGTACTAATAGGCGACTTCAATGCCAAGGTAGGGAAAAAGCAGGCAGGAGACACAGTAGGTGACTATGGCTTTGGTTCTAGAAATAGCAGGGGGGAGTTACTAGTTGAGTTTGCAGAGCACAATAACTTAATTATCATGAATACCTCCTTCAGCAAACGTAAGAACCGGAAATGGACATGGAAACGTCCTAAGGGGAGACTAACAATAAAATGGACTTCATACCGTGTTCAACCCCCGCCATTGTGCAAGATGTAGAAGTAATCGGGAACGTGCGATGCAGTGACCACAGAATGGTGAGGTCCCGAATAAGCTTAAATCTGAAGAAGGAACGCAACAGATTAGTAAGAAAAAAACTCATCAACATATTAGCGTTGAGGGGGAGGGCAGAAGAGTTCTGGATCTCGCTACAGAATAGATATCCAATCTAACCGAGGATGGCGACATTACCCTAGAAGCAATGAACAATAATTTCAAAGATATCATTACTGAGTGCGCTATAGAAGTAGGTGGTAGGATAGTTAGAGTGGATACCGATAAGCTGTCTAAATAGACGAAATATTTGATTAAGAAACGCCGGAGTATGAAGCTTCCAATCCAACAGACCAGGTAGAATTGGACGAGATATCAAAGTTAATAAGTGCAAGGTCGCCGATATAAGGAAGTATAACATGGAGAAAATTCAACATGCTGTAAAGAACGAGGGAAGCCTTAAAGTGGTAAAGAATAAATTGGGCATGGGCAAAAACCAGATGAATGCGATAAGGGACCAGGCGGGCAACGTCATCACGAAAATGGACAAGATAGTCATAGTAGCCGAGGTGTTCTATACAGATCTCTGCAGTAACCTAAGTAGTCATGGCCGTAATGAGATTGGCGGTAGGGGAAAACAGTCAGACGTTCCACCAATGACGAAGGACGAGGTCAAGAAAGCATTAGAAACTACGAAAAAGGGGAAATCAGCTGGATAGGATCAGGTAACTACAGATTTGTTGAAGGACGGGGGGATATCGTTCTAGAAAAACTGGCCACCCTGTACACACAGGGCTTGGTGTCATCGACGGTACCGAAACCATGGAAGAATGCAAACAATATCCTCTTTCATAAAAAAGGGGACTTTAAGGACCTTAAAAATTACAGGCCAATCAGCTTACTGTCTGTTATGTAAAGGGTATTTACTAAGGCAATTGCTAATAGAATCAGGACAACATCAGACTGCAATCAAGCAAAGGATCAAGCAGGTTTTCAAAAAACGGTACTCTACTATCGATCATATTCATACCATCAACCAGGTGATAGAAAAATGCTCAGAATACAACCAGCCCTTATACATAGCATTCATTGATTACGAAAAAGCATTTGACTGAGTTGAAACCTTGGCGGTGATGCAGGCATTACGAAAACAGGAGGCAGACGAGCCGTACGTGAAAGTGCTGGAAGATATATACAGTGGCTGCACAGCAACCATAGTTCTGCATAAAGAAAGTAACAAAATTCCGATAAAGAACAGTGTTAGGCAAGGAGACACAATCTCCCCAGTGCTATTCACAGCTTGCTTAGAGGAAGTACTCAGAGACTTGGAATGAGACCAGTTGGGGATAAGGGTAGATGAAAAATACCTTAGTAATCTGCGATTTGCTGATGACATTGCCTTGCTAAGTAATTCGGGGGATGAACTGCAAATATTGATTGATGACCTAGACAGGAAAAGTAGAAAGGTAGGCTTGAAAATCAATATGCAAAAGACTAAGGTAATGTTCAACAGCCTCGGGAAGGAACAGCAGTTTACGCTAGGTAGCGAAGCACTGGAAGTAGTAGGCTATTATGTCTACTTAGGACAGGTTATAACTGCAGATCCGGAGCGTGAAAAAAAAATAACAAGAAGAATATCATTGGGATGGAATGCATTTGGCAAGCACTCGCAGATTATGACTAGCAGCTTACCGATATCGCTCAAGAGGAAAGTATACAATAGTTGAATCTTACCTGTACTCACCTATGGGGCTGAAACGTGAAGGCTAACCAAGAGAGTTCTATTTAAGTTGAGAACAACCCAGATGGCTATAGAACGAAAAATAGTAGGGGTAACATTAAGAGATACGAAGCGTGCAGAGTGGATCAGAGAAATAACTCGTTACCGACATTCTAGTGGAAATTAGGAAGAAGAAATGGGCATGGGCAGGACATGTAGTGCGAAGAGAGGATAACAGATGGTCGCTTAGGGTAACAAACTGGGTTCCAAGGGAAGGAAAGCGTAGCAGGGGGCGGCAGAAAGCTAGGTGGGCGGACGAGGTTACGAAGTTCGCCGGGGTCAAGTGGATGCAGCTACCACAGAACCGGGTTATTTGGAGAAATATGGGAGCGGCTTCACCTTGCAGCGGGTGTAGTCAGGCTGATGATGATGATTATTATTACTATGCTGATGATGATGAAATGCGAACAGAGGATTCTCGGCTTTCCACAAGCGAGATTGTTTTCGAACTTCTAACGGGAGACTTTAAAAGAGACCACCATCTTCGTCCTGTACCTGATTACATACCCTTGGAATGAGAATCCAAAAGAATCCAGAAGCAAACAATAGAGGAAGACGGAAGTGCGTTCAATGGCTCTGTGCAAGAGAAAGAATCAAAACAATGCCAACAGCAGAGAGCGTGGGAGAGAGAGAGAGACTGAGCGCCATGCTGCCACATCGACAAACGTAAGCAGAGCAGGGTGTGAAACGCAGTGTAGAGGCGTCCTGGTGTCCTGCGCGTCTTCTAAAGGCTTGACACTAAATTTGCCCGTCTCATTCGAATAGGACACGCGCAGGCTGTCGAAAAGGCGATAATATATGTCATGTTCAGGCCCAAGTATCAGACCTGTGAGCGCCGTACAACGCAAAAAGCGTTCAAAGCGATGCTAGTAAATCTTAAAGATGGGTGGTTGCGTGCCTTCTTTACCTAAAATCCGCGCACCTTGTTTTTTTTTTTTCTGCATGGTCGAAATTCATGGATATTTGTCGACTCTGTGCAATATTGCAACAATCTAAACAGTAAATCGCTAATGCATTGCATAAGGCACGTATTCGTCCCCAACAAACCTACCGTAAACTCGGAAGCAGACATACGCTGCGTGTGTTTCTGCGAGCGCCGCCAGCTGTCGATCCCACTGTCGGAGTGACGGTGGCGCCACCTCTCGGTAGATCTCGCGGCGAATATTAGTCGCAAGAACATCCTCTAGATGGCGCCAAAAAGTCAAATCCCATCTTAGGCTGTATACTTCGTCGAAAACAATCAAAACATGAGTGATTTAAAAAAAAAACGCGATCGTGCGCTCGGAGGCTTAGCTAAACATTCTATGCGTAAGGAGCCTGTATCACAAAAGCTTTTATTCTGAATGCAGTATTTAAAAGATGTTGTTTCCACTTCAGAACGATTCCTATGAGCTAACCCTTACAGGCTTGTAATGAGCAGGAACACCTGTATATACTTGAACATACGAACGACTGGTGGAAGTACATATAGCAGGATTGAAACAATACCTCTCCGTGTGGGCTCTGCTCCATCCCAGGAAGCGCTTCTTTCCAAAATATTCTTTTAAAAACTCGCATGGTCGACCTCGAATGGCTTGCTTGCCTGTGAAACGTTTTATTGTAATGAGGACGCAAGCCTGCGAAGAAGAACGCCGGCCTCAGTTGGTCAGGAGCAGTCCCATCCCTCGCCGCCGCAAGTGCCTGCCGCCTCGCGAGTACGGCGGACCAGGCGCTTTTGGGACCGACCGACGAGCACCTGAGGTGGAAGGCCTCCTAAGCCTCTAAGTGGGGGTGGTGGGATGAGAAGAAAGTGGGGGCTTGATTATATTGTGTGCATTCGGAATATTTGGCTGTGGTGAAAGGTGCGTCGGACAGACTCCATCAATATTTTTAAATGTACGTAACGTACCCGGTGCGTTTTTGTTCGGGATACGTCGGAAAAGCCGTACCGATCCGGGAAATATCTTTCAGGGGTACGGCGGATGAACCCGATCGGTGGTGTTCACGTCCGACGGACACATGTTTTATTTTTTCTCCGGGATACGTCGGAAAACCGGGGCGGATTCAAAATCACCGGATATGTGATTGTAGCAGCAAAGAAAGGATGACATGTAGACTTCGCATGATGATAGCTTTACGTGAGTTGGACCGCGGCAGATTGGCATTGCAAGGCCAAAGCGCAAGCGCACACGTAATCGATGTCGATATGACGGCCAGACCGTGGCCTGCACGCCCGCTGATTTGGTCCGTTATCCTGTGGATTATCGTCTACGACGGTGGTTATGTAGTTTTGGTTCTTCAACGTTTCCTCACTTCCATCTATGATGATATGCGCCACGTCACGCGTTGCTTCCTGCTGCTGCTTTGCGGTGCTGCAAGTTGTATACGTACAAGCGGCACTGAAAAAGCTGCTGGGTACCGCCCGCGTGTTAGCATCGCGTCTTTTTTGTTCACTGTGTAACGTAGCGCACGCCACCTGGGAGTTGTGGAGAGAAATAAAGAAACGCGCTTGCTGCTCATCCCGACAGAGGGGGCAAGGACAGTCGAAAGGGAAGCAAAAATATAGAAAGGACGAAAGGTTACGCAAGGAAGCAGCGTCCTTCGCTTTGCAGGGAGTACCCCTCCCCACGCCCTCGGCACTGAAGGGGGTGTAAAGAGAACCAGAAAACGAGGCCAGAGCAACCTCGTCCGGGAGCGTTCGAGAGCGAGAGTCTTGGGTTGACCCTGACCTCCTCCCGCAGCGCCCGAACGAGCCGTCGGCGAAGACGCCAGCGACAGCTCCCCGCTGTCCTAAGTCTCGTCGTCGGAGTCGCCGCTGCAGACGCCAGTGACAGTTCTTCGCTGTCCTAATTCTCGTAGCCCTAGCCACGACATCGACCGGCCGTTTTAGATGTCAGCGACAGCTCGAACACCCGCTGTCCTAAGTCAAAAATGCGCCGGAGCACAATCCGAAATTAGAACTACGGGGTAGATTTGTCGGGATCGGGAGCAGTGTGCGCTACAAAACGCAGAGTCTACTGAGTCGTGAACTTTTCTCGGACATCTCCGCGGGTACCCGTACTCGCGACAAGTGGTGGAGGTGCGGGGTACAGAATCACCTACGTTACACATATGGACCGGCTATCTTCCGGACAGAAACGTCGCGCCCGACGCGCGCGCGCTAAAACTCACGATGAACGGATCGACCCGGCAGAGAAATGGTGCGACAGGGATTCTGAAGAAACGCCCCGGAGCATTAATGACCGCTTTGCTGACGTTTTCAGAATTGCGTCCAAAAACTTTTCATCAGTGAGTCAATGAGCACGGAGAGGATATATTAAGGAGCCGAACAGTTCTGACAATGAACTCTCATAGCACACCAGAAAGCGGGGCGCGACCCTGCGGCCCACCCCCTGCTTCCAGGGTAAAGCAGACGAGGACGTGGAGGATTGGATCCGCCTGTACGAACGGTACGCGAAGGCGCTCGGTTGGTCGGAGGCGCAGAAGGCGGATAATATCATATTTGCATTCGCGGGAGAGGCCCAGCGATGGTATAGCGCCGTCCTACGGGAGGAGTCAGGCACGCGACAGCTAGAGAATTGGCAGCAATGGCAGGAGACCCTTCGACGGGACTTTGCCGGGGAACACGTGCAAGATTGGGTTTACGTGCAACTGCAGGAGAGGCAAAAACTCCCAGAGGAAACACCGAGGCAGTACGTATACAGCATATTGCAGCTCTGCTCCCGGGCCAACACATCGAAAACGGAAGCAGAAAAGGTACGATGCCTACTGCGGGGTCTACCGGCCGATATGATGGAGAAAATGGCCATTTCCAACCCGAAAAATACGATGGATTTCCTGCAGCATCTGCAGCGCCTAACCCACGTAACCACTATGGCCCACGAAATGGCAGCCGTGCCCACGCATGCGTTGCCGGAGCTGGTCGCAACAACCCCGCCCCTATCTCACCCCGAAATCGGAGAGGGAACGGCCGGCTCAGCGGGTGGGCCCGTTGGCAGCGGGGGTAGGGAAAGCAGCCCCGCGCAACAGATAGCATCAACAGATGCGTCCCAGGTGCTTGCGGCGCTTCAAGAGAGCGTGAAAGCTCTCACATTGGCTGTCGAAAAAATGGCCCTGCTGGCGCCACGGAGATTCCCGTCTCGCCAAAACAGAAATCTCTCCAGCCAAGTGGTCTGTTTTCGGTGAGAGCGGCCCGGCCACATCATGCGGCAGTACAGGCAACCAGCAGAGGGAACCGGCCCAACTCAATACCAGGGAAACTAACGAGTCGGGGCTTGGGAGGTACGCCCCGGGAAGCCCAAGAAAACTCCATCTGCGCGACCTATCCCCCCTCCCACCTAATTTCAATCCCAGTGTCTGTCAACGGCAGGGACGTAGTAATGATAATTGATACCGGAGCATCTATGAATATTGCCTCACGCAGCTTTGTGTCAAGAAGTGGCGCTGCAATGCGCCCCGGTACGGCACTCATCAAGGACGTGAACGGCAAATTAGTCAGCGCTGCTGGTGAGGTGGAGCTTATCATTAGAGTGGTCGTGACGAGATACGAGAGCAGCTATTCGTTCTTGAGGCATTTCCGTACGACATCCTTGGCGGCCTCCCTCTTTGCAGACATTCGGGTATGGTGATTAGTTTCCCCAAGAGGACGGTCACTTTTTGCGGACAGAATCTAAAACTTAATTTGGACGATTCAGATCTCCTCATGAAGAATAGGACCACGGCGGACTGCCAAGTTAACCCCCAAGTCCCACCTTTCTCGGAGGTTACATTGCCGGTAACGATCGCAGAAGTGGGTGTAGGCTTCGTCGAGCCATTAAAACAACTATCAGAAAAGATACGTCCAAGCGTAGCACGAATGCTGACCGACGTTAGAAGAGAGCAGATCACGCGGATACGTGTCGCAAACCCCACAGCCAGCAATGTGACTGTCGTGAAGGGGACTGCCATAATTCAAGTGACTCCCCTTCGGAACGTTGAAATCTCCGTGGGGCCACCTAGCGCTCCTAAAGGCGGGGTAGGCGAGGTTACATACGGAGAGAACCAAGATCCTAGTTTGGCACAAAAATTTGAAGCACTACTCAGGGAATATGACCACCTTTTCCCCAGCGCCGGTCAAAGGGACGCACGGAAATAGTCGAACACGAGATTGACACTAACGGTTCAAAACCTGTGCGACAGAACCCGTACCGCAACTCTGCAATAGAGAGACGGATCATTGAGGAACAGGTCGGCGAAATGTTGGAGAAGGGGGTCATCAGACAGTCGACAAGCCCGTGGTCGTCACCAGTAGTACTCGTCCGAAAGCGTGACGGGGCGTGGCGCTTCTGCGTGGATTGCCGAAAAATCAACTCGATAACGAAGAAGGATGTACATCCGCTACCTCGGGTAGACGACGTCTTGGACAGGCTACAGGGCTCTCGCTTCTTCACAACGCTCGACATGGCCTCGGGATACTGACAGGTGCCCATACGAGAAGCAGACAAAGAGAAAACAGCCTTCTCGGCGGGATCAGGGCTCTATGAGTTCAACGTGCTGCCCTTTGGACTATGTAATGCCCCGGCTACTTTCCAACGCATGATCAACAAAGTCTTGACAAATCAGCTATGGAGAGTATGCCTTGCTTATCTGGATGAAATCATCGTTTTTTCCAAGAGCGCCAACAATCATTTAAAAGATCTGCAGTGCGTTTTCGATGCCCTTAGTTCAGCTGGCTTACGCGTGCAGCCGAAGAAATGCCACTAGCTGCCGACAGTATAAAGTATCTGGGGCACATCATCGACGGAAGAACGGTGAGGCCAGACCCGGAAAAATACGTGCAGTTGCTCAGGTGGCGGCACCCAAGAATGTGAAACAAGTTCGCAGCTTTCTGGGCCTATGCAATTACTACCGACGCTTCGTCAAAATTTTGTCCCGAATTGCCCGACCACTCACTGAACTTACCAAGACGGAGAAGAACTTTGAATGGAAGGACGAATGCAAGTCGGCGTTTGAGCAGCTCAAGCAGCACCTAACCAGTTCACCGGTGCTGCAGTTGTTTAACCCAAGCTTACCCGTAGAGGTATCTCAAAATAACGGCTTGAGGGGCTAGTTGGTGCATCATCGTACTCAGATATGTGGCGCAAACAAACACAAACACAGGAGAAGATACACACCACACGCGCACACTACCAGCTGTAAGAAGAACCGGAAAACACTTCCTCTTCTACACTCAGGCACGTCTCAACTTCCTCTTCTTCTCATTTTCCTCTTCTTTGCCCAGGGGGAAAATGGCACTCTCTTCCTCGCAGACCTTAACCTTGTCCAAACATGGCGGTGACCAATCTCTTCTTCCTCTTCTTCTATTCTTCCTCTTCTTTCCCAAGGAAATATTGACACTTTCTTCCTCTCAGCCCGAAAACATCAACCAAACATGACAGTCACAAAATCTATACTGTCTTGTAAATCCACACCTCTGCTTTGCCCAGCAACTCCTACCTCGCTGGACAGGCAATATCACCACAAAGTCACAAGTCATTCCCTAAAAACACCACCACACATATACAGTAGGACATGTCCATCTACACCCCATAACTTAAGTAGTCCCTATGTAATGAGAAACTTTATCTTGCCAACATCTAAGAAGCCACGAGGCCCATGTACTTGAGGGGAAAAATTCTGTAAACTCCCTTGGCCCCAAAACGTAAGATGAGTCCAAGAATAACAACTTTAGGCCAAGAATAACAGCTAGAGGCCCGATAATACTCTCGTTCTTTGCATAACTCAGGAGGATGGCTCAATAAAATTAAATTCTTTTCTACGTAAACTCAACGAAGCTTCACTAATCCATCTCTCATCTTTCTTCTGTATCCAATACGCCTCTAAAATTTCGAGTGCCATCTTATCCCGACTCTTGCCTAACATGTTTAGCCTGCTAAACAACGGCTCACACTTACACTTTTGGCAGTGCAAGGCTAAATTTGACCCTTTGCCATTTTCTATGGACTTCTCATGTTCCCTCATTCTATCATATATATTGGGCAAACAGGAAGATGTGTTAATTTCCAAACGTCAAAGTTTACGCGCCCTTTAGAAGATGCTCTTTCAGACAGAATTACTTTCTTTTGCGCCACTACAAAACTGCATGTGTATGGGCGCGTATGGCGTGCGTGTGCGCAAATACCTCGCACTCTGGTACTCAATATTGTCGTGACGCTGGGGCTAAGTCGACCCGGCCTTCACTTGGTAGCGTGCAGAGACTCGGGGTTGAAGAAGGACTGAATCTTCGAAGTTGGTAAAATATATACAAGCAGGTTTAATGGCACTTGGAGAAAACTTATTTACATGATTATTTACACGAAAAAGAAGAGTACATCAGCAAAATGACAAGCGTTAAGAGTTCATAGCGAGAAACGAGTGGATGAGCCGTTTACCCAGGGCTCAGAGCGACATTTCGTGCTCTGCAGCGTCCTTAAAACCCCCTATGTCCAGCCCCTCTCTGAAGATGCTGACCAACCAAATCCAGGGCACGCCCCTCAGATATCGGCATCCAATCGAACACATCACTGCACTGATGGTCTGAAGCACTGACTGGCCCGGCATTGTTTCGTTGAGCCTGGTCACTTGTTGGCGGGAAAAGCTTGGGAACGGCGAGGAGGTACATTTCTATTCTTCAGCCAAGAATCAATAGGCTGGTTCCGGCAAGTGGATTTACTTCTCAGAAACCCAAGTGCACGTGCGCGCCGCATACGCTTCCAGCATTGTCCCTCTCCGGCAATTGCAAATCTTTCCTGCATTCCCGGGAAATCATCTAATGGCCGTATGCGTCATGCTCCTTTCTTGTCCTGCAAGTCAGCGGACATGTCACTCTGTCGTCTCCTTTAGATAGTAGGCATTCCTCACTGGACGATGGCGCTTCTCGACTGGAAGGGTGAACAAAAGAAAGAAAGCACTTCCGGCTATTTCCCGCAGGGGGACATTTCTTTGTGTTTTTCTAGACGCTCTCTTGACAGGGTCAATTTGGCATTTGCAGGGTGTCCACAAAGCAAAACAGGCTTACACAAAAGGATTCCTGGAAACAGGCTCGCTTAGCGCCCTTGTACCAACAGCACATATCCACAGCACTTATCCTATGCCCACAGGCGAACAATAGAGCGCGCAAGTGCGGATGATGCAAGGTCGTAACAATATATATGCAGCCCCGCACACAGCAAGTACTCTTGCACATTGTTTTTTAGACTGCAGAAAGCAAACGCACTATCCCGGCGGCATGCTGCGAAAAAGCAGTCACGACTCCAGAATACCCGCATAGTATTGCATACCAGTCACCCCACCAAACTATCGGAAGAAACAGAACAATAACAAAAACTTGAAAACGCACACAATCGGTGCGCACTACATTCCCGCGCATCGCGTCTTTTGACTGAGCAGCATGCCTCTGTAAAAAAAAAATCTAGGAGATATGTGTATGTGACATATAGGCTACATCACCCATGTGTCACGTGACTGCACCCAGGACGTGCAAAAATATTATTCCACAAGGATTTTGCTATACAAGCTAGGTGACGCATTGAGTATTACAAAGGGTCCAAGTAGGTCAATGTGCTCCTTCTTTCACCCTGGCCAATGCAAGGGGTGAGAGGCACTTCAGAGCACAATAACCTACTATAATCTATATGATCTCGAATGGGCCAGGTGCAGCAGACAGCTTGTGAGATTGGGTATAGTGACAGGAAATCTTCACTTCATAAGAATGCATTCACTTCAACTCCACCCAGCCCTGAATGCCTGCTTTTCATTTATTGGCAGTTATGTGACCTTGAGGGCTCATAGACTGGCACTCAACTTGTAAACATTTGACATCTTATGATTTGCTCTCACTGTGGGCTTCTTCTGCGGGTTTACAAGCTTTTTACTAAAGTGGATACAGTGAGTATGCACAGCTTTTGGAAGAAGGCAGCAGAGCAGGTAACACCAACACAGATCTGTTCTCTGAAGCATTGGCTGAGTGATAGCCCAGGTCTACCCTGGTTAACTTAGAACTTCTGGCACATTATTTTTTCTGGGTATGGCTTTGGCATCCCTCCTGGCATCCCAGCTTCTGACACCAAGTATGCATAATCATGGTCTATCACTACCTCCAGTGCTGTAATTGGTCATCACATACCTCTGTGATGCTGCACATTTTAAGTTGTGTATATGAGCAGTGTTTCAGAACCTACTTAGTGCTCAGCTACGGTACAAATTTAAGGAATAATAGCAAGTTTGCTCTGCTTGGTGGCTTCCACAGACAAGGACACACTTGTGGGAAAGGCATGTTGCGTACATACCTACAGCCAACCCTTCCGATTTTCTAGAAGACTTCAGATTTTGGCCAAACTTTCTGATTGCACGATCACTGCCCTAAATATTCCGATGAGGGGCTTCTGCCTGCAAAGAATGGCTTTTACGGAACCGGCACCGAGGAATCAGCAGCCGCATTATAATTTCGAGCATCTCCAATAGAGGCCACACTAGCACCATCGGCATCATTGGCTAAGCAGAAAATCAATCAAAGCAGACTTTAGCCGAGCAAGAGTAGGTGTTGCTGGCTGCGAAAATAGTTAGTGTACTGCGTTTCTTGTAGGCAGCGATGCACAGCTAATGCAGCCACAGCAGATATAGATGTTCTGCTGGCTTCGCTTTCGATCTAAGCTAAGGGCAGCCACACAGTGTACGTGAGGTTAGAGGCGTTGCCCAAATGTCATGTTGTCTGATCCTTCTTATTGAGCTCAGCCGTATGATTTATGTTACCAAGCTGCTCTATGCTCAACAATGGCGTGATTGCTCTTCTTTTGGAACCAACGCAGCCAACAACGGTCACGGTAGAAATTACGTGTAAAGAGATAGTTATGGTTTTGCATTAAAAGCTTAAACAGTGCTCTGATGGTGCTGAGAGAAAACTGAGGTGGTGGGCATGCAGATCATTTTTGCGTTGGCTATAGAGACGTAGTGAGAACGTTCGGTGGCGGCCTGCAGATATCTCGACGGACGCACACCTTTAGACATGCATTGCAAGCTTGCTGCTGCATGTGTTTATGCTTAGGATGTTTAGATTAGCACGCATCATACACTGCCTGAAAGTAGCATCCCCCTCCCCCTTTTGTACACAAACGCTGCCTCCCCCCTCTATTTTTTGCAGTCTTCCCATTTTTGGATTTAGCAAGTACGTATAAAGAAAGCGGGGGCCACAATTAGTGGACTGAGCCTTGTGAACAATGTCCAAATCTGTGCTACTGGTATTAATAGCTTGCTTGTCACATCAGGGTACTATGTACCATCTTTGCCAAAAGTAACCAGGCTGCTCCGAAGGCTGCCGGAGCAAGCGCGCGGCCGTGTGGCGGCGTTGCGCTCGCTGTGGCTTATCGGTGCTCGTCAGCTCCGAGGGTACAACAGCTGACGTAACTTCACACCCTCACTCTCGCCCGTCGGATGATAAAAACTAGGTGCGTATGATGTGTGGGCTGCGGTTTCACGTGTGCGAAGCCTGGTTGTGCCCAGCGAGGGCGCTCAGTATAGCGACGGGGCTATTATATCTTCTCGGCAACTGCGGAAAACAGAAAAGCAGGTGATAGTAGACACGGTGAGCTCTTGTTCGTTTTTAGGACGAATATGTGCTAGATTTGCCAGACAATGCTGCTCTGAAATAAGGGTTCCGCGAACGAGAAAGCAGTCATGTGCATATAATGGCTAAGCGTGAGGAAGCTTTTATTATCGTTTGTTACCTATACCAAAACTTACCTACAAGCAAATGCAAGAATTTGTTGCAATCAATCATTGCATTTATTTATACACAGCCTCCCCAAAGGACTAGCAAAATTCTGCAAGCCTAAAAGAGAGATAAGGTGGCTTGGAAGGGTTCACAAGCTTTCCCATAAATTTGTACCGGGGTTACGGTCCGTAAAATTGCAGTACGCAAGGCACCTCGGAGAAAGCATGTTGAAATTTCAAGGCGCGTTATCATTCTTTATGTACAGGCGCATCAAACACGCAGGAAAGCGCAATTCTGCTGGTGTGTTTCAGTAGCGGATTGCAGAACACAAGCACGTATAATTATATAGCGAGAAACGTGACATCTGCTTCAGGGCAGTTGCCGAGAAGAACGAATAGCCCCATCGCTATACTCAGCGCCCTCGCTGGGCATAACCAAGCTTCGCACACGTGAAACCGCAGTCCGCACATCATACGCGTCTAATTTTTATCATCCAACGAGCGAGAGTGAGGGTGCGAAGCTACGTCAGCTGTTGTACCCTCGGAGCTGACGAGCACCGATAAGCCACAGGGAGCGCAACGCCGCCACACGGCTGCGCACTTGCTCCGCCAGCCTTCGCAGCAGCCTGGTTACTTTTGGCAAAGACGGTACGTCTTCGGACACACGATGCTGTCAAAGCGGTTGGTTGACTTGTTCTGTGGAGAGATATTCATGGTAGGCAGAAGGTATGGCTTTTCAAGTGCAGTGACCATTGTGACTGCCAGCTTTGTTTGGAAACTGAAATCAGCGAGTAGAATTTGTTGGTTTGGGTGTATATGTAGCGAAGAAGCACGCATATTTTCTTCCCTCATCCATGAGCCCCGCAAGCTCAAATATCAAGTGTAGTAGCAACTTCAAACCAAACCTTAATAAACAGTCACTAAAGTTCACAGGATTTCTCAATGCATATGTCATGTTCTACATCAACAGTATCACAGCTGCAGTTGAGCGTTTTCGGCTGTTTTTCACAGTTGCCTTTTCATGCATTATGGGAAAGATGTTCTGTGAGCCTGTGAATATCGAGTTTGCTTCTGAATGTTCAGAGGACTTGACATTAGCACATGAGTGTTTTACGTGTTGGATAGTTGATTCAAATTTTACCCTTGTGGCCGAATTCAAAAACATATGTCTCCAATCGACGTTACCTCAGCTCCATAAAGTGAAGAAAAGTCTTTTCTCTACTTAAGGTTCAGTTCAGATTCTTGAATGCTTTTTAGCATTTCCTTCGACTTACCCTTCAGTAATATTTCTCCACTCCAGACAGCAAAAGTGGCATACGGGGACAAGACTAATGGCGAATTCGAGTGGGAGAGCAGGCGCCCTCGAGAGCACTTCGGGGTGCCTTCCAGTGGGAGAGCAGGAGTGCTGGCTTCCAATGGTAGACAAGGAGGTCTTTTCCTTCGCTGAGAGCTCTTGAACGCACTCCCGGCTGCTCCCTCATCTAAAGCGAGAGTAGAGGAAGTCACATGACATAAAGCGTTATATCTGCGCCATCCTTTTTTTTTCTCGAGTCGGTGACGCTCTAAATGACGGTTGCAAAGCATTGCTAAGGTTTGAGAGTCGCTGCTGTCATCAAAAGGGCCACAGCAGGCACATCGCTGCGCTGTGAGAACAAAGGCATGTAAAGCAAGCAGTTCTACACGGAGTGTTTGCTTCTCGCTGTGCAGCTGCTGCTACTGCGGGCAGGCGGAGAATGCTGGGGGAGGGAAGTGCGGTCACAATGGTCGTGGCGCGATGCTCTCGACACGCAGAAAGCGTTCCCGTGGGAGGACAATTACACCCTCGCTCGGCGTGCTCCTGTACTTCTCTGCACTGCTCGGCGCCTGTGCTGTCGTCCCCCCAACCGAATGGGCCATAAGGCCAAAATTTGGTCCGGAAAGTGCATGCCACTACGTGTAACACGCTCATTTTCTAACGTCAAGTCCTTGTGAACAGCAGCCACAAGCTGCCTCAGGAGTCACAGGCTAGTAGGCTGTGGCGGCCGCTTTTCGATGGAAACTAAAAGCAAGGCGCCTGTGTGCGGTGCTACATAAGTGCACGTTAAAGAACTCCAGGTGGTTGAAATTTCTGAAGTCTTCCACAGCAGCATTTCTCATAGCCTGAGTCGCTTTTGGACGTTAAAAAAAGTCTCAGCCTAGTAAAATATGTTTTGCAGACTGCATGAACAAGGCAGCTGTGAACATTGGCTGAAAACAATTCACATCTACCAACATCCACTGCAGAGCAGGATTTAGGCATTAATAACTGCTCGAACTGCTGTGAACTCTAGTGACCTAGTGGAATATTTGCCCTCTGGGAGCTGAGTGGCGAGCGTTGAGCACATGTGAAGTGCAAAGAAGCATGTTATAGCGCATGCACCTGAGCCAACAAATTTGACTTTCGAGAAGCAAATGCCGTTTCTGTTTCCAAGCAAGCTAGGAGCTCTAATTTTAAGCGCACTTAAAACGCCGTGCCTTTCACCAACTCAGAATACCTCTCTACAGCTAAAAAGACAGAATTGACCCCCCCCCCCTTCAGCACTGCATCTAGACATACAGGTATATTTGAGGCAATCAGAAAGCCATTGATGTGTGCAGCACAGGTGTTCCATGGCACAACTGCACCTCCGGTACCTCGCTATCTTCCTATTTGCAATATGACATTCCCCACTTGCACCACTGTCCACAGTGGTTCACAGAAACCACTGCACATGCTTCATTTGCTGTTAGCCATCAAATTCTTTCTGCAACTTGGCACTCGGCATGCTCTGAAATGTTGCTAAGGTATCTGGTGATGACTTGAAATGTGCCTACACCACAGTAGCATAATGAGATGATCAACTACAGCATTGAAATCTGCAACTGACGATAGTTATCCATGCTCAAAATTTAGCCGCAGAAACTTGGGAGGCTTGTCTTGGTCGTACTTGAAACGATGTTTCAGTATTTTTGAGTCAGATTGAGGTTCTCAGAGCCAATGCTTCAGAGAGTGGGTCTGTGAATCCTTACTGTATCCACTTTCATGAAAGGCTTGGTATGCAGTAGAACGAAGTTTGCACAGTGTGTGAAAGCTGCGATGCCCCATGTTTGCAAATGGAAGTTTAGGTGTCCCCGTAGTAGTGTCATTGCCACTTATAGATGCTCTGTTTTCTCATGCACTCGAGGAGCAATTCAAGTGGAGCTTCATTTAAAAAAACAAAGGGCCTCGAGGACCGCTTGGAGTAAAGGTGTTAGTCAAGACATGTTTGTGAATATCAGTTAACCTGATGCCTATGCACTGTTTCCACTGCCTCGGGTGGTTAGGGTATTTCTCAAGATGTTATTGGAAGGAAGGCTGAGGGGCCGTCATAAATCCTAACCAAGCTTTTAGTAAACTTGGGGGAGAGTTGTGCCACTTCTACATGGCATTCTCGATCACCATTGAAAGATTCCATCATCTCACTGTAAGCTCTTGCACCCCACTGTTGCCATGGATAATTCGCTGCTGGGCTCAAGTAATACTCGTGCACTTTTGGAGATGTGTTATCAACTGTTTTTGTACAAGTTACAATGATGATATACTTTCCGCACTCTTCTGTGTGCAATTTTGTTTTCCTTCTATGAACATATATGTAGGATTGCATAATCTTTCAGTTCAGGTTTGCTTTTATTCCTTAGCCCTGTGTGCTAAGCCATATCTTGAATGGACACTTCTATTTCTCAAAGGCCATTTAAATCTCCAGTTTTGCGCTGCTCTGTTCACTATAGTTATTGTAGCTTTCCATGAGTCAGTTCAGTCATTCAGTCGTGTCCGACTCTTCGTGACCCTATGGACCATGTCACGCCACGCTTTCCACTATCTTCCTAACATCACACAACTTCATCTGCAGTGCCTCGAGGATGCCATCTAACCATCGCGTTCGCTGCCTACCCTTTCTCCGGCGACCCTCAACCTTTCCCAGCTTTCCATGAAGCAGTGCTCAAATGTGTGATTGATAGGATATGGTTCAAAGACCCTTGAAATATCTGTTCGACTAAGGTTTTATATTTTGTGATGGAATGATGCTGAACAGCCTGTATTCTTGCGCCAGTTCCTCAGATTTCTGTAGTTCAGAATCGGAACTTTTTGAATTGTTATCAATTAAAAATAGAGTACCTACTTACCCCTTTCTCGGAATGTTTTGTAGAGACATGAGCTGAATTTTCGGATTTTGGAATATAGTCCTGCCTTTTTTTTTTGCATTTTGAAGACGTCGCACAATGAAAACCTGTATCCAAGCTCGAATCCAACAGGCCAAGAGCAGCTGAAGAAGGAAACCTGTATCCAAGCTCGAACCTGGTGGACCGAAAGCAGATGTTTTGTGACTACGGTGTATCAGGCAATAAAGCCAATACAGGTAACCACATGTATCTTTTGGAAGCTTGCATTCTTTGCACTTGAGACTCATCTCATGGAGAGCATAATTTCTGCAAAACATTTTGTGTCATAACTGTAGCAGACACTGAGGCCTTGCACAAGGCCTAAAGCTGGCATATTAGTATGATGCGCAACACAAACATGAGGTGCGATGTAGGAGCCTTGCAACTATGCAGAGTATCACCATAGCATGGTAGCATTCCCATGCCGAATGTCTCATCGTCTGCGATCAGAGTAATGTCTTGCACCTTCAGAGTGCACTCATTCCTTGCACTAAGTGAGCGCTCACATCCATGCACTCTGAATGTTGATAGCTATGCACAAATTTTGCCGCACACACAAGGATACGAAAGTCCTCACAGTGTGCACGCCTTCGTGCCGTGAGCACGTCGCACGTTCTCCCACCGTGCACACGTCGCACGTCCTCGCATCGCACAGCCTCGCATCGCACACCCTTGCATCGCACATCCTCGCATCGCTTAACCTCACGCTGTGCGGGTCGACAACCACGAACAGATAACCACGCGTAGCATCACACAATATTTTCAGTAGGGCAGTGCTGCCCAGAGAGATATTTATTTGCCGGAATAAAAGGGAACGGGAATGAAAGAGTGCTGATCATATCTTTGCTTGGGTTCTTAGCGGGTGACTCCCGCGCAAGCACACTAAAGCACGACTACCAGCAGGACTTTCATCATCGTGATCGGGTACATCACAGTTCTGGCAATATAAAAGGGCGCCCGCTCCCCGGATACAAGCCAGTTGGCGCAGCAAAGCACCGCGAATAGGCAGATCACGAATCATTACCTGACTTAGATGCAGGACGTTTTGTATTATGTTTCGCAGCAACGAAGAGTAATCTTTATGACACCGACAATTATTCGTGAACGAAGTTTTTAGTAGCTTCCCTTTCCTGTGAGAATGAACTAAATAACAGCATTACGTTTTCGAGGCTATAAAAGCACGTCCATGATGCAGCTATAAAGCATGCATACTGCTTATTACTTGCCGTTTGAAACATGAAAAAAGCATTCACGTGAAAAAGTAAAGAGAAGAATTTATTTTATTCGGTTAAGTCATGATTGATTATTTCGTTAATTGCCTGCTACACATAGCATTATTCTTTGGAACCTAAAATGCACGCAAACCCATTCGCATTCTCAAGCTGCTTGCCTATCTGAAGAGCCTTAATATGCAATGACGTCATTAGGGGGAACAATCCAGCAAACTATGGAAACCGCTGAGCGTAAATTGTGGACATGTTCTTAGCCTCAATCTGCAGTTTAGCTGCGGCATAGGGTGTTGACGCTACAGAAGCAGTAACTCGCACAGGCTAGAAAGATTTTGG
Organism: Amblyomma maculatum; assembly: GCF_055883805.1. Lineage (NCBI taxonomy): Eukaryota > Metazoa > Arthropoda > Arachnida > Ixodida > Ixodidae > Amblyomma > Amblyomma maculatum. The sequence continues at coordinate 85,614,355 of NC_139353.1, forward strand.
CGTCTGTACATCAGCCCCATTTAAGGTGATACACAAGTAATGCTGCCTTTCTGTCGTACTTGCATCTGGAAATAATAGTAAAGATACAATTTGTCCTGCACACATGATAGCTGTTACTTTTAATATGCAATTCAGCAAGTCCTGAGAACATGCAGGGTAAAGCAAGAATAGCACCGAAAAGGCCGCAGTTCCTCCGCTTGTACAGCATATGCCGGCCAATAAGAAAGCATTTATCACTATTAGTCGGTGTGGTGCTATTTGAAAATCAAGTGACGGAAGGAGAACACCCTTACTAGCCTAATGCACTTCACGGGAAAGCTTCAGCAACCAAGCAAGCATCAACCCCGAACCAGCAGCCATCTTCCAGGACCACATTTTAAGTAACGTCTGTCAGTGCCAAACGTGCTGCTGTAAACCTGGAAGTGCAAAAAACAAAACTATACTGCCTCACTCAGCGGAACGTAAAAGTGACTGCCGATGCATATTTGTGATGATAGAACAAGTGGAATTTAATAAAACATGGCGGCACAAGACCAAATATTTTGGTGCCTAAGGAAGAGAATGCAGTTACAGCACTGCCATAACAAATAGCGCCGACGCGCCTTCCCAGTTTGAACAAGTGACAATGCCCCTGCTCCCAGTACGAGAAAGTAGTGCTTGGTAAAACTAGGGCTTCAAATTAGGCGCAAATTAACAAAGCTTACACGTTTATGTGCGTTGTTTAAACTTGCAGTTTCGAAAAATAAGGGAATTTACCTGAATGACTTCATTGTCTTCCGGAGACCGTTGGCGAGCGAATATTTTAAGCAGCTTGCCGGTAACGTCCTGCGTGTGCGCTGCAAACAGTGAACACTTCGAAGGCTTGAGGCTTGCAAGACATGTCATAATTCTATAACATTATAGTTTAAGAGGACAAGACGACGGTTAAAAAGGATTTCTAAGCAAAATACTACGGAAACGGCAGCGGCAAACAGCAAGAAGAAACCACAGCGGGCACAGCGTTTGAATTGAACAACGAAAGCCAGATCTGCGCAACGCAAAAAAAGGTGTTTTATATCATAAAGCAATTTGTAGTTGTAGAAATTCGCTTCAAATAATAAAACAATTTTTAGAAGTTATTTAGCTGTAGGTTATTTAGTTTTTCATGTAAATTTCGTATGAGTGTTTGACAGTTCCACAGGTGACCACAGAAGCCAAAAACACGCCTAGAAGCATTTAACCTTGATTGCTGATTACTACCTTTTAAGCGGAATCGCGCAGACAGGAGGAAAAAAGAAAAAAAGAGAAGGCAGTCAACAGTAAATAGAGGCAGCGCCTAATTGCTGTAGAATGAAATTGAAGGAATAAAATTAGAGGAATAGAAGTTGCTTTTGTAGGAAACTATGACCATCTCCACTACATTCAAGCGAGAGATAAATAATTCGTATTATGTTTAGAATATCGTCTCCACCCTAAATCCCCCACAAAAGCAAGAAATGTATCTATTTTGCCGCCACGTGCATATCCATGCTGGCACATTTTCACGACCTCACAAGCCGAACTTCGCGAAAGTAACATTTTGTTACGCCCTTAGCGTCGCTACCGAGACGTTCTAGTCGATTCAGTATGCCAGCTACACAAGGCCAGCGGGACGCAACACAGGTGCCATGAGACAAAGGTCAAACGGGCACGCACACTTCTTCCTCTTCCTTCTTTCCTCATCCGTGCTGTGCTTGAGACCAAGTCCATCACACTTCCCCCGTCGCAGGCAAAGCCCTCCGGGCGAGTCAATCTTCAGCACGAGGATGAGAGGGCTTCAGAGGCGCGACGTGAGAAAGCTCTGTTCGCGAAGAACGTTGGCTACTTTTGGTGAGGTGCGCGATCCGATAGGTGACGTCACTAATTTTCTCGAAGATACCATAGGGATCGATATAGTGCGCGAGCAGTTTCTGACTCAAGCCGCGCTTCCTTAGTGGACGCCAAAGCCAGACCATTTCGCCACTCAGGTAGGTGACGTGGCGATGGTGGTAGTCGTAGCGGGATTTCGAGCGCTTTTGTTCAGCGAGAGTTATCAGGCGGGCTACCTGGCGGGCTTCTTAGCCCGGCAGATGATCTCAGCAATCTCAGGATCGTCGTCTGTGGAGAACGGGAGGATGGTGTCGAGGGTGTGTCGATGTGACCGGGCATAGAGGAGAACGCATGGACTGTAACTTGTTGTTTCCTGTTGGGCGGTATTGCATGCGTACGTTATAAATGGTAGCACAATGTCCCGGTCCTTTTGGTCGGCGGCGACGTACATTAAAAGCATGTTGGTGAGTGTCAGGTTGGTTCGCTCGGTCAATCCACTAGTTTGCGGATGATAAGGGGTAGAATGTCGGAAATGTGTTTGTAACAAACAAAGGAGTCCTTCGACAAGATCAGCGGTGAACTGGCGACCTCGGTCGCTGATCAACACTCGGGAAGAACCACGGTGCAGCATAACAGAGTGCAGCAGGAAGATGGAGACTTGATGTCCAGTAGCCGATGGAAGAGCTGGCATCTAACAGTAACGAATGTGGTAATCAGTGCAGAGTATGATCCAGCGACTGCACGAATGAGATTTGGGAAAGGGTCCCAAGAGGTCTCCCCCGACCTTCTCAAAAGGGGATCTTGGAGGCGTCACAAGGATGAAGGAGACCAGGAAGAGTGCCGGTGGTGCGTTTGTCACTCGCACACTGAGCACAGCTAGCCACATACTTCTCAGTGGTTTCACGCATCCGGTGACAGTAGAAACACTCTTGGATACGATACAGCATCTGCGTAGATCGCAGGTGCCCCGAAGGGGGGTCAGCGTGCATAACGCGCAAAGGAGAGGAGCGTAGGCTGACGGGCACCACCAGAAGGTATCGGAGACCAGTGGCAGAATAGTCTTTGTACTAAAGACCACCCCGTATACAATAGGGGCTGGAAGCTGTAGGGCCCCTGCAGCGGTAAAGAATGGTTGCAGATTTTCGTCCTCCCTCAGCTGAGTGCGGAACGTACGGGTATCGGGGAATGCAGGAAAGAACCGCAGCGATGTAATGATCAACTTTGCTGGCATCACATTCCGTCGTGGGAAGAGGCTAATGTAAGAGACAGTCCGCGTCTGCGTGCCGGCGCCAACTCTTGTACGAAACTGTGTAATCGAACTCTAGTAAACAAACTGCCCATCGTACAAGACGGCCAGATGGGTCACTAAGGTTTATCGGCCAACACAGGGAATTATGATCAGTAACTACTGTGAAGGGTCGCACGTATAAATAACAGCGAAACCGCTGCACGGCGAAAACTATAGCGAGGCATTCCTGCTGAGTAATTATGTAATTGCGTTCAGGTTTGCCAAAAGAATGATTGGCGTAATCAATAACTTGTTCCTTGACGCCGTAATGCTGAATCAGCACAGCACCATTGCCAACACCCCTGGCATCCATGTGCAGTTTCGTTGGAGCAGAAGGGTTCAAAGGCCGGTGAATCGGATGTGATGTTAGTAAAAACTTGAGGTGGCGAAAAGTCACACTGTGATGTCAACTCGAATGGAGCGTCTTCGTGGAGAAAGCACGTGAGCGGGTTAGCGATGTCAGCAAAACTGGGAAGGAAGCGGCGAAAATACGAACACAATGCTAGGAAACTTGAAAGTTCCTTCATGCTCTGAGGAGTTGGAAATGATGCAAAGGCCGCGGTCTGTTGAGGGTCAGGTCTAACGCCTTCATGATCGACGAGGTGTCCCAGTACCAAAGTCTGACGCTCACTGAAGCGACACTTCTTCGAATTAATTACCATACCGGCGTTTCTGAAGCAGTCCAGCACGAGAGCGAGACAATTCATTGTGTTTATTGAATGTCCGGCCAAAAATGATGGCATCATCGAGGTAGAACATACATATTTATCATTTTAGCCCACGTATGATCGCGTCCATAACGGTCTCGAAAGTTTCAGGAACATTGCAGAGCCCGAAAGGCATTACATTAAATTCAGACAGGCTATAGGGTGTGATAAAACGGTTTGCTCCTTGTCAGAGTGCATAGGGATCTGCCAATATCCCGATCGCAGATCGACGGATGAAACGTATGATGCGGAGAACAGATAACCTATGGCGTCATTGTTCCGGGGAAGGGGATACAGGCCTTTCTTTGTTACAGCACTCAAGTGGTGATTGTCGAAGCAAAAGCGCCATGTACCATCTTTCGTCTTTACCAGATTGACAGGGGCGGCTCAGGGACTGCATGACTGTCGAATAACACCCCTTTCCAGCATATCCCAAACCTGCTCATTGATGACCTGGCGTTCTGTTGGCGACACTTTGTACGACTTCTGTCGAATTGGGTGCGACTAGCCTGTGTCAATGCGATGCCGGGTACGTGTCACAGGAATTCACCGTGAGCCGCTCGGCTCCGAAAAATCAAAGATGAGAGAATCCTTGACCAGTAAGGCCTCCAAAGCATAACGCCGCTCACTGGTTAAAGACCCGCTAATCATTCGATGCAGTTGTGAGTCAGGGGCAACCTCGCCAGCTGCAGCAGTAACCAAAGCTACCGACGGAGCGTCGTCTTGGCTGCACGTCGCAATCTTCATATTGACAGGCAAAACTACAGGTTGCAAAGAACAATTGATTGCCCAAAGCCGTGAACAGTCCTTGACCACCGACAGTAGGCATTGAAGAACCATAATGGGTTTCTTTTTACAGTTATAATAAAGCGGTGCCACCGTTGCGTCGAAGGTGTCGAAGGCACGGCTGGGGCACTAAACTGGGACGCACACCATAGACAGGGCTGGCACATTGGTGTCCTCTGTTACGCATAAAACATTCTCACGCACGTTGCGCTCCTCTAAAAGTCCAGACAGAACTGAATCATCAACGCAGAGTTCCCCAGAGCGGCAGTCGACCGTAGCGCCACACATTCTCAAAAGGTCAATACCTATAATTATGTCATGTGTGCATCGCGGAAGCACTGCAAACTCCGCTGCGGACACCGAAGCGCTACACATTCGCAGGGGATATAACCCCTCACCACTCGCGCCATAAAAATTCACATTTTTGTCCCAAATAAACATACCATTGCGTCCTAACCGCTTCCTAAACGATAAGTTCATTATTGAAATGATTGCGCCAGTATCCACTAACGCCATTGTCGCCACACCTTCCACAAGCACATAAACCGTGTTGTTTATCATAACAACGGATGGGGATTTGCTACAGGCAGCGCACAGTCTCCAGCGGCCTGTGGTTTGCTCCTTGCTGTCTTCAATCCTCGCCACAGATGGAACGTTGGCGAGCCGCCCAAATTTTGGCGTTATGCGAGTCTTCGATGTCTCGAATTTGAGAACGTGCCGAAATACATCACAGATGGCGTTTAAGTCATCTTTGGAAATTAGAAAATTATAAACATCTGCGATGTCCTTCAGAAGATGCCCTATTTTATATTCCGCGGTCATATTAGCGCTTGCTGTTTTGCTTAGCTTCAGGACCTCCTCTATGTAAGTTGTGCATGTTTCCGCCGGTAGCTGAGCTCTGTGCGCGAGCGCATGTTAAGGCCGCTTCCTTCTTGCAAGGCAGTCGCCAAAGGACTGGAGCAATTCGGTAGCGAAACGGTCCCAGGTGATAAGAAAGTCCTCGTGGTTTTCGAACCAAATAAGAGCGGTATGTGTTAGGAAGAAAACCACGTTTGTGAGCTGAGCAGCAGCGTGCCATCGGTTGTAGCAACTCACCCGTTGGTAGTGGGTCAACCACTTGTCTACATCCTCGCTTACCACTCCCACAAAAGTCGTCCGATTTTCTCGATAGTGATGCGAGGAACCTTTCGCTGAGCCTGCAGGCCGGTCTTCAGCCTGGATCATCGCGTCACCACGGGCTGCTTGCCGGTCATTGACCGATGGCATTGCGCTGGTTTCCGGTTAGAGCCCCGCAAGGCGACGACTCCGGCGAGGCTCCAGTTGTATCGGTGCTGAGTGTAGCGCCAGGGATTATGACCCAGCACCTCCACCAAAATGTTATGCCCTTAGCATCGCGACCGAGACGTTCTAGCCCGTTCAGTACGTCAGGTACACATCGCCAGCGGGAAGCAACACGGGTGCCACAAGACAAAGTTCGAACGGGCGCGCACACTTGTTCCTCTTCCTTCTTCCCTCCTCCGTGATCTGCTTGAGACCAAGTTTGTAACAGTATATTGAAGGCTGCCGTACTTAAATATTGCGTTTATTTCGCTTCCGCACGTACTCGATGGCAATATAACTTCTTTTTACCTGCATGGAAAATGGCCTTCATAATCTACAAAAAGGCTTATGCTGGCACAGTGGCAATGACGTTGCAAGCCAACGACGGAGCCTTTCGAGGAGAAGACGTACTGCACCGCGATGCTCGAGTGCACAACCGTAAAGTTGGAAACGGGAATTATTGATCCGCGTTTGTACGAATACGAACAGTGATCGATGTTGCTTGGGTATTAGGAGACAATACCATACTCAACATACAGCTTTGTCACCTTTTTAAGTTTAAACCACCCTCCCAACCCCGGCCGTAGGTTCGACGTTGAGCCGATCAAACCGACCCCCCGCGCTCACATGAGCGAAACATATGCTGCGTAGGACTTCGGAAAATAATTCGGTAGCATGAAAACAACCAGGAGTAACTTTGCCGTTAAATGCACCTACTAAGGGACTGGTGTATAAAAGAAAACGTTGTTTTTTAACGCGCCACATATACTCTGCGTACACTGTATACTATATACAACACTGTATACTATAGTGTAGAAGTAGATCAGTGTACACCCTCAATGGACAACAATTGCCCCATTTCTGCAGTGTAGATACGCGGAAAGCTGTGGCTAAAGATACCAACCACGCGCACACTTGGGCGATGTGTCTTCGATTTCCGCACACCGTGTCATATCCGTCGTACCAAATTCCTATGTTAAATCCTCGCATGAAATTTATCGAAATTCAAACCCGGTGTACGACGTATACATATCATCAAAACACAGCGTCGGTGCGTTCGACGTACCAAAAATAAAACGGATGCCCAACGTATGCGTATACCTTAAGCTTGCATGCGTGTCTAATTTTATTTACTGAAGAACTATAGAGGTATGAGTTCATTCTCTCTGTTCGTGTGACGAGCATATAATTGCTCCTCAGTTGCGCGAAAATATATGAAAAATCAACTTTCTATTTGGAAATTGAGCTGTCAATTTGGGGCTGATTTGAACATCTGAAGTAGTACTGAAACCATCAAATGTTCTAGTTACATTCGTTTGTACAGTCGAATACACTTTATGCTTGTTTTGATGTGTGATACAGCTTATACTGCCTGTGCAGGCAGAACAGAATCTTTGTATGGCTGCCTGCTTCAGTGTCCACTACGGACGCTCGTGCTTCTTGAGCAACAATCAAAACTAGTGTGGCACGGAAAGTTAATTTCTTTATCGCAGGAGTAAAACTAGCTCTTACCCTATCAAACTCTGCAGAAGTGGGATGGCACCCTTACTCATTTTTTCGTGAAAAAGTGAAAGGCGATTTCACTCTTCCTTGCACGTGGCAGGAGTAGAGTAAGGTCTGCAGAAGTATCTAGGCTGTCTTTATTGCCATTGGAGTTCCAGTTCTTAGAGTGTAGAGGCTCAACTCCGCTCCAGCTCATGAATTTTTTCCCTTTTTCGTTCAGGCCGTGCTTTTCATTTACCACGAGCCACTCACCCTCCCCGGCATGCTGCTCAGTTCCGGTGGCCGGGGAAAAAGATTGTTTATTCTTCAACTCTAACGGTCAAAAAATACAACATCAGTGACAAAAACCCGGGCATAAACCCTCGAGTATGACTACATGCAGGACGTTCATCATCGTGATTGGGTACATCGCACATCCGGTTGTGTAAAAGAGAGCTGACTCCGCACATGTCGGCCAGTTGGCGCAGCAAAAGCATAGGGAATATACAGCTTACAACTCCTTTCCCGATTTTCATTGAGGCGAGAAAAAAACCGCTGTGTACGCCTATCACAACAAATATGTTTTCAGTTTGCTGCTACCGTGCCCATGATCATATATTGATGCGCTCACTGTGATTCACCGAAGCTCTGCGGAACTACTGCCGTTCTCTTGCGATGTAAAGTCGCAGCCGCGACCGCCTACTAAAGAGAATCTTCAAACTCCAATTCTTCATGTTTGTCAACTAAAACGAACCTCCCCAGTTAAAAACACGTTCAACCAATCCTGTATTAAGTTGCATTCTATCGGAAAGAAGCCTGATGGCATTTGTGCAACGGTGGCTGATCACACGTGCATAGTTTGTTTGGTTTGGTTTGTTGAGTTTAACGTCCCAAAGCGACTTAGGCTATGAGAGACGCAGTCGTGGAGGACTCCGGAAAGTTCGACCACCTGGGGTTCTTTAACGTGCACTGACATCGCACAGCACACGGGCGCCTTTGCTTTTCGCCTCCATCAAAAAGCGGCCGCCAAGGTCGGGATTCGATCCCGCATCCTTGGCGTAGGTTGTGAATGCCTACTAATGTTGCTCACATCTGTGCGTAATTTTGTACGCGTACTAGGCTTTTTGACTGCAATAAAATGTAATATTCAAATTCAATTCAAATATACGTTTAAAGCTATGGGTCATGTATGCGTATGCGTATAAAAGAAAAGTCATACCACCGGCTTTAAGTAATGGAACCTCGCGTCTTTGACAACCTCGCGTCTTTGAACCTCGCGTCTTTTACAGGGATCGAAATTTCAGTCCAAGGCAGGTAGGCGCTTGCGAAGTAGACGCTGGCTCTATCAGCTGGTGCTAGCGTCTCGTGCCGGCGCGTTGGCGCCAGGTCATCTTCTGCCTTACACTTTCTAAAAAAAGTTTCGGTATAATACAAGCTCAGCGTGCCAAATAAAGAGAATGGATGAAATCCATGTACAGTTTTTCTCGCCAAACTTGAGCTCAAGGTTGTATAATTTCTCACGAATCAGTAAAAGCAAAACGCGCACACTATAAAGAAACGAAACCGTGTTACGGGTTTGCCTTCATTACACACTACTTCCGCTACACTTGCAAGCAAAAATCGAGGTTCGTTTCCTGACATGCTGTGGGCTACTTTCAGCTACGCCAAAGTTAGGCAAAATAACCTCCGCGGTATAAGTGGTAAACCTGAAAAGGTTGGACCCCCTTGTGTTTTTAAATACGTTTGTATATAGGAGGCTAGAAACATGGATGTATTTGAATTTCACATCTATTAGTGTTTGTTGTTTGGTCATTTACTGTATCCAACAGTTCAGAACAAATACTGCAAGGGAAAGAAAAAGGAAGCGTTCACTGTCTTGTAAAAATTGCACTCGGTTTGCGCCAAAACCGTGCACTTGCTCTTCTTGACTTCCGGCAATCAAAGCAGTGAGGGCGCTGGCTTGTTGAACATATTGAGCAATTGATACACTTAAAGCGACCCACGCTGAGGAGGGCGACGGGTCGGTGTACGTTTATTATCCAGTTTTCTCGTACCTGTGTCACTGTGCAGGCGCGATTTGCTCAAATTCACTTTGGGTATTTCTAGTGAACGAGCATAACTGTTTTGAATAACTTCAGTGCAGGGAACACGGCAACCTTCTACTGAAATACGTTGCGTCGGATTGGAAAGAAGTAAGGGAGATGTCAAGAGCTGTCGTGTCATTTTTTTTTCCGCGCGTCCCCTTTTTTGCACAAATCTACATACGTGTCTACATACGGAGGACCGGTCGATGTTTCAGTGAGCGGTAAAGGAACATGCAGACACTTCTTTATTGGTGGTATAACCTGCCTAAGCATTATTTAGGTTGCCTTCTTTATTCATTTTCGCAATAACGCAAGCTGTTAGCCGCTGAAAAGGAAACCTAGCACTGCGCTCATTGAACCTCATACATTCATATTGCCAGAACATATTGCACTAATATGTTGAATACACTAAGCTTGCAGGCTTGGTTTAGTTGCAAAAGACCTGTATGTAGATTAACGACCAGCATGCCTTGCGCATGTTGAATGCTTGGTGGGAGCACTCTGCGTAAATTGGGTTGATAAAGTCGGGCATTCACTTGTTTTAGTGGCGTGCGGATTCCACTCATTGACTCTTCTTAAACCAAAACTATTAGAAATTTTTAAATATATCGAATGTGCTTAAAAAATTTTTCTCTTCCATATTGTAAACATTGTGAATAAACTTTGCCTTCCTTCTTTGTCTCTGATGTCGCACAGCATCCTTAGAAAGGGAGGATGCCCGCTGTCAATTCTTCACAATACTGCGAGCCACCAACAGTTGTTCATTTCGTTATTAGGCTATTAAAGAGATCGAAAAACACTCCACCGAATGGGGTTCTCTTTCAGCCCTCCCTTGTATTATTTTGTGATCTCATACCAGCGAATCGTTTTTCTGTAGATATACCCAATGAAACAGGAATACAAAATATATGGCTGGGATGGCATGTCGGTCTATTACAGAGGCCAATTATCCGGATTTGCACGAACTGCTGCGAGGTCATTAGTCTAATTGCTATTGTAGAGGGAAAAGTTTACTTTCCTAATCCTTAAAAGAGAAGTAGTATTGGCCAGATAGACATGCATGACTAAACTAAAAACTTTGTACCACCGGAACTACAACAATGCATCTGTAGCTCCCATTACACAAAGCCGAAGCCTATAGGCGATGTTGAAGTATCTTTTCATCGGTACCTGGGCGCCTGACATTTTAACGACATAAACACGAAACGGATGCAAACATAAATCACAAAGTATCATTAAATGCCAGAGAAAAGCAGAATTTTACACTTAAATTATCTTGAACTCTTTTATTTAGATAGCGCCAATATTTTCACATATATTTTTTTGCAGCGACACTACAGGTTCTTGAATATTTGGGAGCCGAGATTTAAAAAATTCCTATACAAAATCTACTACACCATTCGAGCTGAAATAACGTTCACAAAGTAGCAAAATATCGTCTACGTTATCTGATAAGTGATTCAACGTCGGTAGTTGCCTAGAGTTTCCGAAATCGAGAAAAAACTGCTCTCGGAGGCGTGCACAATTTTCGCAGAAGAGAGTCGAAAACCTATTTTGACATGGTGCGTCATCTGCCGGCAGCGAGGCAAGCGCGCCAACCGCCGGGATGGAGCTTGTCTCACTGCTTCTCAACGTGGAAAATCACCCGAAGTTTCAAAACAGAAAAAAAGGAAAAACTTGATTCCAGCTGAAAGAAAACAAGTCCTTCAATATTAATTAAAGTTTCTCTGATTACTCCTCAGTACCTCAGAAATTCTAACCGCGAGAAAGGTTTTCATTATAATATATAAAATTATAAAAATAAATAATATACTTACCGCTTGTGCTGAACATTACCAATATTCAGCCCTTCATTCTGGCACGATTCAATGAATTATTGCCGCAGACACTTTTTGTCTGTATTGTTCCGGCGTTTTTCCACATTTTTGAAAATATTTCTAGACCAGTCCGTTCTTTCTCCATACTATATTAGATTCGGTCAAAATTAAAAACGCTAAATTTATATTCTTATTGAAAAAACTACCCGCAGTTCATTTTTAACGAACTCACTTTAAAACAATCCTATGGGCTTTAAAAACGCTACAAAGTACTCCAAGGTGTATATTAGATAATAAAATAAATATAAAAGAATACGCATTTTTTATTCTATATAAGCGCTTAGGGCTCCGCCTTAAGAAAGAGGCGTCAAACTTTGTGCTTAGTGTTACCTGAATTGAGTTACATTTCCTCATTGAATATCCAGTCATATAAATACTTTTAAAGTCGGTTTTTGCATGATAGCAGGATTTAATATTGCTTAAAATGGAATAGGGTTCTCGTTTTGCAATTTATTAGAAGAACGCTAGTGTCGTGTTTCCTGTTTTTCGCTCAGGCCGTGCTTGTTATTTACCAAGAGCCAATAAAACCGTCACGGTATGCAGCTCACTTCTTGCGGCCGTGGAATAAGAATACTTAATGTTCAAGAAGAAGGCCAGCTGAGCAGTCAATCAGGGCAGCATGGACCGTTAAGAATTCGTTGCCTAGGATCCCATCGGGAGGGCAGTGTTCGATGATACTATATAGCACAGGGATAGTACAACCACAAATGGTCCCGCGCGCAGTGCACCGTCGCAATACCGCCGCAACACTTCCATTGACGACACGAGCGGCTGTCGAAGCTCTGGGTGTCACAACCTTCTTGAGGTGACCTGGAAACTAAAACTTGAGGAATGTAGATAGATAGATGTATTTATTGAAAGGAAAAGGCAGAAAGGCTGGCCGGAATAATTCAAATCTGGCCTGCTACTCTGCACTGGGGAAGGGGAAGGAGAGAAGAAAGAAGGTCATTATGGGTGACGATGTGGGAGAAGGCATATGAAATGCATATACAGATACAGTAGCTTGTTTTACAAAAAACGGCAAAGAGCACGCACTGCCTGGACACCCTTCACCTTGTCCTGCCAAGCGCCCAGCAGCAGTTTCCCGACAGAGGCCTCTTGTCTAAACGCTTCCAAGAAGCCGCTCGCACACTTCTTTCGCGCGCATACGCTGGGCACACCAATAATATATGGTCCACAGTCTCTGGGATGCCACGAGTTGAACATTCCGGCGAGTCCATCTGTCCAATTCAATGTAAGTGCTTGTGCGTGAAAGCCGCGTTTAAACGAAGTCTATGTAGTAAGCATGCCTGATGACGCGGAATATCACGCGGTACATAAAATTTTAATGTTTGATCGAGCCTTCTTAGACGAATGTGTCGGGCGTCTGGCTGGGCCCAGTAAGCTGCTGTAGCATTATTCATACAACTCGTAAGAAGGCACGTCGTGTCACCTCTTGAAAAAGGCACAGCTGTTTGAAGGCCATTGATGAGTGCGCTTTTCGCTTCAAAATAGGCCTGTTCATTCCCATGGAGCCCGCAGTGGGCAGGGATTCATTGAAACATTATCCTGTGACCTTGAAGCTGGGCAGATGTGAGGGGCTCCATAATGTTTAGTGCCAGGGACTGATAGGCAGTGTGGCGTAAGAAGTTTTTCAAAATTTGTAATCCAGTTTTTGAGTCCGTGAATGCGCACCATTTTTGAGGTGGTTCCCCATATATGTAGCGAATAGCTTCCCAAATGGCTACAAGTTCAGCAGCGGTTGATGTAGAGGTATATTCCAAAAGGAAATGCAGAATCGTTTTCTGAGTTGGTATGACCACAGCTGCAGCGGATGCCTGTGCTGACACAGATCCATCGGTGTATACGTGAATATAGTGAGGATATTCTGACCAGATGTGCGCCAGAGTAAGTTGTTTGAGTCCACAATTGGCACCACTGATTTCTTTAGTATTCCGGGAATACGAAGGTGCACCAATGGTTTATCCATCGCCTAAGGTGGTTGGACGGGACGATATGGGAGGGCATATCCTGTCGGTACTTGCGACTGATGGCAGCGGAGTGCACTTGTAAAACTGCAGTCCGGCCTTTCATCCAGAATCTTGCTGAGTGGGTGAAAACTGTGTCTTGTAAGTGCTCTTAAATATACACGAAGTGGTTCGTGTGACAAGTATATGGATATTGTGCGAGCATGTGCCTCTTCAATTGTACCTTTGTTAGAGGTGTATCTAGGCTGTCCAAGGCATATTTTCAGTGCCTCCGATTGTACGCTCTCTAAAGACCGCAAGCGTGAAATGCTTATACTGAGAGTGCAGGAAGACTGTACCTGAGGAAAGAAATCTTGGCACCAGTGTCAATGAGGGCCGTACTAGTGACACCCTCCGCAAAGATATCTAAATGTTTGCTTCGATGAGCAAGGGTCAGCAGGTTATTTTCAAGCCGGGTCGTCAATGCCTCATTACCCCCGGACGCTTCATTGGTTACTTTTCTGAGACCAAGAGACACGGTTGGACGATGAACCGCGAGGTTGGAATGCGCGGGCGCGGCCGGTCTGGGAGACGGCGAGCGGCTAGAGGAGATCGGGGCTTTAGGGTTAAAGTCACAGCATGCCCTGACGCGCTCAGCGTTTGGGTGAGGGCTGAAATTGTCGCTGTGATCAGGATTGTAGCGGGCTCGAGATGGCGGTACCCAACTACTGCGGCAATGACAAAAAATGTGAACGACACAGTAGTAGATAAACCAAATGAGATGGTCATCTCAGGTGTGCCACTCTGCCGGATGATGGTAGTGGTAGCGGGTTGGGGTCGGGAAGGACGCACTAGGAGCTAAAGCAGCTACGACAGGAGAGTCAGTTTTAGCGAGGGCTGTGCGGAAGGCTTCTCAGATTTGAATCTGCGTTCACGTTGAGGGCCACATTAGTGAACACCTGGTGAACGACGGTTTGGATTAGGGCTAAGGTATCATCTGCCAGCTGAGTATTGAACGGAACTGGTGTAATAACTTCTATCTTTCGACAAACTATCTTGTTCAAGTTGGACGCCTGAGACGGCTGCTGCAGTGATGGGAAATCTTCGAACCAGGAAGTAGCAGCTGTGTCCTGTGGCTATAAGTCCTGATTTAAGGTTTTGTTTTAGGTCGGGCCTTGATAAAAGTAATTTGTTCTCCAGCTCAAAATACGCCGATATGTATTACTTTCTGTCACTGCAGACCCACCTCCAATTAAATTCACGACTGTGTTCACAAATTGACACTGTCAGAACTACGTTATCATAAGAAATAGAGAGCACGATGGTTGAGGTGACAGCCATTGAACCGTAACTCATTCGACCGATCTTGAATACCTATTAAAGGTGCGGATTTCGCTGCATGAATTCCCATAATATACCTCACTAATCTTGGATAATGTAGTAGAATCAGCACTCAGCATAGAAACGCCACCTCATATAGGGCATTTATTTGGTACAGTTATAACACTTTGACCAAAACTACAAACTCTAGATGGCGACACCGCAAACAATGATTCCGGAAAAGAATATAATGTCCACACTATCTTTGCACTCTTTCAAAGAGCTCAGAGTGCTTATACAATCCAGATAGTGTTTATTTCAGGCTACATGCGTGTTCCTTCAATAACTTCAGTTTGAAAATATTTGCGTTTTCACGGCACTTAACATATGCGCGAACAAATAAAAGCAATGAGCGTTCACTGTTTAAAATAGTATATATATGCATTGTTCCAATTAAAAGCTATCATGATGAGGAACATAGGACTGAACAAGTGCCCGCACAAATCAGTGCACTGCAATACACCACAAATGTTAAATACATAGCTTTAAAGCATGACATTTCCAAGCAAGTTTCATTGAGAGCACAGTATTGCACATCTGCACAAACTAGTCGGAATATTTCAAGTCTTCCCATCATCGAGTATGTTGTGTGATGCTTGTTTTGAAAGGGGTGGCCATAGTGAACACAGCAGTGTTGCTTACAAACCTAAGCCCGTGCCAACAGTATACTGATGAGAAGTTATTCGTGACCATCATAGACAACACCGCACTGCACAGCTGCTGATACAATCCATCGTGTGTCAGAATGTTGTTGTTGTTGTTGTTGTTGAAAACTTTTATTGTCCAACAGAGAAGGATCACACCGCCTGGGCCGCTCTGTCTCACCCCCCTTTAAGGGGGAGGGGACTTAGCGGCCCAGCCGCACGGGATGGTCGCATTAGATGCTGGCCGGTTTGGTTTCGCCGGCGGCCTCTGCTGCCAGTTGGACGGCGGTGAGTTGGAGCTCAGGGTCCGAGCTTCGCAATAAGGTTTCCCAGGTTTCCCTACTGCTAACGTTTTGCGCCCTGCCTGGGGAGTAAGCGCACTCCCAAATTATATGGTCGAGGGTTCCTCTCGCCCCACACTTTTTTACATTTATCGTCCTCGCAGTCCGATCGGATATGTTTATTTAGTACTGGGTTTGTGTATACTCCAGTCTGCAGGCGTCTCCACGCCATTGCCTGACCTCTATTTAACGCCGTGTTAGGTGGGGGAAAACGCCTCCGGCATTGCCTGTAGTGTTCTGTAATGTCTTGATACGAGATTAGTCGCCCTTCTCTATTATGTTCTGCCTGAGCCGAGCCATCCTGTACAGCTCGGAGGTAGAGATCTCGAGCTGCACTGTGGGCCGCCTCGTTACCGCTGACAGATTCGTGCGCCGGGGTCCAGATGATGTTGATCGTCCTATCAATCACTCCTTGTGTTAAAATTTTGGTGGTGAGGGGGTTTACCCTCCCCCTACTGAAATTTTGGATTGCAGTTTTACTGTCGCTAATAATATATCTAGATTTGGTGCCAATGCAAGCGATCGCTATCGCAGCTTCCTCCGCTATCTCGGTTTCTTTCCCTAGTATGGTAGCCACCGTGATGAGGGTGCCTCTCCCATCTACCGCCGCTATGGTCATGTATCGACTGTGTCTGTTTCCTGCCGCATCTACGTAGGCAACTTCATTTGGGGGTTTGCTCCGATATATTGTTTCTATCGCTTCCGCCCTTTTCTGTCGCCTTTCCCTATTAAACTCAGGGCGCATGTTTTTGGGTAGAGGAGGGATTCTTAGGTGCGCCCTGATTTTCCTGTCAATGTTAAGCCTTTCCTTTTGCCCCCTGTCTGTGGCTATTCCAAGGTTCCTTAGCGTAGCTCTTCCCCCTCGCGTCGTGCTGAGTCTTGCAAGTCGCGAGGTTTTAACCACTTCCGTGATTTCTGAAATCGTATGCCCCGCCGGGGTGGTGCAGTGGTAAGACGCCCGACTACTGTGCCGGAGCACCCGGGTTCGAACCCGACCTCGGCGGCTGCGTTTCGATGGAGGCGAAACGAAGAGACGTCCGTGTGCTGTGCGATTTCAGCGCACGTTAAAGATCCCCCAAGTGGTCGAAATTACTCCGCAGCCCTCCACTACGGCTCCTCTTTCGCTCTTTCCACTTTCACTCCCATCCCTTCCCTTACGACGCGGTTCAGGTGTCCACAGCTACAAGTGTGACAGATACTGCGCCTTTCCGTTCCTGTGAACCCTCCCCCCCTGAAATCGTATTGTGCAGTCCTAGGGCCAGTAGCTGCTCCGTCGATGTACATGTTTGGAGGGCTAGGGCCTTTTTAACGCATTTTCTGATGAGCGCGTCTATCTTTCTCCTCTCATCTGCCTTTAGGTTCAGATATGGCGTGGCGTAGCCCACTCTGCTAATGATGAAGGCTCGTACCAATCTCAGGAGTTTTTTTTCCTTGAGGCCGCCTCCGTTACGTGAGACCCTCCTGATGAGGTTTAATGTCTGGGTCGCGTGGTTTTCTAACTTTTTAATGGTGATCGTGTTCCTTCCGTGTGTTTGTAAGTGGAGTCCTAATATTCGTATTGTCTCTACTTTTGGTATCTCCCTTCCTTCCACGTACACCTGTGGGTCAGAGGGAGGTTTGTTCCTGAGTGCCTTGTCATTATACCCGAAGATTTCTGATTTTGCAGGCGAACATTTAAGTCCTCTGTCCGCCGCGTACTTAGAGATGACATCTGCTGCCGCCTGCAGCGTTTCATTGATCTCTGCGTCGCTCCCTCTGTTGATCCAGAGATTGATGTCGTCCGCGTACAGGCTGTAATTTAAGTTGTAATTCCCAATTTTCCGCAAATCTTTCGGGAGCCCTCTCATGGCCATGTTGAACAGGGTGGGTGAGAGTACCGATCCCTGAGGTGTCCCCCTGTTACCTAGCCTGATCACCCCAGATTGTATTTCCTGGAAAGTTATAACCGCCGTGCGGTCCGTTAAGAAATTTCTGACATAGCGATAAGTTTTTAGCCCTATTCCTGCCTGCTGGAGCCCTTCCAAGATGGCTTCGTGCTTGACGTTGTCGAAGGCCCTTTCGAGGTCCAGTCCCATAATGACTTTCGCATCTTTGGTTCTGGAATTAATTATGTCTTGCTGCAGCCGCAGCATGACGTCCTGTGTGCTCAGATAGGCTTGAAGCCATACATCTCGTCTGGCCATTTCTCTTTTTCCTCCATATAATTTGAAATTCTGGTCTGAATTATGTGTTCCATTAACTTTCCTACACATGACGTGAGCGATATAGGCCGGAAAATGTATAGCTTTGGAGCGTTAGTGGTGAAATGTATTTTCATAGAGAACACACACTGCCCAACTTCTGTACATTTGTGGAATATTAGGGGTGAAAGGCACCTTCATACAGAACACACGCACAGCACAGCTGCTTATACACTTCATCACGCGTCAACAGTATACTAGTGAAATTTTAGTAGTGAAACTTACGATCATAGATAGCAAAGCAATGAAACGTCGCTGATACACTTTCACGTGTCAACAGTATAGATGTAGAATCTTAGTGGTGAAAGTTATTCTCTCAGAGAAAGCACTTAACAGTTGCTGATACACCTCGTTACTTGTCACCAGTGCAATTGTAGAAAGCTAGGGGGAACCATACCTTCATCCAGAACACACTTACTGCACAGCTGATAATGGAATTATCCGGTGTCAACCCTGAGAAATGTGAAAAGTGAAAAATAGCTTCACAGAGATCACAGCGCTGCACAGCTGTTTACACACCTCATCACGTGTGAGCAGTATACTTGTTACGTGTTTGTAGCAAAACATACCTAAATTGATAACAGAGCACTGCACAGCTACTGATGCACTTGATCACTTGTCAAAACTATAGCTCTGGAATCTTAATGATTATAGCTACTTTCTCAGAAAAGGCACTCCACAGCTGCTCATGCACCTCATTACTTGTCACCATTGCAGCTGTGGAATGATAGGGGAAAGATACCTTCATGGAGAACACACGTACTGCAAAGCAGTTTACAGAATCATCACATTTCAACACTATACTTGTGAAATGTTAAAAAAGATTGATACCTTCACAGAGAACCAAGCCCTGTAAAGCTCCCTAAAGATCCCATTACTTATCAACAGCGTATACTACCAACTTGCCGAAATAATTATTTCATTGAAATTCGCTATTTCCGTGGACGGTTGTGCAGTCTCGTAATTCAAAGAGAGCGTCCAAATAAGAAAATAATTCAGCAAGTAGACGTGTGAGTCCAGTCCAGGAATCAATGCATTTCAATTTGCCTCAAGTCGCCCTTGACTTGTGCCATGTTATGTTGAAGGAGATATTTATGAATGAACACATTGAACGCCTTATGTAATTCTACAGGAAAGGTCAGTTGTATACATGAAGTGTGTTAGCAGTGAAATAACTCTTCACTACAAACACATAATATTGATCATCCACAATTCACTGCAGTGCCAGTCCGCACATGTCCACTCCATGCTATGATAAGCTGACGTTAGAAGCAGTTAGCAAAAAATACTGACAATTACATTCGAATCCATCATCTTGAAACTAGAAAATGAATACTGCTCTGTATGAATATGATCACCTCTCCAAACGAATGCCTTCAGAAAAAGCTTTCTAGTTCACAGGTACTTCAACTGAAGTCTGTTAATATTTTCGCCACAAACATACATTCTTTCCTTTGTGTTTGCCACTAAGAACTGATTACATTTTTGAAACATCACTACGTAGCGAGAAGTGCCATTCATTTCCTGTTGAACGCACTGCATAAAAATAGCGCATATAGGTACACTGGTATTGAGCGATGCCTCGTTATCACTTTTCATTGCGAACGTCCGCAGAGTTTCTTTGTGTGCGCTAGAGATCCTCACAGTAGCTTTTTTTCCAGGCGGGTGGTGCATTATGAGGGCGTTGGTTTTAAATTAGCAGGAGAATTCAGTCCTCGTAACGCGTGAAAGACTTCTTTTTGGAAACTTGGAACAGTTAAAAACTTAACTGTGTTCAAATATTAAACAAATTGAAGAATCCTAACATTAAAATGAGTTGTTAGAAAGTGAGCAGGATCGTAGCAGCACCCTCTCTATTTTTCTCGTCTTAACAGCTCTAACTGAATCAGCTTCATGTCATATCACAAACTTGTAAGTGAAAATCCAGGCTGGTCTCAAGCGAACCGAACAGAGCTCGACGCTGTTGGGTGCATTGTTGAAGGAATATTTATGATCGCAGTGGTCATGTGAGATGTTCCTATGGTGAGACAGCGCTGCTGGGTGGGCAGCTGATATCTGGCACTTATTAGGAGCTAGATTAAAGATTCTTATTCTATTTGGAAGGTTTCATTTAGCATTTCACCATATTTTGCTTTAACAGCATGTCCTTTGCATAAGCACAGAAAATGAGGAAATTCATAGCAGTTGCTAAAGCATTAGGTTGCATGATGTATGGCGGCTTTACTAGCTTGCATTTCACTAGTCGTCTGCTTTGGCTATTCCAGCCCAACGCGCAGATGTACACTCGGTCTCATCAGCGGCAACTTCAAAATCGGGCAACCACCAACAGTGAGTTGCTTGCGCAATTCTTTTGTTGCCACGTGACGTAAATCGGGCAAGTACGGTGGAGAGACTTTGCAAAAATGTCCGCGATTGCCATTGTGTGCTGACTGGGAGGCATCGCTGTAACGTGTCTTGGATGGACATGTTCTAAGCCCGACATCTTCGCTTGAACGAGGAGCGCTTTGTGGTAGAGGCGCTCGCAGGGCTCGGAGAGAGTTCTTGGTTAAGTGTCCATTTACTGGTCGTCTTATTTATGTTCCCAGCTAATCCGATGGAGATCCTCTATGATGACACGCACATGAAGTACAAAAAATTTTATGGCTGCCAGTTCTTAATATACTTTTTGCCCTTCTTGGCACGCGCTCAATAACCGACTAATGGCGTTGAGCCTCCGAAGTTAAACAGGACTAATCACCGAATCGGCGGAAGTACGTTTCTTTAAAACGCTGGATTTGAGGCCGAGTCCCAGCGCAGAGTATTGTCCTCAGCCTTTCAAGCCAGCATGGAATCGAGCCTCTCCCAAAAGACAACTCGAAAAGAAACACAATGAACGCTACCAGCAGGAGGCCGCCAAAGCAAGAAAGAAAGGCCGACAGTTCCTCAA
The DNA here is from genome assembly GCF_055883805.1 of Amblyomma maculatum. Lineage (NCBI taxonomy): Eukaryota > Metazoa > Arthropoda > Arachnida > Ixodida > Ixodidae > Amblyomma > Amblyomma maculatum. The sequence goes on from NC_139353.1 coordinate 85,635,203, forward strand.
GTTGTGTTAAATACGTGGTTGTGCTGCCCTCAACGGAACTTGATGCAGCTTTGTGCATCCACCGCTTCTCATCAGGATGCAGAGCTGTTTCTAGCAATCGGCGCCACAGGTTATTGTGATATTTTGTGAAGATGTAATCCTTTCTATAACCTATTATTTCATATGCCGGAATCATAGGCTCGCGCGATTCAACGAATCCTTTGGGATAGAATGCTTTATCAGCATCCCCCCTTCCCGGTATGAAACACGCAAAGCCTAACCTTTGAGCGCAGTGAAAACATTCCTCGGGTGTTGCAAAAGCGAGGCGCATTTTCTTCGCATTTCTTTCAAAAGCGGCCTTCAACTTGGCATTTAGGGCCGCAAAAGCTTTGGTCGTGCCTGTTGAACTTCTCATAAAGGCTGCAACGTCGACAGCACAAGGTACTAATTCATTCTTATCTAGTGCGCTTTCAAGCTCATCCAATGTGTCAATGTAGTCCGGCGGAATAGTGACACAGAGGCGAGAGATTAGTTCTCCTCGCAAGAGAGAAGATAAAGGTATTATGGCCATGAGCCAGACAGAGAGGAACGCTTTGCGAAACGACCATGTCCGGTGATTGCCTCTTCCCCGAGGAATCCTATCTATTGGTACAGAAGTAGAAAGAAACGATGCCAACAGCAACAATTCTGAATTTGCATCAAGTGAAAGTGGGCCGAATTCGTAGATGTAGCCAAAGGTCAGGACAAGCCAAGATATAAGCATAATTATTGCAATGAAGAGTAACAGAAAATATGATTGAATCACGACGGTAAAAAATGATGTTTTGGTAGTAGAACTGTTCCTTGAAGTGAAAAACGTCTCATATGAAGAGTGCAAGACAGGCGAAATATGAAAGAATGTAAGGACGGAGAAATCTGCTATCAGAGGCGCCAGCAATACATCTGCATTACCATGGTACATGACATCAACTGCCTTTTGAATAGTCGGGTAAGCCTTAAACCTAATAGTTGCGTTCTGTGCTCTAAGTGCGTTTATCATTATTGTGTAGATCGTAAGATGGCATGAGCTTTGGGGCAATCGAATATTTATTATGCAAGCAAACGTTATTTCCTTCCCTTCGTGTGGCAAAGTAAAACGCGTCCCACTTATGGCGTGTGTTGGGGAACATATCCGAGAAAAAACAGATGCCTTCACCGAGCCTCCAGGGATCGCTACATTTGCAGTCATGAACTGTAGGCCACCGCAGAGTGGCAAGTAAGACCCAAGCACGTTCTTACCTCCAAACATTAAAAAGCGCTGCTTTCTGTGAAACATGATCCATTCAGTAAAGTAGACCAGGCTGAGTTTTAAAAGCTTTCTCAGGCAATATGATTTCGACTCGTCGGTGCCAACCACAACAAAGACTGATCGGACGTTGAATACCCTGCCTTTTTTGACAGCAGCGATCAGTTCCTCACTGTAGAATAAAAAATTAGCCGCTTTGCCGGGAAAGTTATGCATTATGAAATCATCGAAGAAGTCCCTCTTTTTTCCACATATGACGAACGCTAACGAATCCTGTGGGCGGACCCTTTTTTGGAGAAAAAAAGAGATTTCTGTAATGTCAGCACGTGAAACACGCATTCCAAGATGCTGTCCAGACAGGGCACGTTTAACGAATTCTTGCGGCCTTCCAATATCGACAATCGCGGTTAAAATTAAGATCAAACAAAATATATTTATCATGATCTATTCCATGAGTTTTGTAGGCTTCAAAAATATCGATGGTTTCAGGAACTGGTCTTGTAGCACTGCCGAATCACAAATAATTTAAATCTGGCTTTATTGCTTAGATAATTGATAGCAACTAAGCTTAATGGGTACCTGCGGCCGTGAGGCGACTGTTGCAGGTATTATAAAAAAATAAAATGTTTCTGCGCCAAGCAGCCAATATTTATCTACGATTCTTAGAATAAAGCTGCGTCCCCGTTTTTTTGCTATTTTTGGTGCGATGTCAGGACACGTAAAATATCCCCTCCAGTGCGGCTCTTCTTTCCGTCTTTCTAATTTCACTCTCGCCTTCTTCCTTCGCTTACAGTGCGGGTCAGGTGTCCACAGAAACAAGTGCGACAGTTACTGCGCCTTTCCCTTCCTGTGAAGCAGTTATTATTATTAGTAGTAGTAAATTGGAGCGGCCCCAATCTTGATGGCTCTCTGATAAAGGTACGGATCACAGTATCAAAAACAGTACCGATTATTCATTTTGCAAAACAACTGTCTCCGCAAAGCTAACCTATAAAACAAGAAATTTGTCACATTACATTTTCAACCCCCAAAATTATAAACCTTTTCCGCACCGCTCATGCAGCAAAATAGGTGCTAACAACTTCTTGTGTGCACAAGCCTCCTTTTCAAGTAATGAGCAATGAAGCTTGTTTCAAAGAGGTGACATGTTTGATGTTAAACTATGCAGTTTATAATAGAATCGCTGCCTAGTGTTGTTTACGCCCAACACGCATCACTAGATATGGTTGTTTTGAAGAGTGTAAATGTAAAATGTGCGCACAGATACAATTCAAACAGAGCAAAATAGCAACCACCATACACAGCTTTTTTGAAATGCTGCCTTCTGTGGAAATAAAGTCCGACGGTGCAGTATGACGCCGTCTGTGAGGATGCGGCTTCGACGGTTGTATAGTTCGCTATTGTAATCTTCTAGAGCACTATAACGGTGGTGACAATTTCTTTAGCAGGCCGAAATCGAAGATTTCCACCTCTCAGGTGAGGTTCCTGAAGCAGGTCTTGGCCTGAAAAAATTAAAAGCAATTATATTATATTTCTCACTGATCAAAGCATTCCTACTGATGAGGTGAAGTGGTTATGGCGTTTGGCCGTTGTGTCCAGGGATGCAGAATTGAGGCCCAACCGCGGAGACCGTTTTCCGATGAAAGCAAAACGCGAGTCTCCCGTGTACTGTGCGTTGTTACTGTGCATTAAAGACCCTAGTTGGTCGAAATTTCCGGAGCCGTTCTCTACGTAGTCTCTCACAGCCTGAATCGCCTTGGGCAGTTAAGTCCCGGAAATGGAAACAAGCCAACCTGAAAAAAAATAATTTCGAACGCTGGCTTTAAAGCCCTCTGCGTTGTCCTTACCTTACGTCGAACCCTCTTGGTGAGGCTCCACGTTTCAGCCCCGCAGGTGAGTGCAAGTAAGATGCAACTGTTGTATACTTTCCTCTTGAGCGATACCGGTAAGGTGCTAGTCATAATCTGGGAGTTTTAGCCAAATGCGCTCAATCTCACTCTTATTCTCCTTGTTATTTCCTTTTTATGGTCCGGTTCTGCGGTTACAGATATATTCGCTTACTACTTCCAGTGCTTCGCTACCTAACATAAACTGCTGTTCCTTTCCTAGGCCATTCAACATTAACTTACTCCTCCGCATATTGATTTTCATGCCTACGTTTTTACTTTTTCTGCCTAGAGCATCAATAATTATTTGCAATTCATCCCCTGAGTTGCTTAATAAGGCAATGCCATCAGCAAATCGCCGATAACTGAGGTATTCTCCATCTACCCTTGCCATATATTTGCGATTACTTATTTACTAAGATTTCTAGTGCTATCGGTTGGACGGTAATCCTGCATACCCACGCTGACATTGAATGATTAGGTTAGAATACAATACTAGGTTTTCCTGCACAAGAGTTTTCGAAAGCTCTTGCCACCTGGGCCTCCTTGAGACGGATTGATGCATGATTCTAACAGGTTACATGATTCTAACAGAGGGAACGTTTACAGGTATATTCGTTGTGTATAATGGAGAGATAAGAAATTTAAAAACGAATTATGGTCATCTATGTGAGCTTTAAGCATACTTTGCATCCGCTTGCATTCTTACAGGCAGTCGCCAGCTGCTTCATGGAAGATCCCAGATGGCGCTAATCCTGATCGCTTTGTCGGCCACGTCCTCGCCAGTGTAGCTGCCATTTCTCACCTGCCAAACAATCTGCTAGCTCAGTACTATCACGTGGTCGGTGGATGCCATAAACCGTGGCTATGAGCCAACGCTTGGTATTCGGTCAGTGCTGCTGCAAACTTGGCCCAGTCACCTCTGTAAGTCACGTGGTACTTAGCCATAGCCGTTATATTACGTCCTTTTCAAATTCTCGACAAGACTAACAAACGAGAAATCTGTTATTTGGTTTAAGCCAGTAAGCAATTGAAAACTGCGGCCGCAATACCGGCATATCTTGATCTTACAGCAAACAGCCTTTCGTAAAGCTCTTGAGCGAGATGAAATCAGATAACAACTTTAAGCGTTAAAGAAAAACTAAATGTATTATGCGCTCTAAAAGCATGCTGCGGGAACAATACCACCTTAACCAGTATGTTAGAATTCGCAGTGGGCTCAGTTGTATTCCCTGCTTAATATAAAATGCCCCTTCGTGGAGGCAAAATCTTCCTTCTCTGCATGGTGCCAGGGAGATCACAGGGGTTTAAACAGTGCTTTCTTCCTGTTTTATGTTGGCGAAAATATACTTCTGCCACAGATTACAGAGTTATTTAAATATAGGCGTCGTTCCCAATTTTCATATCATCAGTGTATTTCTATATTTCCGCGTGGACTGGGAAACACATATATAGTGTAATTACCTTCTAGAGCGTTGTCCTCCTTAGGGCGTCAAATTGCTTACTGGTATAAATGTCAATACCATAGTGGTCTGAAATTTTATTTGTCGAGCTTTTTTTCATTAGTTAGGAGCCGTTTCTTTTATTCCCTAACACCATAGACACGAGATTGTAACGGATCATCTATTAATTCTGCCACATCCAGATGGCTATTTATTCGAGGCTAACTAGTTGTTTCAAAGTCTGTTTTAACAAACCTGGCCTGCATCTCAAACCTTCTCAAATCATGGTACAAATTGGGGTTAAGGAATATAATGGCTACGTTTATATAAAAACTCTATCATCAACCAATCAAGAATCTTTTTAAAATACTTATTTTCCTGTGTTGTATTGAACAACACAGATATTTACGTAGTAAAAATCGCCAAAAACACCTTTGGATGCATGGCTGCAGAGGATTAAGAGTAATAGTTGCAGTACATCGAATATTTTGTTTTCCGAAAAAAAATAAAAAATATCAAACCAACACAAGTATAACATTCCTAATAATTATTTCATACACGGCTGGCTCAACCAAAGGCATAGACGAGGAGGTGTGGATTTCGTTATAAAAGCTCGTTACGCGCGTATTCCATCTTCAAAGTTGTTAACGAAGAACAACCATTTTCATGAGGGTTATGTAATTTCACGGACGACGAAACAAAATACACGAGGAAAGGTTATATTCACGAGAGGGAACGCGTACCATAGAAGGGAAACTGCTTCCCAAAGAGCTGTTTGATAAAGGAGAAAGCAAAAAAGCAGTTTCCTTGAAGCAAAATATTATTCAGTGGATATTGTTATAGGGGGTATGTTTTACAAGTTACAGGACTTTATTTTATATCATGGTAAAGACACCCCACTGTATTATTTGGTTGATGGTTTCAGATGGCAAATATTGCCTTCAAAATAAAATGTAATAAACAAATCATGATTTAAAATATAAGTAAATATATTTCAGCTCTAGATTTCGAGGCAAAGTATTGTGTAATGAATTTCCACAAAATTGAAAATTGCAAGCAACTTGAAAAGTGAGTGTTGTGGCAATTATTGCCATTGACATGTCCGTAAAATGTAAAATATGCTTTCTTAATTTAGTCACTTGGCAATGAGCTCGAATGTACCAAAAGTACAAAATATCATTTTTAAACGTGTGTAGGTGCCCTTGACGCAATGTATTTTCGTTATATATGCTTCTTGCGCGTAATTTTCAAAGAAATCATGCTTAGTTCCAACACGTAAATACATGTGGTGCTATTCACAGTGCACCATTGTTGACTGGCACTTCTGTGAAAACAAAAAACAGATTTTAAATATTAGATATCCTTAGTAATGATTTTACTTACTCCTTATTATACATTGCTGCTTCCGTAGATGGGAATTATTTCCGTAAGAAGTCATTACATTTTCTTTGGAAGCAATTAGCCAGGTGAGGTAGAATGCGCGTAAAATTTGAGCTACGCATAAGCACGAGACATAGGTTTGACTTAGGAAACCACACCCAACGTTTTATTTACTTTTAAACATAATGCTGTAACGAGAACTCGGGAGTATACATGCACTGAATGGAAACTAGAAAACGGGTAACCATTCCTATACCTACCAAATTTCTAACACATTTAAATTTAAAGGCAGTGGAGTGATCGTACAATTCTTTACGAAGGCCGAGTAGAGGCGCGCGAACAATTTACTAGGGTTATTTCAGAGTGCCGATCACTGCTTAACTTGGATAAATTATACTATTATTAGCGCGAACAGCGACGTCTTTATCTGACCAAAACAAAGATGATTAACTATGATGGGGAGGCACTCTGTCCAGTGGAAAATCAAGGATGAAAGGGGAAGGCAGCATCACATACCTGAACATGTGTTTAAGTTGTAACGAAGTTAGTCAACCAACTTGAAGATGGTAGCTGGGATATTCTGGAAGTAATGAAACTCGATCTCAGAAAACACGGCTCCTCGCAGAGAGAGGTTATTTGCAAAATGATAAAAAAATATTGACAGGAAATACGATACTCACCTATTCAATTTGAATGTAATTACTGCAATAAAACGACTTTCAACGCGAATATCTTTTGATAGCTTCCAACGATGGCTCTGTAAAGTTCCCAACACATCAATGTTTAATTAATAGGCGAGTATCTGCGAATTTATAAATAGGTTGGCAAATTTACTCTCCAAAATTATGAACATTAGGCGCTCATTTTTTGGTTACGGAGTACTTCGCTTACTGGAATCGGAAAACCAGCCTCTCCGTGGGGGTACAGTGCTAAGACGCCCGACTACTGGGCTAGAGTGCACGGGTTCGATCCCGACAGCCGGTGGCTCTGTTTCGATGGAGGCGAAACGGAGAGGCGTCCGTGTGCTATGCGATGCCAGGCACGTTAATGATCCCCAGGTGGTCGAAATTACTCCGTTGTCCTCCACTACCAGCCCTTCTTTCTTCTTTTTCCACTTGCACTCCCACCTTCCTCCCTTCCCCTACAACACGGGTCAGATGTCTACAAAAACAAGTGGTACTCCGCCTTTCCCTTCATCAGAATCAAATACATAAAAAATCGAAAAGCCAAAGACGTTCTTCTTCTTGTGGAACGTCGTCGCGCTAGTGCCAGCTCTTGTATGGAGGTACTGGCCCCGCGTATGTGGGTAAATATAAATACAAAATACTAATTTACTGAAAAAGGACCGCAACATAGGCTTGGTAATATACCTGTATCTCAAAGCAAAACACTCGACAATGGCATTGGCACTAGCCACTTAGCCCGATTGCAGCGAGACCTAGACTGTTCATTCCGTGAGCCCGGGGTTCTTTAAAAGGCAGGAGGAAAAGTATGAAATTTAATTTTGCCTTTCAATTTTGTGAAATGCGAGAAAGTTTCTAATGCAGGGAAGATATTCTCAAAAATTGTTGCCTGTTTTGACATAGATTTTGCTCTTTGTTCAATGTATCGACATCCGTACAGCACGTCTACATGTGCTGGATCTCTTGCGGCACTGTTCCATTATATATCACACAAGTACACTGGCTCATTGTGCCACGCAGCCACTTTTAGAAACTCAGCCTCTCCATCCATTGTATTATATAGTGCACGAAGAATAAGAAGGGGTCTTTTACATGCATTGAAGTCTACCTTTATGGGATAATTATTTTAAAATTGTGAAGTAGTTTCTATTGATATCACAAATGTAATGTGAATGAGTGTGCGAAATTGAATTTCTTGAAATTACATCATTTTTAATAGTAGATGCCTTCTACAAGGATTAGCCCTAATGATAAAACTTGTAAACCAATGACAGAAGGAGGCTTGCATACCAAATAAACGATCATGTCAAAGTTGAATATCTTATTTAAAAAAACATATGCTGGAGGCTTTGTTAAGCTGAGTCAAAAGCATACAACACATCATATACAAGGACCTCCGAAGAAATTAGTTAAAAAAAAAAGTAAACTGCACCCACTTTATTTTCAAGGTCTTTTTCATTGAATAAAATTCGCAGTAACGATTACCCGCTTTAGAAAAAGGAGCGAAAAAATCTGAAGGCAACGATGTTAGTCCGCCCAAGCGAGAAACGCATGCTTGAAAGATTTTTTCGGTAACGGCGAACATGCTATCGACACTGCTTGGGCTTCACAGTATCAACGGCTGCACTAAAATGGCAGTTTTTTTTAACAATATTTAAGACAGGCATTTCAACTCCTTAAAGGTGTAGATTTATTGAAAGTAGTAGGATATATTCCTATATCGGCCTAAATAATTCGGCTCATAATATAGATATGTTTTCGTTGTAGAGAGCAAAGCGAATTATAATTTCACAATAAAATATTTTCAGAAACAGCCTTCCTGAATGGAAATAAAGCTACCGGTTTTCTGAAGACGATACAAGAAGACGGCGTTGCCTCATTTCCAGTGGTCAGTTATCCCACCTTCTAGAAAGTTACTTCATGCAGGATAAGCCTGCCAGTCTTCTGTATTTAGATTGTTGGTGCTATTGTGTACAGAGCATTGAGTTCTCGGTGTATATCTGCATTCTTGGTTTTCGTAGTTTTCCCCATGCTAGTGACGCCACTTTATGCTGCTTATTTCACACACTGTGTTCCCAGCCTTGAGAGAAACCTAAAATGAACCCTTCGGAGTTACACAAATAATGTTCACCACTAGTAAGCCAATCTGCAGACACTCCGACGAAATGTGTGAGTTACTTTTATGTGGTGCGTTTAGTCATGCCGATTTGTGGTAAGCCGAAAGCATAACTTTTCGCGGCCTTTAATTAGCAAGATCACAAAATTGTGAAGGGAGCCGTCCACTTTAGGCATGGTATGCCCAGGAGCCTATAACTAGCTCTGTATTTGATGTTGAAGCTTTCGTCAGGCTGATTCCTTTATGTTATGGCTCCAAGATAAGTTGCTGTAACAGATAAGGGGACAAAACAAATGCTGGAGCTGACGCAGTCCTTGTTCAGTTAGACAAGCGTGGTGGGAGAACTGTTTTCCATGCACAGATCAATTAAGTTGTGTAGCGTCTGAACAAATAAATTGCGTAATTTCTTTTATGTACAGCACCGCCTCATCGATGAAGTAGTTAAGACGCTCAACTACAGATCTAGCGTTCCCTGGTTCCAAGCTAACCGCCGCCACAGGCGTGTAGATGGATACGGAAAGCCGAGTCGTCGATGGGCTGTACGATATCAGTACACGCTAAAGGTCCACAAATAGTCTAAATATCTGCAAAGCCCTGCATAAAGCACCTCATGCACTCTTTTCACTTTCACTGCAAGCTACTTCCCTTTCCAAAAGCGCTTTTCAAGTCTCCGCTAAAAGTGACTGATACGTGATTGAAAGGCGGTAATAATTGTTAATATTTCTCATCAGGATCACGGCATCAGCATCAGGATCACGGCATCAACAGCGGCTAGTGTTGCTGTTTACAGTTAACAATGAATTTGTGTAACGATGACTTCGCATTGCAGTTTCCGGCTTATCTACGCCATGGCAATAATGGTGCTTAATTTATTGCAAAGAGGAAACGATGCCTTATTTACAACTGAGCAGAGTAGTTTTTGAATTTAATTAATCTATTTATTTGCTCTTTTCTAGAGTTGCATTAACTCGCTAATTCAATGAAAAGCATCTTTCAACCAGAAAATTCTATACGCCTGCCACATATAAATGGTTTGACGTTCGTATGGATGTTGGTACAATGTTGCGTAACTTTGTAACACGCGTTCTACGCTCCCCAGCACAGCGACGACGGTCCCGATGGTTTACAATGGGTGCAGCTCTTTTCTTCTCCAAATTATTTCTCCACGCACTTCCAGCTCCACCTAGAAGCGGCTAATCAACCCAAAACCGCTTTTGTAACGGAACTCCTGACGGCTTGTAAGAATTTAGTTATACATTTCGGCCTTTCTAATACGTCTGTAGCATTTCAGAGTACGATGAACGCCATTTTGCGTGGACTAAAGACACTAAAGTGAAAGGGCTATTGCTATGCTACCTATATGACATCATTGTCATTTATTCCGAATTTGATACCCACCTCTGCAATCTAAAGCACGTTTTTACTTGCCTTTCTGATGCTGGACTGAAGGTTATTCTCAAAACACGTGGTTTTTGCACACGCCTGCCCATCATTCTGCGCCAGATTTTTTTCAAAGAAGAAGCGTCTCCAGAGTTTGTTAACCTTCACCTGTATTGGTTGTTCCGAAACCTACTTCCATTAGATATCTATGTAGCTTCCTCAGTTATTTTTCTTAGATTAGTCGCTTTATTAAAAAGTTTATTTCCGTCGCGGTTCGATTGACAGAACTGTTCGGCAGTTGCGACTTTTCGCTGTGGTCACCAACGCGCAACGATGCCTTTATTATTTTGCGTACATCCTTATGTCACCGCCTTTCCTTTGTCACTTCGACCCAAGAGCCGTGCTGGTCTAGCGTAAATCTGGCTACGCTAAATACGTGGTCGCCTCAGCTAGCCGTATGCCCAAGATGGCTGAATCGAAGCACTTTGTTACTAAACAAAGTTTTTGTGTTATCTGACTTCTTATCAAAATATGTTCTTACCACTATGGACGCCTTTTTGGAGTAACGAAGGAGCATGCGCTTTGCGCAGTACAAACGGCCGCTCAATGGAGGCGCACCTGGCAGTACTTTCGCTAATACGTCTCCTGTCAGTGTCGTCAGCCATCTTACCAATGTTCTTCTGAAGTGTGGCAGCCGTTACCCTGCCCACCACATCCTTTCCACCGCATCGGCGTCCCTCTGTACCGAAGGCTTCCCAACACTGGACCATCGTAGCGGTTAATCATCTGAACAGGTATGCAGAAACCGTCCCCCTATATATCTGTTACGCTGTGAGAAGTAGCCTCCTTTATTTTACAGGGATTTGCTTTTCGCCACGGCGCACATCTTTAGCTGCGCAATGACAGCAGGCACGTTTTCTTATTTGATTCAAAGAAGGGAATGCTGACCTAGTGTAAAATGACATTCGGAGCCATGCCTTCCTATCATTAGCGGACTAACTGCTCCACTGAACGCTTAAACCGTGCCCTTTGCGGTATTCTATTTATGCACAACGCAGCCCACAACTGGCTTCTCTCATTTATTTCTCCTTTAGGGTCGTCATCTTCCGTCTACAATACTTTTCAAACGTCCGCAGAAAGTCTTCTCATGAACTGACAGTTAAGAAAAAAGCCTTGTTCAACTGGCAAGCCCGGCAGCAAACACGTGGTAGACCTGGAACGAGCAGTCACCCGCGAGAACTCTATAATACTTTTTGGAGTTATAAAGTTTCTCTGTCTCGTTCTCTCTTTCTTTCTTTCTTTCTTTCTTTCTTTCTTTCTTTCTTTCTTTCTTTCTTTCTTTCTTTCTTTCTTTCTTTCTTTCTTTCTTTCTTTCTTTCTTTCTTTCTTTCTTTCTTTCTTTCTTTCTCTCTCTCTCTCTCTATATATATATATATATATTGGTACAGAAGTAGAAAGAAACGACGCCAACATCAACAATTCTGAGTTTGCAACGAGTGAAAGTTTGTGGAATTAGTAGATGTAGCTAAAGGTCAGGGCAATCCAAGATATAAGCATAATTATTGCAGTCAAAAGTAACAAAAAATATGATTGATTACCGACAGTAAAAAATGATATTTTGGTAGTGGAACTGTTTCTTGAAGTGAAAAACGTCTCATATTAAGAGTGCAATACTGGTGAAATATGAAAGGCTTCAAGGACGGAGATATCTGCTATCAGAGACGCCAGAAATGCATCTGCATTGCCACGGTATATGGCATCAACTGCCTTTTTAATACTCCGGTACGCCTTAAACCTGATAGTTGCGTTCTGTGCTCTGAGTGCGTTTATCATTATTGCGTAGATCGTAAGATATTTGTCTAAATATCATGCAAGCAAACGTTATTTCCTTCCCTTCGTGCGACAAAGTAAAACGCGTCGCGCTTATGGCGTGTGTTGGGGAACATATCTGAGAAAAAACAGATGCCTTCAGCGGGCCTCTAGAGATTGCTACATTTGCAGCGATGAACTGTAGACCACCGCAGAGTGGCCAATAAGACCCAAGCACGTTCTTACCTCCAAACATTAAAAAGCGCTGCTTTCTGTGAAACACGGTCCATTCAGTAAAGTAGACCTGGCTTACTTTCAAAAGCTTTCTCATGCAATATGACTTCCACTCATCGGTGCCCACCACTACAAAGACTGATCAGAGATTGAATATCATGGTCTGTTTGACAACAGCGATCAGTCTCGTACCGTCGGATAAGAAATTAACTGCTTTGCCGGTAAAGTTCTGCATTATGAAATCGTCGAAGAGGTCTCTCTTTTTTCAACATATGACGAACGCTAACGAATCCTGTGGGCGGATCCTTTCTTGGAGAAAAGAAGAGGCATCTGCAGTGTCAACACGTGAAACATGCATTGCAAGATGCTGTCCAGACTGGACACGTTTAACGCATTCTTGCGGCCTTCCTATATCGACAATCGCGAACAAAATAAGATGAAACAAAATATATTTACCATGATCTATTCCCTGATTTTTGTAGGCTTGAAAAATATTGATGTTTTCGGGAACTTGTTTTATAACACTGCCGAATCAGCAAGATCTAGGCCTGGCTCTATTTTTTAGATAATTGATGGCACAAACCTTTATGGGTGCCTGCAGCAGTGGTGTGACCATTGCAGTTATTATTTTTAACAAATCGAAATGGGGGGGGGGGTAGTGTTTGCGCAAAGCAGCCAATGTTTATCTACGTTTTTTAGGATGAAGCAGCGGCTCCGTTTTCCGTAAAATTTTGTGCGAGGTCAACGCACTTAAAGATCCCCAGGCGTTCAAAAATATTTCGTAGTTCTCCACTACGGCTCTTCTTTCCCCCTAGCCAATTTCATTCCCACCTTCTTCCCTCACTCACGGCGCGGCTCTAGGTGTCCACCGAAGAAGTGTGACAGACACTGTGTCTTACCCTTCCTGCGAAGCAGTTATTATTGTTAGTGGTAGTAAACTGGAGAGGGAATAATTTCGGTCTCCTCTCGTAAAGGTACTGATCAATAGCCGTACCGTATATTTTTTTTTTTTTTTGCAAAACAACTATTTCCGCAAACCTAATCTATGAAACAAGAAATTTTTCGCATTTGATTCCCGGATACCCAAAATAAAAAGCTTTTCCAAACCACTCCCGCGAATGACTAGGTGCTAACAATTCATTTTGTGTGTAAAAGCCTGTTTTGCATGTAATGAGCAATGAAGCTTGTTTCAAAGAGGTAACATGTTTGATGTTAAGCTAAGCAATTGATATATAGAATCGTTGCCTAATGTTTTTACGCCAAACTGTGATCACAAGATAGCTCTGTTCTGAAGAGTGTAAACGTAGAACGTGCGCGCAGATATAATCCAAATAGAACAAAATAGTTAGCAACCACCGTACACAGCGCTTTTGAAATGCTGCCTTCTTAGGAGATAAAGTCCGACGGTGCAGTCTGACGCCGTCTGCGAGGAAGCGGCTTCGACGGCTGTACAGTGCTCTATAATACTAATCTTCCAGAACACTATAACGGTGGTGACAGTTTCTTCAGCAGGCAGATATAGAAGATTTCCAGCTCGCAGGTGAGGTTCCTGAAGCAGGTCTTGGCCTGAAACAATTAAAAGCAATTACATTATAATTTCTGATGAGATGAAGTGGTTGTTGCCAGGGATTCGGGATCGAACCCCAGCCGCGGCGATCGTTTTCCGACGAAAGTGAAACGCGAGGCACCCGTGTACTGTGCGTTGGTACTGCACAATAAAGACCCTGAGTGGTCGAAATTTCCGGAGCCGGCCACTACGGCATCTCTCACAGCCTGAGGCGCATTGACCAGTTAGGTACCGGAAATTGAAACAAGCCAAACTGAACAACTAAATTCGCACGCTGGCTCTTATACCGTTATTTGAAGAAGAAGCGAGAGCATATGAATCAAATGCGAAGAAGCTTCTATCACTAATATGGTGAACGCACACTGGCTGCTACTGTAGCACTTTCCTTATTTCCTTGCTATTAACATCTTTCATTCCCGCTGGCCTCTTCGACACATGCAGCCTCTGTCACTCGACTTGCCATGTAATGCTTATTAAGATTTCTGGTACTATCGGTTTGACGGTAATTCTGCATACCAACGCTGAATTTGGTGGTTAAGTTACATTACAATAAAGAGCTGCCCGGCCCAAGAGTTTTCGCCAGCTCTTGTCACCTGTGCTTCCTTCACAAGACTTGATGCATGATTACTACAGGTTAGTACGATGGCACATTTAAAGGTATATTGGTTGTGTAGTGTGCTGAGATAAGAAATATTAAAGGAGATGTCAATCTATGTGAGCAGCATACTTTACATCCGCTTGCACTTGCTTACAAGCACTCGCCAGCTGCTGTATTGACGATCAGAGCTGGCACTAAGCCTGATCCCTATATCGACCACGTGCCCGCTAGTGTACCTGCCATCTCTCACCCACCAAACAATCTGCTAGCTCGGTACTATCACGTGGTCGGTGGATGCCATAAACCGGGGCTATGAGCCAACCTTTGGTATTTTGTTAGTGCTGCTACAAACCTGTCCCAGTTAACTCAGTAAGTCACGTGGCACTTACCTATGAGCCATTAGATTATGTCGTTTACAAAGCCTCGACAGGCCTGGAAATTCAATGACAAAAAATTTAGAGGTGAACGCAGATATAACACCAAGCCAGGTAAATGGAGCCGCAAATGCTACCGCTGTTTTATTTCTACCAACAAGAAAACTGTTATTAGGTTTAAGCGAGTAAGCAATTGCAATCCGCGGTCACTATAACAGCAAATCATGATCTGAAAGCAAACAGCCTTTCGTAAAGGTCTTGGGTGAGTTGAAATCCGATAACAACTTTAAGCGCTAAAGAAAAAACTAAATGCATTATGCGCTCTAAAAGCCTGTTGCGGGAAAGATGAAAAATAATCAGTTCAGTTCAGTTCAGACGTTCAGTCGTGTCCGACTCTTCGTGAGCCTATGGATCATATCACGCCACGCTTTACGGTCTGTCATTATCTTCCTAACATCAGATAACTTTATCTGCAGCGCCTCAAGGATGCCATCTAACCATTGCGTTCGCTGCCTACCCCTTCTCCGGTAATCCGCAACTTTTCCCAACGTCAAAGCTTTCTCCAGCGACTCCTCTCTTCTCATCAGATGAGCAAAGTAGCTAAGCTTCAACTTTAGAATTTGACCCTCCAATGAGCAGTCA
Source organism: Amblyomma maculatum (assembly GCF_055883805.1). Classification (NCBI taxonomy): domain Eukaryota; kingdom Metazoa; phylum Arthropoda; class Arachnida; order Ixodida; family Ixodidae; genus Amblyomma; species Amblyomma maculatum. The sequence goes on from NC_139353.1 coordinate 85,650,578, forward strand.
GGGTTTATGGTCCACAATATTGACTGACTTGATCTTCTGGCAGTCCAAGGAACTCTCAAGTGTCTCTGCCAGCACCACAATTCAAACGCGTAAATTCTTCGGCGGTCAGCCTTTTTCACAGTCCAACTCTCGCATTCATACATCGCAACTGGAAAGACCATAGCACGAGTTATACGGACCTTGGTTGGCAGTCTGATGTGTCTGTTCTTAACTAAGCGGTCGATGCTAGCCATGGCTCTCTATCCCAAAAGCAGCTAGGCGTCTCCTAATTTCATGGCTGCAGTCACCTTCCTGGGTAATCTTGGAGCCCACTAAAAGAAAATATGTCGCAGCTTCCACTTCTTGTCTAATGATGCTCTAGGACTTGACAGGGCAAGACGCCATGATTTTTGTATTTTTAATGTTCAGTTTAGGCCCAAACTTCTCACTCTCTTCTTGTACGCGCATTAGAAGCGTCTTGAGTTCCACTTCACTTTCTGCCATTGAAGTGGTATCATTCGCATATCTAAGGTTCTTGATACGTTTTCGAGCAATCTTCACTGCAGTTGAAGACTCGTCCAGTCCGGCCATTCTCATGATGCACCCAGCATATAGGTTAAATAAGTAGGGCGGCAATATGCAGCCTTGTCTCACTTCTTTCTCAATCGGAAACCAATCAGTAAGACCATGCTGAGTTCTGACTGTGGCCTCTTGTCCTTTATACAAGTTCCTGAGGAGACAGATGAGGTGAATTGAAACTCCCATCTCTTGGAGAGCTTACCACAATCTATTGTGATCTACGCAGTCAAATGCTTCACCTCACGACCTCAACGACCTCAAGAAATCGAGAAATACCTGCGTAGCGGTGAGTTTGCATCGCCAAGCAGTCGGCTTAGGTCCCCATCGCCGTACAGAGCCCGCTTGTCGTCGCCAGGCCGCAGCTTTATTGGCAATATGCGAGGAAGGAAACTAAAGGTAGCAACCTTGGAGATGAGGTTGCTATACGGCGAACTAATAAAGATTCTCCGCCGCCGGCAACGAGTAACGATGATGCCGCTATGACACCGACATTACTTATGAACACGCCCTAGACGCGCCCAGACTTCGAAATGGCACCGCCGCTTCGCACGATGTCACCATTCAAGGCGACGCGACCAGACTCCAAGCCAACACCTCCACTCAGCGAAGTGACAACGATGTGCTCCCGCCGCGACCTCAGCACAAGACGAAGCAGAGACCGAACACCAAAGCCAACATGCAATACGAGGACGCCAACGAGTGACCTCGAAGTTTCTGTCACAATCGGATGGTTACCGCCTTAGTGGACACCGGAGCTGACTATGCCGTCATCAGCGGAGCGTTCGCGGCCCAGCTCAAGAAAGTGGCGACCGCTTGGGATGGCCCGCTAATCCGCACTGCTGGTGGTAACCTTATTACGCCGTCGGGCGATGCACCGCAAGGGTTGCAGTAAATGGACGTACCTACCCTACCAGCTTCCTCGTCCTACAGCAGTGTTTCCGCGACGTGATTCTGGGCGTGGATTTTCTGAACGAACATCGGGCGACCATCGACCTCCGCTAAAACTTCATTAAGCCCTCCACAGAAAAACAATACCTTCCATGACAACTTCAATTCAACACTTCGCTCTAAACATCCTCGAAGAAGTATTTAGTGTACCCCCCCGATCAAGCATCCTCGTCTCCGTGGTTGACAGCGACATCCGAACTATTGAAGGTGTCGTCGAAGAAAACGCAATTCCTTCTGGAGCGCGGACTAGGAGTCGTAAAAGGCGGCGCCCGTTTGCGTCATGGACAGTTTAAGTGCTCGTCAAGAACTTCACAGAAGAATACCGACACCTGAACAAGGGTATGACGATTGCTTTCCTTAACGAGCTAGCGGACGCCCGAGAAGTCTTCGCCCTCCCCAGCCAACCTGAAGACGATGCACCCAACGGTGCCAAGCAGCCCAATTTCAACGTCAACCTAGCACTCCACCGAGACAGACAAGACCAAATTTGCACTCTTTTTGAAAGCAGAGCGAGTGTTTTGCATCAGCGTCGAAGGTGCGACAAACTCTGTTTGCAAACCATCGCATTACCACGGACGAACACGCTCGACAGCTACGCCAAGGCCCCTACCGTGTAGCGAACCGAGAACGACGGGCCATACACTATCAAGTTGAGGACACGCTACTTGATGACGTGATCAAGCCATCGAATAGCCCCTGGGCGGCACCAGTCATTTTGGTGAAGGAGAAAGACGGGAGACGTCGTTTCTGCGTCGATTACCGCCGCCTAAACAGCATAACTGTACCCTCTTCCTCGCATCGATGAAACACTGGACCGGCTCTGCAATGGAAGGTACTTCTCATCGATGGCCCTGAAGAGTGTGTACTGGCAAATTGAGGTCGACTAGAGAGATCGCGAGAAGACCGCATTTATCACACTGGACGGTCTATTCGAGAATAAGGTGCTGCCATTTAGTCACTACTCCGCACCAGGCACGTTTCAACGAGTGATGGACATAGTTCTGGCTGGCTTAAAGTGGCAGATTTGTTTGGTATACTTGGACGACGTCGTTGTCTTTTCGTCAAACTTTGAAGACCACCTGAAACGGCTGCTGACAGTGCCGGAAGCCATTAAATCATCGGAACTAACGTTAATGTCAGAGACGTGCCACTTCGCCTACGAGCAACTGCGGTTCCTAGGTCACATCGTTAGCAAGGATGGTGTTTGCCCAGATCAGTACACAGCTGCAATCGGACAATATCCGCCGCCTGCCGACAAAAAAGCTGTGCGCAGGTTCCTTAGACTGTACGCTTATTATCGATGATTTGTCGGACATTTTTTGTGCATCGCCCAAACGTTGACTCGGCCTACAAATGCTGACGTACCTTTAAAATGGGAAGCGCCGCAAGGAGCAGCCTTCGACGAACTCAAGTGCCGCCTGCAGTCCCCTCCTGTTCTTGGCCACTTTGATGAAAACGCCGTGACCGACATTCATACCGACGCCAGCAGTATGGGCCTAGGAGCCGTTCTCGTCCAGAAGAGTACCGGACGGAAGAAGGCAATCCCCTACGCTAGCAGGTCCCTCACTAAATTCGAAGTCAATTACTCGACGACCGAGAAGGAGTGTCTAACGATCATCTGGGCCATTTCTAAGTTCCGTTCATAGCTATACTGTCGACCATTCAAGCTGGTAAGCGACCACCACGCACTTTGCTGGCTGGCAAATTTGAAAGACCCCTCCGGCCGCCTTGCCCTAAGACTTCACGAATTTGACATGACTGTAGTCTAAAAGTCGGGGCGCAAGCATTTAGACGAGACTGCTTATTCCGCGCTCTCGTCGGCGCTCCTCCGAAGTACGATGACGACGATGCCTTTCTGGGACCAGCAAGCGTCAGCTGTTTTGCACAACAGCGATCAGATCCTCAGCTAAAATACCTAGCAGATTACTTGGAAGGCAAGAGCGCTTCTACTCCTGCTGTGTTTAGGCGTCAGTTGTCGTCGTTCGGCTTAAGCAATAACGTCATCGTAAATAAGAACTTCTCTCCCAACAAGACAGCGCAGCTTCTTGTCGTACCTAAAAACCTCAGGCAGGAAATTCTGCATGTGTTGCACGATGAGGCAACAGCAGAGCACCTCGGTTTTGCGCGCACGTTGCATCGAATCAAGGACAAGTACCACTGGCCGTAACTGCCTGCCGACGTTGCAAAAATACGTGAAAACGTGCCGTGAGTGCCAGCGACGGAAGACGCCGCCAATCAGGCCAGCTGGGCTGCTGAACCCGATACCGCCCCCAACCCTGCCCTTACAACAAATTGGGATGGATCACCTCGGGCCCTTTCCATCTTCATATGTGGGTAACAAGTGGATCATTGTGGCCACCGACTACCCTACAGGCTATGCCGAAGCAAATGCACTGTCCAATGGTACTGCCGCAGAAGTCGCAAAGTTTTTTGTCGAACAAATTCTCTTGCGACATGGCGCCCCAGACGGCCTCATCCCGGAAAGGGAAACGGCATTTACGGCAGAGCTGACGCAAGCCATCCTAGAATAGTCATACAAGTCGTCGACGAACTACTGCGTGCCATCCCCAGACAAATATACTTACGGAGCGTCTCAAGAAAACCTTTACGGATATGGTTGCGATGTACGCCGACGCCGTACATAAGACATGGGGCCGCCATTCTACCCTACGTCACCTTCGCTTATAATACCGCCATCCAGCTGACAACCAGACCGACCCCGTTAAGCCTTGTGTATGTCAGCGAGCCCACAGCGACACTTGACGCAATGCTGCCACCAGTAGCCAACGAGAAGTACCTGGATGTCGCCGCCTACCTTCAACGTGCAGAGGAAGCCCGAAGACTCGCCCAAATGCACATTAAAGATCAGCAATGAACCAATGCCCGACGTTACAACTTACGACGACGCGATGCTGAGTACAAGCCGGGAGATCAAGTCTGGGTTTGGACGCCGATTCGCCGCCGCACACTGAGCGAAAGGCTTTTACGCCGATACTTCGGCCCGTATAAGGTACTTCGCCGACTAGGACAATTGAACTAGGAGGTCGTTCCCGACGGAGCGGCCGCATCCCAGCGACACCGAGTGCATCCAGAAATTGTATATTTTGTACGCCTTAATAAATAATATGCGCGCTGAAGGCTATTCATGTTTGTTTTGCAATGTTTATGTTAATTCATGTCTGTTTATATTGAAACATCGACGATGTTTTTTAAGGGGAGAGTATTGCCTCGAACTGTTTAAATCTTTATTTGGTCTTGTTCGACAGACGCTGGTATGCCATATAGAGAGATTGGTAAAGAGCGGACACTCGGCGAAAACTGGCCCCAGGAAATGCGCGTCACTTGTTGCGCTGCCGCCGATTGATGGATGGCGGTACCAGCGTAGACATGCACGGACCCGCGTGCGACGGCACTCGCTGCAGTGGTAGCCCGCCGGAGCAGACGACAAAAAGCTGTGAAAGAGCTCGTGCCTCGCCGCGCCTGTGCGGCACAGACTGTATATTTTATCTCTCGTGGGCTGCTACGCGGAACGACTGCGGTTTGGAACTACGTCGAGGTGAGCAACAATTTTGCTGAACTACGCAGCATTTGAAGCAGTTTCCCATGACCACTCCGGCCGGTGCCAATTAAGTTTCGCAGCTTGTGAACAGGCGCACCGGCTGTTCAAGCATAGAGAAGTTCAGGCGCAGTTCGTGACGCTCCGGCAGTTTCCAACCTCGGCGAGGTTTAATATGTTGTGTTCCTGTTAAACTGAGCTGCATTTCGAACAGTTTATCTGAGCACGCTGGACAAAGTGGCATGCGAAGCACCAAGGCACGCCGTTGCGCCAATATGGCGTAGCCGGCCGGTGCAGCCAGGCCTGACGCGGTTTGCCGAACGACTAGTTTTCCTGAATGTCGCGTTTAACATCATCATTATCATCATCATCATCTGCCTGACTTTATCCACTGCAGGGCGAGGCCTCTCCCATATTTCTCCTCTTAACCCGGTTCTGTGCTAGCTGCATCCACTTGACCCCCGCGAACTTCTTAACCTCATCCACCCACCTAACTTTCTGCCGCCCCTGCTACGCTTTCCTTCTCTTGGAATCCAGTTTGTTAAATAAGCGACCGTCGTTTATCCTCTCTTCGCACTACATGTCCTGCCCATGCCCATTTCTTCTTCTTAATTTCCACTAGAATGTCGGTAACTTGAGTTATTTATCTGACCCACTCTGCACGCTCCCTATCTCGCGTTTGACAGGGTGACGGTAAGGTGAGAAATGTTGCATTCTTGACTTTCTTGTCAAACTGCGCATAATTTCAGGCAGTTTAGCTCAGTACGACGGCGACTTCGCTTCACAAAGTCGCGCGTGATGGGCAAGCTAATAGGCATGACACGGCGAGCTGGCCGCCGCAGTGACGGGACATGGCGTGAGGCTGTTTTGCGAACGGCTAGTTTTGCGTGGTGTCGCATTTAACAGGGCAACCGCAAGGTGTGAAATCTTTCATTCTTGTCAAACTGCGAGGCATTTCGGGCAGTTTACCTAAGCACGCGGTCTGCGCTTCACAAAGTCGCGTATGAAGGGCAAGCCAACATGGCGTGCTCGCCGGCCGCGGTTTTGCGAACGGCTAGTTTAGCGCGGTGTCGCGTTGCATTTGACCGGACAACGTTAAAGTGAGATGTTTTATTATGCTGCAAAGCTTCATTGCTTCAGCTATTCAGTGCTTTTGGAGAGTATTGTTAGTTTAGTGGCTGTTATTTCACTCACTGTAGAAATGCATTTTCAGATAGGTTCGGTTAGCCTGCATTTCCTGACCTCTACGTCGCAAGAGTAGCTTTTGTATCAATTTTAGGAATGACAACTTTTCTGTTCTGGACCATAACTGCTGCTCACCAAGTCTTCAGTACGCACCCACATGTACAAATGTGTGCGTGGTGCAGTGGCCTTACAGTTCATTGCAACCTTCTGCATCATGTTAAGTCCTTTTAAAACAGCACTGCATGGACCCACGGACTGCAGCCGAAGCACGGCAGCTGCGACGAGTGAACGGTGTGGCCTTCCCCTACGCGTCAGTACTCCTCTCTGCGCTGAGCAATACAAGTTACCCTTGCTAAGGTAGCTGCTACTGGGACTGTGTAGTTTATGTATAATGGCTGTTTTGCTACATATCATTTGCTATAATTTGGAAATCAACGTTCTGCTATTTTTTGTCCCTAAGTGCTGTTTCTGACCTTGTGTATTTTTACTTTTTTGTACTGTGCACATCGTCAAATGTGTGCCAAGTTTTGTCAATGCATCCGTCTACATCTGTTGCATCTCTTATGTGTTTTTTATATGCAGCAAAATGAATGTTCATTTCACAAAGCACTTGGCGTCTTTTCTACAATACTGTTTTGCAAAGGCTGTGGCGCAGCTGCATTGATGGCCAGTTTAGTGACCTGGAAATCTATTTTTCACGTTGCTATGCATGCTGAAAATAAATAGAAACCCTAGCAGACCATGCAAAACTAAAGTAATGCGCCAAAAGGGCAGGGAAGGGCGCAGCACATGCTAGCATTCAAATCGCGCGCCTTTCAGCAAGACCGGAAGTAGTTGCCGCCGTCCGCTTGGTGCGCTATAGTCAAATGGACCGCTGGGCCCTATGAGAGTGTCCGCTCTTTACCAATCTCATTCTCTATGGGTATGCGGCCTTATCATTGTGATTCTGGCGTGCTTATCAATTCTTTACACCGTGTTTGTTCATGCTTGTTGGCACGATACGACGCATTATCATTTTCTTTGTCGTGAGCGATGCGCTGAGATCTGTCTCGACCGTTCTGATCGCTCGCGTATGTTTTTACAATGTTCCAGGTTGCGCTAGTAGCAGTTTGCGACGTTATCTAGATTGTTGTGAGCAGCCTTTAAATTTAGCGTTGACGAATCCGACAGGCATTCTTAGTACGACTATTGACGAGCACGCTTGCTGCTATCGCCGCCGCAAAGCTGCTTAGTTCTTTTGCGGGCGCAAGTCAGCCCAATAAAGAGTTTCTTTACTGCACTCCAAGACTTCATTTGTGTCATCGACCTTGCCACCACCACGTGACTATACGCTGCCCCGAAAGATGCACAGAGCTAAGAGCGACAATTTCGCCGTCAGTCAAAGAAAGCACGTCAGCGTATGCTATGCCATGGGGTAAAACTTCGGTCGACCAGACGCAGTTAAGCACGCGATGAGAGGTGCGCTTAGCGCTGACACACGCCGATATCAGGGGGTGGTGGTGCACACGCGGCTGCACACGCGGTGGTGCAGCCCCGCCGGGGTGGTGCAGTGGTAAGACGCCCGACTACTGTGCCGGAGTTCCCGGGTTCGAACCCGACCGCGGCGGCTGCGTTTCGATGGAGGCGAAACGAAGAGGCGTCGTGTGCTGTGCGATGTCAGCGCACGTTAAAGATCCCCAGGTGGTCGAAATTACTCCGTAGCCCTCCACTACGGCTCCTCTTTCTCTCTTTACACTTTCATTCCCACCCTCCTCCCTTCCCCTACGGCGCGGTTCGGGTGTCCACAGAGACACACGCCGATATCAGGGGGTGGTGGTGCACACAGGGGGCTGCACACGCGGTGGTGCAGCCCCGCCGGGGTGGTGCAGTGGTAAGACGCCCGACTACTGTGCCGGAGTTCCCGGGTTCGAACCCGACCGCGGCGGCTGCGTTTCGATGGAGGCGAAACGAAGAGGCGTCGTGTGCTGTGCGATGTCAGCGCACGTTAAAGATCCCCAGGTGGTCGAAATTACTCCGTAGCCCTCCACTACGGCTCCTCTTTCTCTCTTTACACTTTCATTCCCACCCTCCTCCCTTCCCCTACGGCGCGGTTCGGGTGTCCACAGAGCAAGTGTGACAGTTACTGCGCCTTTCCCTTCCTGTGAACCAATTTAACTTATTTAACTTACAATTACTATGCAGAACATCGGTGATTGAAAACGTTACCTGTGGACCGTCAGGAAGTGGTGGAACGAGGCCAAAGGAATATAGTAGGTGGCACCTACTGGTTGCAGAAGAACAAATTTGATGCAGCGCAGGCGGAGTTTTATATCGGTGTTTTCTGTGCAGAAACGCAGGTTTGAGCGAAGAAGGCAAGTTGAGTAATCAATCAGGGTAGCATATGCCGTTAAAATGTCGATGCCTAAGACCACATCGTGAGGGCAGTGTTCGAGGATAGTATATAGCACAGGGGCAGTGCAACCATAAATGGTCACGTACGCATCCCCATGACCACAGCGACACTTCCATCGGTGACACGAACGGCAGCCGCTGTGTCCTGTGACAATACGTCCTGATTTAGGCTTTTGTGTTAGGTTGAGTCTTGATAAAATAGTTTTCGAGCTCACAATGATTTACCGTTGCAGATGATTAATCTAGAAATTCAAAGGGACCGCCAAAAAGAAACCTGTAGTAAATACTTCATCGAGTGGACATGTGAGTCCAGCCCAGGAATCAGCGCATTTCAATTTCCCTCAAGCCGCCTTTGCCTTCGGCCGTGTTATGTTTAAAGAGATATTTATCAACGAACGCATTGAACAACTATATAATCCTACACGAAAGGTCAGATGTATATCTGTAGCATATCAGCCGAGAAAGAAATCTTCCCTAAGGACACATAATATTATTGAGCGTCCACAATTCAATGCAGTGTAAATATGCACATTTACACTGCACGCTGAGGTAAGTTGATGTTTGAAGCCGTTATCAAACAAGGAGAGACGATTACCTTCGAATCAATCATTATAAAACTAGAAAAGAAATAGTACTGCTCTCCATGAATATTTTTCCGTCTGCGAACGAACGTCTTTAGAGTAAACTTTCTTGTTTACAGGCACTTCAATGCAAGTCCGTTATCATTTTCGTCATAAATATACATTCTTTCGTTTGTGGTCGCCACTAAGAACTGTTGCCACGTGACATAGGCTGTGCAAGTACGGTGGAGAGACTCTGCAACATTGTGCGCGATTGCCATGGTGTGCTGTCTGAAACGCATCGCTGTGACGCCTCTTGAACGGACGTGTTCTAAGCCCGACATGTTCAATTCTTCGTATAGCACTTTGTGGTACAGGCGTTCGCAGTGCTCGGAGAGGGTTCAGCGTTAAGAGTCCATTTACTGGTCGTCATATTTATGTTTCGAGCTATTCCGATCGAGATCCTCTATGTCGCCAAGCAATTGGAGCATAGAATTTTTTTTCATGACCGCCAGTTGTTATTAATGCTCTTTGCGCATTGCGGCATGCGTTTAACACACTGATGTCGTTGAGCCTCCGAAGTTAACCAGGATTAATCACTAAATTAGGGGAAGTATTTGTCTTTAAAACTTTAAATTTGAGTCCGAGTATCAGCGCAAAGTATCGTCCGCAGCCTTTTAACCCAACATGGCATCGAGCCTCTCCCAATAGCCAACTCGAAAAGAAACACAATGAATGATACCAGCAGGAGACTGCCAAAGCAAAACAGAAAGGCCGACAGTTCCTCAAGTTGTGTTAAATACGTGGTTGTGCTGCCCTCGACGGGACTTGATGCAGCTTTGTGCATCGACCGCCTCTCATCCGGATGCAGAGCTGTTTCTAGTAATCGGCGCCACAGGTTGTTGTGAATTTTTGTGAACATGTAATCCTTTCTATAACCTATTACTTCATATGCCGGAATCATGGGCTCGCGCGATTCAACGAACCTTTTGGGGTAAAATGCTTTCACATCATTCCCCCTTCCCGGAATGAAACACGCAAAGCCTAACCTTCGCGCGCAGTCAAAACATTCCTTGGCTGTCGCAAATTCGAGGCGCATTTTCTTCGCATTTCTTTCAAAAGCGGCCTTCAACTTGGCATTTAGGGCTGCAAAAGCTTTGGTCGTGTCTGTTGAACTTCTCATAAAGGCTACAACGTCGAAAACACAAGGCACTAGTTCACTCTTATCCAGTGCGCTTTCGAGCTCATCCAAAGTGTCCATGTAGTCCGGCGGAATAGTGACACAGAGGCGAGAAATTTGTTCTCCCCGCAAGAAAGAGAACAAAGGTAATATGGAAAAGTGCCAGACAGAGAGAAACGCTTTTTGAAACGACCATGTCCGGCTATTGGCTCTTCCTCGAGGACTGCTATCTATTGGTACACAAGTAGAAAAAATGACGCCAACAGCAACAATCCTGATTTTGTGTCAAGTGAAAGTTGGCTGAATTAGAAGACGTAGCCAAAAGTCAGAACAAGCCAAGATGTAAGAAGGTTTATTGCAATGAAAACTAACAGCAGATAGGATTGATTCACGACAGTAAAAAAGGATGTTTTGGTAGTGGAACTATTCCTTGAAAAGAAAACGTGTCAAACGTGTCATATGAAGAGTGCAAGACAGGTGAAATATCTAAGTATTTAGGGACGGAGAAATCTGCTATTAGAGAATCCAGGAATGCATCTGCATTGCCACGGTATATGGCATCAACTGCCTTTGAGTAGTCGGATATACCTTAAACCTGATAGTTTCGTTCTGTGCTCTGAGTGCGTTTATCATTACATCGTAGATCGTAAGACTGCATGAGCTTAGGGTTATTCGCCTGTTTCTAATTCTTATACAAGCGAACTTTATTTCCTTCCCTTCGTGCGGCAAAGTAAAACGCGTCCCGCATATGGCGTGTATTGGGAAACATATCTGAGAAAAAACAGATGCCTTCACCGAGCCTCTAGGGATTGCTACATTTGCAGCCATGAACTCTAGGCCACCGCAGAGCGGCAAGTAGGACCCAAACACGTTCTTATCTCCAAACATTAAAAAGCGCTGCTTTCTGTGAAACACGATTCATTCAGTAAAGTAGACCAGGCTGACCTTCAAAAGCTTTCTCATGCAATATGATTTTGACTCGTCGGTTCCAACCACTACAAAGACTGATCGGACGTTGAGTAACCTGCCCTTTTTTGACAGCAGCGATCAGTTCCTCACTGTAGAATAAAAAATTAGCCGCTTTGCCGGGAAAGTTATGCATTATGAAATCATCGAAGAAGTCCCTCTTTTTTCCGCATGTGACTAACGCCAACGAATCTTGTGGGCGAATCCTTTCTTGAAGAAAAGAAGAGGCATATGTAATATCAGCTCGTGAAACTTTCATTCCAAGACGCTGTTCAAGCTGGGCACCTTTAACGAATTCTTGCGGGCTTTGTATCTCGATATTCGCGAAAAAAAGTAAGATCAAACAAACTATATTTACCATTTTGTAGGCTTCAAAAATGTCGATGTTGCAGGAACTAGTCTTGAAACACTGCCGAATCAGCAAGATTTATATCTGGTTCTATTGTTTAGATAATGAATGGCACAAAGCTTTATGGATGCCTGCGGCCGGGGTGCGACTGTTGCAGTTGTTATAAAAAATGAAATATTGTTTCTGCGCACAGCAGCCAATGTTTATCTACGATTTTTAGAATGAAGCAGCTTGCCCGTTTTCCGTAGGTTTTAGTGTGATGTCAGGACACGTTTAATATCCCCGGGCGTTCGAAATTACTCCGTAGTCCTTTACGGCTCTGCTTTCCCTCTTTCCACTTTCACTTTCGCCTTCTTCCTTCACTTACAGCGCGAGTCAGGTGTCCGCAGAAACAAGAGTGACAGTTACTGCGCATTTCTCTTCCTTTGAAGCAGTTGGTAGAAGTAGTAGTCGCAGTAAACTGGAGCAGCACCAATCTTGGTGACCCTGTCTCAAAGGTACGGATCAATAGCCCTACCGATTACTTGTTTTGCAAAACAACTCTTTTCGGAAACCTAATCTATAAAACAGGGAACTTGTCGCATTTGATTCCTGAACACTGAAATTAAAAAGCTATTCCGCACTGCTCCGGCGAAAAAATAGGTGCTAACAATTCCTTTTATGTGAACAAGCTCTTTGGATGTAATGAGCAATGAAGTTTGTTTCAAAAAGAGGTAACACGTTTTATGTTAAACTAAGCAAGTGATATATAGAATCGTTGCCTAATGCTTTTTTACATCCGACAGTCATAACAGGGTTGTTACAAAGAGTGTAAACGTAAAACGTGCGAGCAATTTGAATACAAATAGAACAAAAGAGTTAGCAACCACCATACAAAGCGCTTTTGAAATGGTGCCTTGTGTGGAATTAAAGTCCGATTGTTCGCTATGACGCCGTCTGTAAGGATGCGGCTTCGACCGTGGTGGCAGTTTCTTTAGCAGGCAGGAATCTAAGAATTGCAGCTCGCAGGTCAGGTTCCTAAAGCAGGTCTTGGCCTGGAAAAATAAAAAGCAATTATATTATAATCTCTCACTGACCAAACATTCCGACTGATGAGGTGAGGTTGTTATGGCGTTTGACCGTTGTGTCCAGGGGTGCAGAGTTGAGCTGCGGCGACCGTTTTCCGATGAAAGCGAAACTCGAGACCGCCGTGTGTTGTGCGTTGTTACTGTGCAATAAAGACCATAGTTGGTCGAAATTTCCGGAGTTATCCACTACGTCATATCTCAAAGCCTGAGTCGCTTTGGGCGTCAAGTCCCAGAAATGTGAACAAATAATTTAGAACGCTGGGTTTTTTGCCATTTCTAGAAGAAGCGAAAGCATATCAAGAAAATGCGACGAAACCTCGATAACTGACATGGTGAGCCCAATCTCGCTTCTACTGTAGAACGTTTCTTATTTCTTTGCCATTAACGCGTTTCATTCCCTCTCGCCTTTCCGGCACATGCAGCCTCTGTCCCTCTACTTGCGATTTATTATTCATTAAGATTTCCAGTGCTATCGGTTGGCGGTAATCCTACATACCCACGCTGATATTGAATGATTAGATTAAAATACAATAAAAGGTTTACCTGCCCAAGAGTTTTCGCCAGCTCTTGTCACCGGCGCCTCCTTCACAGGGATTGATGCATGATTACAACAGGTTAGTCAGAGGGCACGTTAACAGGTATATTGGTTGTCTATAATGGTGAGGTAAGAAATTTAAAAAGGAATTATGTTCATCCATGTGAGTTTAAAGTATGCGTTGCAGCATACTTTGCATCCGCTTGCATGCTTACAGGCAGTCGCCAGCTACTTTCTGTAAGATCCCAGCTGGCGCTAATCCTGATCGCTATGTCGGCCACGTCCCCGCCAGTGTACCTGCCATTTCTCACCTGCCAAACAATATGCTAGCTCAGTACTATCACGTGGCTATGAGCCTATTCTTGGTATTGTGGGAGTGCCGCTACAAACTTTGTCCAGTCACCTCATTAAGTCACGTGGCACTTAGCTATGAGCCGTTACACTACGTCGTTTTCAAAGCTTCGACAAGCCTTGAAATTTAGTGACAAAATACTTAGAGGTGAACACAGATATAACACCAAGCCAGGTAAATGGATCCGCAAAAGCTAGCGCTACCTTATTTTTACAAATGAGAAAACTGTTATTTGGTTTAAGCCAGTAAGCAATTGCAAACTGCGGCCGTAATAGCGGCATATCATGATCTGAAAACAAGCAGCCTTTCGTAAACCTCTTGAGCCAGATGAAACCCGATAACAACTTCACGTGCTAAAGAAAAACTAAATGCATTATGCGCTCTAAATGCCTGCTGCGGGAACAATGCCACCTTAACCAGTGTGTTATAATTAGCAGTGGGTTAAGTTCCATTTCCTGCTTAGTATAATATGCCCCTTCGTGGAGGCAAAATCTCCATTCTCTGCATGGTGTCAAGGAGATCAAAGGGTTTATAACAGTGCTTTCTTCCTGTTTTATGGGGGCGAAAAATTGCTTCTGTCACAGATTACAGAATTATCTAACTATAAACGTCATCCCCACTTTTCATATAATCAGTGTATTTTTATATTTCCTCTTGGACTGGGGAATACATATATAGTGTAATTACCTTCTAGAGCGTGTTCCTCCATATGGCGTCTAATTGTTTAATGCCATTAATGTCAATACCATAGTTGTCTGAAATTTTTTTTCTAGAGCTTTTTTTCATTATATAGCAGCTGTTTCTTTTGTTCTCTAACACCACAGACACATGATTGTTACGGATCATCTCCGAATTCTGCTACATCCAGGAGGCCATTTACTCGAGGCAAAATAGTTGTTTCAGAGTCTGTTTTAACAAACCTGGCCTGCATTTCATACCTTCTCAAATCATGGTAAAAATTTTTGATAGGAATAACATTGGTTACGTATATATAAAAACTCTACCACCAGCCAATCAAGAATCCTGTTAAAATAATTCGTTTCTTGTGGCGTATTGAACACCACAGATATCTACGTGGTAAAAATCACCAAAAACACCTTTGGGTTCACGGCTGCAGAGAAATAAGGGTAATATTTCAGAACATCAAAAATTTTGTTTTCAAAGAAAATAGAAATATCAAACCAACACAAGTAAAACCTTTCTAACAAATAATTCATACACGGCTGGCCCAAGCAAAAATATAGACGAGGATATGTGAAGATGGAATACACACATAACGAGTTTCTATAAGGTAGGCCAAAGTTCTTAACAAAGAACAACCATTTGTATGAGGGTTATGTAATTTCACCGACCAAGAAACAAAATACTTGAGGAAAGAACATATGCACGAGAGAGAACACGTTCCATCAAAGGGAAACTACTTCCCAAAGTGCTGATTGATACTGTAGAAAAAAAACAATTTGCTTAAAGCAGAATATTTCTCAGGGGATGCTTATATCTGTCAAGAAAATGTTATAAGGGGGTATTTTTACCATGTACAAGATTTTTTTTTTTCATGGTAAAGACATCCTGCTGCAGTATTTGGTTGGTGGCTTAAAAACGCAATTATTACCTTCAAAATAAAATGTAATGAACATATGCGCAAACATATTTCTGCTCTAGATTTCGAGGCAAAGTATTGTGTAATGAATTTTCACAAGGTTTAAAATTGCAGGCAACATGAAAAGCGTATGTTGTGGCAATTATTGCCATTGACATGTAAGTAAAATGCAAAATGCGCTTTGTTAATTCAGACACTTGGCGATGAGCTCGAAGTTACCAAAAGCTCAAAATATTATTTTCAAACGTATGTAGATGGCTTTGACGCAATGTAGTTTAGTTATATGCGCTTTTTGCGCGTAATTTTAAAGAAAATCATGTTTAGTTCCAACCCATAAATACATGTGGTGATATTCACAGTGCACCACTGTTCACTGGCACTTCTGTCAAAATTTTGTACATTTGTCATCCTGGGTAATGATTTGACTCACTCCTTATTAAACATTGCTGCTTCCGTAGATGGAGATTATTTCCATAAGAAATGATTACATTTTCTTCGGGAGCGATTGACCTGAGGAGATAAAAGGCGCGCACAATTTGAGCTATGCATAAGCAGAAGACATGTGTTTCACTAAGGAAACCACACCCAACGTTTTATTTACTTTTAAACATAACGCTGTAACGGGAGCTCGGGAGTATACATGTAGTGAATGGAAACTAGAAAATGTGTAACCATTCCTATACCTATCAATTTTCTAACACATTGAAGTTTAAACGCAGTGGAGTGATCATACAATTCTTTACGAAGGCCGAGTCAAGGAGCGTGAACAATTTACCAGGGTTATTTCAGAGTGCCGATCACTGCTTAACATGGATAAATTATACTATTATTAGCACTAACAGTGACGTCTTTATCTGACCAAAACAAGGTAGATTAACTATGGAAATATAGGGCGAGGGGGGGGGGGGGGGGGCGCTCTGTCAGGTGGAACATCAAGGCGGCAGCACATACCTGAATAAGTGTTTAAGTTGTAACGAAGTTAATCGACCAACTTGAACATGGTAGCTGGGATTTTCTGGAATGAATGAAACTCGATCTCATAAAACACCGTTCGTCGCAGAAAGAGGTTATCTGTAAAATGATGAAAAAATATTGACAGCAAATACAATCCCCATCTATGCAATTTGAATGTAATTATTGCAGTAAAAGACTTTTAACACGCATCTCTTTTGATAGCTTCCAAAGATGGCTCTGTAAAGTTGCCCAACACATCAATGTTTAATTAACAGGCGAATATCTGCGAATATATAAATAGGTTTGAAGATTTAGTCTTCAAAATTATGAACATTAAGCGCTCATTTTTTTGGTTACTGTGTATTTCGCTTACTGGAATCGGAAACGCAGCCTCGACGCGGTGGTGCATTACTAAGACGCCCCACTACTGTGCCGGAGTTCACGGGTTCGATCCCGACAGCCGGCGGCTGCGTTTCGGTGAAGGAGAAACGGACAGGCGTCTTTGTGCTATGCGATGCCAGGCACATTAAAGATCCCCAATTGTTCGAAACTTCTCCGTAGTCCTCCACTACGGCTCCTCTTTTTCTTTTTCCACTTTCACTCCCACCTTGCTCCCTTCCCCTACGGCACTGGTCAGGTGCCTACAAAAACAAGTGTGACAGATACTCCGCCTTTTCTCCCCTCTGAACCAGTTGTATATAGAATCGAAAAACCAAATGAGTTCTCCTTGCGGGACGTCGCGCTGGCGCCTGCTCTTGTGTGTTGGTACTGGCCCCGTATGAGAGCAAATTTCAATACAAAAATACTCATTTACTCAAAAAAGGACAGCAAAATATACTTGGTAATATACCTCTATCTCAACGCAAAACGCTGGACAATGCTATTGGCACTAGCCACTTAGCCCGATTGCTTCCAGACCTAGACTGTTCATTCAGTTAGCCCGGGGCTCTTGAAAAGGCAAGAGGAAAAGTATAAAAAGTATTTTTGCCTTTGAATACTATGAAATGCGAGAAGGTTTTGAAGGCAGGGAAGATATTTTCCAAATTTGTGGCATGTTTGATCTTCATTTTCGGCCTTCGTTCGATGTATCGACATCCACACAGCGGTTCTACACGAGCTGGATGTCTCGCGGCACTGTTCCATTATATCTCACACACGTACACTGGCTTGCTGTGCCACATAGCCTCTTTTAGAAACACTACTTCTCCATCTACTGTATTTTATAGTGCACGAAGAATAAGCAGGGGTCTTTTACATGCATTGAAGTCTACCCTCATAGGAGAAATTTTTGAAATCGCCGAATGCATTTATACTGATGTCACAAATCTAATACGAATGAGAGCGCAAGATTTATTTTTGTTGAAATACATCATTTTTTATTAGTAGATGTCTTATATGCCTTAATGATAAAACTTGTAAACCATTGACACAAGGATGCTTGCATACCAGATAAACGATCATGTCAAAGATGAATATCTCCTTTTAAAAGAAAAATTGCTGGAGTCTTTGTTAAACTCAGTTAAAAGCATCCAACACATCTCAACCATGAGGCTTCAAGAGCTTCAGAGGAAATTAGGTAAATAGGAATATACTCACCCGCTTTATTTTCAAGGTCTTTTCCATTAGATAAAATTCACAGCAAAGATTGCCCGCATTAGAAAGACGAGCAAAAAAATCTGAGGCCTACAATTTTAGTCCGCCGAAGAAAGAAACACACCTTCAAAGTTTTTTGGTGACGACGAACATGCTGTCGACACCGCTTGGGCTTCGCAGTATCGACAGCTGTACCAACTGGTAGTTCTTGTAACGCTTTTTCAGACATGCATTTAAATTCTTTATGCAATCGATTTTTTGAAATGGTAGGGTATATTCCTAGATCTGCCTAAATGATGCAGCCCATAGTGATGATACATGTTTTCGTTGGAGGGAAAAAAGTGAATTATAATTTTGCAATAAATTATTTTCATACGCAGCCTTCCTGAATGGAAATAAAACTACCGGTTTTCTAAGACGATAGAAAACCGGTTCTTGTTTTCACTCGTAGCTTTCCCCATGGTAGTTACACGGCTTGAGAACACTCCTGCGGCTTCTTTTACACAGTGTTCGCCGCCTAGAGAGAAAACTAAAATGAACCATCGGCAATCTGAACGTGGGGTTGGCCTAGTAATATGACAATATGCAGACACTCCGACGAGGGGTGTGTGAGAGAGATATAAGTGGTATATTCAATCATGCCGATTTGAGGTGAGCTGACAGCATAACTTTTTCGTGGCATTGAATTAGCGAGTTCACAGAATTGTGAAGGGAGCCGTCCACTTTAGGCATGTTTAAGAGGCGTATGTTCTGGGAGATATTCTTTACACTCCGCTATTTTATGGGCGGAGCTTTGACGTCAGGTTATATCGCTGACGTTATAAACAGAAACAAAGCAAAAGTGTGCACCAAGGTGGCCAAGCGCACCGAAGGCATGCCAAGGTTCCAATATGGCCAGTTCCATCTTCCAAGGCTCGGTTTGTGGGCGCAGCTCAACAAAACCGCGAAACACATATTAACCATGTGTGGTTGGTAGCACGGCTCACATACTGTGCGAATACGGTGTCTCTGAAGACACCAGCCCAAGATGAAAACTACAGCTATAGCTGCCGAGCAGTAATACGTTTAATTTTATTTCTCATAACGCTTAGCGTATGGGCTAGGCGGAGAATACTTATGCAAATTTTTTCGGTGCATCCTTCGCGTTTACACTACTTTGCAGTTTTTTAGCACATTACTTTTGTGCCTTTACGACTTCGTAAATGACAGGTGAAAGATTGGCCGCTTCACAGTTGTGTTGTTGTGGCTGTAGAAAGAAGGAAAAGAAAATGCACGGGCTTGTTTTGGCTCTGTAGCTAAGCCACCTCCGCCGCCTCGTGCAGAAACAAGAGAAAATGGAGAAGAAAGAAAAAGAAGAGGGAGAGAAAGACGCGCGCCGCAACAACTGCCGTCGTCCACCACTGAAGCGGCGGCGAGCGCAATGCCTGCCCACAAGAGATAAAAATTCGGTGGCAGGCAAGCCTACGCCGCAAGCGACGGTGACCTACCTCCCCAGCCCCATCAGGGGAGGATCATTGATTTATAAAGCCTACTAATGAAACTACCCAACGCACGCAACAAGCGTTAAAAATGTATGCGTGAAAAAAAAAGCGATGAATTTCGGCTACCGTGTGTGTCAACGTTGGTAGCAAACGCTTATTGCAATGCGCAGGTACTAATTGTCGGGGCTTTCTACATATTTGCGGGTAAGTTTTCGAAAAAAGTTGCAGTTGTGCCTACCCATGGTGGTCGTCAATATGGTACTCAACTCAACCACCTAAATTAAAGCAGCCTAGTTCTGCCTAGTCGCTACAAATAACGTCAGGACAGGCATAACGAAATTCATGTCCCTGGTGTTTTATATTTATTTCTTCTGCATGAATTCTGTTTTGTTGTGTAGATGGGGAAGCATTTACTGACTTCAGCTGTGCATTAAGAAAATAAAGCAGTGTCGAGAGAAAAGACAATGTATTCTTAATATCAGAATAAATTACAACACACCTTTATGCAAAAAAAAACAGAAAAATACTGCTACAGCCGGAGTAGTGCTCCGTGTATGCTACATCAATTCAAAACTGAAATGCAGATAAAACGATAGTCTTTTAACGGTTAGGTGCATACAAGTTTTGACACACATACACAGAAGTGGTTCGTATGAATATTTTATTCACATGTTAACATGTCAGTGAGAAGAAACTCAGTTTATTGCATTAACAGCTGTACCAACTGGCAACATGTTCTGTGCATGAATACAATAATAAACTTTGTACACAAAAAACGCAACCTTTACAAAATTATTATATAGCAAGGTAGATTAAGAACAACAAGTCCTTGGCTTGATATTGGGAATGCTAAAGCAGGAACATAGAGTAAATAGTTCAAGTCAGCATCCATCACCTTATCGTAAAGATGACGTGTCAATGCGGGAACAGGCACACAAATTACAGGAACAGAAAATGCCGTAGGATACTATATAAGCTGTGGGCGCTTATGAATACTGCCATGAGCGTTTCCCTCTAAGAAGTGGTACAGTTAATGTGTGTGTAATTACAGCATGTCACTGGGTGAATGTGTGAACACAAGAAAGAGAAATACAAAAGTTAGTAAATTCGTATGCAAAATCAAAGTACTGTGTACACGTGCCCACAGTTACCAGATTGCTGAACATAATAAAGGTACCCCTCTGCAGTGGCTGAGTGGTTAGGGCACTTGACGGCAAAACCCAAGGATGGATCGAATCCAGCTGCAGCGGTTGCTTTTCGGTGGAGGTGAAAAGCAATATGTGCATGTGCTGCGCAATGTCAGTGTGTGTTAAGAAGCTCAGGTGTTCGAAATATCCGGAGCATTTCATTATGTCGTTCCTCATTGGCCTGAGTCCATATGAGACGTTAAACCCCATAAACCAAGCAACCGTCAAAAAGGAAATTCATCTCACTGCCTGAAAGCATATTCATATTTAGGTAGCACACAATAGTTTCTTCAGTCTGTGGATGCATTTTTGTACTGCCAAAGTTCTTCTTAGTCCATTTATCTACAGCAAAACCGTTTAACAGAGTCCAGCAACATTTTCAGCAAATGGCTTATGAAAACTGATAACTTCATATATTGGCTAAAACCACAAGCATATTCTTTGAAATCAGGGTTATATTACAGTAGTTATGTCAGTGTAGTCTCCACATGGTGGCCACTTTGAAATGTTGAGATTCTTTTATAAGTACTGCTTCCTGAACAATGCAATACGTTTCCTCTGATTGCTTTTATAATTTCATTTGCTTGCAGAAAAAAATACCTCAACTTTGGTTGTTTTGCGCAAGTCCTCAACACGCTTGCCAATGCGACCCTTAGTGCGCCAGTGCTCACTGCTCATCCTTGCTGGCAACAAGGAACTTCTTTTTGCTTTAAAATTTTTCTTCTGCAGAGGACGGGGCCTATGATTTGAACAACCTTTGGTCGGAGAATTTGGTAAATGTAAGCCACTTGTTGACGGAATCGATGCACTCAAAGTAGCACAATTAAGCTGCCTCGAGGTTCTCATTAGCATTGTTCGAAGTCAAAGGATCAGTACAATAGTACCGAAGGCTGGCGAACTTTTCTGCAAGGCTTCGAGCTTTCTGTCGCTGAATTTTTATTTGGCTGGAGGTTGGTGCTCCAACTGTCATATATGGAAATCCATTGTTCGTTGTCTTTCTGGTTGCATCTAGGCATAAAACACTTTGGCCATATTTCAGCATGATCTCTTTCATGAATTTTGATTGATGTTTTGAGAAGCGTTTCTTCACATTCTTGTTCCCATTCTTCTTGTACTTCATCACTTTACCCTCCCAGATTGTTACAGATGTTCTTTTTGCCTGATCTGAAAAAAAATGATACTGTCTGGGTGGCTATCAAGACTTCGGCATTTTATTGATCTAGAAAGCTAATTCTGTCTTTATGAAGCGCAGACTGGATATGGCTACGTATGCCCGCATCAATTGGGACGAATGCTCGGCAACTTGTGTCCGGCTTTGACTGATTTCCGAAGAGAACTTCTTTGACATAAAAGTCCAAGCACTGTTTGACTGTTCGGACACATGTGCTTTCGCGCACAAGGTCATGTATTTTGGCCGATAGTTGTTTACTCAAAGCTTGGCTGAAGGCTTCAACATGTTCACATTCATGCCCACTGTGCATTCTAATAGATGACACTGTGACGTACACGCGTTGCTCGGGCCTAATGTTCTCTCTTCTTTCTATTTCATTTTCTAGCTGCCTTATCTTGTCAGCCTTTATTATGTACGTCCTTTATATCCCTGTGCCAATAGCGATGTCAACCTGAAATGCAGAATGATCAAAAGGGAATGAAAATTATTAGACGTCTATATTGTCTACAAAATGTATCTGTCTTGAAAAGAGTATTATGTGTAGGTATCAGAGCAATGGATAATGAAGCAATATTAGATTATATCAACCAGTCTTCAGTAATTAGACCAATTGTGTTCGTTTTCTTGTAATATATTGATGGCATTATGGTTAAATACTGCATAACACTAAGAGCTCTTGTTAATTACGATGGCATCACTAAGAATAAATTTTATTGTATTATACTGATATAACCTGTTTTCATGTAGTGCAAAATTTATATAACCAGTTTGCTATGTATACTACAATATTTAGGGTACATGCTTATAACTCTTGGTGCACCACACCTAAGTATGATAGCTACAATTAATTCTCCTACTAGAGAATTCACACTCCTAGAAATGAAGCCAGAATTATAAATATATTTGCAAGGAAGAAAGCGTTGCACAGATTAGACACGGATGAAAAATAAAACACGCACAGAGCTAACTTCCAGCAATATTTATTTTGGAAAGGAATGGCGCTTTTTATGCCATCGTATCCCAAGTGCGCGATCGGAACGTCGACTTGCAAAGAGTACCTCCCCGATACGCGAGCTCTTTCCATAAAAGCACGACAGGGGGTCTACTTGCACAATCACCTTTGAGAAGTGGAGTTTATTGCCAGTCGAAAAAACTACAGAACTGTGTCAAAAACATGACAAAACATTATGTAGTTCTGTCGTAACCATCAGATTTTTCTGTAGTTTTGTAGTACTTTTCTGTAGTTCTGTAGTTTTTCTGTAGTATATTTCTGTTGTCTGTAGTTTTGTGGCACTTTTCTGTTGTAACAACAGAAATATCTGATGTTACTACAGCCTGTTCTGTTGTCACAACAGGTTTCCCGTCAAAAACTGTACAGAAATTCTGTCGTTACATCAGAAAATTTTCTGTAGTTTTTTCCGACTCGGGTTCGCTTCAATTATTTCACATGTTAACCGGTTTCCGTGCACTTTTAAAACGAAGCATTTTTGTTTTCTTAGAAGGGAAAGAATCCATTTGCGAACATGGTAGTAGCTGACAGATATTTCCCACACATGTTCTTGGCGTCTCGCCCATGCTACCGCAGCTAATCATTCAGGCATCTGCCTGTTTGCCCCACATATTGTTTGCCACATCAGAGAGATATTTCATGCATACACGGCATTTTCGATGCGAATAACAAATTTTTCCCCCATGCTTCTTTGTGCAGCCATCCGCTTTTTAAACTTCGGACATATTTTCGGTTAAAAGATAACTCAACTTATTAGGAGCCGAAAAACCTCTCTAGCTTTCGATTGCTGCACTATATATTTTTTTCTTATTATAGGAGAGTTAATGATTGTATGGGACGATAGCAACTTTTTTTTACACGGATTTCCTCGACCGACCTTTTTCTGCCTCATAAACTAACATAACAAGTTCAAGCATCCACGCTTCGAAATATATTTGGTTCTCTGTCTGAATTTTTCGAGCAGGCCATGATTTCAACTCTCATGTAGCTGATGTGTGGGTATGCTTCTCTGTTCTCATCAAAATGGGAACTTAACTGCCTCAGCCTTTTTATTTATTATTCATAATATTTTGACACATATGTACATTTTGCATCAGGGCTGTAACACGGACTCTTGAGCAAGACATTAACTTGTCATAACACCTGCTGAACGTAGCAAAGCTGTCGTGCAGCACAGGAAATTATGATGGTCTTGGGCATGCTGCTCGCTCTTTTGTTTCCTGAATGCCTGGCGCCACAATTCCATCTTTGTCAGTACCATTCCCATTACGATGACAGAACAAAAAGTTATGAAGGGCAAAGTATTAAACCTGAATTCACCTTGCACATTTTCATTCCATTCTGGTTACTTTAGCTTCAGTTTTAGCTGTTCTATTTTTTAAGAAAATTGTATATATTTTCGAACTTCAATAAATGAAAACACCATTTTTTCACTTGGTTTTACTGGCATTAAGATGATTTGGCTTATAAGGTTTTAATCGCAAAGTGATTCAGGCTACAAGAGGTGTGTCTAACATGAATAGCTTTTATGCTCAGTTGCCTGTATAGTAACATTTGGCCATTCTAGCTGCTTTGAGACAACCATTGACTGAAGCCTCTTGCTAATGACTGTACCTTCGCTTATACGTTTCCTCCTTATCTTTATGAGATATTAATACCTTCACATTACATACAAATTGCTAAAATTTAAACCCTTCTCCTGGAACAGAGAAAAATCAGGCCTACCTTGAAGTCGGGAGTTGCGATCAGCCACTTCAAGTGCATGATAACAGTGCATCCATTTTTCTTTGTTCCCTGTAACCTCATTTTTTTCTTTCCAAAGACATCTTGAGGCCAATAAGGTGGGCAACTTGTCTCAAAAGAATAACCACTCGTGATAACATTTGCTGCTTTCATCTGTCAAATTGACACAATATGATGTCACAATAATAATGAAGGCATCGGTCTGCTATAATTTTTATTGTTAGTCAATACAAATGTCCACTTATACCATTTTACACTGCTGTTCATCGTCTGTAGATCCGCAGGTCATCTAGCCATATTTAGGTTTCTGCCTGTATAGTTAATATTTTCTAAGAAGTGTTAGTAGGAGTTGTTTAGAATTAATGCCAAACTGCATCTGAGCAACATATAATTACCTTGCCATTCTATAATAGCATGCTGAGGGTGTGCTTAAACTGCATTGTGAAAGATTGTACAGCAGTTGGTACTAATATAGTTATGACCTTTGTTTTACTTAAGGAGCATATTCAAGCACAAAGAATTTCTACTGGCTCCAAGCTATGTTAGTCAGTGAATGGTTAAAAATGGCACAGATGGA